>NC_063257.1:3710761-4329222 GCF_019578655.1 Ricinus communis | reverse complement strand
GCAAGTGCACTCATCTTGGGTTGGCATAAAGGACGACAATAATAATTAGAACAGATTTTCTATAAAGAATTTAAATTACTTGATCCAGATAGAAGCAAAAGGAATTCTGGTTTGACTATAAAATAAGCTTCAGCAAAAATTTGAAGAAATTCGTAGAGAAATCAATTGTATGCCTTGAGGTGGAAAATTTGGCAACCAGGGTTATATGAGTTCTTTGCTGCAGCCTGCTCAAATTTCTTAAAAGCAGCTTCATTTTCTTCTAAGCTCGTCTGGATAAAGTATCGCGCCCACCAAGATGAGCTCCTCAATTTGGCCTGTAGAATTTTAAGCAGAAAAAAAAATAAAATTATAGCATGTCAGAGAATATAAGTTTCACTGATATGGAAATTCATAATAAATAATTTGGCAGCAAGTCAGAGCACATAAATTTCATCGATATGGAAATTCATAATGGATAATTTGCATTTAGCAGCAACTCCGGATGAAGGAAGGTATGAGATCAGCATGAACAGGAATCAAATTCTAGATATCAACTATTATATTTCTTATCTCCACTTCTTCTCAGTGCAATGCATATATGAAATTCCTACATTTATTTGGATGAAATGCAACAGAATTTGCTTATTTGGATTTCGTGAATATTTAATTCAAATACCAAATCTTCAATTCATATATTCTAAAACATGCATAGAGACAGTTCTCAATGGATGACCAAATTCAACTAGCGTGGGAAAGTTCAACTACTTTTGAGAGCACAGGACTTCAAATTCAGAGCAAGAGATAATAAATGCCACCAAAACTCTATATGACTGTCAGCAACTAAGAGTATGGAATGTTCTTTTCCACCGCATCCAGCGCTAGATAACAAATAAAACAAGAAGCCAAGCTATACATATTAGAAGAGCATTGATATCCTTTTATCAGCAAATTACTTGCGTCAATTGGTCATTTAAAACACTTCTCCCCGCAGGGGTTAACCTAAATTGGCTAGAGGTAAAGTAGTAAGGAAAAGCTCAGTAGCATCATAAAATAGTAAAAAATGGGACTGTATTGAGTGAAATTGAAGAACATGAACCATGTAAAATGAGAATCGATACTTGGCTGATATGAGTTGAGTTAGTTTATAGTAATCCATTTGGAACTTCCTGCAGAGGCTCGGATGAAAGAGACAGCAGCATAACTCAAGTAAAAGTAAAACAATTAAGCATTGATATAGAAACCATGGTCAAGTCACTCACCGCTCTTCCAAATTTGGACAATTCTGCACCTTTTGCTCTGTTCTGACCTGGAAAGCCTGCAAGCATAAAACAAAAAATCAGGAATCATTTTAAAATATATTTCATTTAATAGCTGCTGCTATATTCTGTATATGTATTTGTACCAGTGAAAGGTACAATTGAAGGAAGTGATATTAATTTGTGTATCCAGCAAGACGGAAGGGCCAATATGATCAGTAAATCCAACATTTAAGCAAGACCCAGAGAGGTTGCCCATAAAATATCTATAATTCTCAACTTCATTGCAACAAGGCAGATGCCTTGTAACTTGAAGAGAAGATTAAATGTTAACAAGTAATATATTAGCACCAGAAAAATGGTAATGACAGGTAAAAGCTAACTTCCAGAACAGGGCATGATTTTCTCGAAGAACTAGAAAATGATGATTGACAGCCACACAGATTGTGGCCTTCCAATTTATGCATAGAATGTACATCAAACCAAAAGAAGTGAAGTGTAAGGAAAATTATATTATAAATAATGAAGAGAGAGCCTTGGCAAAAATAAATAAATAAATGAATTTATATATATATAACAATGTTAATAAGGATTATCACATACAAACACTAAATAAGATTACATCTTTCAGATTAATATTGGTATTAACATTTTCTGTAAAACATCCTTTCATACCATTTTGCAATATCAAAAGAGTTTGGTCATGCAGCATAGACCATTAGATAAATGATCAGACTCGAGCGCTAGAAACAAACAGGAAAAGAAGGTCAAATGGAAATAATTTGAGTTGAAGATCTCCGAAAATGAAAAGACTCGTCTAACCGATTTTTGAACTAACGGCTGGTTCAGGTGCAAGATATTTTCATAAAAGCGTTTACCATAAAAAGTCTATATTTGTCCTGCAAGCATGTATTTCATCCCATTCCTTTGTATCACATAATCAGATCGTACTCAATGATTGGAAGAAACGGTGGGTGCAGTGGCTAATCTTGCAGGTAGGACACTAAAATGGTACAAAGTTGTTGGCTGATGTGCTCTTACAAAAAATAGAGACCAAAAAAACCTGAATGGCAAAAGCTCAAGTAATTTGAAAGCATGATTCAACAAACAAAAGATTTTGAGCAAGGTGACATGGAAGATAGAGACAGTAGACAGTTCTTTTACCTGTAAATATTACAAGACCCTCAGTTGATACTCTAGCCAAATCTGGAAGGGTTTTGTTGAGGTATCTTGGAGTCAAGTAATCCAAGGCATCTGATACAATTACAAGAGAAAATGACTTTTGCCTGTATGGAAGAGGAAATTTTATATCAGCAACACGTATAATGCCTTTCCGCACTAGCGCTCGGCAATGACTGTCAACGTCCTCAATATCATATGGTTCCACACCCCAGGCTTCAGTCTCCTCTTCTTTCCGCAATTGAGAAATTACTGAACAAGTATCAGGACCAACATGCAAGACTTTATGCATACTGTCACCATAGGCCTTCTTCAAAACTGGAATTGCTCGTTGAACCTCTACTGTGCATGAAAAATCTCCTGCATGCACAGACAAATTATATGTTAAAATAAAATGATAAACGATTCAATATTCTCTGGAAAAAATTCACAATCACAGTCTTAAAGTTCAGGTCAGAATGGACATGGTTAATCTCTCACAAAACAGCAGATGATGTGAGCTGCTTAATAGAAAAAGTATGCAACTGAAATTCACATCACCACACTTTCATCTGAAACTATTTTAGTTGCGTTTTTCTAAAGATATGTAAAAAGCTAATACTTCTAGCATCATTTCTTCATAAATGTGGAATCAGAACCCTTATTAAATACAAAGTTTCAAATATTAAAATTTGGACTTCTGCTTTGAATGAATAAAATGCTTTTCAAAAAAGAAAACAAAAAGGTTTAGGCTATTGCATATGTAGCTAATACCAAATACATGACATAACACTGTAAACTCATTTATTGGCGAAGAAAGGTACTGAGAGATAGCAATTATGAAATTGAAGATATAAAATGCAAGATTCTGGAGGCTATACCTTCAATCCTACTAAAAGCTCCTATCTTGCCACCATATCCACCTATGACATGAAGACAAAGACAGAGTTAAGTCAAAGCATAGCCAACTCATTTAACCTTCAACAGATTGTCAAGACATGAAATGTACAATTGCAATAGGATAAAGCATGACAACTTAGTAACTGTACAGCCAGAATTATAACTGCCAAAATGAGTTTTCACATAGGTCTACATAGCAAGTGTCTAGATGATCAATGGGCATCTTTGTAAGAAATAAGGATATTTTCCATGTGGCCTTGTTTGAAATAAATCATGTTCAGAGATTCAATTTACTAAAGGTCGTGCAAGATCTGTGTTGAGAAATAATGCAGATAAAGAAAACAGTGAACACAAGATTTAACAAGGTTTCGGCAATGAGCTAAATCCTTCCTAATATATATGAGCCATACACATCATGTCACCTTGGCATGATTAATTTCTCTCTTTTTCTTTTTAAGTTGAAACAACTGAATCTAACATACTATGAGGTAAGGAATTGATTAAATAAGAAATTCAATGGAACTGAATTCTTGCATCTGTAAGTTCCCCAACCACGCTTTAGAAAATATGGATTAGGAAAGCTACCTTAACCTATTCTAACTATAATTCTATATTCATTTATTGAAAGTTACTCCTCTTTAGCATGTGTTGTAGTCAAAACTGCATTCTTCAAGAAAATAATTGTTATAACTCGAGAGTACCAGACCTGAGCTCCTGTATACATAGCCGAAAATAAGAAGAGCTCCCTGAAAAGTTCCACAAAATAGAAAAATGACAAATCCGTCTCATTCCCAATGCAACACATTCTAACAAAAGGAAAAGAAGAAAAAAAAAAAAAAAAACTCCTAATTAATAAAAGTTACCACGACAAAAATAAGAATTGGAAAATAAGGAGCAGAGCGTGAGTTTGAATTGAATCCTCCGCTATCTCCATATCTCCGTGAATGATTTCCCGTCCTTCTCGACATTGCTGTTATTTATCTTCTTAAAAGGAAAAACCGTTTGATTTGCCTAGAATTGCACTAGTACTATGCTGTTCCAAAAACAATCAATCATTAATCATAATAAGTTCAGATCAGAAGAATTGAAGTTATAATGACAATGAGATAAGCCAGAAAGTGAGGATTTGTTTTTAGAATTTGTTGTACCTCGTCATGCTTTTTGACACCTGAAATATCAAATCTTAGATCTAGTTTCTTTTCTTTGTTGATTATTTGTGTTATTTTTGCTTCTTGTTCTTTGAACGTGATTCAATGTTGTTGAAAAAAAAAAAAAAAAAAAAAGTGTGGAAACGGGTTAATAGATATGGCGCGTTCTTGTCGGTCGTGACAGTATTCAACGGTTCTTGATTGAATTTTCTTTTTTTTTCCTGGTTTTTGTTTTTAACTTTTATTTTAACATGGCAAGTGATCGAGAGTTCATGGAATTTTTAAAGTACCTGCAAAGTTAATGATCAGCCCGGCCCAGTTTTCTAATATTCTTGGGGCGTGTTTTTGAGCCCAACGTTTAAACATTTATTGGGCTTGTTTCTTTTTCAATTCTAAACAACCCTGGCTATTACCATCAAATTAGGCGACATGTCGTTTAGTTGGACCACACAAGTCATAAGGAGGGACTTTTGGAGCATGATCATTGCCCTTGAAGGCTTAAGTCACTAATCAGGTATTTGAGTTCCTGATTTAACTCTTTTTGTATGAGAGACCCAATACTCTAGAATCAAACACATTCTTACATATTTTTTAGTAAAGCACTTATTATTTACAGGCCAATCTCATAAAAGAGCATATTATATTTGAAAAATAAAAAATGCATCCCAGATGGAATACCAATATAAAACTGCGACGATAGCATAGACTGAGTTAGTTTTACTCGAGTTGCGTGGCATTGAATGGGTTAATCATACATTTTGTAGTGTCACCAACATTGCCAGTAACAACTCAAGAACCAGCATATTACTGCTAGTTATGACTTATGAGTGAAGGCACGAGTGAACCGTGATCTTGAGATGGTGGGATTTTCTAGTGCGATAGGGTAAAGAGATGTACCGTCTGACATGGGTTTGGCAGGTCAGTAATGTTAGCATAAATCAGACCACCAATAAAATAAAACAGACAGCTCACTCTATAATATATAACCATCCTTTCGTACTACAATTACAGGGACCTTGAAATTGATAGCCTTAGCCTGGTATGATAGCAGCTGTTCACTATTAACTGCCCTTTGGATATCTTTCCCCGTTACAAATGTTGGATGCAGTGATTTCAATTCTAAAATCAGCAGTACAAAGAAAGTGTACATTTTGATGCACAATTATATAGCTAAAGTTTTCTTATCTTTTTCTTTTTGCATGTGGGGTGGTCTAATATACTTTACATTATTGGCCAAGAAACGGTTGCAAATTTGACATCTAGCCAATAATAATACATCAAACTCCAAAAATAGTTAATCATATATATGTATATTATTTTATGGGCATGAAACAATGACTAGCACATAAACAACTATATCTAAGCCAACGACCAAAAAAAGTGTTCGGTACAAAGAAATGAGATGTAACAGATTATGGGCATTACTATATCTGTTATTTTCTGCGTATCTTTATGAACATGAAACAATTCATCTACCTCAAATGATTACTATTTTAGCTAATTCTTGTAAATTCTTACTGAAAATGATAGGCGATACCATTGATGCTTGGTAAAGGTTTCTTACTTTATTATGCAGTTGTGTTACCCTGATGCATATGTGGGACATAGTGAGTATTGCGAAAACTCTATTTGTTGACATGAACATTTCCTATCCGACTATTAGCGAGCAGTTTCCAACTTAAGACAGAAAGATAAGGCTGTAGCATAAGACCAAATGTCTGTTTAAAAAACAGAGCTGAAAAAAGATTTGCAAAAAAAAAAGGAGGGTTTTCCATAAAACAGGGGAACCAAATCAAGAAGATCATGTTAGCTGGTTAAGACAAGAGTAAATAGAACATTCAGCATATATAATCTGCCTGATTTGGACTTAATTTATAACTACATTGTACTATTTTAATTAATTAGAATTAAGTAATTGTCAATTATATGTCACCTTCTCTTAAGAAATCAATTTATTACATAAAAGTGTAGCTAGAAATTAGATGACAGATGTGTTTGGCTCTTCAATACAATACCTGTAGTTTGAAGAAACCCCACATACGCAAATGCCACATGCCCATCAAGTTCACAGATGCGCCACCCTTTCTTCCACTTGCTTGGTGGTGGACCATTACTGTTCCCTTCCAATTCCAATATTCAAATCCCATGAATATTTATGGTCTTGACCGTTTAAACTCTCAAACGCATTTCCTTCTTTTTCTTTTTTCTTTTTTCTTTTTTTCCCAAAGCTTGCGTTAGCATTTGAACTATTGCTAATTCATAAATAAATAAATAAATAAAACCTAAGAATCTTCTTACATGTACCCTTCACATAGACCTAAAAATCATCTTTGCACTTGTAGTTAGAGGGTTAAGATGGGAAGAGAAAACAGAACTTTCTCCATGAAAGAAGTTCAATCCAAAGGGGTCCATATGGATGGCGTGGTCCAGCTGCTTCCAAACCGAAAATTCGGCTTCGAAATGGGCCAACATAAAAATATCAGACAAAATTCACCCCCATGTGCATTCCAATACACTTGAAAGTGTTTCCTGTGTGCTATGCTAGCAATAGGAAAGCAGCTTTAGTTAATGTTCATTTCTATCCTGTATCTATAAGTAGCTGAAGAAGTGTAAATTAAGATTACAATAAACTGAATTCTAACTGTGCACTAAATATTGCTAAGACTTCTAATGTCTCTGTGTCGGTGAGCTAAAAGTTAAACAGCCATACAAGGAGCAATTTAGAGCAACTAATTGTAGTTAGTAGAGACGTCCAGGATCAGGATAAACCAAACCTGTGGTGCGAATCAATTTGTTCTTTTGGACATTACTGAATAAGTAGCTACAAATGAATGAACAGATTGATTATAGTTTAAGGCACCATGCGAAGTTCTTCCATCCTGCCTTAAAAATGTAACTAAAGTTTCCTGTTTGATGTTTCAAGGACAATTTTTCTTCTTACAAAAGAATTGAAGCAAAAACAAAAGAATGAAATAAACAAAACAAAAAAAAAGGGAAACCTTACATATAATCAACAGCATTGACATTATCTAATCTTTCTGTGTCTCCCACCTGCAATCATTCTTCTTTCCACTTTAAACACAGTTTCTTCTCATACTGGGTGGAATTGTATTGGGGTTGTGTAGGGTGGAGGCCAATCAAGAAAAGGAAGCTCTCGCAGCCCGCTTAATTATCTCCCCTTTATATAAGTTCTCACTTCATTGATATTCATATTTAGTGTGCATCCATGTTGCCTTCATTTACATCAGCTATGTAACCCCTGTAGTCAGACATATATCCCTCACTCAACCTGCTCCCCTATCAAATCCAGGCCAACCAGCAGGAATGAAATTCCTTGAAACAGCAAGAAATAGAAATGGATTCCCTGAGCAGAGAGGAGACTCCTCGCTGAAGCTGTTAAAAGAAGAAAAGCCAGTGCCAACTCCTTGGTATATATCCTATTATGCTTCTTTTTTCGAGGCTTTTGTTCCTGTAGAAGTTCCTCCATTTCTCCGAGATTTGGCGCAGAGGTTCCTCTTTGATGTTTTTGTTCTTTTTGAGCCAAGGCAACAAGATCACCCTCGGAAGAGCGACCGGACTTCTTTGTAACAACCCATTCATAGGCACTTCCGAGCTGGAATAGACCAGAGATCATGGCATTGAACTTGGTCACCGACATAGTGTTCTCAAATAGAAGATAAGGGACAATAAAGGGGAAAGATTTTGGTGCTGGGAGGATATTGAGAAATGACATGGTAGCTGGAATATAACACACAACCCACGCTGGGAGCTCTGCCTCTGGTATGAACATTGTCATGGGCAAAATGATGCAGAATAGAGTGAAAGAATAGAAGGGTAGGATCAGCTTTCTAAGCAGAAAAAAGAGAAAGATCATATTGAATTTCTTCCCTATGCTAATCTGCAGAGAAAAAAACAAACACACGAATTAGCAATTGGAGCCAACACAAATGGGAAACATGTAAGAACAACAAAAGGCTTTCAAGGAAGTATATACCTTTGCTCGTATGATGTCTGGCAGACATAGCCTAAACAACTGCATGGGTCCAGAATGCCATCTGTGTTGCTGCTTTCTATATGCCTCATATGATTCAGGCAATTCACACTGGCACTGAAAGTATAAAGGAACTATCTATTAATCTCGTATGAGTCAAAGCTACCAACTATCAGTTAAATATACATTACACAGAGAAATCAATGTTAAGAACATAAAAGAAATTAATGAAACTACTATTATACCTCAACATCATTTAGGAAAACGAATTTCCAACCATGAAGATGAGCACGAACAGCAATATCCATGTCTTCAACAGTAGTCCTCTCTAGCCACCCTCCGGCATCTTCCAAAGCCTTTATCCTCCAAACACCAGCCGTACCATTGAACCCAAAGAAGTTAATGAAGATACCGTTCACCTGCTGCTCTACTTCAAAATGAAATGCTAAGTTAATATTCTGTAACCTTGTTAACAGGTTCTCATCCTTGTTCACAAACGACCATCTTGCTTGAACAAGCCCTAGCTCTTCATTGTCCTGTGTTTCCACAATAAAGAAATACCATACTCAATACCAGCGCTTACTTTTATTTTACTGCTGTGCTTTTAAACAAAACTAGGGACTTCAAGTTAACTGCTTCTTCAATATTCCCAGTTCATTTTTTATGAAAGGAAACAGAAAACGCCGATAATAACAAAGAATCAAATTCAAATACCTTAAAGTGAGGGACTGTTCTTTTCAGAAAGTCAGGTGTGGGCTGGAAATCGGCATCGAAAATTGCAACAAATTCATAGTCTTTGACATAGCTGCAATTCATTGCAGACTTAAGATTACCAGCTTTATATCCTTCCCTGATTACCCGATGTCTATACACAATGTGGGCACCTTCTTGCTGCCATTTGTTCACTTCTTCTTTAATCAAAGTTTGTGCGGTTGGATCATCAGAATCATCAAGAACTTGAATTAAGATATTGGATTTAGGCCAGTCCAAATTACAACAAGCAGCAATTGATTGTTGATAAACCTAAAAAGCACATAGCAAACACAAGAACTCTACATTAAAACTAAAATTATAACCTTCAAACTAAAACCCCACCAAAAAAATAAAAAAGAAAAACAGTGACCAAGTAGATATATAAAATTACCTCCTTCTCATTACACATAGGGATCTGAACAAGAACCATAGGAAAGAAGCCCTTTTGGCCAGATTCAAGAGCAGAAACTGGGTCTTCTTTAGGAATGGGTTTAATCTTCTTAAACCGGATCCAGAAACAACCCAAGCAAAGAACAAGTCTATCCAAACTCTGGATAAGGAACAGCACAATACACACATTTGCAAGGAATTGCAAAGGAGGAGCTAGATACTCCACGCGAATTAAAACCCACCTAGAATACAATGAATCAAACACATCCTTAAACCCAAAAGGCGTGGCTAAAAGATGTTGCAATTGAAGATGTGGAGCACCAAAATGCCACCCTTTAAAATAAGCAGCAATCTCAAACCCTAACAGTAACACGGACAACAATAAGAACGCCTTGATGCAATAATAAAACCGGGTTCTAACAGTTGGATTCTCATTCTCACGGGACGAGATTTCGGCTTCAGTATCCGTGTCGGTGCGACCCGAACGAAGACGGCGTTTAATAACAGAACCAAGAGAGACCATTGTGGATGCAATGGAGGTTAAACAACCTGCAGCTTTATGTGCTTTTAGGAGAAGAACCCATGTGAGTTGCTTTGCGTTCTTGTTTCGGCGGCGACTGGGTGAGTCGCCGGCGATTAAGAAATCTTCGTCGGAAGGGCCTTCTAGCTCCACCATTGACCAATTTGGGTTTTCCATTTTGACCACTACCGGCGTGCCTTTATGACCTTCTTTAGCCCACCAATCAAATGAGGGTGCCATTGTCGTCTAAACTTGTTTCTTTTCTTTTACTTTTTTTCACTTTTTGCTGGTTTTTAGGTTTGATCTACAAAAATAAAAGAACTTTATTGTTCTTGTTTTTGTTTTGAGGTATTGAAAAACGAAAAGGTTATAACTTTGATATCATTGTCAGATTAAAAATGGAGAATGGAGAATGGGAATGGAAATGCAGACGCGTGTGAAGAAGATGAATAGGCAACGGACGTTTTTTAATAATATGGTGACGTGAGGGAGAGATCTAATGTACAGAAAGAGAGAGCAGGAATTGAAAGGAAAGAGAGCTATTAATCCTATTATGTTATGACCAACAGAGATGAGTACAAAAAAGCTCCCATTCGATTACAGCTTGCAATACGGGAACGTAAATAATGAGGAGATGATGTTATAGAAAGATAAGAGATAGAGAGAGAAAGAGAGAGTGGTTTACAGAGGGATTTAGGAAAGAGATGGTAACAGCTCAACACGTCTATTGTTTTTGATATTTGATTCTCAATATTGAATTGCAAGAATCAATTGTTTTGTTTTTCAAATAAAAAAAGAAGAAATTATTAATTTGGCTAAATAGACACAAACAGCACGTTCTAATGTCATTTTCAAATAGAGCTTCCAAAATAAACAAAAATTTGTTTGTTGTTTCTCCTTTCCTATTTTAAAAAATAAAAAAAATCCACGTATTGGCTTTTGATTTTCAAAATTCAGACAAGAACTGTTTTCCCTTTTTTGTTTTTTCGTTTTAACCTTAATTAAAACTGCGAAACCAGTGTGAAATGTTAAAAATTTGTATTCAGGGGAGTAAACAAAAACAGGCGAAAATGCAGGTGTGACGTTTTTAGTTAACAGATTTAAAAAAAGGCGTACTAATAAGGCAACGAAAATTAAATAAAGGTTTAACTAATTTCTTATATTATTTTAATTTGTTTTGGAATGTTATTGTTGTTAAGGAAGGAGAAGAAATGGATGGCCGTCAGATACCGAGGAGGGTTTTAAAAGTAGAGACTATGACCAAGTCCCTCTCAGTTACTATTACTGTTACTGCCGTTTATTATATCATTCAAAATGGCTCTGTTTTGTGCTCAACTGAATTTTGTTATGTTTTTTTGGTAATATTGAGAGGCTGGATGTCTTCAAGGTTTATAATTTTGCTATTTAAAATGGAATAACAGTTAACAGTTAAAAAATTAAAAAATGAAATATACCACTGGAGATAGTAAGTAATTACACTCTAATCAATCAGTATTTTATTTTAATTAAAAATGAAATAAATAATAAATAAAAGGGAATCATATGACAATTGTCCAAAATAAAAGAAGAAAAGGCATAATAACATGATCAGCAACTAAGACTAAGAACAGGCAACAGGCTAAATGATGAGCAACCTTATTTTCATGTCTACTAATATAATTGCAAGTGAAACTAGAAAAGCACAAGAAACTTAAGGTAAGAATATCAAAAAGAGAGAGGACCGAGTCGAGTTGAATTATGAGTAATGGATTTAGCTACTGTCAAGGCATCTCTTTCAGCAACTCCAATACTGCTTGAGGGTATAGAAACGGCCATCTTTAGCTCAGGTTTTGGACCGTAAATCACTCTTATCAATTCCCAAGTAACACCGACAAGTTGCACTAGTCAACACAGGTTGGAATTTCACTGGCGTACCAGATAACGCAAAAAACCAAACCGTTCCTTTCACACTCGCTGCTTCTTTTTAGCCAAAACGAAAACAATTTTCCATTACTAATTAGTGACTCCAGCTGCCAACAAAGTCTAAAAGATTATATACACTTTTACACTTCAGCCTAATTTACTTTTAATTTTAATACTCTTTTTTTTTATTGTCTATTTACATTCTTTTTCTCTTAAAAAACTTATGATTACAAAAAATATTAATATATAATATATAATTTAAAGATTAATGATGGTTTAAAAATAAGAAAAAAAATTCACAGCTGAAAGCCAAAATCAGGTTGTTAAAGGCAATGCCAAACAAAATCTTTATACTGATCAAGCGGGCAACATCAGTTTCAAGCGCAGTATCATAGTTAATCTCATAGCATGTGAAATGAGATCAAAATTTAAAATTCAAAATGAATATTTTTTTAAAAGAAGGAAAAGAAGTAAAAAAGAAAATAACAGACTGCAAAAAAGGGAAAGGTAAAAGCAACATTAAAAAAAGTTAAAATGGTACTAAATACTTGCGTTCCCATATAAATCAATTATAATCCTTTAATGAGTGGAGAAAACGGGAGCCGTCGGATGAAAGAAAAATGATATTTGGGTGTTTACCGGAGAGGAGATGATGGAATAATATTAGATTATAGATCGCAGATCGATCGACGTAAAAAAATATAAAAAGATCAGATTATGACATGTGTCAAGATTACAAACAAAGCGGCCGGCTGCTGCTTTAGCGGTAATAAACAGGCCATGCTGTTTGGTCTCGCGTTGCATCCAGGAAATCCAAATGTATTAATTATAGCGCAACTTATGCAATATCATTATGGATCATTTTTTTTTATATCATATAATATCGAAATTATTTTCAATAAAAAATAAAATTAAATATTTTTCTACAAAAATTATTTAATTAGTGAAATAAATATAAATATTATTAAATATTTTACTAATATTATTTATAAATAGAAAAAAATCAATCCATTATTTTTTTATTAGATTTCTCTATCAATAATTATTTTTAAATTTAATAACTCAAAATATATACGACACTTGTCAATCTTGACCTCCTCCTCCTACTCTTTTTAAGTTGGAACAGTTTCTATCAATAATTCTTCTATAGTTTCCCTCCATAGTTGGATTTGGATGTTTATTTGGACAGTTCGTTGTGTGTTCTGTCAGCTCTATTTTTATTACCTAAATTACCCCTCGATGTGAAATTGGGTGTGTATCTTTAATTAATTTGACAACCTTGCACTTATATTATATGTTTACAAATTATTTTTCATTAATATTTAATAATAAATGGAATGCATACCCAATTGAGCTATAGGCCTGGTTTGGAATGTAAAAATATTCGCAGAATTCATAGATTTTTATCATAATTTATTATTCAATTGAAAATTTGAGACCAATTTTGTAAAATTTCTTATTCATCTAAAATCGTTAAAATGAGAATTTTTGAATATCTGCAAAAAAAAAAAAAAAAAGGAGTTTTTTGAAAATATAATTTACATATCAAACAATAGAGATTAGATAAATCTATAAAATTTTGGATTTTTACAACTCATTAGTTTTGATAAAATTTATGAATTGAAAAACCCATTTACTATGGTGGAAGAAGTTGCAAGAAACAAGGCGTCTTGAGCGTGTGGCAGCATTTGTTAATGGAATAGTAAGAGGATAATGTTGCTTCTATATATATAGATTCAATGGATGCCAGCTCTCCATATGATTGCTTTTCTTTTTCTTTCATGTTATTTTATATTAAATATAAAAAATAATAATAAGAAATTAACAAATGAAGAACATAAAAATTAACAAATGATATAGCATGTAGGTCCATGTGATGTGGTATATGTATTCTAATATGATCACAGGTTAGGTTAAGTTAGGTATATGAAATGAACAAAGAACATGGGTCCTAGTTTATAATTAATCTCTATAGAATATAACGCAATTATTAACTCACACATTTAATTGGTATTTATAACTTAAATCACGGCCCTAACTATACTATGCAAAGATTAGTGAAGTAATTAGTGTGTTTAATGACCCACATAAAGACACCTCCATCTCGAGTGCCGACACTGCACTTTTAGAATCTTTAGTTTGTTTTATAGTTTTTTAAATTCTTTTTAGAAATAATTATTTTATAAGAAAATAAAAAATACCCAAACTTAAGACTTTTATTTATAGAAAAAATGAAAATACCGAATTAAATCTTGCTGGTGCATCATTAAATTGAAGTAGAGTGGAGGGTCAATTAACACAAATAAATTATATTGAGAAATGATAGCGGCCGTTGATGTTATGAATAATGATGGTCAAGAGGACTAATCGGAAGGGCTGTTCTTTCCTTTTCTTTTTCTTTTTCTTTTGTAATAAAAAAAGAAAAAAAGAAATAAATAGTGTGCTCCTACTTCCTTTCAAGTGTTGTCGATGATGCATTGAAAACGTGCAACCTCTTGAAAATGGATAGTGCCCTCCATGTTTTGCTTTCTTCTTTCTGTTTTTGCAAGCTTCAACTCCCTATTTTGGAGAATGTCCAAATTCATGCACATAAATTTAGTATTCTTTGAATTTCTTAAACGGGAACTGTTCAAACACTTTGCATAATTAAAATATAAAATACTTATATATAAATACTAATGTTTAATTGTTTGACAATGATTATGATTTAAACTCCTATTTTAATTAATAATCTCTACTTATTTAATTTGTCACTTTTTAGAATAAATTTCCTTGAAATATCAAATAGGAAGACAATAAGATAGTACAATCAATACGTTAGTCCGGAGTAATGAATCTTTGCTAAAAGATAATAATAATAGAGGTGTTTAGCTTAGCTAATTATGAGTCCAACAACATATAATTTAAAATTATGTCAGCCTATTAAGGGACAGAATGACAATTGAGGAAGAATCTAACAAAATACAAAATCAGGTTATAATAATTCGAGGAGGATAGCAGCATTTTATCGATATTAATAAGTTTTCCACCCTTATTATAACATTTTTGCAAGTGGTGTGAAAATTTAGTTGTAAAGTTTTTTAATTCTTAAGAGTAAATTCAATCAAATATAATTAATACTGAAAAATTTAAAAGTACATTCATTTTGAAGGGGTGGGTAGCATTGCTTGGACATATTCAAATGAAGCAGTTAAAAATGGAAGCTAACTTTATATAACGTCTAATAATTGCTAATCCATGCAATTTGTTCTTAATTTTTGGACACCTTTATACCCAACACATAATTTCTTAGGTGATTCCATTTGGCAGCCTGTAGGTGACTGGTGAGAATTTTTATTTTCTCAGCTAATTTCTAATGAATATTCTATGAAGGAGAAGAGAAGAAAGAAAACTGGGGATTGACAGATGTAAATAGAATCGAAATATTAAGATAGATTAAGAATAAGATTTTTCAGCAAGCAGTCTCGTTATGTAAACTTGAGATACAAAATCTCTACTGATTCTAGGGGAAAATGAAGAGAAAAAAGAGTGTCGGTGCAATGGTTGATGTTGAAATTGAAGCATGTGATGATTCGAACAAGGTCGTCCAAGGCTTTAGCGCAATCATTGGCGGACAGTATCCAGCGATATAGGCCCCCCTTGGATTTTAGCAATTTCCCTTTTTCTTTCTTTCTTTTTAGCAAATATAAAAGGCAAATTCAGCAACACCGGTAGTGCTTGCTGATTATTGATTTCGCCTTAAAAAACTTAGTCGTAAAAACACATTAATTGAAAAGACTCACTATAACAAAATATTTTTTTACCAACAGTTTTTTAAATTTATTTATAAAAAATCCAATAAATTGTGCATTACACAGTGAAAGATAGTCATATTTTTAGTCTCAATATAAAATAAACTTTTTTTTTAATAAAAAATTTAATGGACTAGAGATTACACATCTCCTTTCACCTAATACACAGCCAGAAACTCGAAACTAAAAACCTTCACCTCCCAAGTACTAGTGCTCTTTGACACTTGAGGTCTTCAATGTGCAGCAATTTTACCATTATTATTATTAGTAACTCTTTCGTGAGAATTATTATTGTTATTATTCTTATCGTTATTATTATCGGGTATATAAGACAAGTTTATGACCGTCTTTTTTAAAGATATTTAGTAAAGGGGAGAAGGGATAAGTTTACACCTGCCGTTTGCCAGCCTGCACTAGATATAAAGCATAAGTTCACATAAACTTTTCGTTTGACCATACTGGTTCAGGAACTTGATCGTGACAACTAATTCATTCTTTATTTGGACTGAGGAAAATTAAGAAGAAAAAGAAAGCCAGCCTTTTTTATATGTTTGAGAAAGAAAAAGAGAAGAAGAAGAAATAACCATTATTTTCCGTTCTATAGTTTCTCCTCATTTTGAAAGGAAAATAAGAAAGAAAGTTAAACAGAGCAAAAATAAAAAGAAAAAACACGTTCCTTCATTTATTTTTTAACTATCCAAGTAAGGGGAATCAAAATAAATAAGATAAACGGGACTTACTTTCCCTCTTTATTTTCTTCACTCTGTAAAGTTACTCCCCAAACACAGGGTGAAAGGAAAGAGCCTAAATATCTATCCAAGTTAATAAGAAAAGGATGAGGCAGTGTATGCCCAAACAGAACTTGAGTTGCTGAAACAGAATCAAAGACTTTGGTCTCAATCATAGGGGGCATATTCATACTAGCTAGATGCTTTATTGTGTTGCGAGCCAACAAATCCGACCTAATGCCTAACCTAAACCAGCCCAGATCAGACCAGAACACCGTTCCTCCAGTTTAAGACCAACTTCTAGCCTAATCGACACATCCTCAGACATCCGACTTGTTTTGGCAATTAGGAAGGTTTTGATGACGGGGAAGGTGTGCCCGAGATTGAACATTAACCTTGCGTACCATGAGTAATGCACTCTACCCTACATGATGAATCACCGTCTAATTTATTCACAAATCACAAGCAGCAGACCCAAACAGTTTTCTTAATTTGACTCTAGAGCAAGTGGAAAAGAAAAAAAAATCATTTTCAGTCTACAAAAACGTCAAACTAGTATAAGCCATCCAGCTAAAAGGAGCAACCATTAGCGGTTCTCAAATAAATATAAAAAATCGCCAAATTTGCAGCAGTGCAGAGAGAGAGAGCCTTGCTCGTCTCCTGAGAAGTGGAGAACCATGAAACTTAACACTGCTGTTGACTAGCAATCAAACGAGGAGCTGGTGCAGGAGCTCTTTCAGTAATTTAGTTACTATGATTGGCCTTGCTCACCTGGTAGATAACAATTGATTAGGATTTTGTTTGAATGACCAATTACCATCCTCACTCTCATGTCAGCTTCCAACACCACTGTCAAAGTTGAAAATGCTATAAATATCACTACAGATGGCCACCGTGCTTGATGAGACAGCCAATGATATCATCACCCATGATTTTAGCCTGTCACTCTTTGTTGCAATACAATGTGTATCCCTAGAAAGCAATAGCAGAGGATAAGATCTGATTAATATGATAAGCCTACGGAAGAAAGATTGCTCAAGTTTGAGCTGGCAGTGAATATTTGCATGCATTTATTTTAGTTGCATGGAAGTATTGGCAAAAGACAACTGCCGAGGAACACATCTTTAATTTATTTGATTTATGTAATGCATTTCTATCTCGGGAAAAAAATGCATAATGGCTAAATGTTTTAGATTTGTGCAAGCTAAAATCACTTAGGCAGCCTGCTTTCCGTAGAGCTGACACACAAAAGTATAAGACAAAGCTTTGTTATAACTATTTTAGCATGGCTGCATAGCATGAAGTATGGCTCTACAAATTATTTGGCTCATTGACCAACTAAGTCTTGTATTGTTTCAAGATTTAGTTTGTGCCTTTTTTGTGATGAAATAAGCCACATTCACTTCCATAGATTGCTCCACCCACGTTCGTGTTCCATCTAAGACATCCTGACGATAGACAAGACAATTCTACATAATACATCCAGGCCATAGACGTGATAATTCTAACTGATACATCCAAGCGACAGACGTGATAATTCTATTTGATACTTCCAGGCCAGAGATGTGATAATTCTATTCGATACATCCAGGCCATAGACATGATAATTCTATCTGATATATCCCGGCCGTAGACATGATAATTTTATGATCTACTCTGGTTTTGGCAGTGAAAAATTCTCATACTAAGAAAAAGATCTAATAAATTCTTGTCACTAACAACTGCTTATACCAGAAAGAAGGATTAGCAGATTATTATTATTTCTTCACAAAGGCACATTACTTCTTCAAATTAAAGCTAGGTCCACTGCTCAATATCCTTCTACCTTCTGATGGTCTATTAACGTAGTTGAGGTCTACCAACTAAATAATGAAAGAATGCCTGAAAAACGTTAATAAAAACCGGAGGCCAGTAGGCCTCAATTTCCTAGGCAACTATTTTAATGATTCTCACCCTTGCTGGTTTTGATGTCAAAAATTAGTTTGTAATTGCTTACTTGAGAGCGATGGCTGCAGGAAAAATAAAACCTACAGAGACAGTGGCAGTGGCTCCAGTAAATTGAAATGCATCCCAGATGTCAGGCACAAAGTTGGCTCCCACAAATATAAATCCCATGAGAGCTGCAGTTAGTGAGAAGAATCTTCTGTTGTCATATGCAATGGGAATAGCATATGGAAAGAGAAGACAGTCTAGGTTGAGTCGTAGAGAGAAAAAAACTATTGGGAAGACAAGCATAAGGTGGACACCATAGCTAATCCTAACCACATCGTCAAGCAGTGAGCTATATGGAATTCCAAGATCACCATCAAAATTGGCAAGTACGTCATCTAGTGTTTGATCACCAAAAAGAAGAATTCCAAATAAGCTGGTAGCAACATAGACAGATGAGCATAATGTGAGGGATGTCCGCACTATCGACTTCATTTGGGCAGTGTCTCTGAGCTCATTCTCTATAGGGTGAACTGCAAAATGCATTTGACAAGAAAATAACCAAAGAGTTAGTGGAGTGAGCAATCATGTCCAGAAAGTGTGTCCATATTGGGTATCTTCTCACCTCAGGTTTTCTTGTAACCAATAATATTATGTGGCATATCTATGATGCATAAGAGGAATGGTCATCTGATTTTGAAAAAAAAAAAAAGAGGAATGGTCATCTGCAGGACCTTCTGGTGGCTTAAACTTGACATGCACATTCAACTTCTAAAACCAAATAGATGAATAATATTTTTGTCCCAACACATTTTGGATGCTTGAAGGCCCCACTGACCCGAAGTGATTTAGAAAGATTCTTCTTTATCAATAGTGATCGGTCATGGTACAATTCAACTTAGATTATATAATTTATGCAACGAGTGGCACCCAAACTTTTCAAAACAGAAAATGCCAAATTTATGTTCGCCCCAAACCAAATAAATTCCCCTCCCTCCGGACGTATATGCAACACTCCCCAACTTCAAGTAAAGCACTTTTGAGGCAACTGATGAAACCTAACAAGGTTAATGAATTGAAGCTGAAGAGACAGACAAAGCTATATGTTTACGTATAATTGGTTGATAATTTTTAGGACTTGAAACCCAAATGTCAAGAGCTGCTTAAGGGTTATGTGATAAACCAAAAATAAAACACGGTCAAGATTCCATAACTTACCATTGTGGTGGCATATATAAGCAGTGACTAAAATTGGTACAGTTGTAAATAGCTTCCAAAAAGATGCCTGATTGTTGAGTTCGGGCATCAAACGTGGCATTCCAATACCTCCTTCCATTAATTTTATAGCTACCACTCCCGCAGTGATTGCCACAAATACAATAGCAAGCCCCACAGACAACGCTGATGTGTACCTCAATGAATCTAAGACCACCAAGAAGAACGAAGACATAAATTATTAACCATTTCTTATAACTGATGCTTTAAAGAAGACACATATCACTGAACATATATCACAAAGCCTATAATGAATCATTAGACAAAAAGAAATGCACAAATAAAGCTTACCAACGCGCTTGAAAGAAATAAGAGGAGCAAAAACAAGAAGGGTAGTAAGAAGCAGCAAGAAGGACCGTGAAGTCCACCAATGCCGACCGAACCATTCTTCCATAACACCCGAATGACGGACTCCATCTGACCAAGTACCCGCTAAAACATCACCTGACCCTCGTACACAATGAAGATAGAAACATAAGTGGTTCTTTGATAATAAATCAAACGGCTAAAAAGTTAAAACGAGGAACAATGTTAGTACCAATGATGATCATGTAGACAATGAGCATGCCAAGGTTGTTAACAATAATGCCGAGTTGAAGGAGAGTACGTCCGCCCCCTCCAAACGCATCTGAAACGACGCCGGAGTACGTAGTGGATTTAGCGGCTTTACTGAATCTTAAGATCATGTCAACTGACGATTCTGTTAGCATGGCTCCTAAAATAATCATCATCAGTCCTGGTATCAGACCTAATTGTTTCACGGTGGCCGGAAGGGCCATGATTCCGGCGCCGACGATGGTGGTGGACAGGTTAAATACGGCACCGGAGAAGGATGCGCCATTGAAGCCGACCTCGAGAGGTTCGTAGTCGTCGTGCTTTTGTGGTAGAAGAGGATTCCTAGGACTCCGCCGGAATTTTCGCTCGCTAGATAAGGATACAACGGTCATCTTCGTGTTGTTGTTACAGTTGGAAAGAGAAGTTTCGTGACCTGTAAGAAGCGGAAGCTTTTATGTCGCGTCGTGTGTTAAAGAGGTGGCCTATTGTTCTGGTCTCCCTTTCACGCGGGAATCTACGTGGATACATTCATCCATTCAGGTGTCTACACGTGGAGAAATGGCACTTTGAAGTGTCTCTTGCTGGGGTCGAAGTTTAAGTTTCAGGCCGTTGTATATTACAAGGAGCGTAAAACTTAGCGACCGTTGCTATTTGAGACTGATAATACAAGGAAAGCGAATCCACACGGGACGCCCACCACCTCGGTTTTTCGTTTTTATTTTTGTTCTCTCTATAATACATGTATAGTTGGAGTCTGGTGATTAACGGTTGGAGTTTCATTTTTCATTCTTCATGTTTCTTTCTTGTTTTCTACAAAATGAAAACAAAAGACAAAAATAACAAAACAAATGGAGGTCGTGTCTGTCAGAGAGAATTAGAGGGACACTTGGGAAAAGGATGTTTGTAGTTTTCCTTCAGTTTTGCATGCAGAAGGACGGGCCCATAATTTATGCATGCCTCAGTAGGGGGAAGCTGAAACAAAACCCAATTACTTTAGCTCAGCCCAGGACCAGTCAATTTAACTTGCTAAAGTAGCAAAGCGTGGTTACCTGAAAATTGGACCACGATACCACTTCGTCACCATTACCTAACAGACGATCCAGATATGCTCCAACTTCTACAGTACTCCTGAAAATCCAGAACATCTGCCGTTTCGAGAAGCCAAGATAAGGCAAGACTTCAATAAAAGGAGACTAATCTAAAAAAGAAAAATCTGACTTTTAAGATTACTATATAGCTAATTTTACTCTCCCTCCCAAAATAATAGTCAACTTTCAATTTATACACAGATAAAAAACGTAATCAATTTTTAATTAATGTCATAGTATTATCTTTAAAATATCCTTGTTAAATTTCTGTAACAATTACAATTTCAAAGTGTGAAATGTGAAGAATATTACATGATGAAAGATATTTTTAAAGATCACTTAGTATTAAACTGATAATAGAAAATGAAATAAAATTTAAGATGGGCTAAAAAGGAAATAAAGAGACTAGTATCTTTTTAAGTTGGGAAGAGCAATTAAAACTAAATTTTGAGAGATGGGGTTTGGGCCCTTACATCAATGCAATAAAGAAGGCAGCGCTACTCTAAAGAGCGTCTAAACTGACAAGTCCAATGCAAGGAATTTAGGTAAAAAAGCCCTAACGTTACTTCATTACCAGGTTGGCATAGTTTATGTTGAACACTTTAACTATTATTTTATATACTTCCCAACTTTGTTTTTTTCTTAATCTTTTTCACCCCTAAATACGTATTTGTATACTTTGTCCATACTGGCACGATAAAAGAATAAAATATACAAATACATGTATAAGAGTGAAAGAGATTAAAAATAGAAATTGGAAGTTATCAAAAGTTAAATAATGGCTTAAAGGCCAATTTATCCCCTGAATTTGGAGGTAGTAAGCAATGGACAAGAAATTAACTTTTTGGTCTAATTACTCCATAACTTGTCCAATTTGGCTAATTCGCCCATACTTTTCACAGAATTAAAAGCCTGAGAAACTAATGCATTGAAAAAAAAAATTAGCAAGGTATTTCTGAAATTATATACAATATTATAAATAATTTTCTTTTCTTTCTTTTCTTTTTTCATTTCCCTGGTATATCAGATTTAAAAAAAAAAGAAAGAACAGAAGTTCACTTTTCTTTTCCTTCTTTGTAAAGAAAGCAAAAATACTTAAAAATAAACTCTATATTCATGTAAAACATGCACCGATTCAAATTCCATCATATGAAAAAAAATGCATTTTAAAAATAAATACTAATGTTATCCATTACAATCCAAGAGCCACCCAACTAATTTAGCAGCCAACTGTTGATGAATCTTCACTTGAGTATAGTAAAATTGAAATGTGTATTTTTACATATAAAACTAACACGTCATGCATTTAAAAATTTATATGATGAAGTTGTCATCCTTAACTAACTAATTAAGAAAGTTCTTTTCTATGGAAAAAATCTAAGCAGTATAATTACTTTATTTAAAATTTTAAGTTTCGGATTTGATGACAAATAACTAATTTATACTATAAGTTTAAGAAATTTACTTTATTTCGAACTTTAAATTTGGTTTGTTAAAAAGAACGGAAAAGGAGAAAATGAAGGAAAGAAAGATCTGGACTACTTTATATAGGATCGGGTTTGTTAAAAGAAAAACAGAAGAAGAGAAGGAAAAAGAGGAGAATGAAGGAGAGAGAAGGATAAAGAAAAGATGAACAAGAAAAACGAAGGGGGAGAGGTAGAAGGAGAGAGGGAGGGAAAAGATAAGTACATGTACACAAAAATATATTATATTTTGTAATATTTTTGAGCTTGCCACTTGCTTTCATTGAGTGTGTATTACACTCTCTTGTATTTTGCAAGATTTGGGGCTAATTGATCAGAGTGGATAAATTATGGGAGTAAAAAACCCAAAAAAATTTAAGTTAATTGCCTATCGCCTCCCAGTTTGGGGAGCAAATTGACCTTTAAGCCGTTAAATAATAGTTGAAAAATATCATTGGTGAAGCTACGCATTAAGCCAATTATTTATACCCTGCATGATATGATTGAATCCAGGTAGAGTATAGATTACTAGCGATTGCAAAGAAGGGTCCCTTTCAAGAGCTGAAAAATAAGTTTTGTAAACATCGAGAATTTAAAGACTAAAACTTACAAATATAGGAGCCAGCCAAAAAAGACTACGTCAACGTTTTCTCTTTCTCTTGGTGTCTCTGCGTGTAGCAGTTTTTGAGTCTAGATCTTCTTTTGAAGCTAACGATTTGGCCCGCACCGCATAACTCCACAACGCCGTTTCTACATCTGATGGTGTGAAGGAGTCCTCATTTGAACTTAATTCCTGAATAATTTTCAACAGATATCATGCCAACATAGTGTGCGGAACTTCCAATGCTTATACTGTTTACTTTATAAACAAGCAATCGAGAAACACACCAAAAGAATATATACATCCTAAACTCATAATTTAAACATTCTAAATTTTATTTCTTTCCGCTAATTGGAAAGACATGATTGTTCAATATGGCAAACTAGCAAGTTAAGAAGTCAATCTACGGATCAGTCATCATTCCCCACATCTTTAATGAAAGCGGCGCTATAAAAAAGAAAGTATATCAGAATGTTTTTATTGTTTCAATGGATGTACATTATGCATTTCCACCCATCAAGCTTTAATTAATCCACAAAAGTTACCTCACATGCAAGTTTCAAAATCGTGAGGGATAAACCTCCCAACTTAACAATCAGAGCAGAAAAGATATCAAAGTATTAAGCTATTAGGCATGTGAATTATTCTCCAATTCCCACAAAATTGCGCTTCAGCATAGTGACCTGGTTCCATCACATTCATTTGCAAGATAGCATCCCGTAAAGACATTCTAGCTTATTAAAAGTGTATATAATTAAACCTTCCTAAATAACTTCTGATTTAGCCAAACAAGAAAATTCAATGAACCCATCGAAAAAGTTATCAACATCTTTGTTGATCCCTTATAAACAGCTGATTATTCTCCTCATATTGTCTTGTATCAGTTAAAAGGACAGGAACAAACAAGGTAACAATTGAACAAATGTTGATCAACTAACCCATCAGAATAACACCCCTTATTTCAGTAGCACAACTTCCTAATTTAGTAAAGCCCCACTTACTCCTATATATTCTTTTGTTAACTGAAACAATGTATATCTATTTACAATCTTCAATTGAGTAGTATTCCCTGTATGTTCAACATCCAACCTACAACTGTATAAATTAATAAAGCCACTTCATTCATTAATTAGCCCCAGCGGAGTGTTTCGTTCGAAGGTAAAATGTGTGGCTGACTATTTTGAATGTGAAGATAGGCGACAACATAACTCTAACAACAGTGCACACCAAGCAAATATACACAATTGAAAGAAGTGGCCAGGTCGATATCCTGAGGAAAACCGACTGACAAACCTATATTTGAACTTATACAAGTCAGAGCTTCACTTTTACTAACTCATATTTTCCTTTATTGGCAATTGATCATTATCTAAATTCAAGAAGAATTTCATTTGATTTGTAGAGTCCAGTGATAGATGTAAATTTGACACCACCAAGATCCAGTATATGACATGGTCCAAAGAATATCAGAAAATTATCTACTATCTCAGCACAGTTTCACTTTACTTTTAAAAGAGATAAAAAGAAACCAGTAGAATCACTTTTAAGAGAAGATGTAGTATAGGTTGACCATCTTTGAAATATTCATATCCAAACACAAGCAGCCTATCCAAGGAGCTTAGTTTTTTCTTAGAAAGAAAAAAGGAAAGAAAGATTATTCATTAGTAAAAGCCACTAACGGACAATTTCAGTTGGGAAATTACGGGTCTTATCATTATCATATGAAATAAAATGTACAAACAGATCATATGAGTGCAATGATTGTGACATTATTTGCATAATTTCCCACAAAACAGCCACAATGAGAAATTACAAGTATGAGTAAAAAATGATTATCACCATATCAGAATAAGCATCTTAAAAAGCTTAAATTAATACAGAATATTGCCAAAAATTTCAGCTTTCAAATGGTAAGAAGAAAAACCTTGCAAGATCCAAGATGACCCATTGGCCAGAATCAAAATGAATTATCAACAAGCACAAAACATAGGTCCCCCCAGCAGCACGTAATGAAAGCAGCTTTTTCTAGGGACCATCTCAAGATTTCTCAGCCAAAATAATTTCCCCGGAAAACCAGATTAATACGATGTAATTAAGCAGAGTTGGAGCGTAGTGAAATATGATAATAAATGTCGATATCTGATGTTCCTTATAAATCCTTAAATCGCACAAATTGCGAAATAGTGACAAAAAATGAATTAAAGTAATATACGAAAATTATAATAAAATTTTAGTGCGATGAAAAGCAAACCTTAGCTTTAGTTTGTAATTTATCCACGAATGATAGATACTGCTTCAGCGTGTAATCTTTGGAGCTACCAAGAGCTGCCTCCATAGCCTATCACCATCTTTCGATCAATTAGATTAATAACTAACCTCTCAAATGGAAACAAAAGAAATAAAATTTATACCTCATCAGACATGAATGGAGCAACATCAGGCGCGTAAGCAGCCAAAACAGCAGAGGCAGTGGCTGGACCGACGCCTTTCAAAACCGTAAGTTCAGTTACAGCTTTCGAGACATCAGGAAGTGATTGAAATGCTTTCTGAGAAGCAGATTTCACTATCTCCTCGTCTAAGGACGACACGTAGTCAAGCAAGCGAGGCCTATACACGTTTATAAATTCACCAATTAATCGCGCATTATAGAAGCTATAAACAAAGAGTAAGACAGTGGTTACCTCCATTTACCACGGGAAAGTTTCCACTGCATAAGCTTGGAGAGTTCTGGTGTAGTTATGTATGGATTAGGGTTTCGTTTTTGAATGAGAGAGGGGAGTTGGATTCTGTAAAATTCGTCCAGAGAAATGAGGTTTGATTTTTTCAGAGATTCAATTCGCGCCGGATAATCAGCAAGCGCCTCTTTCCATAGACTGATATCGGAGCTCCGAAAATCCATTTCGCTTTATGTCTCGCTTCCCGCTACCGGAGTTTTTGTGATTTCTATGTGCTGGTGGACTGGACAGGTGGTCTTCTACTTCTAGGCCCTTTTAAATTGTGGACCTGGGTTTTGCTCTATTACAGACCAACTTCTTTCAGTTTTGAAATTATAGATTCCAACCAGCCGAGTCAAACTCGTCAAGTGCTCCATTGAAGTCGACCGACGGTGAGACTTGAGAGATTAAATTTTACAAAGTATTAAAAAAGGAAAAGAAAAGTGACATGTGGTTTTATATTTTTGGACTGACAGAATTATAACTTTTCTCTCCATAAAAACTGTATTATGTAATTTTCTTAATATCTTTATTATTTATAAATTAATATTTTTATAATTTTTATAATTTAATATATTATTTAAATAAAAAAATTATTTATTAAAGGATGTAGCATGTTGCTAACTATATTAATATATTTTTAATTCTATTAAAAATATAATAATATTCTTAAAAGTATTTTGATAATTAATTTAATGGTAAAATGTATAAAGTAATTTTAATAATGAAAGTTATATTAGACAGTAAGATATCAATATATAAGAAAATTAAAATGTATAATATTTTTTATTTAAAAGATTTATAATCCCTCCAACGCCAAATAGTATATTTATATTACATTTAATTCGGTTTGATATTTTAATATATTAAACCAAGTTAATATGGAAAGCTTTGTTAAATAAAGTTATATGGTGAGATAAAATTAGAGCTGTGTTGAAATTTTCCTTTTATATTTAAATTTGAACTGATTTGAAGATTTAATTAATTGTTCAAGTTTTCTACTCGGCCTTCCTCAACAAAAGAAAAAAAATTCAACTCGGCTCCACTGGTTTCTTATGAGTTGGGGAACCACTCTTTGCCGTGCTTAACGTTTTCTTCTTTCTTTTTCGTGGGCATTTTTTGTGTGTGAAATAGATAACCGCATGCTCTCGCTGGAATATATGAAGCGGCTATCACCTCAATAATCCTGTGCATGCAAGATTTTCAAATTTGGATTGCTATCACTCTCTCTATATATTTATATTATTTTTTATACAAGAAATTGCTTATATACATGAGCATAATTTAGTTGTAATAGAAGGACAAACATAGTTAAATCATTTAATTTTGATTTCTCTAGATTTCATTTAAAAAAAAAATTTCCTGTCAAAGATGGTTAACAAGCAATATTAATATCTTTCTCAATTGCAATTTGGTTACTTGAAAAATAGCGTTCGAAATAACTTATATTGAATCTAAACAGTAAATTAACTATTACCATACTTTATTGAATTCAATCATAAAATAGCTAAATTATTGGAGCACAATATGATTTGAATGGATTATGTTTGATATTATAAGCTACTTGTCAAATCTATTAATTAAACAAACAAATTGAATGAATATTATACAAGAAATTAGAATACGTTTGGCCAATGGAATTTCAAAACAGAAAACTTTAAACAACATAAAAACGATGGAATGATCGGGCTTATATCAAACTCAAATAATATTAAATATGTTGCCTAACACAGCAATTAATGCTTCGCTTGACCAGCTCAATTGGTATTCCTTTGTCTACCTACTCAAGTTCGAGGACATTCTTTGCTTCCAGTCAACATTCTTAATAAGCCAAATCCTCTTGTATATATTTTTTATTGGCCCGACTGGTTTTATATTGTATAATCCGTCTTTTAACTCAGCCATTCAATAGGTTTGATTTTATAGATTACTCTTTCAATTTTATATTATTTATCTCATTTTAAATTAAAAAGTATTTTAATTATTCGTCGTTTTTTTATATATTTAATATAATATTAATTTTTTTTATTTTTTATTCTATTTTATATTGGAATAAATGTAATAGATTTTATATATGTATATAAAGATAATTTTGTATAACTTAGCTAAATCTTTTTCTATAATTGGTATATTTAAATATTCTTTTAATTTAAATTAACTATTAAAAATATGTAATTGGAAGAGTATAGATTATTCACTTGTACTGCAGTCTATATACAGCATGCACATTGATATATATAAGGAAAAAAAATACAGAAAAGAATTTAAATTTATTTTTCTGTTATGCAAAATCTGAAATTGAATTGAGAATGATGCCTACAACAGCTCATATCTATCATTGCAAAAGAACAATTCAATAAATAGTCATTACATGGCAACCCGCATTATTGTTCTGTTCTAAATTATTTGAGTTTTTCATTATTGTCTTTCCAATATGCCAAGGAAAATAAAATTGGGAAGTCAATAAGTATATATTTGCGATGGAAGTGTATGCAGGGCAGCAGACGCAGCATTAGATGAATTAGGATAGAAAACACCTTGTTTAATACTGGATTCAATTGAGAATGAACGATGCATAATTTTGTGTGTCAATTTCAAATTGTACAAAAATAATTCTTTAACAATGAAGGTGGTACCACAGGGAATAAAAAGAGGATCGGCTGGACTTCGTATTATTTTGTAAAATAAGGAAGGAGAAATGATTTGGACAGCCTATCCTTTAAAGAAAATAAGAGTATATTCTTATTCATACTAATTACTTAATTTATTATTAGTTTTATATATTTAAACATGCCTTCTAGCCCGACGAGAGGGAGGATGAGTGATAAGCATATGAATAGAAGAAAAAACAATAGCTGGCCTCGCCCGAGTGAATGTAATTTTTTTTTTTTTATCACTGTAACAGTATAATTAATTTTTCAAACCCAAATTTAGATATATGATTCTCTTCTTTTTTTTTAAAAAAAAAAGATATATTTTAGTTTTGTAAATTTATTTTTTTTTTTTTTTAAATATGAATATTTTGTTAGTAAAAAATTAATAAGTATATTTTGATATAAAAAATAAAAATAAATATCAAACATAAAAAAATACAAATAAAGAATCTATTCATAATAATTATTAATTATGTTGACATGCAATTAATTTTTTGTCATATTTTTTTACAAAGGAAAAAAAAAAAAAAAGCATTTACAATGCCTTCAAGTTTTCATTTTTTTGTTGGCATTAGATTTTTAAATATGTTTCTATTACAATTCTCATTAATGTGGATCACGTAATATAATTGAATATATTTTCTCAATAAAAATAATTCAAGCACGATGTCAACATTCTTCCCATTAACTAGATCTCTATAAATATTATGCATTCACTTTTTTTATTAACTTTTCTAATATTTAATCCATCCAGTATATACATACCTTAATTATATTTTATTTTTCATATTAAACAAAGTAGTTCTTGATACTAATACATATAATAAATGAATGACCTAATAAAATTCAAATATTACATTATAGATCCATGCCATAAACATAAAGGTTAGGAACCTCAATTGTAAAATGAAACTTTATAGTAAAACGTTAAATCACATTTTTGCGTGCTTCGCGTGTGAACAATTGGACATCAAGTAGGCACACATTACTTATTTTTTTATAGTCAAAATCAAATTTCTTCATGTATCAGTGCCTGAATCACCACTTCATTGACCCAATATAAACAAATATCTTGCTTTCCTTGTACTAACCAAAAATTAACATAAGCAATTAAAAAAGAAGAAGAAGGTTTTTGCCAATAACTTGACTTAATCTACCACAAATGACAACTACTTCAATTTGCTAATGAAGACAGGAAGACTGACTAATCTGACAATGTTTATTTTTCTTTAGATATAATGATTGTATTTTTTTTTAATTTTTTTTTTGACTTAGCTTGCTGTGGAAATTTTCAACGGATGATGCTTTTGTATTGGTCTTCCACTAAAGATTTTAAGGCTAAGTCTACTGTATATTATTTGACTCAATTTTTATTTTTACATGCATGAAGATGGGAACCCATTTCTTTGATGGATCATGAACCTAATGTTGGCACTCTCGAGTTATTAATCTTTTGCCTGTTTTTTTTTATTCTGAATGGATATTTCCTGGATTGAAATTCTTGATCTTTATCTATACTGCTGTTGAACGAGCCAGATTTTTGTTAGCTTTCTTGACCATGTAATTCTGTGGCCACTAGCTATTTCCATATTGTTTAAAAATTAATATTATTTTTTATTAGTAGTTCATGAATATCTTTAAAGACAAAACAAAAAGCTTACTGCTTGTAATACAATCTAAGAGTAAAGATGCTATCATCTTTTATACATTAAATATTCAATGGACTGTATCAAATTTCTATTTATATTTATAAATAATAGCGAAATAGATTTTTATGTAAAATATTCTAAATGAAAATAAATAAAAATTTAATAATATCCTTTTCATATATATATATAAATAAAGTGCCATTAAATTTATCAACTCAGTGACCTTTTATTATAAAATTATAATATGTCTCGTAAAATATATTTTTTAATAGATTATAGTAAGAAAAACTCAAACAAAATACAAATATATAAAACTTAGACCCGGTATCAAGATTATTGAAACAAATACACATACCTACTTAACTCAGCATAATCACAATGTAGATTTGGTAAAGACACACGAATACAACTTGAGTCCCCAGTAGTCATTCTTAATGTATAAAAGATCGGCCAAAAGGATTGGTTCTATTTTGAAAACTTATATGAAACTAAAACCCAAAAAAAAAAAAGAAAGGGGGAGAAAGAAGCATAAAGAATTATGTAATTAATGAAAATAATGTATATGGCAATAGCTAAGTTAGGTAATTTTGTAGGAAAAACAGAGAGAGGAAAACAAGTGGGATACATATTAAATCCTTTCAAGGAGGACATTGACCATATAATAAGGCTAAACATGCTTGCCCATTGTTTTAATTCCCACGGTTTTTCTTACAAGTTAAAAGTTTGGGAGAAAAAAATATAATTAGTAAGCTTTTTGTTTGATAATAAATGCATATTTTAATTTAAAAGATTTTTAAATTTAATCTTTTTTATTTAAAAAAAAAATGAGAGAAATATGATATTCATATGTTTCTAAAATAAAGAAGAAAAAAAAGAAAAAGAAAAACTACTAGGTGTTAATAACAATCCTATTCGCAGTTACAAATAAACCCATATAAAGGGTGAAAATCTTAAAAGCTGACATTTATTTAAATCCATAGTGTAAATCGTATCCCGATATATATAGTTGACATTTGACAATAAGACTGTCCACATCAAAGTTGGTACAACTATTATTTAGGCATTAATCACGAATTTGAAAATTTCTTCTCTAAAATTATTGTAAATAGAATTGCATGCATCCCTAACATATTAATTTTTAACATTCCCCAATTCAACAAGCTACTTGCATAATATTATTTGACCGTCTCCATCTCATTTATATATATATTTTCAACTTCATTTTTTCAAAACAAGAGGTTCATTTGTTACAATCAAGATGGTATCTTCTTTCATTTTGCTGTTTCCCTCGCAATTAATCTGACAATTAAGTTTGTCCTCAAGTCCCAAAATGCGCATAGTCAAGAAAGATTGATTTAGACACATGGTTTATGAATTAGATTACTTAATTTTTTTGCATTATATGCTTTACAATGAATTAAGATGCCTTTTGGTATAAACATACACAATTTTATTGAAAAAAACTTAATGAAATTTGCATGTGAATCACAAAAAAAAAAAAAAAAAAAAACTTTTCTTAGTAATAACTTCACAAATTGAATTAGGAGATACCATATCATTCAACTTATAATTTACTACTAAATTATTTATATATCAAGATTCTTGAATGATATTTATTTATAAATTTGTATGCATCTTTTTTAAGAATCATGTATTAAGTCAAATAATTTACTAAAATATAAAAATTTAATAATTTTAGTTGAAATATATAAAAAAATTCTAATAATTTTGATATTGTATTCAATTATTTCAAATATTTTAGTTGTTGAAAATATATAATATTATTTTATTTTATTTTATTCCAGATGGTCTCAATTTACAAAAGTAAATTCAATTTCAGATCTAAAAATTACTGTGTAGTTTTGATTTAACATGCTATTAATTTTGTTTATATACATTATGATAGATTAAATCCATCTAGTGTTTTTTTTTTCAAATTCTTTTTTATAAAAGTATTGTTGATTAAAAAATAAAAAATAAAAAATAAAAAGATATTTCAATGTTATAAAATATATTGATTTATTAATATAAAATTAAAATTTTATTATTTTTATTAAAATTTATAAAATATTTTATATTAATATTATTTATTTAAAATTTATAAATTTTAATTTTATAAATTTCAAAAGATTTAGAGTTAAATATATGAAAGGAAAGCGTAGGAAAAGAAAACAAAATCCAAGTCACGGATCAAAAGGTAGAGTGAGTGGCCAACGATCTGTCTTTTGTCGAACATGGGTGGGAACATTTTTAAACTTCCATTTTAATTTAAATTAACCAGTCAAAGCGCACGTTAAGAGAGTAAACACGAGAGGCGCAAGTTAGCAGATAGACATACGCGTTGTGTAAGTTCTGGTGGCAATGACTCGTAACAAGGCTCTTTTAAAGTGCGAGAGAGAGAGGCTATAAAAAGGAGTAGCATCGGGTCCCTGAAGAATCTCGTGTCTCTGTTTCTTAACTAATCTAAAAGACAAAAACAGCCATTATTGCCAGCGAAGCTTTCGTATTCTAGCTATATTAGCCAAAAAAAAGCAAAAGTATACTACCACCACAACCTCCATCAAATACAGAAACAGCTCGAGAGAAACCATACGCTGTCGTTTCGGACATGAAAATGGCGGATAATTACTTGTTAGGATGGATCTTATGTTCTATAATAGGACTGTTTGGATTGTATTATATGGTGTATTTGGTGGTCAAAAGAGAAGAAGAAGATAACAACAGAAAAGCTCTGTTACAAGCAAGAAGTGACTCCGCCAAAACTATGTCCGCCGTCAGTCAAAATGGAGAATGCAGATCCGATAACCCTGCCGATGCTGACATCATCATCGTTGGTGCTGGCGTTGCTGGTTCCGCTCTGGCTCATACTCTCGGCAAGGTAAATTGATTCATTGAGCCTTCTTTTTTCTGTTTTTCTTTTTAAGCTTCGAACTGATTTTTTTAATATTACTAAACAGAAAATTGTTTTTTTTTTTTTTTATTTGGATATGCACTTTAGATGCTTTTTTACCTTGGTCCTTGTCCTTCCTTCTTTCTTTTTTCTTTTATAAAAAAATTAGCTAGATTATGATTTCTAACTTGCAAGCCTAAGGTGTATGAAATGACGCAATACATTAATTTTATTTTAGATTTAATGTTAATATGTTATCTATGTTTAGCTGAATACAAGTTTAATTTTTTTTCTTCAAGCTTCTTATGCATAGATGCGGATTTCCTCCAAAATTTATGAACTGATTTAATGATGGCATACTTATGATATTAGTTTAACATGTTCATCTTTTCATGTATTTCTTGTCGATGCCATTGATATTCTCATCACAGGCATAAATCGAAGATAATTTTGTATTATATTTGCAGCTGCAGGCCTATATTGCTAAGCTGCAGTAGGATAATTTGGTCTTTTTCAAAGTTATTGAGAATAAAGCGGACTGATTCAAAATATGTGCTTTAGAATCACTACATATTATAAGCCAATTACCAATTCCTATTTGGCTCTTTTCTCTTTCTGATGATAGGAAGTTGCTTGTAATTGGTGATGTCATTTTTACCTATTTTATTCATATGTTCTTGCTGTTGCTTTTTTTTTTTTTAAGAATTATCACTAAACCTTGAAAGCCATCGCAGATGCAGCAGTTTGCTGATCTGTCTTTGGGCGATAACCAAAAACATTTTGGACTTCAAGTTTGATGTCTTATCTGATAGAATATTACATTCTACATAATGGATACCATTTTCGAATCACCATTTGGCAGGACAACTTGGCAATACGAAAATTATTCGGAAAATAAATAAATAATCAGAACTTTATCTGTGGTTAAATCTATTATTTAATTTTCCTATAGAATTTGTTAGGTACTCTGCCCCACCCTTTTATTGATAGTTCTTATTTTGTGCTAACAACTAAGACATGGACTAAACAACTTAAAATATGCTACTGATCCTAATGGTGGGGCGCGCATTGATTTTCTTTTCTTATCATCTAAGCTAACATTTAGTACTTATTTGTGTGTGGGTTTAACTTATTCTCATTCTTTTGATGGATGACCATATGTTGTATTATCATATGACTTAATAAATTATGCTTAATACTTGTTAAATAGAGGGCCTACTTGGTTTGAGTTTCATTTTCCTGTCTTTGTTCTTTTCTGATTAATTTATGTTTTCCTCTATTGCGTTATATTTTTTCTTTTAATGATTATTTCAATCACAAATTGACATGTGTAATTTGGAAAGCAGGATGGGCGTAGAGTGCATGTTATTGAAAGAGACTTGACTGAACCTGACAGAATTGTTGGTGAATTGCTACAACCGGGGGGCTATCTAAAGTTAATTGAGTTAGGACTTGAAGGTGCGTGCAGATCAAATTCTGCAATTGTCTACAGAAATTTGTAATGCTGCTAGTTTGCATTGATCTTGATTTTCGATATATGTTTTAATGATATCTTTTGCCTATAATCTCTGACAGCATGTTCCAGATGCTAAGTACCTTATCTTTTTTCTGCAGATTGTGTGGAAGAAATTGATGCACAGCGGGTGTTTGGTTATGCACTTTTTATGGATGGGAAACACACCCAACTCTCTTATCCCTTGGAAAAGTTTCACTCTGATGTAGCAGGGCGGAGCTTCCACAATGGGCGTTTTATACAGAGGATGCGGGAGAAAGCTTCATCTATTCCTAAGTATGTACTTTTTTCAGAATAGATGAACAGATCTGCCAATTCCTTTTGATAACTTGACATGTTCAATAATGATTCATATTTCAGGTGCCTGTAGGATTATGTTTTCATTAGAAGAGATTCATGAATTCATTTCCATATTTAGGTCTCTGCACTCTGTAGTTAATATGTGTATATTACTAATTGCACAATGTAGTTATATGAAGTTATCTGAATCATCTTAAGCATATGAGACAATGTTCACCATTAATCATACCTTCTTGTTCTATTTTTCTAGTGTACGATTGGAACAAGGAACTGTCACTTCTCTAATTGAAGAAAAAGGGATAATCCGAGGAGTGGTTTACAAAACGAAAACTGGTGAAGAGCTCACAGCTTTTGCACCACTAACAATTGTTTGCGATGGTTGTTTCTCAAACTTGCGTCGCTCCCTTTGCAACCCCAAGGTGATGATCTGTGATCTTATTAGACAATATTGTGTCTTATCAATAAGTATTAAATTGCTCTACTGTATTTTGACTTATTGCCAACTTCTATTAGATTATTACCTAAAACTTTCACCACTTCTTTCTTCCATGTGATGAAGTTCTTTTTAGAAAATTAAGTTGATGTTATGATAATCTTTTGCAGGTGGATGTGCCCTCTTGTTTTGTTGGTTTGGTCTTGGAGGATTGCAAACTTCCATATCAATATCATGGGCACGTTGTATTGGCAGACCCTTCCCCAATTCTGTTCTATCAGATCAGTAGTACAGAAGTTCGCTGTCTAGTTGATGTACCTGGCCAGAAGGTTCCTTCTATTTCAAATGGGGAGATGGCAAAATATTTGAAGAATGTGGTGGCACCTCAGGTATGTAGCTTAAAATTTAGGAACAAATTGTTGGGCTTTTATTTTCCCTTTGCATTTCTTCATTAACACTTAATATTAAACTTTACTTATCTTTACTTATATTTCATGATGTCTCGGACTGACCTCATAAAATATAAAATACAGGTTCCGCCAGAAATATATGATTCCTTTGTAGCTGCAGTTGATAAGGGAAACATTCGGACAATGCCAAACAGAAGCATGCCTGCTTCTCCTTATCCTACTCCTGGTGCATTATTGATGGGTGATGCATTCAACATGCGCCATCCTCTGACTGGGGGAGGAATGACTGTGGCACTATCTGACATTGTTGTGTTGCGGGAACTTCTGAAGCCCTTGCGTGACCTGCATGATGCACCTACTCTCTGCAGATATCTTGAATCCTTCTACACCTTGCGAAAGGTAATACTACTAAGGAGTGCTGCCTGCTCATTCTTTTGCTGTCTCTAGCCGCTTGCATGCTTATAGGAAAAAAATTTCATGGAGAAAGTGTACTGTGCTTTTTCATTATTTTAAATAATTCATATGCAAAACCTGGCAATTGAACATCTTGGACAAATTAAGCTGCCATATCACAAAAATAAACTTCCAGATTAGAGTAGTCAACTCAATATCTTACATGTTTTAATTGCAGCCTGTGGCATCTACAATCAATACGCTTGCAGGTGCCCTCTACAAGGTGTTTTGTGCTTCATCTGATGAAGCAAGGAATGAAATGCGGCAGGCTTGCTTTGATTATTTGAGTCTAGGAGGTGTATTCTCAACTGGACCAATCTCTTTGCTCTCGGGTTTAAATCCTCGTCCATTGAGCTTGGTTGTCCATTTCTTTGCTGTGGCAATTTATGGTGTTGGCCGTTTGTTACTGCCATTCCCTTCACCTAAGCGCGTCTGGGTTGGAGCTAGGTTGATATCGGTGCGTAATTATCTCCTCTCCATCCACTTTTTCTAATATTCTTATATCACATTTTATCAACTAGTACTGATCTGCAAAGTTATTTTACTAGTGATACTGAACAATAATATGTCAAAAAACTCCTTTAACAGGGTGCATCAGGAATCATCTTCCCCATTATCAAGGCAGAAGGAGTTAGACAGATGTTCTTCCCCGCAACCGTCCCAGCATATTATAGAGCTCCTCCTGTTGAATGCAATTAGTTTGACAAGAATGTGAGTGAAAAATTCGTGACAAGAAGGAACGGGGCGTTTCTCATTTTGGTTTTAATCTCATCCCTTTGTTCAAATCAAAGTTGAGGGGAAAAGAAGTGTGAATTGTAATACGCTTTAGTTTATAGGAGAATGTTTTCCCTAGGATGTCTATATCTGTGACTCTGAGCTCAAAATATATAAATTTTTTTATTTTCACTTATGGACTTGTGTTTTATTTGTTTGCTAGCTACTTATTTCTTCATTTCTCATCACGTGGCTGCCTTCTCAGAAATAGTGAATGTTGCAAATGACTCTTCTAGAGAAGCCGAAAGAGACTTAACTGATGCCATTCGCTGCTTATAAGACTATACTTAGTTCCCGGCCTTCTTCTGAGCATAATTCTGATTATCTAATAAGCATTCCAGCTATTAATCGTGAGGAAAATAAAGAATGGTCCTGATCCTGCTGCGGTAAATTGTGGGGCTATCTACGCAAAGGCGCCAAATTGGTGGCTGGGAGCAGGGCAAGGCTAACATGTTAAAGGTTGCCGTCTTCTAAGTTGGTGCTCGGAATCTATATTGCCAACAAACGTTGTTTATAATATTTAATGTGCCTATTAACCAAATCTAAGATCATTTCTTCCAATCTAAAACTATGCCCCTAGAAAACCTTACGAAGCAGCCTAAAGAGCTACTCTCTTTCAAGCGCTCCCCTCAAATAAAGTGATGCAATGTATAGCAATCTTAAATTTATAGATTACAGTCGAGAAACTTATTTTTTAAAAATATTTATATAATAACTAATAAATTTACTATTCACAAATAATAAAGTTACATTTTATATTTAATAAATTTATAAATAATACTTGATAATCCCATTGTTTCTAAGTATATTTAACAAAAAATTTAAATTAACGGACAATTTATCATATACCAATATGCATGAAAATGAAAATAAAATTTTAATGTCATACAAAAATAAATATAATATTTTATAACAATTTATAAATTATCGTTAGAAGCCAACTTAAAAAAAATTATCCATAAGAATATTAAAATTTATAAATAAAAAATTATATTGAAAACTTTTATGGAAAACAAAAATTAAATTCTTTATTTTTTTCTATTAGTATTCATGATATTAAAATTATTACTAGAAAAATTCAACAAGTGCAAACTCAACCACTAAATAATAAAAAGAAAAAAGTAACTGAAAACTCAAGCATGTTAAGATTATTATCAATTAAAAAAAATATATTTTGAATTCAGAATTCATAATATATTATGTTTTGAGATTCATGATATAATTTAGCGGCAGCAGGGTATTACACTTGAATCACATATCTGTCCTCCGCAAGGTCTATAATGTTGATATTTAGAGATTTGTATCTCTCCCATATTGCTAAGTTATTAATTTTGAGGAGTATTTCTCACACGTTGCTAAGTTAACAATCTTGAGGTACTTTCCAAGCCTATATAATAGAGGCCTCACTTTGTTATTCATTCATTCCAAAAATAAGAGAAAAATATTAGAGAGTTAAGCAATTATTTTTCTCCTATTATAAAGAGAGAATTTTAATATTTTCTCCTTTATAGATAGAGAGATTGTAACTCCTATTATTTTCTTATAGTGAAATTCTTCTATCTTTGCCCGTGGTTTTTACCCTAATTTGTTTAGGGGTTTTTCATGTAAATTTGTGTGTTCTATTAGTGTATTTTATTTTTCCTTTATCTTTATTTTCTCAAATTATTAGTTGTGATTTTGCTCTACCAGGTTCATATTTTTCTACAATTGGTATCAGAGCCTAGTTTGCAAGAAATTCCTTAAAATTCTGTGGTTGCAGCTCAGTCTGATCTTTCACATCAGAAAAGGGTTTTGAGGTTTTCTTTGGTGCAAAAAAGCTTGTGTGGAGTAGTAAGAACACTTACAATTTATAGAAGGTTCTGTCTAAGAAGATTGGTATTTAAGAGGTTCGCTTGTGACCCTCCAGTCTTTCCAAGGAACTTACCTAGTGAGTTGTGTTCATTACTGCGGTTCATTTTACAAGCTAAAAGGCACCGTTTGTGATAGAAGCAATGGTGGCAAAATTTGAGATTGAAAAGTTCAACGGGAGTAATTTCTCACTGTGGAAATTAAAGATAAAAGCTGTATTGAGAAAAGACAATTGTCTTGCGGCTATCAATGAACGACCGACAACACTCACAGATGATAATAAGTGAAACGAGATGGATGTGAATGCTATTGCAAACCTTCATCTGGCACTTGCAGATGGGATCTTGTCCAGTATAGAAGAAAAGAAAACGACAATGGAGATTTGTGACCACCTCACTAGACTGTACGAAGCCAAGTCATTACACAACAAAATTTTTCTTAAGAGAAAACTTTATACCTTAAGAATGTCAGAATCTATTTCGGTGACAGAGCACCTTAATGTCTTGAATACTCTATTTTCTCAACTCACATCTTTTGGCTATAAAATAGGGTCACAAGAACGTACAGAACTTCTACTCTCTACTTGATTCGTATGATCAACTCATCATCAGTTTGACAAATAATGTTGTTACCGAAATTCTAGCCTTTGATGATATAGCAGTCGTTATTCTTAAAGAAGAAAATCGGCGAAGGAACAAGGAAGACAAGCAGACAGGTTCACAACAGGTGGAAGCCTAGATGGTGATGAGAGGGAGATCAATAGAATGTGGTCCAAATGAGAGTCACAATCATGGTAGATCAAAATCAAAAAGTAAGAAGAATTATAAATGCTACCATTGTGGTAAGAAAGGTCACCTGAAGAAGGATTATTGGAGTCTGAAGAATTTTAATCCTCAAGAGAATGTGGGATGCACTTCGGATGATGGAAATATATTGTGCTATGAAGCAGCAATATCAACTGAGAGCAGGAAGAGATTTGCTGATGTATGGCTTCTTGACTCAGGAGCAACTTATCACATGACCTCTCGAAGAGAATGGTTCCATCATTATGAACCTATCTTAGGAGGATCTGTGTATAGTTGTGAAGATAATGCCTTAAAAATGATAGGCATTGGAACCATCAGGTTGAAGATGCACGACGGTACAGTCCGCACTATTCAAGGAGTGCGACATGTGGAAGGTCTGAAGAAGAATTTGTTATCTCTGGGACAGCTAGATGATCTTAATTGCATCATCAAAGTTTAGAAAGGAATCATGAAGATTAGCCGAGGAGCGCTTGTAATTATGAAAAGAGAAAAAATTGCTGCTAATTTGTATATGTTTTTGGGAGAGACTGTGCATGAAGCAGAAGCATCTGTTGCTTCAAGTAGTTCGAGCGAGAGATCTGCAATGGTGTGGCATCAGAAGCTTGGACATATGTCTGAACAAGGTATGAAGGTTCTTGCTAAGAAAAATCTACTTTTTGGTCTCACAAAGGTGTCATTACCCTTTTGTGAGCATTGCATAACAAGCAAGCAGCATCGACTACAGTTCAATACATCCAATTCTAAAAGCAAGGATGTTCTAGAATTAGTTCACTCTGATGTATGGCAAGCACCAGTTTCATCACTAGGAGGAGCTAAGTACTTTGTGTTCTTCATCGATGATTACTCCAGAAGATGTTGGGTGTATCCTATCAAGAGCAAAGGAGATGTATTTGCAGTTTTCAAAACTTACAAAGCGCGGGTTGAACTTGATTCAGGCAATAAAATCAAGTGTTTGAGGACAAATAATGGAGGAGAATATACAGGTAATGAATTTGATAGCTTTTGTAAGCAAGAATGCATCAAGAGGCAGTTCACTACGGCATACACTCCTCAACAAAATGGAGTGGCGAGCGGATGAGCGAACTCACATTAGAAAGAACTAGAGCAATGTTGGGAGACTGCAGTCTGAATAAGGCATTGATTAACACTTTGTTATGTGATTAACCGGTCTCCATCTACAACAATTGAACAAAAGACACCGATGGAGATGTGGACTGGGAAGTCAGTTGATTATTCAAACCTCCATATATTTGGAAGTCCTGTGTATGTGATGTGTAATACCCAAGAAACTACAAAACTGGATCCAAAATCCAGGAAGTGTTTGTTCTTGGGATATGCTGATGGTGTGAAGAGGTATCGCCTGTGGGATCCCACTGCCCACAAGGTTATAATCAGCAAGAATGTAATCTTCTTAGAAGATAAATTGAAGGGAGAAGATGATAGCACTTCAAAAAAAAAATTCAGAGACTACAACTGTACAGGCGAAAAGAAAGTCTATAGAAGAAGATTCTTCTGAAGCAGCACCGGAGCACGAAGAGGAAGAACCAGTCGAGTTTGAAGAGCCAGCCGAGTTTAAAGAGTCAGAACTTGGAAAGGAAAAACGTACAAAATTTACACCAACTTGGCAGAAAGATTATGATATAGGCAGCAATGTCGCATACTGTCTTCTAACTGAGGAAGGGGAGCCATCAACTCTCCAAGAAGCAATGAGCAATTCAGATGCATCTCAGTGGATGGCAGCAATGCAAGAAGAGATGGAAGCTCTGCATAAGATAAGACTTGGGAGCTTGTGCCACTACCACAAGGAAGAAAGGCCATTGGCAACAAATGGGTCTTTAAGATCAAAAGAAATAGTGATAATCAAGTGGAGCGGTTTCGTGCAAGAATGGTGGTGAAAGGATATGCTCAGAAGGAGGGGATTGACTTCAACGAAATATTTTCCCCTGTGGTTCGATTAACAACTGTTCGAGTAGTCTTGGCGATGTGTGCTACATTTGACTTACATCTAGAGCAGCTAGATATGAAAACAACTTTTCTTCATAGAGATCTTGAGGAAGAAATTTATATGCTCCAGCCAGAAGGTTTTGAAGAAAAAGGAAAGCGGAACTTGGTTCATAGGTTGAACAAATCTCTATACGGTTTAAAGCAGGCACCGAGGTGTTGGTATAAGAGATTTGATTCCTTCATCATGAGCCTTGGATACAATAAAATTAATGCAAACCCTTGTGCATATTTCAAGAGGTTTGGTAAAAGTGATTTTATTATCTTATTGTTGTATGTAGATGACATGTTGGTAGCAGGCCCCAACAAAGATCATATTGAAGAACTAAAGGCACAGTTGGCTAGGAAATTTAAAATGAAGGACTTGGGACCAGCAAACAAGATTCTAAGGATGCAAATTCACCGAGACAGAAACAATAGGAAGATTTGGCTTTCTCAGAAAAATTATTTGAAGAAGGTCTTGCGACGCTTCAATATGCAAAATTGTAAGTTAATTTCTATCCCACTTCCTGTTATTTCAAATTATCCTCCAGTATGAGTCCTAGCAGTGAAGAAGGAAGGATGGAAATGTCTCGAGTACCGTATGCATTAGTAGTGGGGAGTTTAATGTTCGCAATGATTTGTACACGACCAGACATTGCACATGCAGTGAGAGTAGTAAGTCGGTACATGGCGAATCCTGGCAAAGAGCATTGGAATGCTGTAAAGAGAATCCTAAGATATGTTAGGAGGACCTCAGATGTTGCATTGCGTTATGGAGGATCAGACTTTATTATCAGAGGATATGTTGACTCAGATTATGCAGGTGATCTTGATAAAAGCAAATCTACTACAGGGTATGTGTTCACACTTACTGGCAGAGCTGTGAGCTGGGTATCAAAACTGCAGTCAGTTGTGGCGACATCAACAACAGAAGCAAAATATGCAGCAGCTACACAAGCTAGTAAGGAAGCAATATGGTTGAAAATGATGATGGAGGAACTGGGGCACGAATAAGAGCATATTCCTCTGTTCTGTGACAGTCAGAGTGCCTTGCATCTCGCAAGGAATTCAGCTTTTCATTTAAAGTCAAAGCACATATGAGTCCAGTATCACTTCGTTCGTGAAAAAGTGGAAGAGGGCACTGTGAATATGCAGAAAATTCATACTAAAGACAACCTAGCAGATTTTTTGACGAGGCAGTTAACACTGATAAATTTATCCGGTGCCAATCTTCTAGTGGCCTGATAAAAGCATAAGCAGCATGGAAAGGCAAGGAAGAAAGAACGGTGTGAAGATCTGACTGATCCTCAATCAAATCTTCAAGTGGGAGATTGTTGATATTTAGGGATTTGTATCTCTTCCACATTGCTAAGTTATTAATTTTGAGGAGTATTTCTCCCACATTGCTAAGTTAAAAATCTTGAGGTACTTTCCAAGCCTATATAATAGAGGCCTCACTTTGTTATTCATTCATTCTAAAAATAAGAAAAAAAATATTAGAGAGTTAAACAATTATTTTTCTCTTATTATAAAGAGAGAATTTTAATGTTTTCTCCTTTATAAATAGAGAGACTGTAACTCCTATTATTTTCTTATAGTGAAATTCTTTTATTTTTACCCGTGGTTTTTACCCTAATTTATTTAGGGGTTTTCCACGTAAATCTGTGTGTTCTATTGGTGTATTTTATTTTTCTTTTATCTTTATTTTCTCAAATTATTAGTTGTGATTTTGTTCTATTAGGTTCATATTTTTCATATAATTATGTATTTCCAATGGCGGTAATCACGCAAAAACAAGGAGTTGCAAATTGAAAAACAAGTAAAGCAACAATGTGATTCAACCAAAAGTGAATCTCAGAATTTAGAAGAAAAAGGAGATTAGATGAGAGAGAAATTAAGAGAGAAAAGGAATAAGTTCTTCGTTCAATAAGCAGCCTATCCTCGTGCAAAGGAGTGGCAATATATCTGTTACAGTCTTTTGGCAGTATTAGCCAGCTCATCATTCCTCATAACAGAATAACTAATTGATAATAAGAAATAGAAATAACAGGTAAGGTAACTAACAACCCCAAACGACACTCTATGATTCTAAACGGTATTGCACTTAATTTTACTCATAACAATCCCTTCCCCTTAGAAAACCTTGTCCATAAGGTTAATATGAGGATATCTTTATTGAATGTCAAAGTAAAACTCCCAAGTAGCTTCCTCTCGCGGCATGTCAGACCACTGGATGAGAACTTTTTACCTCTCTTTGCTAATTTCCCGTCCGAAATTGCTATAGGAACATGAGGTGATTAAAGTGGTACAGGAAGTGAAGTAGCACTAGTGGCTGAAGCAGGAATAGATTTTGGGGGTAGCTTCAGTTTATAAGCCATTGATTCCACCTTGTCCTCAATGTAGTAAGGACCATAATATAGAGGAGAAAGCTTAGCATTCTTTCTTTGTGCCACACTCAGTTGTCTGTAAGGCTGTAGCTTCAAGTAAACCCAGTCCCCTATTTCAAAAACTCTGTCAGTTCGATGCTTATCAGCTTGATGTTTCATGCGGCGTTGAGCTTTAGACAAGTGGTACTTCATGACTTGCACGGAAAATTCTGTGTCCTGTAAGAATTGATCTATTGTAGCAATTTTGGAATCCCCTTGAAAGTAAGGAATATGGAGTGGAGGAGGTATACCATACACTATCTCAAAAGGGGTTGATTGAATTGTTGATTAGAAGTTGGTATTATACCACCACTCAGGTAGGGATAAACACTTCATCCATTGGTGAGGACTCTCCCCCGTCATGCATCTCAGGTAAGTCTCAAGACATCTGTTAACGACCTCTGACTAGCCATCTGTCTGTGGGTGGTAAGCAGTTCATTTCAGCAGCTCCACACCTTGCAATTTAAACAGCTCTTCCCAAAAAGAACTGATGAATATAGGGTCCCTATCACTTACTATAGGGGAGGGTGTACCATGAAGCTTAAATACATTGGTAAGAAATAATTGGGCAACTGTAGCAGCAGTATAAGGGTGACTGAGAGCTAGAAAATGAGCATACTTGCTCAATCTGTCAACTACCACCAAGATGACATCCTTTCCTTATGACTTTGGTAAACCCTCAATGAAATCCATACTAATATATGGCCATATGCCTTCTGGTACAGGTAGTGGCTACATGAGTCTAGGTATATTCACATTCTCAAGCTTACAGGTTTTGTATGTGGTACAACCCTTTACATAATTCCTTACATCCCTGTCAATGCCTTTCCAATAAAAAACAATAGCTTTACTCTTTTTATAGTAGCTTGCATACCTTAATATCCTTCCATAGCAGAACTATGCATGAGTTGCAATATCTTCTGCCTGAGCTGATAATCGAGCCCAACCACCAACCTTCCTTTTCTTTTCAGCAAGCCATCAATTAAGTTATAAGGACTTTGAGTTAGTGTACCAGATTGAGATACTACCATGATAGCCTGAATATTGGAATCTTTTTGCCAGCTAGCCTCAATTTTCGGAAGCAAATTACTCATAGAAGAAGAAAGTGTTATAATAGCTAATTGGGATGTTGGTAGACTAGAAAGGGCATCAGCAGCTGTGTTGTCCCTTCCCTTCTTGTAAGAAATTTTGAAATCATATCCAAACAGCCTAGCAATGTATTTCTGTTGATGAACAGTTGTAATTCTTTACTGTAAAAGGAATTTCAAGTTGTGGTGGTTCGTTTTGATCAAGAAATGTCTGTGGGCAATTTAGTGTTCCCACTTCTTTACTGCATAAACTACAGCTAGTAGTTCTTTCTTATATACAGAAAGTGATAAGTGTCTAGGTGCTAGTGCCTAGCTGATATAAGCTATAGGGTGAGACTCTTGCATAAAGACTGTACCTATGCCATCTCACATGCATCTGTCTCAATAATAGAGACCTTATCTTGTGAAGGTAAAGCCAATACAGGAGCTGTAGAAGGCATCCTTCAATGACAAAAAGGCCGATTCTGCTGCAGGGCTCCAAACAAAGCTGTCCTTCTTTAGTAATTCTGTCAGAGGCTTGCTTACCACCCCATAACCTCTTATAAACCTCCTGTAATACCCAGATAATCTCAGAAATCCTCTTAATTGCTTCAAGTTCTTAGGTGTAGGCCAATTTGCTACAGCTTCCACCTTCTTGGGGTCAGTAGATACCCCAACTGCACTAATGATGTGGCCTAAGTATTCAACAGAACACTCTCCAAATAAACACTTACTCATCTTGGCAAAGAGTTGATGTTCCTGTAGTTTCTGAAAAACAACCCTCAAATGCTCTAAGTGAGCCTGCATATCCTTGCTGTAGATGAGTATGTCATAAAAAAATACCAGCACAAATCTTTTGAGTAAGGGTCTGAAAATTTCATTTAGGCTCTGAAAGGTAGATGGAGCATTCCTAAGACCAAAGGGCATCACCACAAATTCATAATGACCATCATGTGATCTAAAGGCTGTTCTGTGAATATCTTTGGGGTACATACTGATCTGATGATAGCCTGATCTAAGGTCTATTTTGGAGAACATAGCATCCCCATGAAGTTCATCCAACAGTTTCTCAATCATAGGTATAGGGAATTTATCCTTTACTGTGTGTTTATTGAGTTCCCTATAATCTGTACATATCCTCCAACTATTATCTTTTTTTTAACCAAAACTATAGGAGATGAGAAGGGGCTCACACTAGGTTGAATTATGCCTTTCTGCAAAAGTTCCTGAATCATGTTCTCAATTACTGTCTTTTGAAGAGGTGAGTGTTTTTAAGGTCTTATATTCACAGGTTTAGAACCCTCTATAAGTGGAATCCTGTGGTCATATGTTCTGCGGGGAGGTAATGCCTTAGGTTCTTTAAATAGACACTTAAACTCTAATAATAACTGTGTGAGTTTAAAATCTTTTACCATATCAGCCTGTGCAACATCCACAGTATTGTCCTTTGAGTGCTCCTGAACTTGTATTGCATAAGCTACTGCTGAGTTATGCTACAAGAATTTGGTCATTATGCTGTCAGAAATCAGCTTTACCTTAGTTGAATTCACTCTTTGAAGATGGCACTTCTGTCCCTTGATGGAGAATGATATTTTGAGCTGCTCAAAATTCCAGAGAATGTCACCAAGGGTAGACAACCACTGAACCCCCAACACCATTTCACAACCCCCAAGAGGCATTACTAAGAAATCAGCTACAAAATTTTGGCCCTGCACACTCCAAGTAAACTTTAGCACATGTAATTACATTTCACCTTGTGTCCATCAACAATTTTTATGTTTACTGGATTAATTATGTGCAGCTTACAGCCCAATCCCCTAGCAACCATCTACGAAGTTATTCGTGCTTCTAGAATCAATCAGCAAATGAATAGGCCTTTTCTTATGACTACCAATTATTCTCATAGTCCGATGAGCTTTCCCAGTTAACCCTCCGTGGCATGTAATGAGATTGCCGGATTGACGTCACTAGTGACCTCACCACTCCATACCAAGGTCTCCTCCAGAGTGTTTACTTCCTCTTTTGGGTAATCTTGCACTACCACCATATGAAGATGCCTCTTCTTGCACTTGTGGCCTGGGGTAAACTTCTCATCACAAAAAAACACAAGTTCTTAGCCTTTTTTTTCATTTAATTCTTCATCTGACAACCTTCTAGTTCTAGGGGGTGTGTACTTTGTGGTAAGTGCATGAGTGATTTGGATAGTATTGGATGAGGTCTGTTTGGGCAATTGATTAGGAGTAGGTAGTAATGGAGATTTTGTGTTTAATGGAGTGAGTTTACTAAAGTTGCCAGTTTTGAGATTGAAGAAGGGTTTGGAGTTATTTGGGGTCGGTTGGCATAAGTTTTTGGCAATTTAGTAGCTGTCAAATACGATTCTTGCATACGAGCTAAAGCATAAGCTTGTTGCAAGCTTTTTGGACCCAACATGCGTACAGGAATTCTGATCTCATCTTTTAACCCACTCAAAAAGAAATTTAGTGAATAGTCCTCTGGCAGAGTGACCTTGTGGGAAAGGCTGTCAAATGCCTCTAAGTATTCCTGGAGGGTACCCGTCTGCATTAAACCTTTGAGGTCAGCCATTGGGTCTTCGTAGATTTTCTCACCAAATCTACCTTTAAGTGCCTCTATATACTCGTCCCGCGGAGGTTCTTCAGTTCTATTCATGTTCTTAACAAATGATTAGTGTCACTGCAATGCCTTTCCTTCCATGTGTATCGCAGCCAACTTCACTCTAGCATTGGAAGGAGTAAAATCAAATTGGAAGAAGAGCTCACACTTGAACAACCAGCCCTCCAGATCCTCTTCATCAAATCTGGAGAACTCTATTTTGGTGACTCGTGTAGCCATTTGGTAGTTGTTATTGTTAGGTATAGGTGTTTGGCTAGCTAGATCAATAAAGAAAGAAGTAAATGGGTGTGCATTTTTAGCAAGCGCTGGGTTTTGATCGTTGGTGGCGTTCTTTTCATTAGCTGGGTTCGATTGAGTGGTGGGATAGTTGTTGGGTAGTGGAGAAGAAGATGCCATAGTTGTTGGTGATAGGTTGTGGGTGTTAATGGAAGAAATGAGTGTCTTAAGTTCACCAATCATACCGGTGAATAATTGTTCTTGATTCTAGTTATTTTTTCGAAGCATGCCTTTCACCGTACTAGGAATGGATTCTTCCATTTTCTTCATTTCCTGTAAACGAGTATTTTCTGCCACCATTATAGCTTAGCAAGATAAGCTGTTTGGATGTTAGGGAGCAGGAGTATATTGATTCAAGCACCAATGATCGATGCTCTAATACCAGATGATTCAACCAAAAGTGAATATCAGAATTTAGAAAAAGGAGGTTAGATGAGAAAGAAATTCAGAGAGAGAAGGAATAATTTCTTTATTCAATAAGCTGTCTATCCTTGTGGAAAGGAGTGGCAATATATCCGTTATAGTCTTTTGATAATATCAGCCAGCTCATCATTCTTCATAACAGAATAACTAATTGATAATAAGAAATAAAAATAACAGGTAAGGTAACTAACAATCCAAAACGACACTCTATCATTCTAAACCGCGTTGCACTTAATTTTACTCATACCACAATGTTAATATCTATTGCCAAAAGTGGAGATGGACAGATCAAGTGCAAGGGATTTCCTTATATACCGCGAACCGTTTGTTAAAAGAGAGAAAACAATGAAGCCAGAAAAATATGGATTATTTTCCTTCTTTTATTTTCTCATCAAAATGGTATTTATCAAATAATGAGCAAATTCCATCCATGTTTTCTTTTCTTTACCCAAAGATGATAAAGGGAAAATAAAAGAATAAAAAATAAAACTTATTTTCCCTAAAAAATTCCTAAACACGGGGGTTACAGTAATCTATTCACCGTTACTGTGTAATGATGAAGAGTGAATATTTTTCATAATTCCTGGATTTACGCCAAAACAAATATTACAAGGGCTTTCTTACATAGATACACTAGCTGCCCTTATTTTATACCTAGACTCAAAATTTTGAAAAAAATAATATAAAAAAATATTACCATATCTCTCCCTCAAGTAAGAACCTATTCGTACAACATTATATTATCCAAAAGTTCATTTGCAGCAGATTCTATTTTCAGCAATAGTGACGTGAATAGCATTTGACAGAAGCAAGGCGTCCTTCTAGTTCTAGGTCTGGCAATAAGCCAGTTCATTTCATGTTTTTTCTTTCTTGCTTGATGGCCTCATATGATATCATTACCTCTTTGAACTTTGCCTCAGCAACCTCTGCAACAAGTCATGAATAAGAAGGCATTATGTGATCATCTCATAGCAGTGACATCAACTTATTCATTATAACTGCTGACCCAAAATGATATCTGACCTTTATTATCTTGGTTCTGATCTGGGTGAAACTCCTTTGCCTTGGTCCTGAATGCATTCTGCAGGAATGAAAGAAAATCTTTAAGTATGAAAGGGACATTGAAACCAGCATGATGAAGATTTAAAAATTCTCAACTCGCAAATATATAGAATCAGGAGATCCATTTAAATTGCATAATCTAATGTATGATCCTAAAAAAATAGCCAGCCACCCCTTCTTTCTTCTTCACTAATAAGAATCCTAAAGCATTATTATCACTCCAAAAACACAACAGTTTTCAACATGGAAAAGTCTGATCAAAAGAACATAGACAAGATCTACAAGATGCACATCAACTCTCCAAATCATTTTAAAAGAACACTTCCCACATGGCTGTACATGTCCTATTCCCCAACAATTCCAGATCTAATTCTTTGTTAATCAGGTGCTCAGATATCCAGCATTTTCATAAAGACACATCGATAAAGATCAGCACACAAACTTCAATTTGGCTTTGGGATAACACCTCTAATTTGCTGGATAAGACAAGTATGGTCTCAAGTGCATAAAACAGCATGTCAATACTATAGAGAAATTCAGGCAATTAGTTATACAAGGTCAATCATTAACAAAAAAACAATAGCTGTTCAGGAGGGAGGTCGTGTAATAACAAACATCAGCAGTCAAATGGATCTTGGTTCTTAACATTAGTGTCGAAGAGAACATATGGAGCATGAGTAATACCTTAATCTCAGCTTCTGTATATGGTGCTGTTCTAGATCTGTTGCACACAAAGAGAAGTGAAGATGTCAAACCTAATTGCTATCACAGTTCCTGAATAATTGCTTGAATGCATGTTAATGGTTTGAGAAAACTTTACTTTGTGCCTGCCTGAACATCCTATTTGCTGTAAAGTCAGGAATTATTTGTGAATATATGGGGGCTATAAAACAAAATTCTACTATATTATTGTGGTGACTATATGGCTGTAACTGTGATGGCCGTATCAGCAACCTCCCACTCACTTATGATCAAAACAAGCAAAGTTTGAGCCACACTCTCAGCTCCATTTGACTTTTTCATCACCTCTTATAAGAAAAGCAACTTAATCTCAATTCAATATTTGCTCAACATAGGGAATGCTCCATTAAGCAGATAAAGTGTTCGTTTGGCATTGAAGTTGCATTGAAGTTGAAAACACGTGATCAGAAAAACACCATAGATGTTACAAAAAGCTGACAAAAAAAAAAGCAACATCATGCCATGGCGAAAAATATTATTTATTTTTAAAAATAATCACTTTCATATGATTGTGAAGATTATGGTCCTTCTATTAGCAAGGCATACCTACATAATAATGAGATAGTATTGGAGAATATGACGTCTCTACTCGCTTTCCCATTTCTCTTCTAAATGCATGTTTGGGATGATAAGTTAAAATCTCAACATGTTCTGTCCCAAAATTACTCAAACAAATTCTGTCCCTGCTCTGATCAACAAAAATTGGTATTCAAACATTTCCCTATTGATCTAAAAATGCTATTGTCATAAAAAATTCATAATGTTTTAATAGATCTCATTAAAATGAGTACTTTATCAAGACAACTTCGTAACATTCCAACTAGGCTAGTATCACAGCTTATATGGACGCAATCAGGTGTTGAAGAATCTTAGCATTACCTGTTAAGCCCCAAAACTGAGTAATGATATGATAATGGGTAGTTTGTACTCTCTCTTGGAGTCCTAAAGTCAGTCTTCTGATCTCTGAATGATGTATCAGTCTTCCAATACCAATCATCACGCTGAAAATGCTGATGGTATTGACCTTGACCATTTTCCCTCCAGCTCTCATAGCTTCTTTTGTACTTGTTCCTCTCTCGGTTAAACACACTTTGCATGCGCCTTATACGTTCCTATGAATTATAGTCTGGCATCATTTTTGCAGTCATACACAGTCAAGAAACATGCAACTAATCAAGCATAGACCATTCAAATTGCAAGTTAAGATGATAGGCACCATAAGCACAATGGCAAAGCTAGTCTCATGACTAAGCATGGTGCAGAGAGCGAGATAGTGATACATGGGACTGATCAACAAAACTCCAATATGCAGTGCAGTGATGAAGAGACAGTAGAAAGACCTTCAGGAGGCCAATTGTTTATTAGCCACATCTAAGAATTTTTATGAGAAAGTTAGCAGATCACACAAGGCAGCTAAAAGTAAGACAAGGTGAGACTAACGCCGCATTAAAATCAGAAATCATTTCAACCATGCAGCACATAAATCAACCTATAATATCTAATGCAGTTTCACCAAAAGTAATTGAGTTGCTAGAAATCCATGCTAGAGTTTGCGGTGAAATGTTCAACCTATTTGCTCACTATCAATATCAACTCACAGGATGAGTAGGATTCAAGCTTTGCTTAAATCACACATCTAAGAATACATAACAGGAGGGAGGGAGGAAGGAAGGAAGATAGATAGATATCAATGGAATGACCTTAAAATACAGCTACAAACAATAGTGGTTTACCAATCAATTAATTTTCTAGCCAGTAAGTAAGTAAATAGAAAATTCATATTCTGTACAAAATTGTCAGCAGGGATATAAAAGAAACCAAACAAGTAACAGCAAATAATTGATTTTGTAAGTTCTACAAACTTTCACACTAAAAACAATGCAGAGTTTACAAATCAAGAGAAAAACTCACTACTCTCTCCATTTCTTGCTCATATTCCTCTTGCATTCGACGATTGTATCTTTTCCATGCTTCCTCCTGAAAAGTTGACCTGAAAGAGCTGCCCGCTCTTCCTTTTCCACATGACTGTGACCTTGTTAACTGTAAGGTGCATTTGCAAATATGATTAACTGTGCACAAATTGCTACATACTCGCAGAACTTTCCTTTGTGAGACATCAAACTAAAGACGGAATGAAAACCTCAATATATATGTCACAAACTCAACATGTATAAGATAGTTTGTCTAATTATTCTATAATACTGCACTGGAGTTTTGTTAAAATCACACCAGAGCTATGTGTGAGACTATTTCTAAATTGTAAAACATGCCAATAATATAAAGTTATGCAAAACTGATAATCATGAGCCCCAACTGTGTTATTGCCAGCTAACTTTGGCTTGACATGATACTTTCCTTTCATGGCAAGATAACTTGGATGATTTCAGATTGACATTTCGACCATCTATACAGCTGCTAAAACCAAGAATAAATTTAAGGAAAAAGAATCGTATACCTGAGCATAGAACCAATCAACAGTCCTTCGCAGCTGACCAACCTGCCTGATTGTTACAGCCATCAGCTGATGTCTATAAATGGAACTATTCCAACCAACAAGTAACTCTAATTTTGACGCTTTGTTTGCAAATTGGGATAAAATCATGACAGTTTTCCATGATTTCATTCTATCAAAATGCCTTAAAATTCTTTGTTTCTATTTCCTTAGGTTGGAAGAATTAAAGTGTAGCGACCTTAAGCATTCCAAACATGATAATTAACTAAACAGGATTCAATTGAATTGCATCACTGCATTTTCTGACTTTCCAAACAAGAGGTGAAGCAATTTTATGCATTAGCTATAGCTTAAGTGTTCCATTTTTTTTTTATTTAACATAAAGGAATATTACCTAAGGAGTCTAACTTAGTTTATAACGCCATACCGATTTTACACTACAAATAACATTATCATATAATCAGCCAAAAAAAATATTTACATGTCGGATTATAAAAATACATAAAATAGGATTTATAAACGCATTCACTTAGCTATTGATAAAATAAATAAACTAAATTACAGCGCAGTTGTCCAACAGTATAATTCAAAATTCAGATTCAGAAATATATAAAAAAAAAAAGGAAAAAAAAGAAATGGCATAGAACTAACAGCAAAAGTGGTGGCGGTGGCGCCAATTAGACCGAGAAGTAATACGCTCCAAAGTTTCATATCCTCGGCTCTTTTCTCTTGATACGGTCTGTTTGGCGATTGCCATGGATTCTCGTTATTCCGATTAGTATTGTCGTCATCCCGATTAGTATTGCCGCCTCCCATATTTGTTATTGATAAATTTGGATACTAATTCTCAACAATAACAATCGAGAAATTGGTAATCCAAAACCCTAAAACCATAATTAGGGTTTTTCTCTAAAAATTATGTTTTTAATATTTATTTTTATTTCTTTCACACCGCCTTCCCAGTGCGAGTGTTTGTAATTTGTATCAAAGGGGAGTCGAGTTCATGGCAAACGAAGCGTGAGTGGCCATTATACGCGAGGAAAATCTAAAATGTACTCCAACAGCGTTCAGTACGGAAAATAAAAACGGCGTCGCTTTGTTCCTCTAACTGCCTTCTTTTTTTTTTCTTTTCTCCTGAAGCCTTATAGGCTGATTTGCAATTCTCCGTCTTAACTAAATATTGAATTTGGCTAATTTTGTTTTATGTTAGAACCTTAATTAATCAAGTTTGAAAACTTTGTTTACTATTAATACTTTTAATTTAAATTAATAAAATAAATTACAATTTAGAGTAAATAAATATGTCACAAATTATAATTATATATAACATGTGTTGAAATCTAACTCTTAAGTTTCCATTTAAATTTAATTTGTCTATTATCTTTTATAGTTAAAATATAATTTATTTGATCATGTTATGAGAAAATGGAGATGAACTATGCAATATAAACTCCTTACATTTTCTATGAACGAAGTAATTAATCTTAATATATGCATCAAGAAATATAATATTATCTTTTTCTTCTTGCTTATTTTAAAAATCGTTCATTTCCATTGGAAAATAAAGTTATTCAGATTCATCAATTAATTATTACGATAGTTGCTCTCCGTAAAAAACATGCATAAATCAATTGATAATTATAATTCTTTTATAGCGGTTTATAACCCTAAATGACTAAAAAGTAAATAAATAAATAAAATAGTCTCGTAAAGTCTAATATTTGCATAGAATATTACTCAATTCTTAACTCATTCAATTAATTCCAATATCTCAAATTTTAATTAATTCTAATCTGCCTAAAATGGATGGCAATAAACTTTGATGATATTATAGATAAACATGTTATATTTAATTTATAGTCAAATAAAATGATAATAGTGTGCGTATATAATATACCAATTCCAACACAATATTTATGATTTTCTTTTCCTGTTTTCATGTGAAAATCTAATTATTTTCAATATAAAAAAGAAAAGTTATTTACAAATATCATTACAATTTTTTTAATCCCGTTTAGAAAATCAAACTTACATTATATTTTTTTCATCTACAGCTCTTTAATTAGTATATAAAAGAAAAGTAATATATTCTAATGTTATGTACAGGGGAAATTAAATAAAATTTTAGTTGATTTTGTATAATACCATGACGAATTGCTAGTTTTGACCTTTTAAGCTTCATAATTTTACTCCGTTGGCGAATTTAAAAACTTTTTAGAATTTATTTAATCTCCAATTAACGTTGTTGATTTTGAAATTTTTTTGACTATTTAACTAAATTACAAAAAAATACTTATATAATTAGTTTCAACTTTTTATACGTGCTATTAATAATTACCTACATGATTTTAATATAAAATTCGATTCATTCCTACGCTCTTATATTCTAAAATCCTACGATCCGGAAAACTTGTCAAAAGCTGTTTTTATCTAGATATTTTATTCTAATTTTAGTGTACGCTTTTCTTATAGAACCACTTCTAAAATCTTGGATGTTATTGATTTACCTATTATAGACTCTAAATGATTGACATATATTTTAATTATTTCATACTAATATATGCTCGAACAATATTTTCTATGTACTTTCCTATTAAATAATAAAAAATTAACTTTTTATTTTAACTTAATTTGAAAGATTTATGTGTTCTAACAACATTTATTATTTCGCTCCATATTTAATTTTTTAATAAAGAAAAAAATATGTATAAGAAAAGAAAATTTTAGTTTTAAAGAAAATTAAAAAATAAAAAAGTAAAAAAAAATATTTTCAAAAGTTATATTTTCTCATTTAAAAATTAAATTAAAATATTTTAGAAAGGAGAACGAATTAAAAAAGATTCTTAAAATTCTAATTTCTAGTATACTCTCTATAACAAATTTTACTGAGCACGATTAAAGAACTTGTTAAGATGAAGTATATAAGCCAAATCAGAAAAGAACTAAAAGCATTAGAGCAATATACATAATTGTGAATGTAGCATTATTATATCCTTGAACAAAACCAAAAAAATGTTCCCTAGGCCGGGTCCATGATGAACCATCTCCATGTCTTACACTACCACAGTCGATACGAAGTGATTTATCACAAATCATGGTCTATGCAAAGATTTCCCAACAGTCACCTCATCAATTGATTTTTCAAGTGATGGGATATTCATTAAGAAATTGCCTATAAAATAAATGAAGATGTGGGAATTAATTGGAGAGATTAGTTTGTAGCTTAATGTCCTCACAAGACAGTATCTGGTTGTATCTCCTGAGAAGAAAAAAAAGAGCTTCATTCATAATTTCCTCTAAGATTCACAATGCCAGTTGCTTAAGAAATTAAAAAGATAAAAAAAAAGAACTGAACTTAACCAATCAAAGTTTCCTTTCTTGTCTAAAAATATACATGTGTGTGATTCTAACAAGTAACCTTTCTTCTGCTAAAAATTCGAAGAACAAGAAGTTAGGTGCTGCAACCTATACAACCAAATAGCTTCTGTTTTCCCTAAATAACTGTAATGTGCAAATCGACTTGAAATGATCTTTGTTAGGAGAAATTAGAGCATTTTGTCTGTTCCAGATATTAGAGCTCCGGTTTCAGGCGCCCTGTCAAAAATAGAAGTGTTTGAAGATTAGAGAAAAGCAAAGATGAGCTTGGATTGAGGTTGAAAAGTATGCTCTGTGAATACCATTTGGTCCCAAACTGTCTATAGCAGAACCGGAATCAAATCCCATTTGGAAAAGGTTTTGAAGATCGTTCTCTAATACAGTCTGCAACTACAAAGATGAAAAGTGAGTGCAAGTTTTCCAAGACCAAAAGATGAGAGTGGCGCCCATATGAAGATCATCTACTCACATGAGGCATAGGAGGAAATTGTGGATTTGTATTTGGAATAACTGGTATGTTTGGTGGAAATATTCCATGTGAATAAGGGTGAGCATTGATCCCAGGACTCAATCCCATGATTGCAGCATTGCCACCTCTTGAATGAAGGATCTAGAATAAACAAAACATGTACCATTCAGAGAAACACAATAGAATAAGAGAAATCAAAACTCTTCCACTGTATGAACCTTGTTGGCTTACATCTTTTGACAGAATTCTCTCAATATCAATGTTCAGCTCTGGATTCACAGTGGCAAGTTTCATTGATAAAAACTGCAACCAGAAGCAAGTATTACTCCACTGAATTATTGGCCATTACTTCTATTGGCATATGCATAGAATTCACTGACACAAGCAAACTTATGATATAGCAAGAATGTAATATACATGTAGATATTGCAATTCAGCGCAGATGAGATAAAAATAGAATAGCATACCTCGACCTGCTGTTGCAATGATTGAACATAGTTGATGATTTCATCTAGCATTACTGCTTTTCCAGTAATCTAAAACACATTAGTGACAATTATCAGCATCTCCTTTTCATTTTTCTTTAAGGAGAAGTGATTCATTAGAAAAGCTAGACTTTTTGCTAAGTACCTTATTGCATCCTGGAACAAGTTCTTGCAGCAATCTCATCCGCTCACTGATCTTTTCTCTTCTCACCTACAAAAGGACGTACAGTCTTCAACATATGGATGAACAATACAATGTTCTTATAGTTGACACATATTAATAAGAATATACCCTTTCAGCAAGGCTGTGGCTATTGGTAGCTTGACCCCTTCTGGCCCTCACATGAATGTAATTCTCTTTGGGAGCTTCTCCGCTGTGAGAATTTTCTTTAGCTTGTTTAGCTGCCTGTTTACCTCGCAAATTAGCAGCAGTATTTTGTTCAGTTCTTGATTTCTTTTCATCCTGTTCTTTTGGAATATCAGAGCTGTTTCCAGAAGGATCTTTATGCATCTCTTCAGCATTCTACAATTGATAACACAATAATTGGAAGACAAAAAAGTTGCACACAATCAAAGGACTGCAAAATCCTTAAACTGCCTAGTCCATATTATTTGTGACATAATGCAAATTACCTTATTTGGATCAAAAGGAGAACTGGGCTCAGCCAACCTTTTTCTTCTTTTTCCATCAGGCGAAACTCCTACTACGGGCTCTTCTGATAATTGGTGATCCTCTTGAGATAGTGCGCTATTTGTTATAGTTCTTTCATTGTTAGCCGCGCTGTTCGAAGTATAATTTGGATGGCACCCAGAATTGGAAATCTGGCCACAATCAGTGAGACCAAAGGAGCTAACCATTTCTGAAAAGCTCCCACTTCCATATGAAGGAAACTTTGGCACCAGCTCAACGTAACTTGAATCAGATTGGTAGTGGACAAGATGGGATGAGCTATTGATTCCCTGGTTTTCCATCACAATAGCGTAATGAGAATTGGTAAATTCACTTTGAGACACCATTGAAGCTCCAAAATTCTCATGCTGATTTAGTGAAACAACTGGATCCCAAGCAGGAGGAAAGAAAGGATTTGCACTCATTCCTGAAGATTGACAATTCATAACACTTTCTCCTCCACTTTGAAATGCCATGCCTTCATTATTATCTTCACTAGTACCCATTTTCTAGATTCAAAAGATTAATTCCCAAATCCTAAGGGACAGGCCTATATCTGAATTTGTGGAAACCCCAACCCAGCAGTTAGCCAAGACCAGGACTAAATATAGATAAAAAGACAGAAGGAACTATAAAATTTAAAGGCAAAGTGAGTTTGACCAAAATTAGCTGGTGATATCTTGCAGGACTCAACAAGGAACAAGTAATCTTTGGCAGCTTTATAGAACTGAGAGGGTGCTAAAGTAAAAGAAACACCTCATTGTAGCATCCCATAAGACACAAAGTGAAAAAGAGAAAATCCAATGCATCAAGCATAAAATCTAACCCAGCATCATCTATTTACCTCATCTTTCAAAAATCACTAGGATCAAGTCTACTCTAATAATATTCAATGGAGAAATTGAAAAATGCTTCCTACAGACAAGAAAGTGAACCTTTCAGAGCATAAAGTAGACATGGACAAAGAATGGCATTAGCCAACTAACAGCTCACAAGACCCTTACAAAAGGAAAGAAAGCAGATTCCCTTTTCACTTTTGCTTGAACCTGAAAGCAGCTCCACTCATTTTAAAACATCAATGTACAGATATTAGCAGACCTGAATCTCTTCATTTACCACCTAATTGAGGAGGAAGACCGCAAAGGCTCAGACTTTAAGCAATGAATATGGAATTAGGAACAAAAATGGTGTCTTTAGATGTCCTTACAAAGAAATGACTAGTTGTTCAAGTTTTGAATCAAAGACCCAACAACCCCTCCAAGAAAAGGGAAGTTACAGAGAGCCCTTTTGAGATATTCTCAGATGGGTTTTCCAAAAAAAGGTCAAAAAAGCATCAAATTCTACTTGAATTATGCAAGAACTGAAATGAAACAGAGTTTCATTCACAGTTCCCTAAAATGGGTGTTTGATGGTACCTTCAAAGAGCATCAAATGCTTGCTTAAATTTGACAAAGAAAAAAAATCAAATTCACCAATTGGGTACTTCCACAAATAGTAAAGCAAGCATCAAATTCCAACTTTTTATTATTAATCACACAGACAATGTTTAAAAAAGACCCTATGAACCTAGAGAGAAAACATAAAGAAGAGGGAAAAACATGCACAGAGAGAGAGAGAGAGAGAGTGAGAGAGACTTGGCTTACCTGCTCAAGCTAACAGGTGTAATGTATGATTTTAAAAGACACACTAACTACTGCCCAACTGCTCTTGCTTGCTAAATTATTACAGAACCTAATCACTTTACACTCCTTGTAATTTATTTTTCTTTCTCTTTAAAAAAATTTCTTAAAAAAAATGATGAACTGAACACTTTTTAACAATTCTTTTCTTTTTCATTAAATATTTATTATCTCATAGCAGATTGGAGAGGTTCTTCTCTTCAAGCCCAAGATTGCTCACTCTCTCTTTCCTTGCTTGCTTCTTGGACATTATAATACTCTTTTTTCTTTAATTTTATTTAATTTTATTTTTCTTTGCTTTGCTCTTTTGAAAATAATAAAAAAAAAAATTACCGACACACTTGCCAACTATTCTAACAGACCTCTCTCTCTTTGCTGTTACACACTCATTTTTCTCAGTGCCAACTAACCCAACCTCTTTCCTTTCATTTCTTTTGAGAAACCACTCATTATGCACCTAAGCTCCATCACTCTCCATGAGGACCACCACTCCTCATCATCAACTCTTCTCTCTTGGTCCTACCAAATCCTCCCTCTCTCTCTCCCAAACCTTTCAATCTGTGGGCCATGTACAAAATTCATTTGATCATTTTATTAATCACATACCATGTTAAATAATCAGATAATAATTCAGTTGAATTTCAGTGGTGTGCATAATATCAGTCTATCACTAAATTAAAACCTACCTTATGGTCTTAATAAATAAGTTTCAGATTAAACTAATTGAAGAGGTTCACCCATCAGAGACGAAACTTCACTAACAAGTTCGCATTAATCTTTTTTTCTAATTTTATATTTGGGAAATTTGCCTTTACATTTTTTATTCTTACTCGACGTTTTTTTTGTGCTTAATTTTATACAAAAAAATTAAGATGATAAAGATAAAGTCATTGAGTGAAAATTAATATTTCTCAAAAAATCGATTTTTTGTCGATAAGAACTTCACCACAGCTGCGTGGATTTGTACTTGAATTGATGATTTTCTTTGTTTGTTTGGATTTGTATTTTTTCTTTTTTAATTTAATGCCGGTAAATTACATAATGGGGAGTTATTAGCTAAATACTTTTATTATTAAACTGAAGCTCTTATTAAAGATTTAAAATCAATTTTTAGTAAAAATATTATATACATTTCTTCCATTTACATTTTCTAAATCTCCAATCTTTTTATTTTATAAAATAAAAGATCGATGATCGAATATAATTACCAGTATGGAGTTAATAAATATCAATTTTATCGATATTAAAATGTTTCAGATTTTAAAGTTCATTTCTATTTTTTTTTTCAAAATAAAAGGCAATGTACTTAATAAAAATAATAACCTAAAATTTAATTATACATTAAAAATTAATTTTATTTTATTCTATTAAATAACTTATTATAATTAATTATAACCTATTAAAATTGTTTAAAGAAAAGACACTATCCAAAATTAGAATGCATATAACAATTTAATTAAGGGTTTTTTGTGGGTCAGTGTGGGGATAATGATTTTAATAGAATTTGAACGGATGAAATTACACGGTGTTTGTAACAACTAATTTGAAATTTATTATACATGTTTTGCATGTAGTCTTTATTTTATGCCACAAAATTATTTAATAAAATTTTCGAATTCAAAAGAAAAGAAAAACTACTATATTTTAGGAAAAACCAAAAATGATGTATTTTAACAAAATAAAAATCTGAAATTTAATTAAATTAAATAAAGCATAAATATTGCAATATATTTTTATTATATAAAAATATATTGATTCTATTAATATTTTTTATCTATCAACGATCAAAAATACTAAAAAATTAACTTAAAATATATCCAACCCACAGTATGTCAACTCATTGTATGTATTAAAAATAATAAATAATAATATTAATATTAATATTAATATTATTAAAATATGCATACTCAAAGATTTCAAAAAATATACATACTTAATTTATTAGTAATTTAATTATATATTATTATAATAAAAAACTAATTTAATTATTGATATTTAAATATTTATAATAGAAATAATAATATCGGTTGGTGTATAACTTATACAGGTAAACCATCGACTTTTTCGGACTTTGGTATAAATATTCTAATTTTTTAAAGGATATTACATAAGGAAGTAAAAAAAAATTAAAAATACTTTTAGAAATTAAAAAATAAAAATATCTAGTACATAGCTCGACTTCTTAAGAAAAAATTATATTTTCTATAAAATTTAAAAATTAATATTAATTATTTTATATATTTAAGTAGAAATATATCTTTAATTAAGAAAATTCTCCTCACCTTGACTTCTAAAATTAGTCACTTCCTTAATAATAATTAAATATATATTTCTTAGAATTATTCTTTTGCAAAATTTAAATGAAATTATTTTTTTTTATTTCACAGAAAGTACTGTTTTTATTTTTAACATAATTAAATTTAAAATCAATTTAAGATTATATTGAATAAGACATTTATGGATAATAAATCACTTTCTTAGTAATTTTAATTTAACTGCATTCAAATTTAATATTTTATTAAGATCTTTAAAAAATGTTATTATTTTATATAGACGCTTTTGAGGTTGGAGTGCTGTTTCTTTATTTACTTATATGTACCAAATGACTCCTTAAATCAGTAATTTTGTGAGTGTATTGATAGGACAAGTGTCTAACTGCAATTAGACAACTCAAGAAAAGTACTCTATTTGTACAGCATATAATAGATTTTCTCTTTCTTTTATAAAACGGCAATTTATATGTATATAATTAAATAATATAGGCTGCAGCAATCTTTTTCTTTTTCTATTATTATATTTTTATAATAAGCTTTGGAGGCTTTGGCAAGGAAGAACATAAGGAATAATGGGAATCTAATCATCAATTTTTACCTTCTTGTCCTGGTACAGTTTTCCAGCTGTAGTCGTATAGAGCTGTACCCTATACAAGGGAAAAAAAAAAGAAGCACCTGGTCAAACAAAATTATCTGGTCAATACAATGTCCGGTTGTGATCTTGCTGTATTATTGACATTATTATTCCGAGATTAGCGGCTAACTTTTGTTTAAAAAGACGATAATCAAGTGTGAATTACCTCACAATAAGAATAATCGGGATTCTTGAGATTGTATGTGCGACATGGATTGGGGGGGAAATGGACCCCACGTGAAAGGACTGCATAGTCAAAATCAGTATGTAGATATGATGATTGAGATGGTACACCTAACTAATCAATGTGGGTACTCACACCAAATCATTCTCCAGGGTACGATTCAAAGGTGGGACACACTGGTGGCCTTAGGGTAGAGACTAGAGAGTAAGATGTGTTATTTTCCATTTTCTTTTTCGCTGGACTGAAATGGATTGTTTGTTTGTGGAAATTAGAAAATCGATTTCATTAAAGGAAGTTTTGATTATTACAAAGTGAACAATCATGCTTAAATTGACTTGTTAAGATTATTAAGACCATGTTGTAGTATTGCAATCATCTTTGTTTTGGACAATATGAGATTTTTTAATAATAAATGATAAAAAGTATAAAAATATATATACTCAAGGAGTTTTAATAACCCGAGAATTAGAAGCTATAAAAATTATTTATTTATATGTATGAATTATTAGTGTTAGCTTCAAATTCGAAACTAATATTATATAATTTATAAATTAAATTTGGCGAGAAAAGAAGAAGTTATAAGAATAATATATAAAAATAAATTAACCAAAATATTTGATTTTAATTTTTTAAAAAACATTATTAGAGATTTATAAAACAGTAAGTTTTCTGTTGGTACAGTGAGTTTTTATTTATATTCCTGTATTAGATTGGAGGAAGTGAATAAATTTTAATTAATAAAAAGGAAAGAAAGTTAGAAGATAGATGTACGATCCAATCACAGCAACTGTTGATCAATAGGTAGAGCAAATATAAATATGCCAAACAGAAGGTGGCCCAATTAGCAAAGCAGGTTAGATACTTCTGCTAAACACATAGATTAATATAATTAAGTGATTTTGTTATTGGGAGCACTCTTCTTCTTCTTCTTATATTATCGAGTATCAAACCATCATCGTCGTCAAGAATCGACAATAACAGCATTCTTAATTACAACAAACCCCAATCAAAGCCGACCCCACAAACGATCACGCGCGTGACACATGTCAAACTCTACATGGGCCTAATCCTCTGGTCCACGACATAGTGGTCCTTCCTAACTAGCAATGATGGTTTTGATACCTAAGAGGAAGAATCTCACGAGATTTCTACCTCACCAGATTTTTCTTTTTAAGAAAACACACAGCAACAATAAATAAATAAAAAATATGTACAAATCATTGCTTTACAAAGTTAAACACAGTCATAGCCCATGCTTAGTGCTGCTCTTTTATACTCTTAAAGAAGCTTTCTTTTAATTTCTTTTTTTTCCCTTTACAAAAAGTTTGTCCATTATATTTAATAGGAAGTTAAAGATGTAAATAAAAGAAAAAGAAAAACCCACCCTACAACTCATAAAGATAAAGTAAATAAAAGTATGTGATTAATTAACGAGAATGCCTGCATTGTGCCCATGAAATTTCCACAATTTTAATCGGGAGATTAATTCATTTCGATATTGCATAAAAAAAAAAGAAGAAGATTAGAACACATAATCATTTGAATTTGTTTAACGGAAGGGGTTAAGAAAGAAAACGAAATGACATGGAAAAGAATCTGATACAAGACCTTCAATGAGACTAATTGAAGCATGCGCAGAGGAGAAGTAATCATAATGTGGTTTCACTTTAGAACTAAAAGCAGAAAGGCTGCTGTTAAGGAAACTGAAAAAATAATGATGCTTTGTTTCGTTAGGTATTTGGGACTGAAAATAATAATACATACACAATCATTTTCATATATGCCATTGATTTTTCCTCATACAGAAGTTTTCTGCCTGCAGATTTCAATGCCAGATACATATATATTTACATTTGGCATTGTATGAAAAGAAAGATTACCTAAAAAGATTTGAAATATATGGGAACTAGCGGTTCAATCATCGAGGGGCCGAACAGGTTTAGGTGCATCTTTCAATTTACTGCTGGTTATGGAAAAACATGACCAGCAAAATCTTTCAAACGTGTACATGTTCCTGCTGCTGCCCATTTTTGCTTCAAAGACATTATTATTATTTATTCATGGTCAATATGTTTCAGGGTTTTGCAGAAATGTACATATGTCGAAGTTCTCAATGATTTTAATGACTTTATAGGAATAGCCTTTAACTTTCGAGGACAGTTGATTATCATTGCACTATGTCTTATTAATTACGCTAATAATTCTTTTCGAGAAAAATGCAGACGCTTGTACTGAATGGAAAAATGCAAACACTTATACTGAATGGAAAGATAAGAAAGAAACGAAAACATATTGATTTTGATGATCAGAAAATAACATCAACACTTAGTTGGATTAGGGAAAAATAACATTAACACTTAGCTGGATACGGGACAGGGGAGGATAAAAGGATATGTTAAAATGTATGGATGGCAACTGGCTAGGGTAACTTCTACTTTTATTTTTTCCTACTTCACTAATACATGGAAAAAGACACTAAAATTAGAAGAGAGCGAAATTGAGGAGAGGGGCTTGTTAATGAGAGGTAGATCGTGGATAGAAAGAAAGAATGAGAAATAATGGTTTAAGGTTTTTTCTTTTCTTGTAGAAGGTAATACTGGTTTTTATGTTTCTCGAAGGAAATATTGGATCAGCGAAAAATAGGAACGAAAGTCTGAAGGGAAGGGGTGAAAATCGGGCTATGTTTTTACATTTTTTTCTCTTCTTATAGCGATTGGGCCTGAGGTTTAAATTATTTCATAAGTGGGCAAGAAACAGTAGTAGATGCTTGAAATTTCTACTGATTCTGATGAGGTTCCCTATTCCAATTGACCGTTCACAGCCGTGATGGGTTAGAGCAGGTCCAAATCGTTGTTCCATGAGAAAAACTTCGTGAGTCTTAAATGGGTAGATTGGGCCCAGTGTTGCGAGAAAGGAAATCCTCAAGGCCTCTACTGTTCAGCAATTTAAATTTCCGGGTTCTTTGTTGAACCCAAAGCAAACCATTTAAACATGGGCAACAAAAATCTAAATCTAAAAGAAAGGACAGAGCAAGTTCACAATGATTGAGAAAACACAGAAGTCATGCTTAGGTCTGAGATCCAATAGCATTATCATCGCGCGATTTGTCACATTCTAAAGCTCACGTGAAAGACTTTTATGATGAATAGAGAGAAGTGGAACTGGTCCATATATATACTCCAGATAAAATATCATCTTGGAACTAAAGGTCTCCCCAAGAAGAAAAGATCCACTCCATTGAACAAAACATCCATCACCTTCCTCATTTCCTTATGAATTGTTGGACAACAGGGAAAAAAGCACCTGATTTGGGTTGTCCCAATATACTTTCCGGCGACTTGTTCTGTCATGCAAGCCATGGAATGAGACAGAAACATAGATTGGGACCTTATTTTAGAATACTTGGCCGCTGCGACTATCTTTGTCAGCCCAACTTATAATATTATTTTTGACACAACATTTTAAAATTAATTAGTGTTCCACTTGACACTCAGAGTTAACCTTTTCATTGTAAATAAGAAAAGAAATATAGTGCCCCTTGAGCCTATTCAATTATTTCATGCAAAAAATGACAAATATTATTTTTCTGAATTATGATAAGCTATATCATATATGATTTAAGAGTCGCGCATATAAAACTAAGTCCTTTTTTCACACACATTCTTTTGTGAATCCAACCTGTATAGACTAATCTTTTTTGACTATTAAAATCAAAGTACTTTGAAGAAATTCATGCGCCTGATTCTATATTTTTATAGCATGAGATTGCTCCCTTTTCCAATCCTTTTAATTCTGAATGAGTTGCAATGCGAGCTCCTTAATTTGACTATCAATTTCTCTTGTATGTGATTCCGACCCTTTTTTTTTTCTTCGTAGTTGTTGGGAGTGTTTCTCTTTATTCATGCTTCTTTCCTTTTCATTTGTCTAATCAATGTCGTTTTTATTTTCTTGACATAATTTTCACAATTTGCCATTAGTTTTTCAAAAACTAATAAAGATTTCTGTAACAAAAAGGACAGTATAGATTTTCGGTGATTATTTCAACCTGTAGGGCATATATTTCCACCTGTAAATCTCTAACTTCCACAGTTCCACTTGCTAGCTGCAAATAAAAACAGCATCCCATATATACTTGATTAGTTTATTCGTCTTAATCCACTGTCTTTTTAGTTTTATCAGGAAGCATGAAGATAATGTTGGCCAGATCGAGAACAAAATTCTGAAGTTCACAATTTTTCCTTTTCTTTCAAATTATTTATAGTTAAAAATTTGGGTGATGCGACCCTAAATGGTATAAAATAAAGCAGCAATAATGCACATCTGAAAGAAGCTATATGTTTCCTTTAGTAACACAGTAGTGTATGTTAATAAACATTACTTTAGAAAACATCATCAAAAGCTTGCCTATGCTTATTTGCTTTTAATTGTGAATCAATAGCTATTTAAAAATTATTTAATATTATTAATCAAGTATATCATGATCAATTTTATACTGAAGTATGTTATAAGGTCTGGGAGGTTTAGAGATGAAGTCTCTCTTTCTATTAATAATAATAGAGATCATCATATTTATATCAAGTGATCTGTAAGAAAAATAACTATTACGAACTGTGAGGTATAATTGTAACTACATATATTTAAATTATTTAATAAAAATAAGTATGGTTTTCCCATCTAAAATAAGGCAATGAAGGAAAGACAAAAAAACATAAAACCAATTGAAATACACTAATAGAATCAATAAAAGCAGTAAAGCATATTTGAAGTGTTAACAAGTTCCGCACTAATAGAACAAGATCTCACTTGTGATTTGTCTTGGTCATAAGCTGTCAATTTAGACTTGTAAACCAGAGGAAATTCCAGCTTTTCCGGCATCAATTCCTCGTTGTCTTTAGTTAACAGTTAATACCACATTAGCTTGTAGGGTATGAAACATGCATACACACTCGCGCACGCAGAGACAGCTCTTTCTGTTACTGTGAAGCCAGGGATATTCTTTTCAGCACCAAGACATGTAATCGCTTATCCTACGTCCAATTATTATTATCTGACGAAGAAAACCCTGAATAGTAACAATGCTGTGTGAGAACAGAAGATTTATAAAATGAAAGGATTCTGTTGGTGAGTAAACAATCTCTCAACCTATATAATTGGACCATTCAAGAATGTATAATACTATTATTGGACAGCTTGTCAGACTAAATAGGGCCAAATGCGAGAAAAATCTTGGTCAAAATAAAGACACTTTTGCATTATTGGAAAGCACTGATACATATATATAGCTAACCTACAAATCTAGAAAACAACAATAATGATTACTGGAGATAAACAGACTCAATAATGTTATTGTTTACTGCCCCTCTCATCTTCGAGGCCAGCAAAATGCGGTCGCTCTCCGAAAGCCAACCAAAATTGTATTAAGAAAATGGCCTGAACAGCAGCCCATAGAAAAGAAATGGCCTAGACCAGGTTTATCGGTCTTGAGTTCATTATGGTGCCTAACCACTTTCTACGCCATGAGACTTCAATGTTGCTTACAGATTGTACTATTAAATTTAGAAAAATGGTACTCTGATTTACCCAAACAACTGTTTTTCTTTTACACATGAAGTCAAGTCTGATCCGGGTACCCCAGACCTCGGTCCTTGGCTTTGATCTAATTCCGAAGCTCGTTTGCTCACTAGCCGATGTCATTTTCAATTGACTTAGTTAGAAAAAAGTACAGAGAAAGCGTACCGTCTTAAACAAGCGCTAGAAACATATAGCTTATCCGCGCTGAGTTATATCATAGGCGAAGTTTTCGATTCGACAAATTCTTCCGCTCTAAGGGCTAGGTTCAACGGCTAGTCGAGTGGCAATGCTGTCCTATATTATTTGATTCGTGAATGTAAAAACCAAGTAAGTATTGAATAAACAACTTAGATTAGTATAACAAATCATTTAAATAGTTATCTTATGTACAAAAAGAAATACTCCAAATTAAATAATCAACATAATGTGTAGTAGAATTAAATTAATAAATAATAAATATATATTTATTAATTTTAAATAATTAAATATATATTAATTTTTTAATATTAAAATATTTATAAATACGAGTGACTCTTATATATTATATATATATATATATATATATATATATATATATATATATATATATATATATAGTCCAAACTTAATTGATTGATGAAGAAATAAACGATAAACTGGTTTTTCTTTAAAACAAACAAAAAAATTACTGGGAACGTAAGAAAGATCTTTTTTATTTTGTAATTCTCTTATATTATTATTAATTATTTTCAAGTTTTATAACGGACTGCGTACATCTTTATTTGACAGAAGCTGTGTAGATTAGCATAAAGGATCAGAAGGTAGATCGAATCTACGGCCCCCCTCTCTACGGTTGAAAGGACAAAAGCCAAAGACACAACAGTCGAGCAACGGCGGTTTACGGCTACTACGGTAACGCTGACGGCAAACATACGCCACGTGTAACTACCTTATCCATAGTTAAAAATTATATCAACAAAATTAAAGATGTAAGAAAAAAGAAAGAAGAAGTCAACAAAGACTTGGGCCAAAAGATTCTTAATTAGATTCGCGATGTTGACAGGTCCAATCGTCCCTTTGTCCTATTCAGCATGCCCCTAATTAAGGGCCCTCCCTCACCCTAACTCTAACCCAGCCCTTAGGCCAGCTTACCTAAGTCTCCACTGTACAAAATCTAGCTCCCCGGAGCTATGGGGCGGAGGGAGAAAATTTCTTTTTCTTGAGGGGCCAAAATCTTTTCCTTTTACTTTGCAGGGGCCAAAGAGGCAAATTTTTCAGAAGAATATAGGGCACCAAACTGTTTGGGGGAGCCGTAGTTAAATATTAAAGAAAGAAGGCAAATTTTTTAGGGATGTACGAGGAGATCCAAATTTTTTGGAGAGGCCAAAGTGGTCCTTGCCCCACCTTGTCTACACCAGTATATCATACCATATATTTTATCCCTTTTATACTTTCAATTACTTCATTTGACAATATTTTTTATCACATACTTTTGGAGTATTTTATATAAATAATTAGGTATTAACTGAACTCATAGACAGTTTTTTTAGGGAACTGATAGACAGTTTAAACCCAAATCAAATCTATAAATTAAATTATTTCAATGCATTAAGAAATTATTTTATTGGGTGCCATAAATATATAATTGAATGTAGACAAGCTTGAAGGCAAGAGACAAAAGCTAGTAAACAAGCAACAAATGAGATCTAAAAGCTTAGTGATAAGAGTCGTTTTACTTTAAATGGATCGAATAAATATGCTTTAAGCATTTATAATTTTTTAAATATGTATGATGATTAATAATTAACTCAAAATATCAGTTTCACTTCTTTGTGTTTACTAATGCTCCTTTTAAAATAAACACCCATTAATTTACCTCCTGTAATAATATCTTCCTATATTGTTATTTGTTATTAACGGACCGTAGTTTTAAGTTGATCTGTAGCATAGCATGATAAATTAAACATATTATAAAAATTTAAATTTATATACAACTCATTTATTAAATAATTATAAGACATGATTATAACTTTATCTTATACTAATTACATATCAACTAAAAAGTTTTATATACATTGTATTAATAAAGTTTTATACGTTAGGAAAGGAGAACGTCATAATTGTTTTTATTCTATTACTTTTTTATTTTATTTTTTCAAATAATGAGAAAATAAAGGTAGCAAATTAGCAATAAATGTCCGCAGCTGCAGATCAAGGACTGTCGGCAATTGACAATATTTAATATTTATAGCTGATCTGCTTGCTTCTCTTTTATTTTCTTTGTTTTTATTTTTATTTTTTTTCTTTTTGCTGCTACACGTCGGCCTCAAATTTAATTCATCCCTCAGTAAATATGACATCAGTGTAGCAAATAATAAATTTTAACCATAAGCTTATGCTTGTGTGTGGAAAAGGTATACTGCATGGTGTGTACCGGATGAAAGGTCGCATTTCTTGTTTTTATGATTTGAAATAAATGAATAGAGTACGGACCAATTTCGATAAGCCATCTAAATAAAAAAAAACTATGCATGTCTAATTATATATCTCCATTTATCTAATAAATGGATACATAATTAATATGTAATTATTATTTTTAAATAATTAAAAATACATAATAATCATTTCGTATAATATCTTAAGAATATATCATCATTATTATATTTCTATTTATTATTCATTGCGATGCACCCTTTAGTCAATAACTATGTGCTGCTCTCTTCTGCGACAGCAATCGCTAATCACTGGCCTGCTATTCTCGCAAATGTGTTTATTGAGGGGTATCAAATTTTGTCCCTCTCCGTTAAATATGAACACTGTTTATTAGGTTATATATTGCTCGGAATCTTTTCTTTCTAAAAAATTTTAATCGTACTAAAATAATCTCTGTGGGAAAACCTTATTAAGAAATATTTGTTAGTTCTAATTAGTCAGTCTAGAGGATTAACTTTTGGAGGAAGTTGAGTTTAGGCCACCACGGAACTACCATTTAATAGTAATGAAATTTTAAGTGTTAACTCTTTTTCTTTTTCCCCCTTTTACCAAAGAGCTCAATTTCAAGTGTGAAAACATCTTTCATATCTTTTTTGTGTAGGATCATGAGCCTGACAAAGAGAAAAAGATAAACAAAAACAAGTCCTTAAAGAAACCATTCTACACCACAAGCCCCCCCAAAATTTGGTGTAAACTAGAAGAGAAGGATTTTTGTTGGTTATATTATAGTTGGCATTTTTTTTATGAATAACTAGTATAAAGTAATTAAAAAATTTAAAAAATATAGGTCCTATTTGGTTCGGCTGAGCAGTAAAGCTGGTAGCTGGTGGCTGATAGTTGATAGCTGACGGCTGATAAATTAAATTATTTTATAAAATTTTATTAGCAGTTGCTGTTAGTATATTAAATGACAATTTAGAACATAATTTATCATTAAATATATTTTATTTTATTATATTATATTCGATGATATAAATTTATAAAAATAACTTATAATAATTAAAAATATTATAATTAATTTTTTTAGCTCATTTCTATTTACTATTAAAAAAATTATGAAAGTTATTTTAAAAGTAAAAATTTAATACTAATAAAAATTTCTAATTTCAAATACCATAATTATAATTATTTAACTATTAAAAATAATTTTAAAATTATAATTTTTATTATTTATTATAAAATATAAAAATATAATTATATGATATCAGCTTATAGTAAATTATTATTCTAACTTTAATAAAAATAATAGTGTCTAAATAAATAAATAAATCAAATAAGTTATCTGTTGATAAGAAAAAACTCTAAAATAGAGTTGATATAATCAACAGCTGATTGTGATTAAATCAGCTATCAGCTGCTGTTCTTTAAATTTTCACCAAACACTTTAATACAGTTGTTTAATAGCTGCATCAAATCTCTGAACCAACCACCACCATAATTTTTTTTTATTGTTCAAGTTCATAACAATTAAATTATTTGTTACTCATAAGATATTTGAATGTGCTATTACTTTTTCGAAACAAAAATGTTGATAATTGAATACAACTAAAACTAACTTTTTTGAGTGTAACACACCCTAAAACTCATTCTTTTTCTTAAATAATTATTAACATGCAAGTGTTAAATCAACCATGAGTGTCACCCTAATAAATATTCATATGAATTATGACTATAACACTGTCAAAATGCACATAGTTTAATGTCTAATTTTAGCTAGATTGGAGGTTCCCATTGTCCTACAATATTATGCTATACTAATAATGGAAGACACTCAATCATGTTAGGTCTCATGATCAGGCCACCACTACAGATGTACGAATAGGATTAATTCATTTGTCATATTGTCAAAGCTATCACATGATAAAATAAATATGTATAATAAGAGAAATGGATGATATATACAGTTCCCCAAAAAAAAAAATGATACATATATGTATTAAGACAGGTGAGGATGGAGAAAAAGTCACAAACTACTAGGGGTCTCCTCAGAAGAAACAGACTCCCCTATGCAAACATCCATTATCTTCTTTCCCTGTCAAGAATTGGACTCTGTAAACATCTGCATTTCTTCACTCCTCTCTGCTCTCTCTCTCTCTCTCCCCCTCTGTACATTGAACTGTTATAGCTAGCCCTGTTATGCATGTATAACAAAAAGGACTTAAGGGGCCCTAAGACATTTTTGGGACCATTTAAGATTATATTTCAAGATCCACACGCTACAATTATAGCCGTATAATATATACATGTATCATCAGTTTGGGCCAACAGTAAATTTCATGGTACAAAACTATTGAATTCCCTTTCTCATGTTTGATTTGAATGCTTTGTTCGGCTGCCTACAATATCAGATAGCCTTTTGAGAGTAGGGGTTCCCTAAAGAGACTCGAGCAAAGTTCATGCCAATACTACAATGTCTTAATAAGATTTCGGTTCTCATAAATCCCAAATATTTCTTTATCATCAAATGGCTGTTTACCAAACCCTAGTATTATTTTTCCTTTTGAGGACTTAACTCACAAGTGAACTGAAAACGCAAGAGTGAAACTCTATCAAGTCCCACAGTAGAAAGAACCAAGATTTACGTTAATGGAAATTCCATGATTAAATGGTTGAAATTATGAGAAGCTAAATAAAGATCCATACTAGGTCGTGTGCAAGTTATTATACTTTTCCAATGCTTTGCTGCACGAACTTAATTTGTTTTAGCAAAAAAATAAAAATGATATATATATATATATATATATATATATATATATATATATACAACCTGTCAACGACAAGCAAATGTAATTATGGTTTTTGACTAAAATTAAAGAGGCTTGAAGAAATTTATATGAATGGCTTGGAACTTTATGCGTTAAAAATAAGAAGTAGCTATCCGCTTTGCAATCTTTTTCTTCATGAATCGCATTCTTTTTGACCATCAATCGATCCTTTGTGGACCTTTCTTCTTTGCCATTTTTTGGTTCGTTTGAGTCTCGTCCTTTTATAAATATTTATGCCCTTCTTTCATTGTCCAATCAAAGGCAACATTTTGGCATTTTTATCTCGAAAGCTACTGATTTCGGTGATTATAGTCTGTAAGGCATTTGACACCAAAGGATAAAGTACAATAACAATTTTATGTCGATCCATAGACCCCAAGTGGCACATGAACTACACTTCGCTACACTAACAAGGGGAAATAAAAATAATAATAATAGTACAACAACTGAGTGAGGAACATAATTATGACTCATTTTCAGCTTATAGCTAAAAAATTCAAAAGCTATCGACAAATAGAAAGAAAAATAAAAAGGGCTAATCTTTTTTAGTATTTGCCATTCGCTGGGTACAATAATTTCATTATTTACAGAAATCTACAGTGAGTAGGTATATTTGGATCAAATCATTGAAGCTTAACAGGTTTTATTAACCAGATGACAAGCGACTAACTTAAGAATTTGTTATTTAAAAGATTGAATTATGGGTTTTATGAAGCTAAGGAAATCCCAAATTTAGGGAATTAATTTGCAGCTTTTAAGGTCTCAAATCCTCGTTGTCATGGGACCAAATGATCATATTTTAATTAGTCAAAATAGCAATCAATTATCCTGAGACATGCAAGAAAGCAGAGTGTCCACACGAGGAAGATGTGTAATCACTTATCATCAACAACTCCAACTAATGATTTTTCATTGTCCACACAAAGACATGGATTCGCTTTTACGTGCAATTTCTCCTTCTCTTTAGTTCACATCATGTAGTGGAATAAGGAAAAGCTAAACAAATTTTTTAACCATAACGACTTTACAAAGTGAAGAGAAAAAGAAATATATATATATATATATATATATATATAGCAGACAAAGTCCTAACTGATCATGACCATTAAAATCCTAAAATATAAACTCAGCTAAAGTACTGATGCACAAGAATCTCTCTCCCACCACCTGTGTTCTTTTTTTGAATGAAGTGGGAATGTCTGTTGCCTTTGGAGAAAGCTGAGATAAGAACAAGGAGGAATTGTAATGATGGTGTAATGCAGATTGAAGAGATTTTGTGGTCAAAGTTGCAACCTTTTTGCATTATTGGGAAACATTGAGCTGGTTATGTACTTGGGGATTTAGCATTACCTCAAAAAAGTTGAAGTAACAAAACAATAAAGAAGAAAAGTAGATTGAATAATTAATAAAAAGGGCCACTTGTTGTATATTGATAACATCATTTCATAGAATTTAATCATTAGATCCCAATCTTAATTATATTATATATTTATATATCCCTTCCCTCCATTTTGCAAAAAAAATTTCATTCCAATATGATGCCAAAAGGTTCATATTTTTGACAAAAGTTTCTTACAGACAGATAATTTGGCCCCCACCTTTGTCTTTCATTACTCCCCATTTTTCTCCACTAACAACCTAAAAAAGATTACATAAAAACAAGAATCCTACTTCTTCCTTACTTTCCCCCCTCAAACAGTACTTCATTTCTTTCCTTCCTTTTTTTTTTTTTCCTTCTCCATGCAAAACTTCACCAAAAACTGGAAGGTCTTTAGGTATCATTCCAAGCTGCGAACACTGGCAAATGAGCCATTGATATTGCAGCTGCTGGCCTCAACTGGGTTGCTGATTGGAACCATGGGGCAACACTAGTAACACTACTTGTTGGGCTAACGAACTTTGATGCCAACGTTGGCTTAGCAAACAGCATTGTAGTACCAGTTTTATCAGGGCTAGCTTCTCTTGAGCTGCTCAAACTGGTCACCAGTGATGAAGGGTTCGAGGAATGAGTTCCTAGCCTGTTGCCTGACTCATCCACTACATGCTGGCTAGAGTTCGCTGATTCAATACCGATAAGGTCTTGCATTGCCAACGAATAATTTGAACTCCGATAATTTCCCCCACAAATTATTGACCTCTGATCAAGAGAATCACTGCACGTATTAGTCTGTGGCTGCGGCGAAGGGTATAAAGCCACTTTCCAATCTGTAACGTTGCCATTGCTGTTCTCAATCTGTATGGACTCAGCACTGTTCTGTGCTGACGAGTTATACTCAATTGCCCCATTACTTATCTCAGTCTCTTTGTTTCTCCTTGCCAATTCTCCTGCCAGGAGAGTATTGCTTGCCATAATCCTCTCAACATCATATCTTGTTATATCAAAGTTGGTTACAGCGTTAACACCGCGAAACTTGATTGCAGCAATGTCATATGCTTCTGCTGCTTCTTCTTGAGTGCCTGGAATTTAATTTAATAAAACATCTTAAGCGAAACTATAGCATTTCACAATTTAGCACAAGGGACAACAGTTTAAAAAAAGAAGAAAAAAGAAAAAGAAAGCCTTTAATCAAGGCATTTTAGTCAGAAATACTTTTTATTCCTCTTTATCATCTCAGCTGAGAAAAACAGCCTTAAAAAAGTTGAATTGTTACTGAAAATCAGAAGCATGTATTGTGCAGTCCCAAAGTAGTAGTCATCATCAGCCTTATAAAAGCATCACTAGTCTTTAGTGGAGACATGCCAAGCAGAGTTGTCATAAAAATAAGTCCTTTTAAAAGCTCTTTATGCACAGCAAGCAACAGCCCAACAAAACTTTGAACTTGAGAGGAGAATGATTGAAAAGAATATAGCGAACAAAAATATGTAAAGAATTCGAAACTTATAAACAACTTACTGAAAGTCCCAAGATAAAGGTCCTTGTTTCCTGCAACTCTGCCTATCCTTGCTTGCCATCTTCCATGCTGGTGATGCCTACACAAATTGGAGAAAACTTGGAGTACATAAGCTAAGCTTCTGCTAAAAATAAAATTGTATGGTTTTGACATTAAGATTTATGATAATAAGAACCTTGTTACTCCTCTGTACATTGAGGCCCCCCTAGAGAACCCGCTACTTTTCCTGCGAAGCAAAGGGGGTAAAATATAAATAAATATATATATATCAATAATATGCAATCACACGCTCATAAAAATTTGGACCACAGCCACCATTTTAGAAATTGTAAGTTGTGTCCTTACCTTCGTAAATGCGCAACATATTCCTGTCGGCTCATGTTCTTCATCTCTTCGAGCTCTTCTTGGTAATTTTCCAACTGGAACATAAACAGAAAGAAATAGCATTTTAGCAACCAATATATATATATATATATATATATATATATATATATATATATATATATATATATACTCAGGAATATAGTAGCCAAAGATTAGAACGTTACTGGAAAATTTATGTGGGTTGAAGGGCCCCAATACTTGAGGGCAGCAAGATCATAAGCTCTGGCAGCTTTCTCTTCCATATCATATCCACCTGTTATAATTTAATGATAATAAACTAAAATTAACATAAAAACAAGGGTTATTTATTAAGCATTTTTGTTCGCGCAGAAGTTAAAAGAAAAGAAATACTTACCAAGATAAACTGAAAAAATATTTGATCATTTGAGGGGAATGGCATCCATACGAAGCATATACATGACAAGTAAGAATTAAATAACACAAGTCAGGCCAGGAAGGACAGATGGACAAAGAATTGCAGTCAAAAAAGCAATACTTCCAAACGTATAGCGTAAAATCTAATATTTTGATTTGCTTGACCAGACCAACCTTGCCTTCCTTTCCTGGTCTGGCCCTCCTTCTTGCAACTATTATCCCAGAGATGGGCTTCATATCTACCCGTCCACCTATGTCTGGTATGAAGATAAAATTGACAAGAAGAGTCACAAACAGGCAAAATGATGAAAGAAAGAAAACAGGAAACAGCAATAACTGAATGGAAATCTTTTAAAGAGAAAAAAAAAAAGACTTGGGTTAAAAGAAACGGTGAGAAAACTATACTAACCTTGTTACACCTCTAAACTGTGAAGTTCTTTGGCCAAATGTGTCAATAGACTTCCTATGAACAGGCTGTTTTTGACCCACTTTTGCAGGACCTCTTTTCTTTGTTTCCATGGTCATAGACTCCGTACCAGTAGGTGAGATCTGCCTTGGAGCTGTAACACAACTAGATTGAGAACCAGGACTCATTGACAAGCTAAGAGACTGTAAATCACCACAACTTATAGCACCAGAAACAGGACCGGAGGCTGCTTCTCCATCATCAACCATATTGCTAGTATTCTGTTGCTCTATTGCATTGTGAGTAGTGGAATAGTGTCTAGCAACCCAGTTTTTCAAGCAAGGAATCCCATCATCATCACCCATTTGAGGGATCTGTGGATCACAATCAGAAATTTGGGTATCTTTAGTTGTTGAATCCTCTAATGGGGTTTGGTACATTCCATGGCATGATATTCCGGTAGTATAATATGGATGGTTTTGAACCGAGAAATGTTGTTCCTGATGCTGTTGCTGCCTGTAAGGTTCATGAAGTTCAAGAGAATGTTGCCTGTTTCCATTTTGCTCTGTGTTTTGGTGATGATAATACATGCTGTCTAGACTTAATGCCATTGTTTCTCTTTCGTGACTGCCATACTGATGTGTATCCATAGTTGCACCACCTAGAAAGTCCTCCAGTTTTGGGGTTGTACTTGGCACCATTCCTTAAAAAAAAAAAAAAGTGGAATGGTTTAGGCATATTTTCCTAAAAAAGATTATAAAAGGACATAAAGCAGAAGCAGAAATAATTACCTTCAGGTTGTGATCTAGTAAGAGCTTCCATAATACAAAGAGAGCCATCAGACTTGAGTGGCATAACAGACAAGGGAGAGTGAAAGCCAACACTTTCTCCAACACCATAACAGAATCCAGTTGAGGTATTGAAGTGAGAAGAAGACAAATAGAAGCTAGTTGGAACAGCACTAGAAACACCAGCAGCAGCAGCAGAAGAAGAAGAAGAAGAATGAGTCTGTGATTCATTGTGATACTGATGATGATGATGTTGGGGATCAGAAGAAGCATTAACCTCCATTTTCAGGTGGGGTGAGAGAGAGAACCCCAACCAGTTATTATTATTATTGCTACCATTGTTATTGTCGTTCAAAGATTTCATCTTTCTTAATATCTCTCTCTCTTCCTTTTCTTTAACTTCCAGGGAGGTTTCCTTCACTTGTTGCAAGGAAAACTCACTCAATCATTGGCAAAAAATCATGAACTAATCATACCTAAAAAATCTCCCTTTGCTTCAGCCCTGTATGAAAGCTTGGTTCTTTTTCGCTGTCTATCAAGAGGAAGTCATTGCAAAAAGAAAGAAATAATTTTTTCTTCTGGCCCAAACACACTTCACTCTGTGCAACAAGAAGAACCCATAATTTTTTTTTCTCTCTCTCTCTATCTTTCTCTTTCTCTCTAAAGAGAACAAAACTGGTCTCTTTAAACTAAACAAAAGGAATGAATTCGAGCAAGCAATGCTGGGGAGCACCCCTGCATTCCATAGGGATCTGTGTATATGAGAAAGACCACGTCTTTTGCTTTTCTCTCTCTCTCTCTCTCTCTCTCTCTCTATCTACCCTTTTTCTTTAGACTTATTAGACCAACAACAATTCTTAAACCCTACAAAAAACTCAGATCCAATATAAACCCAAAACCAAAACTAACATTAACCCTTTTCTTCTATACTCAGTATCTACTATCTCTCTTACTTCCTCATTACCCAGAAAGAAAAAGGAAATACCCAAGAAGATATTATCAGAAATATGAAAAACTCTTTTTAGTACTCTGTCTCTCACCTTAGTGACATAATAGTAGTATTATATAGACAGTTGAATTGAATCTACTGGGTATGGCAATAGCCAATAGGCAGAAAGAGTGGTCAGTAACCAAAACTAGTTAGCTTTATTTTTACAGTCCACAGGGCCTTAGATAGATTTGACGGGCAGGACATCTGCCCCTCCAGTCACTTCATACAGTACACTGCTGCTGCCTCTCTGCAATCCAATTTATATCTCTTGTTTTTCCTTTCAACTTAAATACAGCTCCATTTTGGTTCACAGCTTTCCTCTTTTTTTTTTTCTTTTTTTTTTCTATTTCTTTTTTGTGTTTTGTTCACAACTTCAATCATAATTTTTTTTAAGTAAAGCCCCACATTATATTCTATCAATAAATTAGTTGCTTCCTATGAAAAACCGGTTCATTAAACAGTCAAATAAATATGCAAAGTATTAGAATTTTCAAATATATTATAATATAAACAATTACATTGCAATATTTAAAAAAATATGAATTTACAGTAGCTTTTAGCATTCAATTTCTGCAATTTGGTTGTTCATAGAAGTTCTGTCAAACAATATTTATTAGTCAAAAGCAAATAAATCTGGTTCGTGGATAAAAGCGAATTTTCTTAAGGAAACAAATTATCCTTGAGACCCAAATTTACTTGTACAAAATTTCTGAAAACAATTAAGGAAACAAATTGAATTAGTTATACTTCCGCACCATGCATGATTTCTTCTTCAATCACGTTAGACTGCTGGTGTTGCATGTCTTAGTAGTGTAGTTAATTTAAAGTGCAGATAGGGGAGAACAAGGAGAGAAGGTAAAAGAAAGATATGAAAAACCTTATGGCCTCTTTTACATGAACATTTTCTATATTTCTCTCTTAATTTAAATTTAAATTAAATAACAAAAAATAAATCAAATGTATAAAAATCTTGAAAAATTGTGATAAAAATGTCAAAAGAATTTGATTAAGAACGATTGATGAATTTTGAGACGAAAGGAGCAACTAAATGTCAACAGAATTTTATATATTGATCAATATAATTGTTTTAGTTTTTATATGTAGGAAAATTTTATTTTAATAATTTATTTTATTACTATGGCTACATAATAGTACTGCACTTAATTTCTTAATAGTGATAATTGATAAAATAGAATATACTTTGTAAAATATAAAGGAAAGGAAACAAGTCGTTCTACCAAAGACCATATATTAGTCACAGCCCCATCACCTGCCGTTGATTTGGATAAAAGAAAGTGCTTTATTTATTGGGGGCCATCTTTCTGGCCTTGTGCTTTAATTCATCTGACAGCTTGACATTTGCTGTGAGCTACATTTGAGATGTTGTGTAACTGGATAAACATTTTGATAATCAATATTGGAGATATATTTTGCTTTAAAAGAAAAAGAGAGAAGGCTGAGATCATTTTCAACACGAGTTTGTCCCTGACGTTCAGGGCGTTTAACACTCCTAATAAAGCACCATTAGTAATATAATTGTCAGTGATGGGCAAAGCGACAAAAAAGAGAAAGGGTCAGTTTCTCCCCCTAACTTGTATTAAGGGGTTAAGTATAATCAGATTTTAACTTTTGTAACAAATTCTATTTTTAGAGCCATCTACACCCAGAAAAAGCTGAATTGAGGCAGGTGATTCAAAATTTAAAAATACATGTTATATTATTTATTTATTTAAATATTATTGTAGTTATATTTTAAAATCAGAATTTAGAAAATAAAAAAAACAGTCTCACTATCACTGTTATTTTCTTTACTGCCATTATGATTGTCACCATGACCGTCATTTCTAATCTCTTACCTACCCCGTCAATATTGCCATTGCTCCACTATTTGTCAACCTGCCATGTATTCGACCGGTAAGACTTGTTCCTAGCCATTCTCAACGTCAATCACAAAGTTTGCTTATATGAACCTCTATTTTCTTTTTAATTTGAGCAAATGAGAGTTTCTTTTTCCATATTTTTTGAAAAGGATAATGTGCTAAGATGTTTTCACTTGGAGTAATGCATCAGATCATGCCAAATACTCTCATTGCCGATGATCATTTTTTCTTTTGATGCAAAATCTATTCAAATTTGACCCGGACCAAAGAAAGAAATAAAAAAAGAGAGTTTTGATTAGCATCCACATAGAAAAATCATATAACTCATTGCATCAACACATGTCCTTTAATTCCTTTACGGTGCTTGAAGTTTCGGTTGGCACATCTACCATTTCATCATGCATGGATGATGATGCCTTCACCGTTAACGCAATAACCCCCCCTAAAGGCTCTATAATAAAAGATTTGAAAATAAGAAATCTAAAATAACCTAAATTAATGATGAGGGAGGACAAGCTAAGAGCATTTTCCAGCAAATGTTTAAGAATTAACTTTGGGCACAGTTGATAAAGGAAATGGGAAGATGTGGTGAGAGTGAGTGACGGTGGAGTAATAGTGCAGTAAGAAATTTGAGATAAAGGGTGAAGTTGAAGAATTTACTGTTTTCTAATTAAATATTGGATAACAAAATAAAATAAGTAAATTTAGATTAAAAATAAAAATATATTTCTTCAATAAACATTGGATTCACTCTCCATAAGGAGGGATTGTATGTACACTTCATATAGTCAAAATCTAGATTTACTTGATCTAAAAATTAAGAAATTGTGGATTTATTTGTTAATAAAGTTAAAGTCCAAGCTTTTTAACTCTTTCAAAAAAGTTTGGAGGGTATATTGACCCTTTTTCCACGACAAAAATGCCCATGCAATATATACGCAAAAGTACTCGAGTTCAATTTTAATCTATTTATATAGATGTAACACGACAAGCATAAAAGTATGTTGGTCTAATAATTATCCATCAACGGATAAATAAAATAATATCAGAAAATACAGATTAGCCTTTTCTTTTTATAAAGAAAATACAATAATAGGAAATGTTGGGGGCGTTAATTTGTTAAATATTTTTCGTGGGGCTCCGTTTATTTGGTGGAATACAATATATTTATAGAATGCATTTGTTTGACAAATATATTTCCTAAAATATGAATTTCTTATTTTATTTGGTTATAATACAGAAAATCTTGAAAAATAAAATTTATTGTTTAGAGTATGTTTTAAGATTTTATGAAATATTCAACTTATGAGCCCTTTTAAAAATAGAATAAAATATTTTAATTAATTTTTTTTATATGTGTGAGTACAAAAATATATTATTAGTAAATAATTTTTAAATTTTAAAGTAATATAATTTTATTTATATTTTTTAAGATGGAGAATATAATAAAGAGAAAAGAAAATGATAATACAGAAAAATTTGAAGGCAAAAAAAGATGAGTTTAAAAAAAAAAGTAATGAAATCTTGATAAAAAGTGAAAGAGAAATATTAAGAATTTATTCGCATAAAAAATTATTAAAAATATAAAAAAAATTATATTTAAAAAGTCTAATAACTTTTTAAATGCTATTTATTTTTAATATTCTTACAGAAATTATAATTAAATATCTTTTAATTCTTATAGATTTTTTAAAAAAACTTAAAAGTCTGTAATAAATATTTCATGACATTTACAAAATAATCAAAATTGATTTAAACTGGAAAAGAATATTAATAAATTATAGTCGGATTGGTGTTATTGAGATTGACAGGGTTAAAAGAATTATTGGATACACATATTTATAGTTCTTTCATGAGAGTTATCAAAGAAAGGGGGATACTTTTCCCAGGGTAAGGTGGCCTTGTCGCAGGGTTATTATCTGAGTAAAAAGAATTAGTGGTCAAAAGCAATAAAAGAGTAAAAATATATTGTCATTTCTTTTTAGTTAAAATCTGAATATTTTGTTGTCATCGGGCAGCTTTTTGCGTTTCTTGCCTGCCCGACTAAGCAGATTGATGGGTCAAAAGTTATATGTTTGCAGGGATACCAAATAAAATTTTATGTAAAATTAGAGTCGACAGAGAGGAACTGATTGGTTTTTTGTTGCCTTTCAGCTATAAAAGATCCAGGCAAAACAAGAAGAAAAAAGAAAAAGACACAACTTCTCATCAGTAAAATAAAATCAACACATGCTACGCAGCCCACGTTGTATACGCCACTTTTAGTTTCTTCCCCTTCGATGCTGGCTTTAATATCCAATTCATAATTTTTAGATGCAACGATTAATTCAACTAATCATGATTAATACATGGAAGACAGTGACATTTTAATTTTATTATGTAACAAAATTACAGCCCAAGTCCTACTATTCTGGTCCTTACGTAAACTTTACTCTCTCTCTCTCAAAAATTTAAAAAAAAAAACTAACATTTTTTTCTCTTTAAAGACTTTTGATGTGTGGTGATCCCCAGCTTCTACACAAGAAGTGGGAAGTGGGAAGTGGGTCAATGATAATTGAAATATTCCTGAAATGATGAGCAAAGGGCCCTCAGAAAAGTAAAAGCTTTTATTTTTTAAATAAATGGATGAAATTTTTTACTTTGGAGAATATATATGTATGAATATATAGTTTCTGATCCACTTGTTCTATAAGTTGATATTTATTGGTATTTTTACATTTATTTTCTGCTGTGTGTTGATGTTATGTGCAAGCTGATCCGCTCTGCACAGATTCAACAGTTTAGCCTTTCTGTATATATTATACTATTGGTTTGTTGAGTCAGTAATCAAGAAGGGGAGCTGCATTAGAAAAACGGATATATTTTTCTTGGATTCACTGGTTTTGTCATTTGTTCTTTTGGGCTTACTGCATGGAGATGTGCATGAGAATTGTTTTTTCATGGAGACAGATATTCAAATGTGAATGATTTGGTCTGAACCTTGAAAGGAAGACTGAGTGAGTTTAGGAGGGAAAAGGAAGTGCAGTACTACAGAGTGTGTGCATGGACGTTGAAGGGATTCTTTTGATTATGTAATAATGAGTAAAAATCCAATCTATGAGCACTAAAGAAAAGAGGATGCCGATGACATTGCCATTGCCAAAAGATTTTGGCTCCTACCTCTCAAATTCCACTTAATTTTCACCAAACCTTTTCAGTGAGAAGCAAATACTGGTGGGGTTGGGGTAGCTGTTCTTTTAATTAATTTAGAAAGATAATCTCCTTGTCTGTGTCAATTTATTAATTACTCTTCTCTACTTCACTTATACTGTGAAGCATTAGCCTAGCGGAAGTCTTACGAGGAACATCTGTTCAATTTAAATGTACCAAAAATATTAACATAATATTTAAAGAATAATAAAATAATACACATTAAAAAAAAAATCACTTACAAAAAATCCCAAAAGCCATAGAAAGAGAAGACATTTTCTATAAATTTTGTTGGTAACAAAAATTTAAGTTTTAAGCCACTAAGCTGTGCAATATAAATTGAAAAGTAGTAAAAGAAAAACTATATTTTAAATCAAACTAGGATGGGTTAGTCAACAAATTTAAACTCTGTTAAAAATGGAAAATTATCAATTAAATGCATAAAAGTAAAAAATATTTAATTAAATAAACAGAAGCCCACAAAAACGTTTCAAATTCAGATTTTCTACTAATTAGTTTTACATAAATAAACTTGTCAAATTACAGATGGATTTAGCTAAAAAGTAAATAAACATTATGGTAAATTCGTAAAGTGTCGAGTGTCGGTCCGTTTCTCTCATTAAATTAAGCCAAAAAGACAGAAATATTGCAAAAGCTTTAAAAAGATGAAGCTCAACTGTTGAAGTCGGAGAGCATTTGATGATTCTCGAATCCAAGGAAATGGGATATCCAGGTCCAAACAAAGAGGGAGGAAGAGCAAAACTCTCCAATTATATAACACCCTCAGCCATCTTTATCCTTGAAAACGAGCTCATTTTAAAATCCAAAACAGGCATCAAACACAAGGTCGGTAACAACCTTATATTACGGAATTAGGGAAAACCCCAGATCAAACACTAAAAGGTCAACCGAAAATAAAAATAATACATATAAAACTCGAAAGAAGAAAGAAAAAAGCAAGAATAGTAATGGAGGTTGGCCACTGTCAGAGGCACAAGAAGCAATTGTTGGCAGCCTCGACAGTAGTGGATTGATCAATAAAGTTTATACCATCAATGTTTTACTCTCACCGATCACTTAATCATTTATGTACAATAATACTTAAGAGGTATAATTATAAAAACTACAACCGAAGAAGATCAATAGTATGCAGAGGTTAGAATAAAATAGAATCTCTCTCGTGATCATATGATTTGTTTGATTAATGGAAATTTATTCACCGGATCCCAACTTTTATTCATTTTTGGAAAAGGAAAAGTCTAAAATGGTTTGTAAATGAAAGATAAAGACAAAAGATAAAGAGAAAGGGAGTGCAAGATAAATTAAAAAGAAAAAGAAAATTTGGGATCCATTGTTAGATACAGGCATAAATAATAGTCAGAGAAGTGGACCTTCGGAGTTGCAGAGAAAGGGAAGGGAGATGTGAAAGAACAAAAACTCCGCATAAGAAAGACAAAAAACAGTAGAAAACAGTTGCATGGGAAGCCCGTGCTCAGTTGTTTTTAATGAGCTGGAGGACATAAAATAAAAAAAAAAAAGAAAAAAGTAAAACTCCGTATCAAAATCCTAATCAGTTTAGCTGACACATATAATTATGGTTTTCAAACCCAGCGGGCAATAGAATGTTTCTTTGGATTTTAATTTTCTTTCTTCTTTTTTAGTGCAGAGAACCCCACATAAACTATTTCAGTTTTGATTATCTGAACGATAAGCAAGTTCTAATTATAATCCAATCATGTTTTTCTTTTTCTTTTTCTTTCTCCCTGCTGTGCTGATAAAGAACATCCATCCCTAGGTCTGGCACCTGTAAGAGTCCCGCAAGAGAGGGTGTGGCTCAACTCAATCAATTTTTGCTGTTTTTGAGGCCAGAAATCTAATTCCCATGGCAGCTTATCTCCTCCAAATCCATGATTTATATGTTTGTTACATTTCACCTACATTACTTGCTTCTTTATATCATTTTCTCAAGTGGATTCAGTTTCCAGCAACTGGGATCTTATAAAGATAGTCTTTATGACGGCTTCCTGCTGAAGGTCAAGTGTTTAGATCTTTAATGTATAAGTTCGACGGAGAGAACGTGTATCTATTTTTGGGTTAAATAATATAATATGAAATTATTTTCTCTTCTTTTATATTATATTTTTATCTTATTTATTACGCTAAAATTATATTATATTTTAATATATTTTAATTTGATTTTTAAATTTATTATTGAATTTCAAACTCATTAAATTTATTTTTATTAAATTAAAGTATATTTTATCCTCAACTAAATTAAACAATTTAGTGCTTGAAAAATATAACTAATTAATATTCTTTTACTTACTATAACATTATCACAATATCATCCTAGCAAAATCTTAATATTTTGTTTATATTTATCATACTTTTAAATTTCTATCTAGTTTAATTTTAAAATATCAAAACAAAATAAATGGTTTTAATTTAAGAATATTTTTTTAGTACTAATTTTGTAAATACTATAATTTGTAATTTTGATAATTATAAATTTTAACAATTTAGTCCTTTAATATTATTGACTTTGGAACAAGATGGTAGCAATTAATTTTTCAAAATCTAAGAAGATAAACAAAATATAAAGGATAATTTCTATATTAGACTAAAGATCAGAGAGAATAACATAGGAAAATAGAAGAAAGTACAAATAAAAAAATTACAAAATAAACAAAAAAGAATATAGAAAATTTTTGTTGAGAGATACCAAAAGGTGATTAGTGTAAGATAAGAAAATATAGAAAGGATATAGCAATTACCCTATATTCTTATCCTGTAATTTGAGGAATGCTCCTTCACTTTTGCCTCCATTTATTTTAACCCTTTTCTACTTACGAATTCCCTGTATTCCATTGCTATTCAAAATAATAATCAAGTGAATGCAATCTCAGGTTTACCTTGAAGTTGAACACGTCATAAGATATATTCTTGCTCGGAAATACAATATTTTTCTTTAAGCTCGACGATGAAACTTTAACTACTAAATTCAAGTAAAATAGCAGCTTTTTAATTGTTTTTTTTTCTTTTTTCTTTTTGTAAGGAGGTAACTGTTAAAGTACTGAGGAGTAAAAGTAAAATGATAGATGAAGTAAATTTAAAACTAGTTGGAGTTCTGAGGTCCAAGAGAGAGTGCGCGCGTTTAATGTTGGCAAGAAATTAAGAGATTCACGTGAGAACACAAAATCCAAACAAAATCTAAAGAAAGATGGCAGCAAGAACTAATGGCCAATAACCAATGGGAGGGGTCAGTGTTAAAGGGAGAGAGAAAGAGAGAAGATTATTTTATGTGGAATGGAAGAGAACTGGGGAATGGGCGCTACAAACTGAGAACAAGTGAGAGGGACAGCAACAACTGCTATGACACTGTTGAAAATATTACCCTCAAACAAAGTAAGGAAGGAAGGAAGACCTTATTACTGACTCACCATTTGAGGGTCTTTCAACACTTTTTATTATCTAAAGAAGAACCATTTTAACACTGCTATGAATATGTATGACCATTTTCTATTCTATTTTTCCATTGATAACTCTCTCTCTCTCTTGCCATACATTGATGACATGTCAAAATCTAAGCCCACTGGTCATGTCTCAATCACCATAGATTCTTCTTCTCTCTCTCTCTCTCTCTCTCTTGTTTCCTCAAGGGTGGTTTCCTGCTTCTTTCAATCAAAGGAACAGCTAAGCTAAGCCATCTTGTAAGAGGAAACCATTACTTTAGCTTCTTCTTTTGTCAAAACTAGAGCAAAGACAAAATAATGTGAAATAGAAAAAGATTTCAAACAAGAAGAAGAGGAAGAAGAAGAAGAAGAAGTCTAGCCATGGTGCTCTGTGGGTTCCCACTAGATCATTTAATATTTTCTTTTGGCATTGTCAGTATTACCCACTTAGATACAATACAAAAGTCTGGCATTAAATGTTTTAATGATGCACTCAGAAGCTTTTATCCATTACTTGCCTATATATGCTTTACATGAAAGAAAGACTTGACAAGGCCCCGTTTGTATTGCGATTGCGATGTTGTCTCTACATGCTTATTAAATCAAGCATCCAGAGATGACTACTACTACTACTACTTATTAAGCTTAATAATGAAAAGGTAATTCATAAATTTAGCCTATTTTAAAAATTCATGAAATGGTTGTATACTATTCACCCGCTCCGTCCCTACCCTTGCACTAACTGGAGACCACTTTGTTTGGGCACCAAACGATTTTCTTTCTTTCTTTTGGGTTGCAAATGATAAATTATTTTTCTTGTATGCCATACCCAGATGATTTTTGATATTTTTATATATTTAGTTAATTTTAATATATATCTTTTTATATTCATAAGTTGAAAAGAATCCGACAAATAAATTCCTTTCAAAAATAAAGTAAGTTTTTTGAAAAAGAAAATTATTTAATTTTCTTGTTGACCAGAATCCTTTAACTAATTTTTATGCATGCATCAAACAGAAAAATGCAGAAAATATTCTGCAAAACAAACAGAGCCTAAGGATATTACTATTTATAGAATGGTAGGGGTGTAAAGAAGAAAATATTTTTGGAGTGACCAGGAATATGACCAATAAAGGAAATGAAAAATTGCAAATGCCATGCCTTGCCAGAGTTACTCTAAAACCTGCTTCGCATGACCAGCATTCAGGTACATTCTTGTATACAGTGGGTAATAACTTATTTAAGAAATAAGGCTTCAACGTTTTACCCATAATTTTATTTTTCTTTACTTTCTTAACCTTTTTCAATAAAATAGGATCAGGAATCTTGCTTTCATAACCAAAGCTTGGATCAGAAACATGATCTGACCTAGCAACCTAAAGTCATGTGCTGGGTCGTCAAAGATTAAAAACCTTGCTATCTGGAAAAAGCCCAAGAAAAATTCAACAAAGTAGAGAGCTTTTTGGTACAATTTGGCTGATGAGACGCACTAGGGACATCCTACCTCTCTGTTGTGACGGCTTTAGTATGTTTCTACTTATTACCCATCGGACAACATATTCATGCCTTGCCTCTATGTCCAATCTTGTCAACTCCATTTCTTTTTCTTTTCATATATATATATATATGAAGTCATCCACTTGTCAGTTGTTTGGCAGCGCTGGTTAGCATCTTCTAATGCTAACCAGAGCAGCCTGTTCTCGGGCCAGAGGGCCGGCCAGCAAAACCGAATCACAAAGAGATCTGAGATTGAAAAAGATTTTTCCTATCGACCCCAACTAATTAGGGCCTAAGCCTAAGTAGACCAGACCTTGGAAATCTACCTTTTATGACCCAACCTAACCCAGGCTGAAACTAAATGGCATCTGAAATTGTAAAGTAGATTCAGAAGAAATAATGCAAGGAAGAGTTTGACCTAAATTCTCAGAGATGAGGATATTCTTCTTCTTTTCGGGAAAAAAAAAAAAAAGAGCATGTCAAATGAGAATAGCTCCTCAACTGAGGGGTAAATTTGAATTTAGAGGAAGATCTTTTTCTCTCCATGTCTATGGCAAGACAAGCAATAGATACAAAAAAGTTTCAGTCTTTCTTGCTGAACCAGAATGGCACTATAGATCAAAAAGTAAATGCTGATAGTTAGGTATATTGCCCCTTGTGCATCATTTCATGCAACACAAGAATCAGGCAAAAATTCCAAACAACTCTTGGGGCATCAGGGTTAGAAGACAATTATTATTTCTTTTTTTCATTTCCTTTTTCTTTTCTTATGTTCATAATTTCCGGGACGGCGTAGTTCATACATTTTGATATATGACAGATCAGAAGGCAACCTAATACTCAACCTGAAGTGAGACAAATTAGATAACCTTCACCAGAAATGAAAAGGGAAAGAAACAAAAAATACATATCATGAAATTTGTTATGATTAGCAAATGGAGGAGAAAAAAAATAGAGAGCCACAATCTCGACAACTTTCCAATGCCCAAACAAATTAACCCAACGACCACAAGCTCTAGCCAGTCTTTAACTTTTTGGTTGAGCACATACAGCAATTGCTCATCTTACAGTATAAAATGGGAATCTAACTTCCCATGCTCTCCGGGCTTGTGAATCTAACATCCCATGCTCCTAGGTCCTGCGATCCACCGTGGTAATATGACCATTCTGAGAATGATATTGTTATGAAAGACAAAGAATCACTTCCCAAAATTCTCTAACAAGCTGCTAACTTGGCCTATTTGGTGCTTCCTTAAATACTAGCAATTCTGGAAATATCATTGCTTAACCCAAACAGGCCTGAAGAAATCCTATGAGCACTGGTGCAACCATTGCTACTCTTAGAACATGCCTTGTCAATAGTCTCCCCATATCCCCACATTATTATCCTTTGATAACATTAATCCAGAGAAAATACTTAAATTTTATAACGCAAAATGCAATATGAGTTCAAAAGATTAGACATGATCATATAAGCCAATCAAGATTATCTCTTACACTTGCGAGAAAACATATTTCATTCTTTATTTCTTAAAACTAAAATCAAGCACCAGAGAAAAGAATACATTCGAAGGAGAGCTGAAACAGAATTTTGATGCTTAGGGCACAATGATCATATACAATTAGCATATCCAGAATGTTTTTCCATGCCAGTTACAATGGTAGGTGGTAACTACAAAGAGTATGAAGTCAAAATTGGAAATGTTGGTGCCTTCAGAGAAAACATCATACAATCACACTCAACCGAGCTATCTCACTCACCATCTTCGTACTAATGATGTTAGCAACTGCAACCATTTGTAAATAATTGTCTATTAGGATTTAGGAATCAGCATATAAGGCATCAGCAGAGATAAAAGTGAACTGGAAGCTATCAAAGATAAATACCATACCGACTAACCATCTTTATCTTTAAAGTGAAAACGAGCAGCTAATATGTCATTCAACTCTTGTCGTAGATAATACACTATGCATTTTCAAATGATAGATCAAACAAAGTTTCATAATGCATAACTGATGTAGAACTCAAGGTACTAACTCAAAAGATAGTCCAGTTCAACCAAAAACCAAATAATCATGTAGAGACTACACCCTTCAAGAAATTGCAAAATGACTTCAAAGAAATATCAAATTACTGATTCAAGTTCTAAGATACCTAAAGGAATATTAAAAGTTGCTTATAGGTCCTTATCTCCAAGATGGGCTAGGGGCACCATTAGGACTTTGGCTATGCCCACAGAGAGGAATACACACTAAACCACTACTATATAGTGCACGACTTAAAAGGGCAAATTTCCAGAAAGCCAGTATTCTGCATTCCCGAATGACTTCAGGGGCACCGGGTCCGCAGAAGAGAAGAGTACAAAATGGTCATAATCAAGCAGTTAAGACAAGCATATACAGCACATAGTAGAGTGGTATATATCACTATAAGAAGATAGAAAATATTCATAAACTTGCATGCACCAAGCTGAAATCTATCTTCTTAACCTTTCAATAATTAAAAGATTACTTAAGGATGAAAAACTGAATACCTCAAAGAGCTCAAAGGGGCTGCCACGGCGGTAGACATCATTCTTCTTACTCTCGTTAGTAGGGAGAATGCTGGATAATAGTGCTCTCCATCCCACAAGTAAAACGGCAGTGCTTCCCATTGTTACCAAGACAAAAGTATATGGTGGAATGTGACCTGATGTTACTGCCCTTATAATTAATCCCAGCTATGAAGCAGATAAACGAGAACAAAGAGGAGCTTAGTTTATCAACAGCCATGACAGATTAGTTAAACAATGTGCCCATGAAAAAGCAAAACTGAAATGAAAACCAATATACTAAGAATAGCAAATAAGCAAGGCATGGACAGAGAAAACCTCAACCTAAAAGGTTCGACCTGACTTCAATTTAAACGAGAAAGAGTTGCTTGATAGAGATCGTACACTTAACTGAAATAATGAACAAGAACAGTATTTACAATGCCTTGAAGCTGGCAGGATAATATATTTAATAAAGTATAAACTTTGTATTTTACACATATACACAGCGTCTAAGCTATATATATGCACACACTTATATTGGTTCCTGTCTGACCTCTATTGAGCAGATTGAGGTCAGTGGACTGTGAATACTTACATCGGGGATAGAAAGATTAGATAAGCTGCTGTGCCAATGAACAAGAAGGACAATAAATGATTCTATCATATATAGACTTCTCAGGCATAGGTTTTTTCAATGTGCCATCATTGGCTTTCCAATTACATGTTCAATATGCGCAGAAAGAGAGAGGAAGCTCCATTGAGTCCACTTCTTTTTAGTATATAACTCAGAATGGTCCTCACTCATTATCGAACCATTAAGCAAATAACTAAGTGTCCTACTTAAACATTTAAAAAAGGTAACAACTAGATAGGATTGAAGTATGTAAAAGGCAAATAAGAATTTATGAAGCAATACATGAGAAAATAAAATGATCTCCTAATCAAATATGTCCAGATGGTGACAAATTTATGGAGTCCAACTCTAACCGTAACCATATTGTTATTATGACATTGGCATTTCCTAGCATAAGTCTCTTTCAAAACAATTAAAATAAGAAAATCTCTGACATGCAAACTCCTTTTCTTGTGAAAATATCAAGCAAATTGAAACTTACAGGAATCCCTACAGCCCAAGATTTAACAGCGGCAATAACAGCTTTAGAGGGACCATTCATTCCACGACCATCCTCCCCATAACCTCCAAGGAAGTAAGCCCCCAAGAACCACCCTGTTCAATGTCATAGTCCGCATTCACTTTCTTTTAAAGTAAGAGAAAACCATCAAATAAAAATAAAATAAGCAAGAAACAACAGTACATATATATTTATATATATACCAGCAACAAATGGGTCAGCAGTGCGCAATGTCTCAAAATCAAAAACAGAGTAACCGTGGCTAAATCTTCCAATTGCAGAGAACAAAAGCAAAGCCAATACATCTCCACCAGAAATCAAGGCTACCCGACTGAGAAATAATGGCAATAGAAACAAGGACTTTCAAGGCATAAACAACAACAGAGAATCATTTAAAAAAATCATCAGGAAAAAAGAATCAGAGTGAATGAATTAAAGAAAAGAGAAATTAAAAAATACCCCCATTTGTCCAAACGTGAAGAGGAAGAGGGTTTCTCAAACTGAATAACTCCTTCCAAAGGAACATTTTCTTGACCCACGAAAACGGTTTCATCAGTTCTAAAAGAAGGAGGAGGTGAATTGTTGGTCGAAGGAGATTGCTTAGTTGTTGAAGAAGTGGGGGAATCAGAACTTCCATCAGCAGCCTTGGCCAGAGTGAGATGATGATAAAAGGATTGTCTTTTCTTGGAAATGAACTTGGGTCCTCCAGCGGTGGCATTATTAGAGAAGAAAAGAGGTGGTTTTTTGTGTGCGAATTTGGGAGGAGAAATGTGGGTACACGTACATCTTCTTGCTGATAGACCTCCTCCTGCACCTTGACTTACCAGCAGCATTTTTGAACCTTAATTTCCACTCAATTGTTCAATCGCCTCTTTAGTACAGTTAATCTATCCATCACTCATCATGTGATTGTGGGGTTCTCCGCTTTTGTTACCTTGTGATCAACGCCTTCAATATACTCTCCATTTTTTTCAGGTTTCTAACGTCTGTAAATTTTGTGGTCTGTCATTGGTGCGGCCTTTTTACTTGGCCTGTTTCTTTAGAATGTTTGTCACGACTCATTAAAATTAATAATTAATTATTTAAATTATTAAAACTTATAATTATATATAAAATCGCGTAATATTTATAATCAAGTATATTCTATATATCAATAATATGTTACAAACTATTGATATAAATTTATAGAAAAATATTATAAAAATTAATATTAAAATCTAATAATTAAATATCAAAATATTGATTACAATTTATAAAATTTCAAAATTAATAACATTTAAAGCTCGAAACCTATTACTAAAAAAAAAAAAAAACTAACTTGAACAAATTAATTTTTTTATTTTTGAAGTGAAAAATCATCTATATATTTAAAAAAAAAAAAACTTTTATCTAAATACTAAAAGTTATAAATATATTATTCAAAAATAAGTAATACTATATGTATCATAAACAAAAACCATCGATTTTATAATTAAGATTATTATCTTCAACAATGAAATCGATTTTAATTTAAATTGTGTAATATTAGGGCGCGATGTTGCTTGATATTGGACAAAATACAATGATAGTGGTGGGAAGCTAAAGGATAAGGCTCTATTTGGCTCCTAACTTACTAAAAATGATCTACTTACTCCAATCAAGATATTCAGTTCATAATAAAATTTAATTATTTGAACTATATTAAATACCAAACTTTATAGAAATGTTTTTTTGATTGAGTTAGAAAAAATATTATCTAATTTTATATAATTTGATTTTAATATCTAATAAAAACTAATGATTATTAATTAGTATTTATGAATTTTGGTGATTTATATTATTTATAAAAATTAACTAGCAGTATATAAATAACAAATTTAATTAGAAATATTTTCGAGAAGTTTTGGCAAATATTTTCAATAAGCTAATGACTTTTTCTTTAAATATTAATAATTTTAAATCTCACATATTAAATTATAATTTTGGAAAATTTAGCATGTGATTTTACGCATAAGAAATTAGGTTCAAAGATGAAATGAGTCATTCTATATTTCATGAATTGGGTTAAGCAAGTGCAACTTCTTCATTTAATAAATAGACAATTTGTTTAGTTATTAGAAAATCAAAAGCTCAGCAATGGTCAAGAAGTACTTTTCAACCTTCATATCCCGAATTGTTATATACCAAATATGGAAGCGATTTTACAATGATTTGGCTTTTGATTAGAATAATCCAAAATAATAATTTGATTCGAAAACTTCTACGCACCAACGAATTCACTCACTGCACTAAACCGAATCTATAGACTTGATTGGAGTTATTAAATTTGAAATTCTAAGTATTACTTTAGATATACAAAAATATGATGAATAAATCTTGTTTAACTTTTAGCTACATTTCACTACAAATTGTAAGAGAAATTTATGATTGAACAATACCAAATCAAGGATCAAGCATCCTTGTATCTATAGAATTTTGATTACAGATGAAGAAAATTGAAATGTTAAAAAATCTATTAATTGTATTATAGAAAACAACTATTCCGTGAACGAAACTCTCCTTCAAAAACCGGTAATTAAACAGTAACAATAACAACAGATATGGATTGTCCCTAGTCCTAGACAATTAAAACGCAAGATTTGCAGCATTTCTTTGAAGACGATCAAGTGAACCATGCCACCACCAAAAATATTTTCAAACATAAGCAAATCTACTCCCAATATCTACAAGCATGCTAATACCATCAAATAAATTGTCAAAACTCCCAACTTATTCCATTTCTAATGCTCAAGACTTGAAAAGCAGCAACTATTTTTATATGCCCTATTCTTTAGTACTCTAATTTTCATCCTTAAATTAGAAGACCACCAATAATTTACTTATAACTATTCTGTTCTGTCACACGATAATGAATTCACTCACTATTCCTCTTCTCTCTCTCAATACAAAGACAAACCACAGACATCCTGGATTTATAAACAGTTGTTAACAGTAAATGCGCCATTATTCATCTTGTTATTTGTATTATCTACTGAAAAGATAAAAAAACAGAGCAGTAAAATTTAAGATCTAATTGCATCAATGTCGTAGACACCAGAATCATATACTTACAAGAGACCGAAACCAGAGAAGACACATGCAAGCAACATGTTTATGATGTTGAATTGGCACATGAGAAACAGACATATGAACAATGGTGTGGTTAAAAGCGTCCTAACCCGGTCAGTGAAAGAATTCCTAACCCTTCAATGTGCATGAAATATGTGTACAGGATGATCAACTAGAACTACCTACAGGAAGAAGCCTTCAGCTGTTCATAAGACGTATTTGATCCTGTTAAATAGAACAACCCCCTTCACTACCCTTCAAGCTTGAAGAATCAACTCCTGACTTTGTTATTATGCCTTCAACTGAAGGCGGTGAGGCATCAGATGGCTGATGCCCATTGCCATCAACATGCAGTTTCCCATTGCCTTCGGGACGAACCGCCGTATTTGTAATGCTAAAACCGCCATTAGTGTAAGCTGGATAAAGGAAAGCATTGTTATAAGGTGAAGGAAACATTGTGGCTCCAATCCAAGGGCTATTAAAGGCAACTGGTGTAACCCCAAAGCCAGGTCTGCTGTACCCTACCAGAGGGTAGGTCCCATAGATGCCTGTTCCATATGTATACCCTCCAACACCACTGCCACTATACACAGAAAGAGGAACACAACTTGGAATAATTTCATATCCAGGACTATAGGAAAGGTAATTTCCAGGTCTAGAACTGTTAGTGGAAGACCCTCTTATTCCACCCTTTGTAATACAGCTACTGTTAATAGTACCACTAATTTCTTCTTTAGGCACAGCCCTCTTAACCTCCACTCGCTTGCCCATCAACTCATGAAAAGTTTTCTCCATAGCTTTATCAACAGAGTCTTCAGAATCAAAGGTGACAAATCCAAAGCCCCTTGGCCTGTTAGTTGAGCTATCTTGCATCACAACTACATCTACTATCTTACCAAAACTCTCAAAGTAATCCTTAAACTGTTCCTCGGTTAGACTAGATGACAAACCCCCTACAAAGATCTTTTTAGTCCTAAAGTAATCACCCCCATTCCCATTACCATTACTCTCGCTTAACCTGCTATTCTTTTGTTGGTTGGGGAATTGCCACTGCTGCTGCTGTTGATACCGATGAAACTGCAGCTGTTCAGTTTTGGGTATTGCTTTTTTCACTTCCACCTAAATTTATTTTGAAAAAGAAAACGCCAATCAATAAGCAAACTAGCAACTAAAATAAATAATTAACTACCTACTCATCACAAAACACTCAATAACTTAAACAAATAAAAAACTACTTTTCTGTTATGTAAATGTTTAAAGAACAAACCAAAGTCCATAATTTAACACCAAAACTAAAATGAGCTAAAACGCTTAATACAACCAAACAAAAGTAATTAAAAAGAAATGAACTTTTTAATCATTCACAAACATACAAAAGCACTAAAAAATCAGATAGAAACTAATAAAAGATAGCACAAGAAGGAACTGACCGTTCTTCCAAGAATCACATGAGAATCTTGAAGGGCTTTATCAACAAAAGCAGAATCAGAAAACCAAACAAAGCCAAATCCCCTTGAATTTTTAGTAATCTTATCTTTAGCAACAAGAGAACCTGAAACTGTACCGTATTTGCTAAAGTGAACTCTAAGAGCATCTTCACTTGTATCTCGAGATATACCTCCAACAAATATCTTCGCTTTATCCATATCCATTTCCAATTAGATACCTGAAAACCCTATCTACAGTGAATTTTGGAAACCCTAATCCGAAAAATCCCAAATGGGGAATAATTTTTTATTTTTTTTTTATTTTTTTTAAAAAAGGAAAACCCTAGAAATCTAAATTTCTAGGTTTTGTGAAAGTCGAATTCGAAGGACGGTGAAACTTTTAGAAAAAGAAAACAACAAAAAATAAAGTAATTATCAGTGTGAGAGAGTTTTACTTTTACCTGACAACTTGTGAGTGGGACTACACAACTGTGTGTTTGTGGTTACTGGACCGAACTGTATTCGTTGGTAGAGTCCGGTTCAAAGACTAAGTCCTATTTTCACTGTCAGTTTTATCAGATACGGTCCAATCAATAATTTTTATTTAATGATATTAGTGTCTATTATTATCTAATCCAATCCACATTAAATAACTGCCAAAGTTCACCAAATAATATTAAGGATTTGTCACTTTATCCTCTTTATTTACTGCCAATTAAACTCACAATTAGTGATTTTATTTAAAGATTTTATAATAAAAATAAATTAAAAGTAGTCGTTTATCCCGTATTATTATACAGTTCTTGTTAATATTCTAATTATAGATAACAGTATTAAAGTAAGCATATTAGAAAAGATTTAACTGTTTCGTAACTATTTATGTAATTAGGAAGCACACTAACTGTTAATATAATATTTAAAAGTAAGATATTTTTTTTTTAGTATTAGAATGGTTATTATTTAATTACAAATATTATTAATATAAGAAATATATGTCTACACATATTGCCGAGAATAAATATATAAATAAATTTTTATTATATAAATTATTTAAATAATTAATTATTTTTAAGTACTATTGCAATATAATTATTTTTTAACTAAAAGATTTAATATATTAGTTAAATTATATAAAATAATCATGAAATGTTATTTTTTAAAACTGGGATTATTGTCTATTTAGAGAAGTAATTTATATATTACAAAATGGGCTGATGTGCGGATATTCAATATGCTTAAGTATTTGCAGCTTAGTCCATACAAAATGAACAGCCCTTCTGATATAATCTGCTGATCATATGCCCTTAAGGCCCAATAAAAAAGCTTACATTTAACTCACCTCAGCATCCAACATCCCCTCACAAGAAAACTTTTTACTAAAAGTGGATGACCAATCAGATTAATTAATTTTGATAAACTTTGAGCCAGAAAAAATTTGATTTGCTTGTAAATTGTATGTTCTCTATTTATAACACAAACTCCTTTTATGAAATTATAATGATTTTGTAAAAGAATATTAACATCTATAATCCTTAAAATTTGCACAATTGATTAATTATTTAATCTCAACAAGAATGTATTGAGCAATCATATTAAAATTATATCAAATTAATCTGCTTATGATTCGAATTGGACTCCAGTTGTTATTTTAGTAAATAATTTTCTTAAGATATAATCAAACAGCATTATTAGGTGATAAACATTCCTGATTAGGTACGATGGAATGCAAGAGAATGATGGGAAGAAAATGAAACAGTTAGAAGAAGGAAAGGAAAAAAGAAAGTGAGGCAAAGCTTGTGCAGAGGGTTCAATCCCGAGGGGCTTTCTCACATGCTGCAGGGTTGCAGCTGGAAGTACTAAAACAATAAGCAAAGTGATTAGTATAATAAACTAGTCTTATGCGTGCGAATATTCGATAACTGTGCTCCAAATTAAATAATAATATAATTTCAAGGATATATTTATATGTGAACATAAGAATCCACATTAATCATTTATGTAATCAATCTTTTCCCATTTTTAAAATCCCTTTTGCATGTGACATCACAATTTTTTAAGTTGCTATGTTATATGAGAAAATAAGTTGGTATATTAATAATCTATATAAGTGTTCACGTAGAATCATGTGGTAATTACCTAACAATGGATTTTGCCACTTTTCATGTGGGGACTCAACGTCTTAATTGGCAGAATTACCCCTAATTATAAACTATTAATTTGCAGATCAGGCATTAAAAGAGATGCAATTAGGATTTTAGGGAGATGCTAAGAAATTGAAACACAGGGCACCCAAGTTTATATAGAATAATAGAAAAGGGTGTGCGAGAAGCATCTCTAGGTGTTATATATTAACATTTCTGGGATTTACCAATCTCACTTTGCTTGTGTGTTTGTCTTCTTCTCGCTGCCAAAAACACGAGACCGTATTAGTTAAAAATACATATATAGATCTCTTTGTTCGTAAAAAGCATATCTTTTTCTAGGGTTTTGAGCCCATCACAGTTTGCAAAGGCATTGCTAATGGATGCCATGAGTGCACCTCCAACTTTAACTAATCACAATATAAGATTTTCGAGTACTATACTTTAATATTCCTACAGGGTTAGTTAGGCCTTTACTGTCTCACTGTTTATTTATTGTCCAAAACAAAAAGATAACATTATATTTCGGTTAGTTTTCAAATATTTGCCATTTCATTATGGGAAACTGATATATGAATAAAAAAACTTAGTAAAGTGGATGCCGATGCGAATTTGTTATACCAATATAATTTTTTGAGTCACCTGCATGCGAGTTTTACTTTTTTAAATTATATTTAAATACACCAGTGATATTATAATTTATAAAATGTTTGATATACAAATAATATAATAGACTATTTATATATTTTTCTTCTTTCCAACCAACTTTCAATTGAATTGCTGTAATTTTTAAGAAAAATACTAATTTGCGATTTTAAATGTCAATTCAAGAAAATAGATACCTGATTTTGAAATGAGAATGAGATGCAATTATTCGGGGTGACCGACCAAATAACATAAGAGAGAGGGAACCAAGTCAAATATGCATTTGTGTGCGACTTTACACATGCTTCTTGTCACGGATTTATGCACATTTTGATTTTGATTTTTTCTTTTTATTACTGCAAATGGTATGCAAAACACCTTTTAGACTTCATAAAAAGTTGCAACTGTTTTCTTTGGTAATGGTCTCATGTTGCCCAATCTGCTCTCTATAATATTATCAGACAATAAAGAAACATCTATGATGACTATATTCCATATGTTTTCTCAAACAATTATTATCATTTTGTAATATCAAAACCATTTCGAATATGATTTTGCTGGCCTTCTTCTTATAATAAACCCAACTGATTCATATATATACGTTAGTCGATATAAATATATATTACAGAATGTGCTCGCCATTTTTGTGCAAGTTTCCCATCTTTTACATGCAAATATTTATGATGAATTCATAAGTTTAAATATTAAACCATAATGTTATAAAACCATTTAAAGTTTATAATATATAGTTATTAATTTAATAATATAATGTGTTTGATATTATGAAATATGTTTTGTAAAACGATGAGATCAGACTGTAATAAGACACAGAGAGAAAGAAATGGAGAACAAAAACCAATGAGATAGACCTTGAGAAATGATGAAAGGACAGCCCCTGCAAGACATTGGAGCCTAGATTTTTACAAGGGAAAGATACATTAAACTTGATGAACCTCCAGCTAAAGTTATCTTGGACAAGGTAAGGACAACAGGCATGGTGTAGGGAAGATAGTATTTAATTAGTAATTGTTTTATTTTATTTTGACCAAGAATAAATGGTGATAAGACATGCCTTTGGGATTACACAATTTTTTCTGACTTGTTAAACCCTAATAATAAATTAAGCTCGTATAATGCATGCCTAGAGAGGGTTGTAGTCCTCCTTTTTCTACTAGTATAAGTTAATTAATGATTTTGCTTGCGACCCAATAAATCCTATTTTTATTACAAGACATTTGCGACCCACTATTCTGTCAACAAATCCTAACAGAACTAGTTAATGCAACCCAAAAGACAAGGAAAGAAAAAAGCACAAATTCATACTAGTATTGGTCTCCTCTCTCCTCCATGCCCTTCCCAATGCATTTGTGTATATTGCCTTGGAAACTCGCAGCAGTTTCTTCTTTCCTTAAACTCAGAGAGAGAAAAGGATAGAGGAGACTTCATCATGTCCTCATCCATACAAAAAAGAAAAGAAAAAGAAGACTATAAAACTGTTGCTCGAGGGGACCAAAGTCATGATCTTTCGAGTCAGCAAACACATATGCCTAGTTAGTCAATTAAGTAGTGTTTTTATTTAATTTTAGAAAAATCAAAAAAGGTTTGCTAGTCACGTGAGCATCATGACCTCAATTGGGTTTTACTCTCTTCTTCATTATTATGTTTTGTTAGGCTTTCTAGAATAGGAATAGGAATAGGGTACGCTTCTATTCCTTTCTTGATTTTTCAATCAATAGTATCTGCAAGTCACAGCCATCCGATTTCATGGATTCACCTAATCTGACGATTGTGAGTTGACGCATGTGATGCAGACAAGCGTATTAAATCATTTTCCTGAATAATAACACTTAACACATACTAGTATGTAATTGCTTAAGAAGAAATGTAGCCGTCAAATGTAGGGTTTTGGTTAGGGCAACCAGCAGGTGTTAATCGACAATAAGTTGCCGTCTGTCTTTACTTTGCCTTGCTCTCTTTGTCTTGCTTCCTACATAAGCATTGGCACAAGCAGCTATTTTCAAGATTTATAGGCATTAGAGTGTGGCCAAAGAGAGACATTAGAGAGGGCGTGCATGGGGAGTAGCTACTTGTAGCTTGGCTCCATTACCTGGAACGTCTAAACTCGAAAAGACCCAAATACAAGATCAACAAAATTAAAAGTACAATTTAATACACAGCTCATAAACCAAAGTCTTTGCAATTGCTTTTAAGGGCTTATTTCGATACCTTAAACACAGCAAGTTACTAGTATTATTATTATTATTATTATTATTCTTGCCGTTTAGCATTTATCAGGTGTATGTACAGTTTTCTCAATTCTCATTGAATTTTGATAGCTTTACGTTTGGACTTGGACCATTTCTTTGAAGTCGGAAAGGAAAAAAGAAAAGAAATCACCTTTAGTAGAAAAGGAACTTCTGCCTTTAAGTGGTAGTTTAGTTGTTACACAATATGAAGCCAATTATCTATAGCTGAACCAGTTTAACATGTTCTCCTTCCACTCTCCAAATTTCACTTATTGTCGCTACCCGCATTGGGAAGCAATTAAGGAAAATTATAATTCTAATAACTGTGTAATTAGTAGGTGGGCATGTATTTTAATTATTAGCTAATAATTATTCTTTGTATAAATGGCTTGAAGTTTTATGTAGGGGGAAGTTTTAAAAAATGAAGTATTATTTAATTTTCAGTTTGTCATATTTTTATCAATAAATCAATGTATGTTTATAATTCATTTTGAACTCAGTTTTGGATATGTAAAAAGCAATGAACATTGACATTTCTCCAAAATCAAGTTAAAAAGGAATGTGTGGAATTGGTTACTTTTTTGTTCAAAGAAGAAATTGACTACTCCTTGTACGTGTCTCTCATGAATAAACGTGACAAGCTCCTGTCACCACCAAAATGTTAATCATACTTAAAGGTGATTGCCCAAATATATATAGAGAGATACAAGAGGAAGAATTGTTTTAATTATGAATTAATATTTTTAATATTTTATTAGATTATTTTAAATTTTAAAAATTTCAATACTTTTTAATAACAGTTTATTTATAAATTCATAATATAAAAAACACTGTAATAAATCGATTTTATTTACTAAAAATATAAAATACACATATATAAAATTTTCAATAATTGTATTATTAAATTATAATAAACATCTTACTGGCTCGAAATGTTTTTTTAGTTAAAAATAGTTTAACTTATCAATTTACTTTCTCAAATATAAAATTATAAAAATGTAGGTGTTTTATTTTTAAAATTCAAAACAATTAGAGAAAATTAGTAAAAAAAGGTACAAAACTGAAGGGGGAAAGGGTTTGTATAAAATTTTGATTCACTGTATAAAAGGCGTGGAGTCGTAGGTAGCGTATAAATGAGGTCCCAAAAGCGCCCACACCTCATCTTTTATGTGATATGGTTTATGAAATTTAGTGTGTGAGATCAATTTAGGGATGTCCTACGCATTTATCTTCATTGAAATCTCCCTTTCATTGCCTATTTATTCCATCCTGGCATTCCCACATTCAAAAGCCCAGTAATTTTGCATTTAGGTGCTTTTCTTTCTAAGCATTTTATCATCATATCAAGTAAGAAATTTACATATTAAATGAAGATAAATATGGAGGTGGGTATGGGGAGGGGGGAGAGAGAGAGTGTGTGTGAAGAGATGGAATGAAGCACATGCGATGATGCCCCCACAAACGTTGAAAGTATAAAAGAGGAGGAGGTCCACTAGACAATAGGAAAAGAAAGAACCGTTGGGATTTTACAAATACAAACAGAAGGATGACGCACGTTGAATTTAAACCCGGTTTAATTTCCTTTTAAGAAAATTAAAGGAGTTGAAGATGAAGAAGGAAAGCGGTGTGGGGTGGGCCCGTATGAGCCTGTCGGCAAACGGGAGGCGAAGCGACTGCCGCTCTCCCAAAGCCCAACAAACAAAAACTACAATACAAAACATCATTATTAGAGGTAATTTACGATTTGCCCTTACACTATTCCAGGTTTTTAATTTTTATAAATATATTATTAAGACATATTTTTTTTATTATGCTATACTAAAACCTTTTCTTGTTATAAATTTTTTCAAAAGAAAGATGATAAATGAATTAGAAAAACAACTAACTAAATTGTAAATATCGACTTTCATTTTACTACTGAAATAAATATAACCGATCGTGATTATCTGAATTCTTTTTTATTAATAAAATAATAATAATTAAAATGATTTATAGTAAATTAAAGTATTTATAATTTTAATTTTTAATATCCCATGATAACATTCTGAAAAGTAAAATAATGATAAAAACAACTAAAAAAATAGAAATAGTATTAATTTGTTTACAAAATTTTTTAATTTGAATAGATTTTTTTATATTTCTATTTTATGTAAATGATGGCGAAAAAATGAATAAAAGTTGCGATTTTAATAATTATTGAAGAAGATAGTTAAATGATTATTTCGTTAAGGATAAGAAAGCATTGTTGAAGAAGAGCAAACTAAAAGGGATGATAATGGCTAAAAGAAGTAGTTTGGGATTATAATTTGATAAGTCATTTTGTTATTTTACTTTAATTCAATAGAGAATGAACAAATTTTAATGAATATAAAAGAGTTTTAATATAAAATGATGAAAGATAGAGATGTGTTAGTGTAATATGATAAATTTCGAGAGGGCAGATTGTGATAATCCTGTATTATAATTAATGGGTTAAGTAATAACTCCAGTCTCTATAACATTGATAATCTTTCTTTGTTAGCTTTGGCGTCATTCCACTCTCCACTCACAAACAAATAGTCGTAGAGAAGACAGAGATAGAGAGAGGCCAGTGTTGTTTGTGGGGTCAACGTGGCACTGTCAAGGCCACACCCACCCTTGACACGTCTACATCACTACTCTCTCTCTCCCATTAAAAAAATGCACGATATATGAGAAGCAGGATTCCAAGATGATATGATGATGGGGGAGGGGGAAGAGGAGGCGGAGGCGAAGGAGGATTTCTCCTCACCGTTTGCTTTGTCTTCTTCTGCCTTTTCTCTCCTTTCTCTCTCTTCCATTACTAATTAACCATACCATCCCACCGTCTGTCTCCTCCTATCTCATATTTTTCTTTTGCCTCACGCGCCTTTCCCATCCCCGCTCCATAACCTTCTCAATTCCTCTTCTTTTTCCTTTTTCCTTCTTCTGTTTCCAATTTCATTTTCTCGTAGACTATTGGAGCATCTTTTCATGAACTTTACAGAATATTATTTCAAAATGATTTAAAAAATATTTAAAGAATTTTTTTTTATTAATATCCAATAAAATTCTTTATATACTTGCTCTGTATCATTTTTATAAATATTAAAAATTCTCTTTCCTCTTTTCGACAAATAAAAGTAAGAAAGTATTACATATGAAAGATTAGGGTGACTATACCAATGAAACAACAAAAAGAAGTTTAGGGTGACTATATATTCTTAAATTGAACAATAAAATTCAAAACATGCACAAAAATGTTTGATTACAGAAGAAATTACCACTGAGTCAAAAGGAATTAATTACTATTTTGCGTACAAAATTCAAAACCATAATATTATAATGGTCTCCAAGACTATTAAGGCATAGATCTTCCAACTTCAAAACCTCCTTTTTTTTCTGCATAATAAATTCAATTTAGCAAATTTACCTGCTATCAGAGGCCAGCCCCCCAACCCCCCCACCAGAAAAAAGAAAAAAAAGTAATGCATGACTTAAATCTATGGATACACAGATCAATAATTCTTGTCCATTCTTAGATAAGGCTAAGGAGCAGAGGAAAAAATAAAAAAATAAATGTTTCCATGCTACTATCAATACAATAACTGTTTCCATTTTGGAAGTTTCTTAATCAAAAGTACATTGTTTATTTTTCTCTCTTTTTCTTATTGGTGAAATTTTTCAATCGGAAAGCTGGATACAGAGAATAATTGTGAGGCGTGGGCCGTATTCAAGCTGTCTTCCTTAGCTACCAGTTTGACAAGGATACTTCAATAGCATGCCTCCTCAAACAGGGCATCCTTTTTCTTTAACATTTATGTTCATATTTATTATTTAATTATCTTTTTTCTTAATTTGTCATACATTAATCAACCAGAATATATATCAAAAGATACAGCTATTAATTTAAAGTCGAATCCTTTTCTACATTTATATTCGAAATATGATATATGATGACGGGAGTAAGGGGTATATTCACAAATTAAAATTCACACTCACAAGACATGCTAAGATAAGCATTTATTAGCATAACTTTTCATATCAAAGCCAAGAAAACAGGCTATATATATGTGTGTATGTGTGTGTGCACCCACCAGAATCTTATAAGTTGAACCAAAAAAAGCTACAAATATACCCATGATGATGAATCAGTAGCAATAAGTCAGTGTAGCACCTTCCACTTGACTCAGGTTGAGGTTGAAGTGCAAATGACAATTTTTATGTAATAGTATTTTGACAATGACATACAATGAGAAAGAGAGGGAGAGAAGGGGCATCTTATGTAGTGTGCACCAGTAGTGCATTCACTGCCGCTGCATTTTTACATTCTCTGCCAATTATACTGTTCGAGCTCAGAATTTCCTTTTTTTTTTTTTTTTTTTCCCATTGTAATAATAATCAATCAGTTTTTGCTTTTATTTTTCCTTTTTCACGTTATGCCTATGTGTACAATATCTATTCTTTGTGGCCCATTTAGATACGACCACTTCTATTTATATCAGATAAAAATAAAAATAAAAATCTTTCAATCATTCCCTTGCTTTCATTCATGGAGTTTACACATTTTCTGCCTCCCCGCTCCCTCTTCCCCGGCAATGGAAAGAGCACAACAAATCCTTTATTATGGATTTATCATATATACATATAACAGGTATAAAACAAAACGTAATGGATAGACTGACCAGCTGAATAATGAATGTATCTGCCCAGGAAAAAAAGCAATTTTAAATTTATATTTCATGATTGATAATAAATATTGCAGAGGATATTTTGAAATAATGCATCTCTTTTTTCTATTCTATGGTCGAAGCAAAATGTATATATGCAAAAAGTCAGAAAATTAAGGGTTGATTATAAATAAAATAAAAAAAACAAGATTATTGTCTCACTTTGTTCCATATTGGAGACATTAAAGGTGAAGCACAATATCCTATTTCGTCGTTGCCGTTCTCCCCTTCACTGATTAAGACTTAAGAGAGTTGCTACGTATCTACCAACATTTAATGTACTACTAAAATGTGGTTAGAAATCACATTTAATGTCTCTCTCTGTTTTCTAACCTAATGTTCTCAGGGTAGCTTTCCTATATGCAACTCCATCAAAATAAAATAAAATATTGTGCAACTAAAAATGAATTATAGAGTTCTTTCTCTCTTTATTTATTTATTTATTTATTGTACAGCCCCTTTTTTCCTTTTAATGTTTCAGGATTATTGTTTGTCCTCCCTCTCCTAGGAAAGAAATGTATGAATTTATTCTTGATCTGAAATGTTTAGCCATCAAAAAAGAATCTAGAGTTTTAGTATTATCTGGCGGCACTATATATATATATATATAGTGATTAATTTGTTGAAAGAAATCCAAAAATAAAGTCAAATGAAGTGGTTGGGAGGGAGGGTGTCTGCTCCTGTTGAAAATTAAAAGACAAAGAGTTTTTCCCCATCCCACTTCACAGTGTTGCTTTGTCAACCAAAATCAATCTCTTCGCATTTGTAATCTTTGAGTAATAAAATAAGGATGTTTTTGTATAGATCATATTTCGGGCTGCTCTTTTTAACTTTCCTATTGTTATATAATTGCTAGATGGTTTAGGTTTAGCAAGAATTTTGATTTGATCAAAGCATGTTGACTACTTAACAGCATCAGCAACATGGCACCAATAATGGCCTATGAGCACACGTAAGCAAAAAGAGAAAGAGAAAAAGAAAAAAGAAAAGTGATTTTAACAATCTAGCTACGTCCTCTCATGAATAATGATGTCTTGAAGCCTTATGAAATTTTTTGCTGTATCCAACTTTTGGGCAGCATTGTAATGCTATCCAAGCAACCAACTTATATGCAACTTACCTAGCTAGCCATTCGCTTGTTGATCAGGACGTACCAACAACAAGAATCAAATATTTTAAGGATTTTTGAGATGGGTTTTATTGTAAATGTTATTAGAACTTTAAACCATTAATGGAAATAAAAGGCTGTGTCTCCTTCTTGCTACTTTGTACTGAAATGGGTCCTCATTAGTCAATGCTAAATTTAAAAGCTTGAAAACTGTGGTTCAAGTATCTCAGCAACGAGACATGCTTCCCATCATGGAGGCAAGAGAGAATTGGGGAGAAACTGTTAGGCTTCTGTGGATTTGGAAACCAACTTTTGTATTTGCTTTCCTAGTAAATAGGGAGACAATGCTGGTAGTTTCATAGTTAATGTTGCACTTATTTTATAAAATTTTTGCGCTTATTTGATCCACACAATGGGTTGTGATTTGATCTCTATATGGACCCAATAACACTGTGTACCGTTATATTCCACCTTCCCTATCTGATCTCTGACTGAATATTGCCTTTATCAATATCTGTTTATTGAAATAAGGAGGGTCTTTTTACTGGTATAATCTATTTATTTTTTATCCTCAAATGTGAAATCGTATTACCTGCCGTCTTTTTTCATATTCAATTATTAACTGTGCTTTTATTTTTATTTTTTTCGCAATTCTGAATCAAAAGAATTAAAACGCAGTATAGTAAAAAAAAGAAAAAAAGAAAGAAAAATCCGAGTTTAATGAAATTTGACCTCTCCCTCTCTTTTTTATTTATTAAAAGAATAAAAAAATAAATTTCCCTTAGTGGTACAGGTCATTTGATAGACAATACACTAAATAAGGTGGTTCCTTGTGTACCCGAATTTGTACTTGAAAAATAATCGGACCACCCATGTAAAACTTTCGTGCACAAACATATATTTCTGTTGACATAGAATAAATACAGCAAAAAGAAGTGGATAGCAATAGCAATTGTTGTATTAAACAACGCAATTGCTCCATGCAGCTGGTTCCTCTAAAATAATACTAATTATTATTTTTGTTTATATGGGTTTAATTTAAGTATCGCATCCAAACACATACCGCCCCCCACTAACCAAAAATCGAATTTAGATCTTTGATACCCCCCTCATCTAATAGACTTCTCCTGCATTAGCAAATTATATTATATACCTCTAGTAGTATCTTTGACCACCAACTACGTACTTATAAACAAAAAAAGAAAGATAATTATATGGACCAGCTCCAGTGACACATGACGTGAGTGTAATTAAACAAGTGAATATCCATTCATCTTAAATGAACTTTAACATATAGTATATTATTTATATATAACCGGCCCTAAATTTTATTTTATTTTTTTAATATTCCATATCTTTTTCATATTCAATGCAAGAAAATTTAAATAACAAAAAAGAATCAAACGGGTATGGTGTTTTCTTTGAGATCTTGACCGGGAAAAAGAAAATGAAGGTATTTTGTTTAGGCAAGTGATGGCTAGACAGAGAGAGTAAGAAAGTGTGCGAGTAGGGGGGTAATAATAATAATAAGGGGGGAGGGTAGGAATAGAATATGAAGTGGGTGTTTGTCACGTGGCAGTGCATCTTTGTTCATGCAGGCCACCACTCCTTCTACCTTTCATCTTTAAGATGAGAGAGAGAGAGAGAGAAAGATCCATTGAAACCGCTAGCGGACTTTGCAAGGCAAGACTTTTTCTTTCTGTCTTGCTTTGTTTCTTTTATTTTCAGAGTTACACACTTCTTCTTCTAATAAGGACGTTATCATTAATGCTTTCAGTAAAAAACATTTGAGACAGAGTGAAAGAAGGGCATAATTAATTTCTTTTCTTTTTCTCTTTTGGTTTCCCCTGCAGTTTCTAATTAGTAAAAATGAATTAAGCTTGGACATAATTTAAAATTGATACTTATCTTACTAGATCAAAGTTTTGTTAGAAGCAGAAAAGAATACACCAAAAATATCATTTACATCGCTGTTGCAAAATCTAAACTCACTAACATCTTTGGTCCTAATCTGTAAAAGGACATACAGAAGCCTCATGCACAAGGTTTTCTTTTCTTTTAACATTATTTCAAAAGAAAAATTAAAAAAAGAAAAAGAAAGAAAGAAAGAAAGAAAGCCTTTTGCTTGCTACACGAGTTTTCCTTATAAAACATATATATTTTTTGTTAGTTTCCGTAGGATATATAAAGGGGAAGGTTATTTAGTACTAGCTTTGTCTAGTCAGTTCTTCCTCTTCTCTTCCCTCCAGTCCTCTCCCCATCCCCACCTCTTCTCTCTCTCCAATTATTTTATCTTTTCTAAATATCAACTCTTTTACATAAAAAAGAGCAAAAGAAAACAGACTGGTTTTTCAGTTTCAGCTAAATAGCCTTATAAAACCATTATCAATCCCCGAAAAAAAAAAAAAAAATGTTACTGCCTTCTGTTACCCTTCAAGCCAATGTCTTTTTTGCTAATGCAGTGTTATTTGTTCAATGTCTTTTCTTTAGTGGTGCTCAACGAGTTTTGTAAAATTTGTTAAGCTTTTCTTTATGGATTTTGGTGTGGTTGGATTTGAGGGGCTGGTGGGTTCAGACACAACTACAACAACAACAACTGGTAGTAGTGGTTTTGCTTCACTTGCAGCAGCTCCCAGTTCAGATCCTGAGACTAAACAGAAGTGGTACGGATCTGGGTTTCTCAAGCAAGAAAGATCTAGTACTACTACCAATGAAGATGATTGGAGAAGCTCTAAACTGTCAAAAACTGAATCAATGCTGCTCTCACATAGAAGCACTACTTTACTCAAATCTAATGCTACTTCTCTCTTCACTGATAATGGCCAGCAACAGATGCTGAGCTTCTCCTGTCCCAAACCAGAACCTCCAAGCTCCACATTACCTTACTTTCATCTCACTTCTTCTGCTGCTTATAATAGGAATACAGGTACAAAATAGTAGTCTTGTAAGTAATTTGAGGTGTACATCATCATTTGAGAAAGTGAAAGTGATGTATCTTTCTTGGTTCCCCCTTGGGGAGTAAGAAAATGGATACTTGGGTTAAAATTTGCATGCTCTATCATGAGTTGAGTAATTTGTTTTCAAAGAAAAGATTAGACGTTTGGGTTTAATTAAATAAAAGATGGGACTTCTCAAAATATAAAAGATGGGATGTTATTGGTTCTTTGAGGTGTTTGATTCTCAGCAGTGATGGAGGTCTTTTCAGGGAAATCTAGGAGTGGTCTTTGTTTTTCAAATCATGTCAAAAGCAAAAAATAGAGAAGTGGATAATTTCCTTTTTTTTTTCTTTTTCTTTTTCTCCCGTAAAATCTGTGTCTTGCTGTTTCTGGTTCATGCGGTTTGGTAATTAATCAAAAACAGGATATCAGTGTGCACAAAAGAAGTAAAATTTATGAAGGTAAAATAGAAAACCCAAGAACAGGTCTTTTTTTTTTTTTTTCTCTTTCTTTTCCTTTTTACCTTTTTCTTTTTAATTTTTTTTTCTTCCTCTTTTATGGTTTTATTTTCTTGTTCTATCAGAGACAAGAAATTGATGATTGTTGTAGCCCCTTAAATGTTGCAGACAAAGCTATGATTTTTGGGGTTACCTGCCAGGCTTCTTTCTTGATTTCTTTTTTCTCCTTTTTACCCAGAGATCCTTTTTCCATTTCCAGTTTGCTGTTATATGCCTTTGAGATTTTTGGCTTTTGTCTCTCTGCATTTTCTCACTATCTTTTACCTAATCATTTATATGTATTTCTTTTAAAAAAAAATTCAGGGTACATGAACTATGGGAACTTCAACAGTGCAAACATGCATGGAGTTTATACAGAGGCTAGAGGACCATTTACTCCATCTCAATGGATGGAGCTTGAACATCAGGCATTGATCTACAAATACATAACTGCTAATGTCCCTATACCATCTAATCTGCTTATCCCCATAAGAAAAGCTCTTGATTCTGCTGGGTTCTCTAGCTTTTCGGGCGGGCTTCTCAGACCCAACACATGTAAGTTTTGTTCCTTGATCCAGAACCACAGTTTTCATTTCTTTTAATCTTGATTCGCGAAGTTGCCAGCTTTAGCGTAATTGTGCTTTCAAGTGCAAGATTGGAATTTCATTGTTTTTGCCGAGTAGGGATCCTGTGGTCATGATTCAAATTTCAAATACAAATGTAGCTGTATTGTGGTAGTAATCCAAGTACAGATTTGGCTTGTTGGTTTATGCAAAACTGCGATCTCTTTTCTTTTTTTTTCCTATGTCATTTATTTTTTTTAAAAACCCCAAATTTTTAGCTGTATTAGGCAAAGTACTTCCAAGTTAAGAAAGAATCTAATTGTTTTCTTCTTTTGGTTCCGTTTTGTGATGGCAAATTTTAGTGTCATGGGGTACTTTCCATCTGGGCTTCTCTAACAACACCGATCCAGAGCCAGGACGATGTCGTAGAACAGATGGGAAGAAATGGCGGTGCTCAAGAGATGCTGTTGCCGATCAAAAGTATTGTGAGAGGCATATGAACAGAGGCCGCCATCGTTCAAGAAAGCCTGTGGAAGGTCAATCTAGCCATTCCGCTGCTGCTGCTACTACCAACGCCGCCACCACTGCCTCCTCATCTTCCTCTTTGTCAGCATCAGTGGTAGGCCTTCGTGGCAGCGGCGGAATTGCAGAGCGTCAGCAGCATTTCAAGAACTTGCAGCCAGATAACTCATCTAATCTTTCTGCAGCTACTTCTCTTAGCAGGTAAAAAGAAAACAAAAGAAAATTATACCTTGTGGATTTTTGTTTTTCTATTGAAGAATATGATTTAATGCCTTAGCTTATTGGATGACTGTATGATCTCTGTGCTGCTCCTGGTGTTAATAGTTGATATTCAGGTAATTGATGGTTTCTGTACTTGATAAACTCTATTGCAGGATATTTCTTAATAAAGAGAAGGTGGGTGAGAGACTGCAAGATTCACCTGGCTTGTCAATGCTAACGTCCCAGGTTGACCTGAAATCTAAAGAAAGTCCATTCTTGGTTTCAAAAGAATCATCACAAATTGAATTTGGACTTGTCAACTCTGACTCCCTCCTGAATCCTTCACAGAATAGCTCTCCTTTAATTAGTTGCAGAAACTTTGGTTCATCTCAAGATCTCACTGATCAAGACACTGTGTCACAACATTCAGTGCGCCAATTTATGGATGATTGGCCTAAAAGTCAGTCTGATCGATCTGCTGTTTCATGGCCTCAACTTGATGTGCAATCAGATAGAACCCAGTTATCTATTTCAATTCCCATAGGTCATCATGCAGACTACATGTCCTCCACTTCCTCTCCAAACAATGAAAAAGTGACTCTTTCCCCTCTAAGATTATCGCGTGATTTGGATCCAATACAGATGGGGCTTGGAGTCGGTAGTGTTATTAATGATCAAAACCAAAGGCAAGCAAATTGGATACCCATCTCTTGGGAAACTTCAATTGGCGGTCCTCTAGGAGAGGTTTTGCACAATACAAGTAACAGTGCTGAGTGTAAGAGTTCATCAGCACTGAACCTCATGACAGAAGGATGGGACAGTAGTCCTCAGGTGGGATCATCTCCAACTGGGGTCTTGCAGAAAACCACATTTGCTTCGCTTTCAAATAGCAGTGGTGGAAGCAGCCCAAGAGCAGAGAACATCAAGACCAGCGAAGGGCCTAGAATGTGTACTGATCTTCTGGGTTCAACTCTAGTGCATTCTTCTTCATTGCCTGCCTTGTAACTACTTGACCTGACCTGCCAATTAAGTTCCTTCGTAGGTGATGGAAGAATTAGAAGAAGAAGAATGAAGTTTTTATCTCTGATTTACAAAAGATGGAACAATTTGTTTACCAGTTCTTAATCAGTATGGTGTTCTTTTTCTATATTTTCTCCTCTTAAAATTTTATTTAAAATATGTATCTGTTTTCTCTATGCTTTTGCTTAGTAAATGTGAACTAATCAGAAGGAACAAGCCCCAGGAAGTAGGGTTGTAACGTGGAATTGTGGCCATCGAGTATGAAGTAAAGTTTTGATTTTCTATCTTTACGTGCATGTATTAGGTAAGATGCTTTGCCGAAGTCTCATTCTTGTGCTTGAGCTGTTGCTTCAATCACTTTTCATGGTTCAGTTGGATATTTGCTATTATCAAGATGGAAGTGGACTGACAGCTATAGTCTTATTTCTTTGGCGCAATTTTCGGATTTAGGTAAAATATTGCAAACAGGGTATGTATTGGCTGTTGGCTGTTGTTCAAAACAGAAGAAAGTATAACAAAACTCCAATTCTTTCAATAGACACTCAGAGTATGATCCCTCTTAGCTTTTTCAGTTGCAGAAAGAGTTGGAATCTAAAAGTATCAAACCCTAGGGGGATTACATTGAGAATCCTGGTCTCATTTCAACACTCGGAATAGTATCATCGATAATGTTTTTCCTGGTTATAGAGCAACAACTGTATATATATCTGTATTCGGATTTGTTTGAGGCCCAAATCCAATCCAAGATGGAAGTACTAAACATATTCTTGAAAGAAACTTGTGAAGTTGGCTTTGGACACAAAGCGTTTACTTGTTCTTTCTCTTAATAATGAATGCACTTTCCTTGCATTTTTTTACAATTAGAAGAGATTCTTCCATTTCAAAAGACCGGCAAGTTTTCATTTTTCTTTGTTTTTTTGAAATGACTAATTTGCAAGTAAATTCTGAAGAAAATAAAGACAGAAACATATACAGATGAAGGTGAAGGAAGATTAGTGATGGTTTTGGTCAACAGAATGGCTCCTTGTAGTGGGTGGGTGGGTGCAATCCTACACACACAGAATGCAATGGCCTCTCCAATACCCAAGTTAATATTTGTCCATGGGAGTTAATTTTAGCAGAATAATGTAGAATATAAACTTTAGAGATAACTTCCGTAAGGTATCTATAATATGTTTGGAGAGAGAATTGTTGAAAAACAAAATGTTTATTTATGTGTAACAATTACATGGAAGCAATTCTGTAGTATTAGCACAGTGTATACTTTCTCTAAAGTTTCCATATTACTCTCGGTTTATTTGACTTCTACTTGTGCTGACACTTTTGACCTTTTTTATTTATTTATTTAGGTCTGAAAAATGTCTTGCCTTATTTTTCAGCTAATAAATAAATAGTACTTTTTATATTTTTTTATCTTTTTAATTGAGAAAATATAAAAGGGTTGAAGAAACATGAAATGAGTATAACAATTCTTAATTAATGACTGTCTTTCGTAAAAAAAAGAAAAAATAATAACAAAGTATCTAATCTAAAAAAAAAAAAAGTATGTTCTTTTAAAAAAACGAGAAAATCAACAATAAAAATAAAGTGGTAAATATTATTATCTTTGCCATATTTCCACTCCAACTCGAGACTAAAAAAGGTTCTGGTTTTCTTCTGTCTTTTTCTTTTCTTCATTTTTAGTCCTCCGTTTGCACTCCTCCGCTTGTTTCAAATATGAGAGAGAGGAAATAATAATCCAAACAAGGTCTTAAGTTCTAGCTTTGTCTCTAGACAGTCAAACCGCTCTCTCCAATAATTTTATCTTTCCAAAATATCAACACCAGGCAAAAAGAAAAGCAGACTAGTTTTCAGTTTTGAGCTTAACCATATCACCACCTCATAAACCCATTTCCAAGTTCTCCAAAATGAGCTTATATCCAGCTCTTAAAAAAGCCATTGTCTTTTTTGCAAATGACACGAGGCTTCACTATGTCTTCGAGGTAGAAGTTTTGTAGTTTCTCGTTGGCCATTTTAATTCTTTATGGATTTTGGAGTAGTGGGTTTGGAGGGATTGGTGGGTTCAGATAATACTAGCAATACTGGTTTTGCTTCTCTTGCTAATTCAGATCATGAAACAAAACAAGAATGGTACGGATCTGGGTTTCTTAAGCAAGAAAGATCTTATATTTCTACAGCTGAAGATGTCTGGAGGAGCTCTAAACTGTCAAAGACCGAGTCTTTATTGCTTCCACAAAGAAATACTTTACTCAAATCTAATAATACCAATCTTTTCAGTGATAATGACCAGCAACAGCAACAGCAGCAGATGCTGAGTTTCTCTTGTCCCAAATCAGAATCTCTCTCATCAGTAGAGAGAAGTTCTCACAATGCTACATTGCCTGGATTTCATATCACTTCTGCTTACAGTAGGAGTGGTTCAGGTACAATGACTATACTAAGCAACACTATAGCTTTTAAGTATATGTTGGGGGTCTGCTTATCATTATTTTAGGACATAGAAAGTTATATATCTTTGTTTGTTCCTTTTGGGGGAGTAAATGGGTACATTTGCATGGAGACAAGGTTTAGCTAAGAGATAAGGTTTTTTTCTTTTTTCTTTTTTTTTTTTCCCTAAAAAGGATTAGGCATTTTATTAGTTTTCTTGAGGCTATGATTCCTGTTACTGGTTAAGAGTTTTTCATTGGAAATCTAGAACTGGTCATTTGACAAATTTCTGGTTTTCTTGTTTCTTTCTTAATTCTTTCTGTTTCTGGGTGATTGGTTTCGGTTTAATCTAGCAGAGGAGACCAGTGTGCACAAAAAGAGGAATAATTTATGATGAGAAACAAGGTAGAACTGAAAAAACATGAAAGGCCCAATTTCTGATCGGATTAAGTCCTTCTAATGATTATTTTTTTAAAAAAAATTCCTTTATTTCTCTTTCTTCCTCTAGTTCATGATTGTCTGTAATCCCGTAAATGTTGAAGACAGCTATGGCGTTGGCTTATCCGCCAGTATTTTTTGTCTCCCCATTCCTTTGTACTAAGATGGCCCTTTTCCATTTCCAGTGTGCTGTTGAACGAAACTTTGAAATTTTGGCTTTCGTGATTCTGCATTTTCTCCCATATTTTTTATCCTGATTTGTTTTGATTTATCTTTTAGGATACAATTATGGAAACGTCAATAGTGCAAATACGCATGGGATATTCACGGAGGCTAGAGGGCCTTTTACTCCATCCCAGTGGATGGAGCTTGAACACCAGGCGTTGATCTACAAATACATAACTGCTAACGTCTCTATACCTTCTAATCTGCTAATCCCCATAAGAAAAGCTCTTGATTCTGTTGAGTTCTCTAGCTTGTCGGGCGGACTCCTCAGACCCAATACATGTAAGTTTTGTCTCTTTAGTTATGGAAAAAAATAAACAATTTTTTATTTGATCCACGAGATTTCATTGTTATGTTCCATAATGATTCTCAAGATTTTCTTTTGGTTCTGTAAGTTTCTATTTTAGCCACTCTTTTTGCGATTGCAAGAATGGAATTTTACTTTTCGGTTTTATACTGATCCAGTATAATACCTAAACTTGCAAAGACAAATGTGGGTACAAAGCTCCAATTACTTCTACAATCCCAGTTCAAATTGGCACTAAGCATAAGTCATTGTTCAGTTAACCTTTTTGTGTGGAAAAACCCCAAATTTTAGCTGTAGTCTGTCCAAGTACTTCCAGTTAAGAAAAAACAAAAATTACTTGTGCTTTTATTGTTAAAAGAATAGTAAATATGACTAATTATTTTGATGTTCCCTTATGATGCAAATTTAGTGCCATGGGGTGCTTTCCATCTGGGTTTCTCAAGCAACAATGATCCAGAGCCTGGGCGTTGTCGCAGGACAGATGGGAAAAAATGGCGGTGCTCAAGAGATGCGGTTGCCGACCAGAAATACTGTGAGCGGCATATGAACAGGGGCCGTCATCGTTCAAGAAAGCATGTGGAAGGCCAATCTGGCCATTCTGCTGCTGCTGCTACAAAAACCACCAATGCAAAGCCAATGTCCACTCCTTCCTCATCCTCCGCATCAGCTTCAGTGGTGGGGCTTCATGGCAGTGGCGCATCCAACAACCTCATTATTGCACAGAATCAGCAGCAGCTTAAGAACTTACAGCCAGATAGCTCATCTAATCTTTCTGCTGATACTCTCATCAACAGGTAACAAAATAAGATATTATAGATTTCCTTTCTTCTATCATTTATAATTCTTTCATTTTCTTAAGTTTGCAATGATGTGGTAGCCTGATAATCATTCATGTTTTTGTTACTCTGTTTTACTATGTTACTGTGACTTGTGGTAGCATCTACCATCAAGTACTACTGTATATTTTGTGCAAATTTCAGATGCTGCCTTGATGACTTCTCTTCATCAGGAGTCTCAATGTTTAAGAGGAATGTCTGTAAATCTTTTCATGTTGGAATTGGAAGCATTGTTTTTATATCCTGCACAGATATTTTCATCTTTGTAATTGGTTTTTAGTCCAAGGACGATTTCATGTTCCTAATGGTTTCCGTGCATGATAAATCCTCTTGCAGAATGATTCTTAATAAAGAGAATTTGGGTGAAAGACTGCAAGACTCACCCAGCTTGTCCATGCAATCATCCAAGATTTACCTAAAATCTAAAGAAAACCCTTTCTTCATTTCAAAACACCCCTACCAGGAGTCCTCGCAAATTGAATTTGGACATGTTAACTTCGATTCTCTCCTTAACCCTTCACAGAATAGCTCTTCATTAATCAGCTGCAGAAACTTTGCATCTTCTCAGGACATGAGTGGCCAGGAAACTATTTCACAGCATTCCTTTCGCCAATTCATGGATGATTGGCCTAAAAGTCAATCTGATCAATCTTCTGTCTCTTGGCCTCAACTTGATGTGCAATCAGATAGAACCCAGTTATCCATTTCAATCCCCAATGATCCTACAGACTTTAAGTCCAGCACTTCCTCTCCAAGCAATGAAATATTTGCGGTCTCCCCACTAAGGTTATCCCGTGATTTGGATTCAATACAAACGGGAACGGGAGTTGATATTGTTTTCAATGATCATAAACAAAAGCAAGCAAATTGGAGACCTGTACCTTGGGAAACTTCAGTGGGTGGTCCTCTTGGAGAGGTTTTGCATAACAGCAATAACAGTGCTTCAGAGTGCAAGAATTCATCAGGACTTAACCTATTGGTAGAGAGATGGGACAGCAGTTCTCAGTTAGGTTTGTCTCCTACTGGGGTGCTACAAAAGACTACATTTGGTTCGCTTTCAAATAGCAGTGCAGGCAGCAGCCCAAGAACAGAGAACAACAGGACCAGGGAAGGAGCCAGCCTGTGCAGTGATCTTCTTGGTCCAAGTCTAATGCATTCTTCCTCTTTCCCTGCATTGTGACCACTTTATCTACAGATGGAAGATGAAAGATACAGATGGTCAAGAACAAAAAGAAAAAAGAGTTTCATCACTATTAACTGATATTGAACAATTTATGCTTCTGGTTTCAGTCAGTCTTGTTATTTTTTTCTTTTAATTTTCGAAACTTATTTGATAGTATGTTCTTGTGTTTGTATTTTTTAAGCGTTTGTTTAGTGATGGTAGACTAATTAAAGGGCCGAGCTTGGCAAGAGGTTTTCTTAGGCTTGTAATATGAAATCGTGCAATTGGAATTAAAAAGATCATGATTTTCATCAATGTGATTGTGTTATGCAAGAGCTAAGAAGATTCCTGTTGATTTAGTGACGAGGTTTAGTCCTTGGACGTAAGTTGTCATGGTTGGTGGTTTGGCTGAGCTATCAGTGCCTGCAAGTTTGCCCCCGAAATTGTTTTGGTGTTTGGCTGCATCAGCTTATTTTTTGGATTTTTCATGGTATTTGCTTAGATTAGAAATTGTGTTTCCTCCTGGTAGGAGAAGGGGAAAGGATTTTTCAATTTTCCCACGCTTATCCATACTCTACTGAAATTTTCTCATTCAACTATTTCCTTTCCTTAGGAGGAAAAGTCGCAGAAAGCTTAATCCAGAGCGGGGAACCAAACAAAATATGGAGAACGAGAAACCACCAATCTTTCTTTTAAGCAAAATTTCCAATATTGTTAGTACAAGAAATTACAATTCCTTACTGTGATTCAAACGCAAAACTTTATACTGTATCTAATACATGAAAAAAAACAATTAAGCAACATTACTAGCCCGCAGTTCACCAAGTATTCACCGTGCACTTTCTTCCTTGCAACATTAGCTAGCTATTACTTTGGAGCTCAAACGCAAGCTTCAATCTTACATACCCATATCAAGCTTTGTCCTGAATGCATAATATTCCAACTTGCTGGTGCTCCCAGGTTCCAGCCAGAAGATCTTCAAACAAGAAATACTTGCCGATATGCCGGCGTGAGAGAACAACAATACAAAGAAGAAACCATACCAAAACAAATTAATAGATTTTAACTATCATGGTCCTTGCTGCTAGCAAGGACTATTTGTGATACAAGGTTACCAAACCACAATTTGCTATAAAAAGCATCTTGTCAAGGTTTTCTTTCTATCTAATCTACCGCACTAAATTTCATATTTTGACTCCACAAGCCTCGAATTTAGTAATTTATAATCAAATTATCTCCCCATATCCAGGAAGCATGTTAAATTTCCATAATATTTTCACTTGCATCATGGGAAAGCAGACTAATCTCAATTCCAGTCAACATTTAAATAAAAAGGAAGACTAAACTCCATACCAAAAGTACCAATTTTGAAAGTCATTTTTCAAAGAAAAAATTACAAAAAAGAAAAAAGAAGAAGAAAATGAAATTGAAATACATGAATGATGTGGTGGTGTGCGTAACCCTAATCCACAATAATCAAAATATAGGCTTTAAACACCACCAAATAATTTTTATTTAAGGAGTTGACTAAACACAAAGCAACTTAAGTATTTGCCTTGCAAAATCAAAGTAAACTCCTGCGTAATTCTCAATTTCCAATCAAAAGTCAAACTGAAATTGGAAGAACACATTCTATCCATTTATTATCCACACAGATCCGTTCAATAAAAAGATCGAGTGAGATTAACAGGCGGTGCTCATATTCTATGGGTGTAATAGGAGTCTGTCATGCCATGGCTATAGCATTCAGAACGAGGAATTTGTCATAATCATCGCAACCAGCCCATTTATATCCACAAGGATCCATTTACATAAACCAAGGAGATGTTATAAATCATACTTACGAGTTATAAACAAGAAGAAGATGATATGTCACTGAGACAAGGAAGAAACAGTAAAGCTCCCGTTGAGAATTGAGATGGGTGCCGCAGGTTTTGAGTCCTTACGCCACTTAAATAGGGAAGGAGTAGCTAAAACCCTAACCCTAACCCTAATTGCGCACTTCTCGGGGATTATGCTGAAGAAACAGTATAAAGCAGCGTCGTTTATAAGTCGAGTGGACGACGCCGTTTCGTTTCGCGCTGGGGACTGCATTAATGTATTATAATATGTTATTGTTATTTGTTTTTAAATAATAAATACAATTTCCTTTTCTTCTTTTTTCTTTTTTCTTTTTTCTAAATAGAGAATGCTGACATGTCAGAAAGGGTTTTCAGCCCAAAATAGTACAAGATAACCTATTATAAAGTTTAACGGCCCAGTTGAAAACTATAAAAAGACTCAATGACCACGTATTTTTGCTCTTAAGGCCTTAAAACAAAACAAAAACTCGGCCCACAAACAGCATGAAATTATTATTGAAGAGAAAAAATCCCGAGTAAATATCGGCTCAGTCATTCCATTTGCTGCATGAAAGAAAAGAGCAACGACAAAACCGATTGGTAGCAGCAGAATCTGGGAAAACTCCTACTGATGGATCCAAAAAATTAACCCTCCAAGAACAAGGAGCTCCTCTGTGCACACACATTTGCAGAGGAACTAAACTTTCTCGATTAAATATACAGATCTTACTAAAAGTAAAGGAAAGCAACATATATATATATATATATATATATATATATATATATATAGATAGAGAACGTAAATCGAGATTTTGCTTTCCTTCAAACTCCCTCACCATAGCCACCATCTTCTTCTTTTTTCCCTTTTCACCCGCCATCCCATAACAAGATTTTCTGCTGATCAAAGAGGCAGATTTTGTCTAACAAAAAAATAAATATGAATAGCAGCCATTCACTAGCGGCCACAACCACACAGTCAAACATGCTCCTGCTAATACACTTATATATACATTTCAAGTAAGACTAACTAAAGCTAAATGATCATGGGGTGGACTTCCGTTGGCTGCAACTGTTAAAAACTACCCCATTGCCAATACCTCAAGGCCCGAGCTATGGTATGGGCACAGTAAGTTGCAAACAACCTGACTTTTCTAAAGAGAAACAGAAAGTTAATACAATATATTTTAACTAAAACCAAGAAATAAATCCAACGTCGCCTGCCACAACTGAATGGCAGCCCCATATAATAAGCATTCAAGTTGTTTCTTATTCTGTTCTGGAAAATATAAATTCCTTATCTTACTTTTTTCTTTTTGGTTTTTGTAGTATTGGATGAGCTTATTTATTTTACTTTTGTTGTGATTGCTATATTCTTCTAATTTTATAATCACTATTTCTTTTTTATCAATTTGTCTATTATATATATATATATATATATATATATATAAGTCAAGTTTCTAATACTGTGTAGATACTCGACAAAATATTGTTTTCAACTAAAGAAAAATAGTCTTATGGACAAAAATCAATAGTTAAGGTAGAGTCCACAATTCACATAATAATAATCCATGAAAGTATTAATTCAAATACAATATTTCATTAATTATATTTGAAAGCTAATTGTGTCTATTGGGAATTGGTGGCTGTCGATTGTATCAATCCCTCTCATTTCTTCCCATTTGGTTCATCAATGAGCATATATATCTTCTGAAAGAAAAAGAAAAAAATATTGCTTGTGTTGCCAGTGGACTTTTTCTTTTTTTTCCCTTTCTTTCAGAATGCGAAATATAACAACAAGAAGGGTTTGTAACCACTAGAACAATAGAACATCTCAAATAAATATTGTTTGATTCCTCGAGCAAAACTACCATAGGGATTTGCTGCCCCTTTATGGTACTTCTGCAAGAAGCTATATGGAGTACATGACCATCAATTCTTGTTGAATGTGGAGTACTTCTTTTTCAGTCTTCAACTTCCTTGGCAACTTTGCTACGTTTCTTTATGACCCATGTGCATAAAAATAAAAAATTAAAAAAAAAAAAAAAAAAGAGGAAGAAAAATACCCATTGATTATAGAAGACCCGTCTCTTCCTTATCGAACTGTATATGTATTTTCTAACTTAGTTTAAAAGTTAGCTAACTCCCTTTATTTTAGGAAAAGGAGCCGTTACAAGGCGTAAAGATCATGATCAGGTAGCCAGCCTCTTAATATTAACAACGTAAATTACCCAACCATATCCCAACCATAGCTCAAAATGAGTCCAAGTACTGAGGTAAGCTATCAAGTTAACGTGCCCTTTTCGTGGGAGCACAAGCCTGGAGTTTCCAAGATTAAACATCATCATCAAGAAAGCATTGTCCTTGATGTATGGAAATATTCCATGCAAAAGCAGTCGCCTCCTCCTCCTTGCCCTTCAAAGAGCAGTACTAATAATAACTTCTCTTTTCATCATCAAGACCTTCCATTTCGTCTTCCTGCTTTGAAGGCTCCATCTAAAATTAGTTATTTCAAAAAGGTTATTGGGTATCATCGAGAAGATGAAGACCCCTTTCTTGTGGCTTACAAGAAGTGCACTACATCTAAGGATCATGGCAAGATCAGAAGGTTGAACATTAATGCTTTTCAAACTTTGTCCTGTAAGTACTCGTGCCCTGTTGCTAGATGATAATTTAGCAAGGATGTCTCAGATTCCTGGATCCATGATGAAAGGACGGGAAATAGAGAGTTTAAGGAGTGGGTGAGCAGAATGGATTCATACATATTCATAAATTTTGACGAGTTTTTTTGCTTTTCTTTCTCGTTGCAACCATCTGGTGGGTCTGCGACTTGATAGTATATACTTAATTGGGAAGTGTACTTGGAAGTTGGAAAGTCTTCTAGGTAAAAAATAAAGAAAGAACATGTGGTGAGACTTTTATTTTGGGTTATGCCATGAAAATTTAACCTGCTAGGCTGCTATGATCGCCTTGATGATTGCAAGGCACATTAAACGTATTACCAGAATCAGCATCAGAAGCATACCCTATTAATTACCTTCGTATCCAACGTAACAAATGATGCCAATTACAACTAATTAGTACAATTGACCAGTTTATATACCATTATACTTCTATAATCAATTAGACACCAATAATTTAACGATCTAATACTTATACAAAGTATATTATGTAACATAAACGTACATTACTACCAAAGCTTGCTAAAAAAAATAAATGTTGAAAAAGCAAAGATCATTGATGTCTCTCTCCAATCCGTCAATTAATCCTTTCATGTGTTTGTCCTCATTTGCCTAATAATCTGCATTCTCATCCTTGGAATAATGGTACATATGTCATGCATAAGAAGTTAGAAAGTCCAATTAGAATCCGATTCTGTACCAATCCTGATCGATCCTATACTGAATCTACTAAGAAATTGTGGAACTCGGATTGCAATTATGTTAACCATATATGCTCCAAATAAAGAAGAGGATAAGTTTTATGACTATAGATATGATTTCTATATTCTTATCTAGATTTAGTATATACACTACAATTAACAAGAAAATAATATGTATATATAAGTGTTACATAATTTGATATTTATATTTCATCACTTAAAATTAATAAATATATGTCTACCTATCAATTTGGTGTATATGTAGGAACATACACCAAGTCTATATAATAATTTTTCTGTAATAAATGAAGCTAAATGCTAACCTGTAGGCCTCTGTTTTCTACAATACGATCAACACGTCATCAACTTATGTTCTTCGTAATGCACTAAATATAACTAGCTATGTTTGAAAAATCATAATCACCCGCCACCTAATTCAAACATAGCTTTGTATCATTTTCTAACGACAGATTAAAGAATGTCCAACATTGATTTTTAATTTCAGTTAATAAATAAAGATAACTTAATTACGTCTTGCTTTTCACTTTAGAATATATATTAGATGAGTTAATATGAGTAGTTCTTTTATTTTCTCTGACTAAATATGGGAATTTCTTATTAGTATTATTCCTACGAGTATTATTCTTCTCATTGAGAAATTATATAAGACTGATATTTTATGTAATCTAATGATAAATCAATATATAGTCTTTACACTGTACAATTATTTTATTTGTATATAATTATGTGTTGGCTAATAATTAATTTGTTATTCCGTGATGTAGAATTATAAATTTACTTAGTCTCAAGCTCCATATGTACTTTCTCTTTTTTTTTTTTTATATATTATCAAAAAGACTATAAACTATTCAAAAAATAACAAACTTTTTTTATAATTTACATTTCGGGTAAGAATTCTTTTTTTTTTTTTTGCTTTATCTGTATGCTATGTCTAGTTAAAACAGTTTTAAGTATATTATTTATATGTTTTATTGTAGATTAATTTAAACCTTTCTTGCTAAGTTTCTTTGTTCTAAGGGCACTGATTTCAGGTCTTAATTTACGTGCTTATTAAAATATGCTGTCAATATCCTTCACCGTGTAATAATCTTCATCTAGAAGTTCCAACGCTATTGCCATTACTAGTCTAGTCTAATTTCTGTTGTTAAGCGAGAAGGACGGCAAGAAGAGTAGTAGTACACGGTTAATCATATCCATTCCAAAAATCGGTACACATGAAGTCAATCAATAGCTCGGGGTTTGTCACTTTGTGCAGAATTCCTTTCCCAACTTCCTAAATCCTTCCATGATGTAGACTCCCACGACTTGGTCTTCTTTCCCCAAATTTCTTTGTCTTTTGCTTCTAAAATTTGTTTAAAAGTTGCAACTCTCATATGCCCTTTTCCCCCATCTTCACGTTTTATTTGCTTGGCCTATGCAGATTGTGCGGTTAAACAATTGAGATTCAAGAGCAACCCCTCTTATAATACATATATAAAGCCTAGCCAAACACCATATCCCACATAAGGCTTCGGTTTGTTTTTTATCAGAATGGATCAAAGCAAGGCTAACACAAAAGGGAATGTACCCTTTTCATGGGAGAAGAAGCCTGGTGTTTCGAAGTTGATCAACCAAGACTCTGATCCTAATCAAGAAGAAGATCTTGTGTTAAAACTTCTACCACCTCCTTGCCCTATAGAAAGCCCTAGGATTTCAACTCATGACACGATTAATATCCCTCTTCCGCCATGCACTTTTCAGCCTCCTTCAAGAAGTTCTTCAAGAAAAGGTATCAGAAAGCAGGATGATCCTTTCTTGGCAGCTTATAAGGAGTGCACTAAGAGTACTGAGAAAGGGGATAAGTTGTCAAGAAATAATGCTGCTAGGTCTGGCTTGCGAAAGGGTTATATATTTAACTTTTCATGTAAAAATTCTTGTAGTGTTCTTGATGATAATTTAGTTAGGGTTTCTCAGTTATGAGATTGATAAAGAGAGATATGAAAAATGACACCATTTGTCAACTTAACGGGTGCTTCAACATTAAGCCTTTTAGCATTTGATAGAGTAATGATTGATAGGTGCAATAATTCATTATATAAATTAAGTTGACAAATGCTAATATTTGAATGTTTTATTTTTTTTAATATTTGATGTCTACGCGAGAATAGGTAAAAGAAGGTCTAAAATATAATGCTTGGATAGCAATGTTGGTTGTGATATTTATTGATTCCCAAAAAATCATAATAAATTATTCATTCTAATTTGGTATTGTTTTTAGACCCAACTGCAAATAAAAATTTGATAAATTACATTTTTTTATAGATTTAATATAAATTTTTAATTCTTTTATAATATTAATTATGAAATTTTAAATTTTTTATAAATTATAAATATGATAATAATTAAATGATATTGCAGTTAAATTTATTTTAAAACGTTTACAAAAAATGATTATATTAGCAATAAAAGATACAACACACTAATTTAGTGACCTCTTTAGATCAAGCAACAAGTTGTTTTACTTATATCACTTATAGTATTCTAAAGATTCAAATCAACAATTTACATGTCAACTATTTGATCCTCTTCAAAGAGTAAATGCCAACTATTTTATCTCTATTCCATTTATAAAAAAAAAAAATCATCATCGGTTGGAAATTAATGACCTAAATGGGTCCCTATTACAATATCAAATTTTTTTTTCAAGCAAGCATAATACAAAATCATTCTCTGAAAAGAAGATATAATACAATAAAAAAATTGCAATTAACTTTATTGAAAGACATTTACTAGCATTAATTAATAATCGGTCTTTACCTAAAACGAAGCCGTTGTAGACTCGTGTCAGCCGTCTTTTTATCGAAACGTTAATCGTTTTGCCGTTTCTGCTTTTTAGCAGGGCAAGAGATGAAACGGCAAGCCGCAGGCGGTTAATGACTGTATTATTGAGATACATCACGGGGCTATTTCTGGAAAATGATAAATATAATACTGTTTCCTTGAATTCTCATAAAATCCCCAACTTGTTTTATTTTTCCACTTAAACCCTAACACCTGACACTTAAAACGGTGAGGGAGAGGGGGATCCAAATTCTTCCCTGCAATTCGTGTTTCCTTTTGCCCTAACGGTAAGCAATGTTCTCTCTGTTTATTTTTAAATGCAATTAGTTAGCGGTACTTGCTCTTTATTGGTTGGCTACTCATCGAGTGCAAAAATAAATTATCAAAAATGGAAATTAAATGACTAGTTAGTTATTAACATTATTTTCTGCTAGTCCATACAGCTATTTGATTTGAGTTTTCACAAGTGCTAGAATGGATAATACTTCTCAATCCTCTGGAACTCAGGTAGCTACTACCTTAATCTGATTCAAGTTTTGGTATTTATAATTGGATAATACAGCCATTTTCAAGTTAACTTTAGGGTTTAATTATATTATTATATTGTTTAGTGATTTTTATATCTTTGTTGTAGTTTCGACCTGCACAGCAGGGACAGCCATTCATGCCTCAACAGTTTCTGCCTGTTGTACAAGGAATGCCTTCTAATGTCGGCATGCCAATGCCAGCTGGTCAAACTCAGACATTACAGTTTTCTCAACCAATGCAGCCACCACCATGGCCAAATCACCCTGCCCATGTTGCACCTTCATCACAACCTGTACCTTTGCCGCCGTATGTTCATCAAAATCGGCCGCCGCTTACATCTGGCCCGCCACAGCTGCAGCAGACCGCCTCCCTTGTAATCAATCATACCCCGTTTATTTTAGTTGTTCCATGTCTATTTGGTTTATTTATCATAGTTTTGCCCTTGTTTTAGTTCGCACCATCTTCATACGGCCAGCTACAAAATAATGCCATCTCATCGTCCCAGTTCCAGCCAATGCCTCAAATGCATACACCTGTTGTGCCTGCAGGGGGACAACATTGGTTGCCTTCTGGAAGCAATGGTGTAGCAGTTGCTACCCCAGTACAGCCAACTGGACAACAGCCTTCTGTATCTTCTTCCTCAGATTCAGTATGTGCCTTTTTTTTTTTTTTCAATTTTTAATTCTGCTTTTGTTTTTGGACTTGTTATCTTTACATCAGTCATTCAGCTCCACTCAACTATTGCTAATGAAGTGATGTACTGTTGGAGATGGCTCAAGGAACAATGTCCTCATTTATTGTTGCACTTTTGGTTGGATTTGTTTTTAGTATTTTTCAGTCATCCAAAATTTGGTCAAGGTTATATTTCCTTAATAAGGAAGCTATCAGTTTGGCTGATGATTCTTTCAATTGTCCTGGCAGGCGGTCATGCGGTCATTTGACTTGGCATGTCAGTAAGAAAACCTAACAATGATCTAATACTGGGATTGTGAATTGTATTGTATTAGCTGGTTGTGTAATAGACAAGTTTGCAGTTATAATTTATGTAGCATGAGTTCCCCTCTCTCTCTCTCTCTCTCTCTCTCCTTTTTCCTTATGTGCTAGCCTTTTTTCTTATGTTACCTCATATGTATGTTCCTTGTAGCAAAATAGCTGATCCAAATGCTTGAAACTCCAAAAGATATTTTCATTTTTCTATCATAGGAAATGTAGTTATTTGAGTTGTGGATTCTGATTAAAGCTAAATTTTCGGAGTTAAGGATTATTTGAGTTGTTTGCTTTAGGCTTCATTTTGTGGCCATTCATTGTTGCTGTCTTTGAAAACCTTGCTAGCTATTGTCAACCTGTTGCCTTTGCTTATACTCTTATCATTTTGGAATTTCAGGCAGTAAATGTTCCTAACCAACAGTCTTTATCTGACTGGCAAGAGCATACAGCTTCTGATGGGAGGAGGTTTGATTTTATAACTGTAATTACTGTTGTTTGTTCTTATTTGCTCTCATACCATAAAATGTTTACCTTTTTATGTTACCTTTTTAGGAGTTTGTGCTTTATACTGGCACCTTCTGTCTCTTAGTTTTTTCTAGACGTAGTCCACAACATTCCTGTTCCTCGTATATTATTTGATAATTAGCATGTTTTTCGTAGATATTATTATAACAAGAGAACGAAACAGTCAAGTTGGGAGAAGCCTCTTGAATTGATGACGCCACTTGAGGTGAGTCAGTCTCTGAGTAGTTGCTATTCATGTAACTTAAAATGTTGTCTCCTTCATGTGCCATAGATTCCTTGAAATGTTTTGGTATTTGTTCAAATCTGTGTTACCTTTTATGGATGTTACAATTATAGACACCCTTAAGTTGATCAAATCTGTTTTATGTGAATTCTCCTTTTCTTTGCATGTTTCTTTACTGGTTTGTAGATGTCATGGCAAGTCTGGAGAAATTTAACGACTGCTCTATATGCTCACTTTGAAGACAGGCTTTCACTTTCTCAAGGCAGGCAACATTTTGTTATTTACAATCTTATATGTCATGTGGAAAAAGTTATATCTGGAATTATTTTTTGAATGTGCTTTACCAGTATTGAGTATTAATAGTTTATGTTTCCTCATTGTTTCCAATTGAATTTCATGGTTATATGGTTGTCTCCGCTTGGATTTGTATTTCTATATACCTATATACTCTAAAATGTTTGTGCTCCTTCAACACCTTTCTTGCTGTCCTGTTCATGGCATGTTTCTCTTGTATCGTTCTTCTCTTTTTCCTCACTCATTGATGTCCTCTAATTTGCTACTCTGCATTTTATTCCTCATTATATGTTTAACTTCACATGTGTTGGTTCTTAAAATTATTTTCTTATCACTTAATTGATGGTTGTGATCCCTAGAAGAGTTCTACAGGTATATCGCTCCTGATTTTGATATGTATGGAATGCTGGATCACTGGTGCATCCTATACGTTTTCTCAGTGGAATTTCAATTCACTGCTGCTTTCTTTTTGTTAGATTTTTTTTCCCATTCTCCAATTAATTATGCGTGTTACATGTATAGAAGTTTATGGCTAATTCCCCTTTCTTTAAGGTCCAATTAATCCAACAAGCAGCTGAAAGTAATTTTAGCAGCCTATGTATGGGAAATTTGATTTATATGAAGCTTAGACAAATCAGCAATATATTTCCTAGGAAGTCAGTTTATACACTGAAGAATCTAGATGTGCCTACATACAGGCTTTAACTAATTTCTCATAGGATCTTTTGAAATACTGAAACTGAAACCTTGTTTCAAATTGTCATATCTATTGTTTCTTTTGTTACTTTGGCTTTATTCACTTGATAATATCTTCGCAGAGGGCTGATGCGTCAACTGTCTGGAAGGAGTTCACAACTCCAGAGGGAAAAAAGTGCGTCTTGACTTTTTTCTTTTAATGTTATTATTAACTATTATTGTACAAGGTTTATTGGAATGTGTTTCTGTTTCTTTAATGCCCCTTCCCCCTCTTAACGGTCATTATCTAATGGTTTACATTTGCAGGTATTACTATAACAAGATTACAAAGCAATCTAAGTGGTCAATGCCTGATGAATTGAAGGTATGCTAGTATTATTTAGCACTCACTGTTTCCCTGTTTAGCTGTTCGCTTAGCTGTCAGTGGGAAAGAGCCTAAGGTCTTAGAAGTGCACATCAGTCTTCTTTTAACCAATGTTGGGTTGGATCTAACATTAGCTTGTTCTATTTCTGATCTGACACTCCTAAAATTTGCTTACAGTTAGCTCGGGAACAGGCTCAACAGACAGCTACCCAAGGAACCAAATCAGAAGCTGATGCAGCTTCTCATGCCTCAGTTACTGTTAATGCTTCCTCGGGTGAAATGTCTACAACAGTTATTCCAGTTGGCTCCGGCTTTTCTTCAACATCTGGTGTCGCTTCTAGCCCTGTTCCAGTTACACCTGTTGTTGCTGTTTCTAATCCTGTAGCGGCAGTTTCCAGTTCATCAGCGTTGCCTGTTGCACAATCTATTATAGCAAATGCTGCTGGTGTCCAACCTCCTGCAGTAACTATGACTGTTTTGCCTGCTGCAGCGTCTACTAATGTTACTGCTGCTTTAGTTAATTCTAAGACAACATCACCGTATGGACTTCTTTTGCTTCTTCAGTAGTTATATGACTTTTACATTATTTGCTATTGTCATGTAATGTAAATGATGCATGTATAACCTTTTACCAATTTCAGGGGTGGATTTGATAATGTTGCATCTAAAGGGGCTGCACCTTCCGTAGATGGAGCATCTATTCAGAATAGTGAGGTATGATTCATCCTTTGATGGTTGTTTTGGAATGTTATATACCTGGGTCATTTCTCCATTGTAGCTGAAATTGTCATAACTGCTGATATCAAGGAAAAGAGGGGAGATATAAATTGCTCATTCTGCAAGTAAAAAATGTTTTTGTTATGAAAAGTATGCATGTGGCCATGCATGTATGAGGTATAAATTCTTTATTTTATTTGTTTGACTTGTGTATACTTTGGCAGGAAGTGAAAAAAGGATCAGGGGTCTCTATAAAAAGTGATGCAAATTTAACAGAGGAGAAAAACTTGGATGATGAGCCTTTGACATTCGCCAGTAAACAGGTATCAACTCAGGGTTACTTGTCTTCCCTCTCCCTACTATTATTAATCATCCTTGATTTATGTGCTTAGCATTTCCATGAATTGGGATTATGGAGATGATTGCAGGTTATTTTGGCATCCTTTTTCATCATTAATTTACAATTTTATATCTTTAATTTTTATGTCCAGGAGGCAAAAAATGCATTCAAAGCTCTCCTGGAGTCGGCTAATGTTCAGTCTGATTGGACTTGGGAGCAGGTAGCATGTCGTATCTTATTCTTTCCATTTCAAATTTGTTGACTGATTGTCATTCATTGGGAAATTTGTTGACTGATTGTCATTCATTGGGAAATTTGTTGTTAGACAATGAGAGAGATTATTAATGATAAGAGATATGGTGCTCTTAAAACACTTGGTGAACGGAAGCAAGCATTTAATGAGGTAAGCATCGAAACTTATATTGCTTTCCATTGATTTTTCTAAATGCTAATTAACATTCAGCACATTGATAATATATACTCTTTATATAAGACCAACTTTTTATTGTGCTTTAGTACTTGGGTCAAAGGAAAAAAATAGAGGCTGAAGAGAGGCGCATGAGGCAAAAACGAGCTCGGGAGGAATTCACAAAAATGCTGGAAGTATGTTTGATAGGGCTGAGGATTTCTTTTAACTCTTTCTTTTTCTTTTCCTCTATTTCTACCTCCTTTTTTTCTGTTTCTGATTGATATAATTCTTTTTGGTTCTTTTGATCTCATTCCAGGAGTCCAAGGAACTGACATCATCCATGAAATGGAGGTTTAAATAATCCCTTCCCATTCTATTTCATTTTAACTTTAGGCTCTTTATATAGTGTTAATTTATGAACATAGGCAGGCACAGTACTTTTCCCCTGAGCAAATGTTTTACTTTAGCTTTTGTCCAATCCAGCAAAGCGGTAAGTTTGTTTGAAAATGATGAACGGTTCAAGGCTGTTGAAAAAGCCAGAGATCGGGAGGACCTTTTCGACAACTACATTGTCGAACTCGAGAGGAAGGTATGATTTTTTCCTCCTGTGGTTCACTTGCTCATGCATCAACACGTGTGCATAAAAATCTGAATGTACCTTTATCTATCTGGATCTCATAAAAGTCAATGAAATTTCAGGACCACAAAGCGTTCTTATCTTTTTATTTCTTTACTCTAAAGTAGCTCAAGATTAGTAGGATGCTTAAAAACGAGTTCACACATCTGGTTCATGTATTTCAAGGATTTCGAATATGAATACAAGCTAGGCTTACATTTGATCATTAGAAATAAATACTTTCAAAGATCATGCATGTGGTCATTCTGTTATGTTCTTGATGTTATATGGTTCTTAATTCAAATGGGCATCTGAAGGGCCTGGGGGATGCTTATAACATTATTCATCCTATTCCTACCATTAATGCCCTCATATATGCTGCAGGAAAGGGAAAAGGCTGCAGAAGATCACAGGCGAAATGTTACAGAATTTAAAAAATTCTTGGAATCCTGTGATTTCATCAAGGTAATCTTGGAGGAATGTAGGAAAATATCATAGTTGTTATAACAGAACCTTGTCATGGTTGATATTTCATTTGCAGGTGAATAGCCAGTGGCGGAAAGTTCAAGATCGCTTGGAGGATGATGAAAGGTGTTTGCGGCTTGAAAAGCTTGATCGCTTACTCGTTTTCCAGGTATATTATTTTGCTCACGAATCATTGGGTGTTTTGAACTATACACTGATAATGCTAGTGGCAGGACTACATACGGGACCTGGAGAAGGAAGAAGAGGAACAAAAGAAGATACAGAAGGTAGATCTGTTCATATGACCAATTAAGGTTAGTTATTTTAAGGCGCATGTTTAGATCTTCATATGTTCTTTTACCACATTAAAGGAACAATTGAGACGGGCTGAGCGCAAAAACCGTGATGGGTTCCGTAAGTTGCTGGAAGAACATGTTGCTGATGGCTCTCTTACGGCAAAAGCTCACTGGCTTGACTATTGTTTGAAGGTACAATATTTATTTTTTGAGAAGACGGATACAGAAAGTAAAAAAGAAAAATTTAATGACAACAAATTGCATGTGGATTGGAGTTTGGTTACTGTGTTTGATAATTTTTGTTGCCACTTTTGGTTGTAGGTTAAGGATCTGCCCCAATATCATGCTGTTGCAACAAACACCTCTGGTTCAACACCCAAAGATTTGTTTGAGGATGTTGCTGAAGAATTAGAGAAACAGGTAAACATTTCATACCTGCCCCTTTTAAATAAACTTTGAAGGGTATCAAAACAATAACAAAAAAAGAAAAAAAAAAACACAAATAGTAGTTAAAAAGGTTGTTAGTCTGTTCTTGGAAGGTGACATTTTAATATTTCTTGAAAGGAATACATATTCATAATGTTAGATGAGATGTTGCATAATGATACTTCTATTTTGGTTTCTGGAAAGATTGAGTCTTTTCATTGAAGTGGTGATTCAGCTTTGGTTTTGGAAAAGCTTAATGTGTTTAATGAGCTTGCATTTTCTAACTGGCTAGACCCACAAACTGCTTAAGCTTCCTCAAAGATATAAAATATCATATACTTGCAATTGTTTTGAATCTTTAGTATCAATAGCTATATCCATAATGATGCTTGTTTAATTGTCATGACTTCACGAGCACCAGAAACCAGATAGAAGTAGGGTGCTTTTAGTTATGTGTTGCTAACAACCCAGTAGTATAGGGATGCTGGCAAAGACAATCTTTGAGAATATTGTCATGCTCTGCTGAGTATATGTTTCTTATTGAACACTTGCTGTGCATCAACTTGTAATCTTTGTGTAGTATGAATATATTGCATGCAAACAATTTTGTTTCCTTTCTCTTTTCTCGTACTGTTTGACCGATCTTCTATGGCCTCTCTCTGTTTCTGCATTGGCAGTACCGTGATGACAAAGCTCGAGTGAAGGATGCTATAAAGTCAGGGAAGGTAAGACACTGCACACACCTCTTCTTTTCTTCAATTTCATTTTAAACTTTATAATGTTCATTCCAGATTATCATGACATCAACATGGATATTTGAGGACTTCAAGGCTGCTATTTTGGATGATGTTAGCTCCCCACCAGTATCAGATATCAACTTACAGGTGTGTCTTGTTTTTATTTCTTATCTCTGGAAAATTTTTCTATTTTATCAGAGTTTTTCCTGATTAAGTAAGAGGGACTTCTAGAATTATTGATTTAAGTTATATGTTTTGGAAGAACTAGTTGTCTGGTTCAGTAATGACTAGTGAGGCTGGGTTAATGAGAACTGTTTGTTAAATAGCCAAACGGCGTGGGCGCATTGTGAGCATATCAATTTCTATTTTCTGTTCTGGGAGTTATATAATTCTCATAAACCTGCAGTGTAATATAAGTAATTCTAATTATATTGTCTTCTCTGAAGCTTATATATGATGAATTACTTGAGAGAGCGAAGGAGAAGGAGGAGAAAGAAGCTAAAAAGCGTCAACGTCTTGCTGATGACCTCACTAAACTATTACATACATATAAGGTATGACAGTTGTGATGGAAATATAGCATTTGGTCTTGTTTCACTCTGCTTTGTCAAACTTTTCTGTCTGTATCGTGCCTACTAGTTTTATGCTGTCTTGTAGGAAATAATGGCATCCTCTAGTTGGGAGGACTGCAGACCGCTTTTTGAAGAAAGCCAAGAGTATAGGTACAGCATCTTCTTCCATTTCTTAGGACCCTCTTGTCCTTCACCTTTTTCCTTCTATTCCTGATGGTTTGCTGACTATCCTTATTTCTCATAGGGCAATTGGTGAAGAGAGTGTAATCAAAGAGATTTTTGAGGAATATATTGCACACTTGCAGGAAAAGGCTAAAGAGAAGGAACGCAAGCGTGAGGAGGAAAAGGTACCTTAATAACAATGCCTTTTACTTAGAAGTCTGGCTCAGTGTTGTCTTTGGCAACCTTTAGTGTCGTTCTTCCATGTGAATAATACACATTCTGTTGTCAATCACGCAAGATTTCTCCAGAGTCCGTTTCTTTATTCGTCCTATTTTCTATCAGGTCAAAAAGGAGAAAGAGAGGGAAGAGAAAGAGAAGCGGAAAGAGAGAGAGAGAAAAGAAAAGGAGAAGGAACGTGAGAGGGAAAAAGCCAAGGAGCGAATAAAAAAGGATGAAACAGATAGTGAAAATGTTGATACAACTGACAGTTATGGGCATAAAGAGGACAAGAAAAGAGAAAAAGACAAGGATCGGAAACATAGGAAACGACATCATAGTGGCACTGATGAAGTAAGTTCAGACAAGGATGAGAAGGAAGAATCTAGAAAGTCCCGCAAACATAGCAGTGACCGTAAAAAATCAAGAAAGGTATTCAATCTGAATGTGTTTGCATTTGAATCTTGGAAAATGCTTCAATTTTCTTCTGATGTTTCTTGACAGCACTCATACACACCTGAATCTGATAGTGAGAACCGGCACAAAAAGCACAAGAGAGACCAGCGAGAGAGCTCCCGTAAAAATGGCGATTATGATGACCTGGAAGATGGGGAGCTCGGCGAGGATGGGGAAATTCAGTAGCTTCCTATTGCCTCAGATTGCTGATCTATGTCAGATTTTCATACTGTGTTCAACTTATTGCATAAGATTGTATTGGAGATGCTGTTGGTTAGATTTTGGAAGTTGGCTGTCACCATGAGAACTGCTACTCATAGAATGTATAAAGTATTAATTAGCATTATTTTATCATTTGGAAAATGCCTAGTAAGTCGGAGCATAATTGTCCAGTGAGAGTGATCCCTCGGTTGATTTGTTGGAAAGCTGAATTAGCAGAAATTGAATCTGACGGTAACAAGAGTTTATTTGTTTGATTGTTTTAAGCAATGATAATTGAATTCTCAGAAGTGGATATTTAGATGCACATTTTTGGGAGAAGGAAGTTTCCGGAAAAAAAGAAAAAAGAAAAAATCTAAATGAACACCATATGTGTCGGTAATCTGGGAATATGTATGATAATATATAGGTAATTGATTGAGAGGTGGCATTATCTTCGTGATCTCGTAAATAAGATAAAATTTATCGAGGAAAAAGTTACTAATTTGATATCTATTTGGACTAACATAAGAATTTGTAACAACGTAGATTATCATACTTTGACATAGCCAAGGGGAACGCAGAGTGATGGAATAGAAGAAAAGGTGCTAAAAGATTAACATTGATATCAAATTAGCATCCATTGATTGGTGACAGGAAATCAATCATGTCCGCTATAATTTCAGTTTCCATCTCTTCAGAAATAGCATTTCCAATCTCAAACCCAATCTCCCTTCTTTGTGATTCAAAACCATTCCATTCTTGTACTGAATCGAGCAAGTCTGACTGTAGCAATTCTGCCAAGTTTGATGCTTCTCCAGATTGTTTTCCCCAGCACTTAATTTTATCTCCAATAACATGCTTCCCAAGATATTCTGATGCCAAATATTCTTGCTGCTGTTGATGTGGCTTCTCCTTTCTTTCTTGGTTGTCTACTATCTCCCTTACACAATCAAAAAGGAGTTGCCTTGTTTGCTGCAGAGCACTACTATTAGATTTCAAGTACCGGGAAGAAGCATTATTATTATTTGACTGGACAAGCTCCTGTATTTCTGACACTCCTGCTAAAGTTGGTTTTTTCTGATTTTCTGACTGGAAAAGTACTTTCCGTAGAGAAGCTGATAATATGGAGTCTTCTGTAACTTTCTTGGGGAACAGAAAACTGCTTTTTGAGTCTTTTACTTTATCTACAAGTACATGAGAAAGAGGAACTCAGAACAAAAATCACTTATAATTAACTGATGTTAAATTAATGGCAGATAATGATACTAACATTTATGAAGTTGAGAAGCACTATGTGAAGCTGCCTCTTCTAGCACTGAAACTGGACTGAGCTGCCTACTTTCTTCTATGCATTGCCATCTGAGCTTTCTATCTGCAACAGCCTGTTAGCTTTGTTAGCTGCATGTATTTCAAGAAAAGGAATGGGAGAAGTAGCTTTCATATAATTATAAACAGGGAAATTAGCAATTTGCAATTACTCTGATGAAGTTTCCCTACCTCCTTCTCTATTGGATTGCAGAGTATAAAAGGTTGAGAAGTGTTTGCTTTGTATAATAACTGATCTTTTTGCTGTGTAGTAGGGGTGTCTTCTGCATCACTCCCGGTACTACATGAATTAAACATTGTTGAGCTACTAGCAGAAGAAAATCTATCCAATTCTGCGGCTTCTTTGTTATCTCTGCCGTTATTCTCAGTAACAACAACATTTCCATTTCTATGATTGGAACTTGTGATTTTGAGCCTTGAATAAACAGCTCTGAATACCTTTAAACAGCTAACTGACCTCTTGAGTGACTTTCTCGAATTAAAGCTGTTTGTTAAACATCCTCTTTCCACTAGATAAAGGTCTAGAACAAAAGGGTCTTGCTTTTCTTGAAGGTGTTCTTTAAGTTGTTTGACTGGTTTGGGCTGCCTGGTGGTGGTGGCCATTAGAGATGAAATGAAGAAGAAGAAGAAGAAGAAGAAGAAGAAGAAGAAGAAGAGATTGGTAGTGCCAAGTGGGAGCTGAGTTCAGGTAGTTTTTGAGCACAAGAGAAAATAAATGGATTATAGAGTAATAAAAGAAAAGGTGCAATCACATTAAATGAGACAGACAAAGTATATCTGTCAGTTTGGGGAAGAAAGATTGGGTATTTAAGGCCCTTGGAAAAGAGAGTATGTTCTCTAGGCCATATGCTCTTTAACTGTTACTGTTAGTGGTACCCTCTTCCAGTTTCAGATTTTGCATCTACTCACCAAAGATGTTTTCTATTGAATTTGGAGTATCTCCTATTTCTTCTATTCTATATCTATATGTTTGGCATACATCATTGCTTGTCTTTATTCTTTAGACTTCTGCCATTGTTTTCTCTCTCTCTCTCTCCCATGAAAACATGTTATCATGTTGATATAAGTTGTTTTCACGCCCATATATGGTCCTTAAAGGCTTTTGTCTCATTTATGAGAAAAAAAAGAACAAAAGAAAAGAAAGAAAGAACAGATGGGTAAACAAGAAAAAGAAAAATAAATTGATAAAATTCGAATTATGTAGAATTCCTTAAAAATATCTTTTGGGTTTTATGCAAAGTTACTTGTATAAATACTTAAAAAGGGTGAAAATTCAATTTTCCCAGTCCTATAGGCTTTATTGGATATCATATTCAAATGAAAAGGAAAAGGGCCTTAGTTTATTTATTTCATTTTTTGGTCGGATTCTTTTTCTAATTGTTATTAGTTATTTATTAATTTGCTTTTTATTATTTTATACTTTTTTTATTGTTTGCATAATCATGCTCATGCCCTCACCCGGAAAAGGCAGCGGGTCATGTCCTGAAGGAGCCCTCCCATCAACGGCACAATACTCCGAAATTCAGATACTCACGCACAAACAGAGAAAATAATAAATACTCATAAAAGAGAATAACATATAATTTGATTTTAGGTTGTTTAATTCTCTTAATCTATGTGCAAGGCATTTCACTAAATCAATAAAATTAGATATAATCTTACTCTTATAATATAATTATAATTTTGTATAGAGATTGAGAAACTATTCGCTCTTACTAAATATTTATATTTCTAAAGAGTGTTATACGATTTCCTACTTTAAATAAAAATTATTTATATAGAGAATAATTCTAAATTTACAGAACATTTGGTTCACTTTGAAATGCCTAAATCTCTACTAAAGAAACATATTAGAAATTAGATGGGACAGCATTCTTAAAAATTAATCATGTTATTATGCATGTGTTATCTATTCAGAACCAACTCGTTTGAATTCCAATTAATTTAAAACTTTGAAGGTTAATAGAGTTTGATGCTTGGACCAACAAATAAGTCAAAATGCTACCAATTAACTCGCACACTCTAAATTTTCGATCCATGTTCTAATTAATGGTATAATTTCTTTCAATTCATTATAACCATTGTTTATATCTTTATCTCTCCTTGAAAAATAACTGTCTTATTAAAAGAATCCATAATCATAATTTTGATTATTTTGAAAAAATTTCGAGACATTACATATACAATTAAATTTTTAAAAAATAAGTTAAACAAACAATCACAAAAATAAGAAACTAATACATAAAATTTTCTTTTATGTGCTTCAATTATCTTAATTTGCATCTATGATATTACACTAAATCAAACATAAAAGGTAGACACGATTTTGTTATGGAAAATTAAGATATATTAAATATAATTTTGTATGGAAAATTAAGCAGTAACCAATATGTTAATAAATTTTACTGGCTTTCCAACTATTTCGTAATAAGGAAAAGGAAATTGATTACGTGGTTTAGTCATTCGACACAGATGATTTTATGATTTTTTTGTGATATTTTAATATTTTAAAGATTAAAGTGTTAATGATTTATATCAAAATTTATTAATACTGTTAATTAAATATTATATTTTATTCATTTAAGGTTAATTAGTTGTAATTTTACTACTATTTCATTCTTTATTAACTTAATTTTCATTTAGTACTAAACATGTTTATTTCTGTAGAGTTTAGAGAGAGAGAAAAAAAGTCTTTCAATTCAATTTTTTTTTTTTTTAATTCTAGTCAATTTCGATAAGTTTTGAATGATCTTATAAGACTAAAGAACTCTAAAATTCGTCTTTTACTAGACAAGATCGATTTTACGGTGATAAGACTTTATTTGAAATACAATTTTCAAAACTATTAATAATATTAATAAATTTAGAAATAAAATCGCTAATAATATCATTTTCAGAATATTAGAATGTGACCCAAAAAATCACTAACACCTCCTGTCTCAAAAAGTTAAATTACAGGGTCAACTTTTATATTTCCCCAAAGGATATTTAATGCTAATTACTATAGAAGTGGAGTCTCCAAAATTAATTTGAAACTCGGAAAATTTTGTTGAACCAAACAGCTAATAATTCCAACTCAGTTACAGACAACAATGAAAACAATAAAGTATAAGACATAACTAACTACTTGGTGATGAATTTGTTCGGAGAAAGGAAAATAAAGAAGAAAAAGAAAAAGGGATTCGGTAATGAATTGGTACAACGCCCAGCCAAGTTGTTGGAAGTCCAATTTTCAAATTCATTATCAAGAAATTGGATTGCTTCAATAACACGATCCCCTTATGTAATGATGTTAATTTTTGATAGATAATAAGCTTCTTACACCTTAATTATGCTTATCTATCTCTACATTATATATTATAAATTGAGAATATTGGGCTACCTAATTCGTTTATGGAAATTGCACTCCTTTTACAATTTTAAAATAACAATTTATTCTTTGTACAAAGCATAATCATTCCAGTTAGAATATTCATTACAATTATAAATTCGTATATCAGAAAAATCCTTGTGGTTGCCGATGATATATATATATATCTTTTTCTAATTTTTTAACCAATGGAAAGCATTTTATGTGAAATTTCTTTAAGGCATTGGATTATATTATTAAGACAAGAGTAGCTTTTTCTTTAAAAAATAAAAAAAAGAGACAAGATGCAGCAGAATTCCCATTTTTATGTTCACCTTTAATGCCAGACATTCTTTTTCTTTTTCTTACTTTAGAGATATTTAAAGGAAGTGTACATTTTTGTTTTGCTTTTAAAAGTTTTTAAAAGACAACGTTCATCATAGATCATAATTCAGATTCTACATTTTAGGGTCTTTAGAGATATTACACTTCAGATGTTCATCATTCTTTTAGGTCATGTTAAATTATTATTATCATCTTATTTTTACTAATCCAACACTAATCTCCAATAAAGAACAACATAAGGGTAAGTAGTGATAGTGAGAGCAAGATCAGCAGCTAGAAAAGGGACTGTTGGTTGAACTGGAAGAGAGAGGAAATGTGTTGGAGGGTGGCAGAGCTCCAAATAAAAGTGGGTTGAGATTATCCTCAAGTAATTGGTGTCACACTTTATCACCTCTTATTCATTCCTGTGGGATCCATAGCATAACCCACCAAAATGGCCGTAAAAGAGCTGTACATGGGATATATCATGGGCCATTCTTATCAGTCACCATCCACTCCAAAACCCATTAATCAGATAAATTTTAAATTTCTCATTCTCCATTTTGTTTCACATTTTAATTAATTATTTTTTATGCTCATATATATATATATATAAAATTCTGACTTGGCAGGCAACCATTGAAAAGCATATAAACTATCTACGAGACAAAAATAAATGAAAAGGCAGATAAGCTTTCATTTGGGCTACTAGACGGAATGAAATGAAACAAATTTGAGTTTTCACGGGTTTTAAATGGGAAACCAAGACAGAGTATAATAGGGGATTCTTGTAATTTCCGTTATTAAAGAGTAAAAGGAACACGGGTGCAAGCGCAACCTTGTCCGGGAAGGCACACGTGCGCTAGAACAGGTAAAAGGTGCCTGAAAAAATCCATCATCACCATTGGATCCGGAATGATGTTTTTACTGCCATTGAAGTTTCGGCCTTTTGAGTTGAGCGACAAATTTTAGGAACTACAATCATGGCCACTTAATGAGCGCATGCACCACTAAACTTGGAGTAATAAATCCTACGTGGACCACAATTTTTTCACTCCGCCATTTGAATTTGAAAGTAAGTCTATAAGCAGAAATCCCTGAAAAATTTTCTGGCAGAGAAAGCTTTTTAAGAGATTATAACTAATGTTCAAACTCTGTGAAAAGATGGCCGCGACAGTGTGGATTCAAACTGCTACATGGCATAATAAGATATCTAGAATACATAGCAGCAACAGCATTACAAAGATTGCGTGATCTGCATAATAAAAAATAACATCCAAATCCCTGTGCTACTGGAAAAAAAAAAAAGTCTTGTTCTAGGCTTAGTCCTAAAGCTTCCAACAAAGTTGGAAACAAGATAACCAGCGGATGTGAGAATTACATTCAATAGATATTCAGGTAAATAAATGACAAAGAATATGCGAAACACATGAAACAAGGGAAAGTAGTCTTCAACACCCAAGAGGTTTGGATACTGAAACTGGATGTAGAGCTCTCAATTTCTCAATTTTGGACTTAAATTCACTTCGGAAGGACATAAATGATCTCTGCCGAATAGCAAAGGCAGTACTGAATTGTTTAATCTCCTCTCCAAGATCTTTCCTTCTCTGCTCTGCAGTGTTCAGATCTTTCAGAAGATCTTCCTTTTGGGCAGTAACCAGTGTGAGCTTTTGGGATGATTCTGAGACTCTATCCAGCAAGGAATCTCTTTCTTCTTTCAAAAGCTCAAACTTTCTTTCCAAGCTAGTATATTTTTCTTTAGAATCCTCCAGAAGCTGGTTATTCAAAGTCAACTGCTTCTCCAAATCATGGTATTTTTCCTTGATACTGTCAAGTTCATAGTTTAGCTTCTCCTTTGCATAAGCAGTTTCCCCTCCCAGAGTGGAGTCCTTCATCACATTTAAAAGCTAAATCTTAACAAGGAGAGAGCCTAAATACTTTATGTTTGAGCTAGAATATGTTTTCTTTTATTCTCCAAGTACAAATACTTGCTGATCTCTAAGACACAAAGGTACGGAAATTTTTTTGCTTCAGATACGACTAATTCTTCAAGAAATTGAAAAGCGAGCACAGACTAAAAGCAGAGTCCAACGATAAGTGAGCGTATAAGCAGCCTATGTAATTCCTCTCACAATAGAAAAAGATTTGTTGATCGCATTCAAATTGAGAACATGAGAATTTTCAGCAAAATTATGGTCCAGAGGCTAATTTCTACAAGCAAATTCTTGACTATATTTTCGTTTTAAGAAATAAGAATTACCTAGGAAATTAAACACAAAAGTTCAAGAGACTTTTTCGTATAATTTGATTATTCACTAGCTACATAATAATATAGACAAGAGTATAGTAAAACAGTTTAAATCATCAAAGTCCTAAAAAGGGAAAAACAGCATATCCAAACATCAAGGTGAAAAATAAGATCATGATTGATAAATGAAATCTTGATAATTGTGACCAGGCAGCTACCTTATAGTCGCATCTGCATGTTGTGTTCTTTGCTTCTTCGTTCTGAATGGCTAGTTTCTCTGCTGCTACCATCGATTCAATTGTGCCTTTTAACCTCTCAGAATGTACTTTGCACTGCTCTTGGACTAGAAAATCATTTGGGAAACATTTATGATCGTCCTTTGCCATTAAGAAATAAGATTCCAAATTTGAGAAAAGGCTAATGCCAAATTCGCTAGTGCTAGAAAGCAATTTTGCAGTGCAAGATTCCCCATCAGGTACAAAACTCTGTTTAAACAGCGAAAACAGCAAGCAAACCTCACCGATTCTGATTTTGCAAAATGTGAACTGAAAGAGGTATATAATATATATAAGCTTCACCTGCAGTGTTAGAAAAATATCCTTGTAAACGTCTTTGCAACTGGTCAGAGATTTGCAGAGTGTTTGGGGAACTTCTTTAACTGCCAAAGCTTCTTGTTTCAATTTTGATATCTCCTCCATCAATTGGTTATTTAATGATAGTTGTTCTGAGTGCTTCTTCTGTAAATAAATGCACCCAGCACATGAAAAGACAGGAAGAATGCGGTAATGCGATGAATCTCAAAGAAATTGAATGGCTTGAATATAAGAACGAAGTCTCTACTTTCAGTTTCTGAAGACCGAGTTTTACATATTGAAATGGGAAGTAGAGAAAATTTGCGTGCAAAAGCAGCATCTGTATACCGAACTGAGTCTAAAACGAAATCTTGCTAAATATTTCATGTAAAGATAAGAATAGAAACTATGTTAGTCCACATTTTGGAAATGGACAAACGAACTTACAAGGTTTAAGACTATATAAAACAGTGAATCTAACTATCTAATACTGGGATGTGTAACTGTAGTTTAATATTTAGAGTCACAAAGGGATTTAGGTAGCTGAAGTCTTCAAGCTTAGAGTTTACTTACTGGAGGAAAAAATTGAAAAACGTGATGCGACATTATATACTAACCTGAAGTTCATTCTTTTCTTCAGTAATGAGTTCTACTTGCCTTTTAAGATTCCCAACTTCATTCCTGCAGTTATCACTTGGGGTTCCCTGAGAAATTTATAAAGTAAAATAAGCGCATGTATCAATTACCAGAAGTTTCCTTAACCTTAACCAAATCATATATACTGTACTTCCAGAACAAATATGAATGAAGTATCCTTTTTATTGGCGATTATCAAAATAATAGAAAATAATGCACCATTTATTTCGGAATGCAAAAGAAGTAGATATCTATAAGAAAGTGATAAAATGCGATGATAAAGCTTGTACAAGTTGAGTGCAAAAGAAACTTAAGGGTACAAAACTCACAGGAGATATATCACTTGATGGGAAGGATTGAACTTTTCTCGAAGGAGTCATTTGAATTGAATCAAGGTCAGCTATGTAACCTTTGTTCATTTTCATCCATGTATCTTCATCAGCTACATTGCTAAGAGTATCGGGAAGAGGACTAAAATCAGGAAGCCCCGAGTAATTGGAACGATTAGCAACAAAGGCATTTGGAACTGCCTTAAAACGGGGGGTTCTAAAAATATCTCCTGGACTTCTGCTATTGCTGTCATTCGATTCTTCCCTGCCACTTTGTCTCCCTGAATTCTTTCCCTACCAATGGTAACGTAAAAGAAGGTTTAGATGTCCCAAAATGCTATTGGAATAAATCAGGTAATGATCTCTTTAACAATTCCAAGCAGTTAGAACAATATTAAGATGCGATTACAGAGCATCTAACAGGAAAAGAATAAAAGGAATTTTCATCAGTACTCAAAAGTAGTAAGGTTTAGAATTGTCATACCGGACCAGCATCCTTATCACACTCTGGAAAGGTGACACAATTGCTGAGATTATCAATTTTCATCTGCTGCTCCCTGATGCATTGATCGCGCTCCTTGTGTGATTTCCTCTCCTCCTCCAGCTGCATTTCAAGCTTCTCCCTTTCTAGTTCATACTGGAAATAAATAGATTGAAGAGAAAAATGTATGAAACCAATCCAATGTAAGAATTCATAAAACTCATCATCATTTTCGACATCAGATCGAAGGAAGAATCTACCTTCAGCATGTCGTTTCTCAATTTTAATATCTCTTGCTCTAGTACTTCAGCCCGAGATCCCTAGATAAGAGTTTGACAACTTGAAAATTTTGTTTGAGCCATATCATATATTAAAATTTAAACACATGACATCATTATCACCTGCAGTTTTTTGCGTAGCTCTTCTATCTCTAACTTCTGCCGCTTCAGTAAGGCTGCATCCGTCAATATCTGTATCACAGACGAAACCTTGATTAGTAGCGTTCTCCAATTTAAATGGAAGGAGCTAAGGAATTAAATATAAAGAAATCATTGACTGACAAGGTGCTAGTCTTTCCTGACCAGCACCAAGCACGCATGTCCCTATTCTAGCACTTCCCTCGGTAGCATTTTGCTTAAAATATAAAACCTGAAATCCATCATTTTTATCACTTCGGTTTCACAATCTAAATTTTGTCCAGCACATACTCAAAAATCAATTTGACAAAGTAAAATTAAAATTTTATAGCTGCTAATTAACGTGTTGAAGTGGTTAATCATTCATATAAAGCAACAGGCACACCTCATTCACTTGGGCACAATTGGTAATGCGCTTGGCTCGGCTAGCAAACTGGAGAGTCCCTTTTGTTTCCTCAATGTGAACCTACAGTATTAAAACAGAATTTGCATAAAAAAAATGTTTCACCCAGAAGGCTCAACTGGACAGTTTTAAAGATCACGGGGGAGAACAATTAATATATCGATAGAACATGAAATAATAAGCTACCTCTTCTGGGGCTATTGTACATATAATTGAAGTTTTGGCGTTACCGCCAAGAGCAGGTTGAAGTATGCGAGTCAGCTTGCTATCACGATAAGGAATATGCGCCCTGCATTAGTAATGTGACAATTTAAAACATAGTTCTGTCCATGAGGAAAATGCCTCAGAATCTATAATTTAATAAATTAAGACATAGTTATGTTATCAATCTATCAGATTAAGAGAAAAAACTGTAAAATAAACAATTACCTCTGCTTTGAACCATCACTTAATTTGTTAATCACGTTACCAAGAGCCATCAAGCTCTTGTTAATGTGCTTTCCTTCTTTCAAACGTACTCCTCCAGCTCCAGTCTTAGCAATCCTTTCTGAACCAGCTAAATCTACCAAGTTCTACTTTCCAATAGAAACAATCAACATAAGTTTTAATAGTCAGAAGGAAATAACTGTATTATCGTTAAAATCGCAACAGATTTACTAAAAGTCTATTAAATAGAAACTTGAAAGAAAATGCACACCAAGACAGAGACTCGAATAGCATCACGGCTTGCATAATCAGTAGAAGAGTTGGTTTCCTTCCCTTTGCTCTCAATAACCTGGCATATAGGACATAAAGTATCATATGCATCGCAAACAATGGTGTATATTGGAGCTTAATTCCAACAATGGATAAAAAAAGCGTTACCATTCTGAATATTGTGTGAGACCTACTGCTCCGAGCATTCATGTTTGTCTCCCCGAAATGCCTATTAACTAAATACAGGTTTTAAAATACATGTAAGCACATTATCATTATATTAAAGGACAAATAGGAGAAACTAGAGAGTTAGAATTCAAAGATGCAATTTTAAACCTTCTCCTGATGCCATGAGATTTAGGACTTGCTCAGCATTATTCACAATTTCCTCCCTGAGTCCTGCAACAAATATACCACGCTGGAATACAAGAAACATTAAACACTTTGTTCAGAAAGTCTAAAAAAATGCAAGAATTCAAATCAATTGAATTCTATTTGGTTAACTCTCATGTTTGGAAATCCCATTTAAGTTACTAGAATTCACTTCCAACTAAAAAAGAAAACGATATTTGAAGAATTGAATTCTAACACATGATTCCAAACATAGCCTATTAACATTATAAAACAAATAATGGAAGAGTGCAAAAGTTTCTATCAAAATCCAACCTCCAAACTTTCATGAATTTGCAATTTCTGATTCTCCACAGCAAAAAGATCATTAATCTCTTCATTATATATCTCCATATAAGAAACCCTTATCAGAAACTCTCTGTTACACGTCTGCTCCAACAATACTAAAACGTCAACCAAAAAAGAAAATCACAATAGCAATAAACACTTCAACAACCAAAAGCAGTTAAAAGAAGAAAAAACTACCATCTCTATTTTGTTAAAAATATCTTTAACAGCACGATGAATAATTCCAGGATCATTTTCAGAACCATTCATAGTGAAAGTCTTTCCACTACTTGTCTGTCCATAAGCAAATGCAGTTCCTATAAAAGAAAAAAGCATTTCAATTACTTCACATCCAAAAACGGTCTTAAAAATTTTCGAAAGGTGAAAAAAGAACATACCATTAAAACCATCAACAGCAGCATGGATAATATCTTTAGTAAGAAGCTCGTAAATTTTGGCATTTGTACAACTTTCATCAAACACGTGGTCTGTTAACGATAGCAATTAACATCGAGTAAAGCTAATTTGATTGAAGAAAAAGGTTCCAAAGAACTGTAAACAGAGTAGAAAAGAAATACCAAAAGCGTAAGAGACGCCAGAGATAGGAGTGGAGTCAGATTTGCGAAGAGAGATGTGACTATGTTCAACTTTCCAGTATGTTCCATTTGTGATCTCTGATGATGCTGCTGCTGGTCTTACTCTTACCGCTACACAGATCTTCTCCATTTCTTCTTCTTCTGTATGAATAGTTTTTGGGGGATTTTGAAATTTTGTTCGATTTGAATGCAACTGGCTGCTTTCATGGGCGGGATCACTGTTTGATTTTCAAAATGCTATTCAATTATTCGTAATTAATGGCCCATATAAGCTTATTGGGCCGATGTACATATGGGCTATCAAATATTCATCTCGGGCACTTCTTCAGTACTTTTTAGGTAGTGTTTGCACAAGGTGGGTCTCTTTTCTGAATCAGTTTTGATTTCCAATCCCAATTCTTTTCTTTTATAAAAAAGGGTTTTTCTTTATTTTTATTTTCTTTTGTCAATTTATCATAAATATGGCTTTACAGATTAATGAAGGTGGTGCGAGTAAAATCTTTTGAATGGTTCAATTGACATATTTATAGTCAAAAAGACAATTCTCTATAACCCTTTCAGCATCTTTTTCTTAAAGAAAAATGATTTAATTAGTACACTTAATAATAACCATTCAATGGAAATCTCACCCTCTAATTCTAATTAGGAAACCGGAATGAACTTACAGACGAAGAAAACAGCAGTTCCTACTGCAAAAAGGAACCAACCGCTCGTTAACATGCATATTACCCATTCTCAGTATTATTCTACAGTAGATTCAAATTCTTAAGCTTGATCCCATCTTTTCATTGCTTTTTCCTTTCTTTTTCTGTGTCGTTTGGTTAGTCAATCAAATTCAGGATTCCTTCTTCTTTCTTTAAAAATAATTTCTCATCTGTCTTTTGGTGATTTGATGGGGACTACAAATCCTAATTATCCAAATCCATTTCCTGCACCTGGAAGAAGAAAGGGCCCATCTCTCTTTTCAGATTCTTCCGTATACAAACTCCATTTCTCTGCACTATTTCTTGTGCATGCATACGTATATATTATATAACCTAAGATTCAAATTTAAACATGCTATCATTATTATTATTATTTTATTTTTCAATGATTGAAATTCTACCAAACCCGTATCCTTTTTTCTTTCAATGTATGCTTGTTAAAATGATAAATTATTTGCTTAATTAGTCAACATTATATAATTAACATTTCAATTCTTCCTAACACGTACTTGCATGTATCTATATCTTTCGGCTACCATATTTTAATGTCAATATACTTTCTATATATGCTTAAATTTACAGGTTACGTGAGCTAATTTACAGTTCAGATTTGTAAATACATTTTAGCAATAAAGTATTTGTTTATTTGTAGTTCGGTAAAATGTTATTATTTCTTTAAACATAAATATTTTAGTCTATTAAACTTTTTATCATTATTAAGAAAATTCTAGTTTTCATAGATGAAAATCAATATAAAAAATAATGACAATCTAAAATAGAATAATAGAAAAAATAATAATATATCAATAAAATAGATTAGGGATGATGGGCCTACAAAACATTTTCTTCCCAATTTTGAAGTAAGAATATGCGAAAAATAAATGAAAAGATAGATATATACTGAAACTTTTCCAAAAGAAAATGATAAAGGATAATATTTTTCACATGGGTCATAAAATTCACTTTCTTTTCTCATATTTTTCCTTCTTTCCTTTCCAGACAATAATATCTTTTTCTCTTTCGCTTCTTTTTTCTTTTCCCTCTCATGCCACTATTTTTCTTTCAAACAAATTAAGGATTAGCTTCATCACTTCATGCACTGCATATGATTCTTAACTTTATTGCCTAATAAGCAAAAGAATTTGATTCATTTTCAAAACACAGCTAATTTTTAAATATGAATATGAATGTCGTGATCAATTTTTTTTCCAAAAGTGTCATATAAAGTGCTTAACGCAATGGCAAAATCAAATTAATAGCAATATTTTTTTCTTTATTTTTCTCACTTTCCTGTTTCATGTTAGGCTTTTCTACTGCTACTGAAATTGAAATACAAGGGTCTCAATTTTTTTAACAATATATATATATAATTATAATAATATATGCGTGTAAAGTCAGAAGAAAAAAAAATGAAGGAATAAAATCAGATGGCAAAGTAAGAGATTGCCACCCACTTGTGTTAAAAACCCATCCTTGTAAATTTAGACAATTAGGTTATCTTTTCCGTTTCCTTTGAATTTGTGGCCTAGATTAGTGTCACTTGTTAGTTATATTACATACGGTAATGATGAATGAAACAAGTTCATCCTTGGTGGGTATGGAATCTGAAACTCCAAGTTTCCCGAACATGTGGAACTGCTACTTGTGTTGTATCGTGAATGGAGGCATATCCATTTCCCAATTACCAGCGGGAGAAGGGCCAACATGTTCTGTTGGTCCAAGTAAATCATAAGAATTTCTAATCTTTATCTTCAATAATCTTTTTATCTGTCGAATTTTCTGTCTACTTTTATTGAGAGAGAAGTCTGATATTGATGGGAGATGAAAATACATATTTAAAAACTTATATATGTGAGACCTAGAAAATTATTTAAAAAGATGAAAAAGAAAAGAAAAGAAAGAAAAGTGAGGATGATGGAGATACACCTTTCTAACTAAAACACGTTTTCTCACAGCTTTTTACTCTAGATTTTTCCCATTATATATATATATATATATATATATATATTTTTGTAAACTTTTCTTACTATATTAACGCAAAGGTTAGAATCTTCTTTATATATATACCAAATTAAAAATGAAAAATGAAAAGAGCCTTTTTTTTTTTTTTTTTTGCAGTGAAATGGCAATCTGTGGCTTTAAAAATTCATTGATATGTAACTGTTCATTTCATAGAGTTAGTTATTAGTTTCAGATTTTGCTGTTTTGTCCATATTAATAGACATTGTAACAGGATAATGGATTATATTGATAAACACAATTGCGCAACCACTTTATTCTATTGGAAATTATCGCAATATATAGTTGAGATCTTTTAGAAAAAATTTACATAATACATCTGCAAATGAAATTTGTCTTTGGAATGAATTATAATTAAAAATTAAAAAAGAAAACATGAAAGAAGAAGATAAAATAAAATCTTAAATTTGAAAAAAAAAATTATGATCTTATGAAATATATTAATTTTGCTGATGTATAATTCATTTGAAATTTTTATTTATTTTATTAAGATTTTAATTTAATATACTCAATTTTACAAATTTAATTATAAATTTCTTGTATAAACAAATAGATTTTGGATTTATAAATAAATATCATAAAATTTTATGAAACTTTTTCTGATAAGATATATTGCAATTGTAATTCTGAAATATAAGTAGTTCGTAAAATTATTGGAGAGTGATGAATTCACTTTAGAAGAGTTCATTTCTAGGCCTTAATCTTTAAAATTAAATTTAGTATATAATAATATGATAAATCCTAGAAGGCAAATGGGTAATTTTGTTTTTTTTTTTTTTAAAAAAAAAAAAAGAAGAGCAGAGAGCTCGTTTGGAACAAAGTGGTTGTGGAAAAAAAAGTAAGTTCTTTATGAAAAAGTAATATATAGTAGTAATACTCATGTCACACCAACTTTGTTTTTATAGAGATAATCAATCTTTTAGGTGGAATGGAACTTATATTAATTTGTGGGTCCAAATAATCAAGTTAATAGTGCTACTCAATTAATGCACCAAAACCCATAATTCTGCATGTGTTATTTCACTTCTTTCTTCTGTGAGTCAGGCGCCTTAATGCGGTAGTCTGTACATAAAAGTTTTATATATAAATAGAGACACTAAGAGATAGAGCGAGAGAAAACACAAAGACAAAAGCGTGAACTCATCAATAATCCTCCAAAAGAAGGGTACTGTTTATATATATAGTTATAGTTATATAATATAATGCCTGAGCAAGCTTACAAATGTTAGCTCTACAGCTCTCTACTACATCCATCGCTGATCATTGGACCTATTTCACCTCTTATCACTAAGCCAAGTTTTACGTTTAGCTATAACAAGAAAGGACTTGAAAGAAAACAAAGAGAGAGAGAGAGAGAGAGAGAGACATCCTGCGCTATTTTTTTTTTCTCAAAAGGAAGAGTCCCAGACAAGACCATAAGCGCTAGCAGAAACTTCAAATCTTTACATGGCGTAGCAACGTGGGTTTTGTCGAAAAACCAGAAAAAGAAATTAAAAAGAAGACTTTCAATCCCCAAAAGAAAAAAATAAAAAAGAGAAAAAAAGAGGGGAGAGGGGAAGACTTTCACGAGCAGCCAAACTGTAATCCACTGGCCTGCCTATTTCTAGAGAGTGCTCTAATATTATTGTGTAATTATTAGAGCTTTATTGGGTCTAAATTTTTAATATTTAGGTCAAATTAAGGTTGACGTTGATGATGATAATAATGATGCGCGTTGCATGGCTTGCATGGTAACTAAAACATGGCACAGATCCGAAAGTCTGGTTTGAAGAGATAAATATTCGGTTGTTAACCGGTCATTTTCTCTCCATAATACTCGACAATGTTCTAGAACTGAACCCAACTGGCTCTTCAGATCCCGGTTCTGGAATTCTAACTGGTTCAACCGTACCGTAAGGTCCTCTAAATGCCTCTTCTTTCTCCAGCGGGACCGTCGGGCTGATTCCCGGTTTGATACCATTCGCCTTCTCTTTCTCTCATCAACGCAGTGAACCACCCGATTTGAGTTTGAGATCGAGTTCGACTCCTCTAAACTGGAGCTTGGACTATCTGTAGTAGGCGACTCGAGTACAGATAAGATTTGCTGAATGTCACTTGCTGTGAGCCCGGCTTCAAAAACCGGTTTCTCAAACTGGACAGCTTCTTCAGAAAAGAACATAGTGGACCGGCTCTTTCTTCTTTAATTCTTGCAAAGTAAACCGGAGGGAGGAAAGGAGGAGAAAAGGGAAGAATGAAGTGTTAGGGATAGGTATTTATGGAGAAGGGGAGATGACAGTTGGGTCCCATATTAACAAAAGATTTTGGAAAAGTAGGGGCATTTTTGTCCAAAAAAAGTGTACATTTATTTTGTTGTGCTAAGCTTTCTGTGTCAGTGGGCGTTTATTTTATTTTATTTTTTCTTCTGGTAAGAAAAATGGTGGGTCATGGTGGCGATGAAGGAGGATCAAGTTAGCTTAATCACGAAGAATCAAACAAAAACAGATAAACTACAAATTATAGCATTTAATAAATAAAGAAAAAAGGTGTTAATACTGAAGAAAGAACAGAACTTTATAGCACAAGCCATATGGGATACGGAGGTATGGCCTAATAACTTATGGTTTGTCGGTGGTCTGTGCGTGAATTTTATGATTCTTTTATTAAATAACTAAGTTTTTCGGCTGCTAATTTACTAGTCAATATCATTTAGCAAGTCCTTCCAGTAGTAATATTGTAAGAGATAAGAAATGGAATCGTGAAAGAGGATAAAATGATCTTCAGCACTTAGATTTTCTGCCACCTAATTAACTCCAGAGAATTACATATTATTCGGAATTTCATGCCAAATTGTTATATATGTTATATTATTTTAAAAATTTACGATAGATTATTATGATATTTTTAAAAATAGATAAAGTATTAGAATTTTCAATAGTCTTAGAAAATAAAAACTGAATTGAATTAAGTTTGCTGATGAATTCTGACCAGGGAAATTCATTTTATTGATATGGAAATGATGAAATCCTTGTGCTTAGCAGTGTCTCCCGTTTGCAAAGCTTCAACCTCATTTTGGATTTGCCCTTAGCATTTGCGACCACAAATGGTCATTACATATTTGCCTTTTCCTCCACATGCAATCTGTATTGCTGCTTACTTCTAAAATAGCTCTGTAATTCCAAGCACTTAAGGCATCATATCATATTCTTTGGGCAATTAACACAATTACCAAAAAACTTATATAGAAACCCGTAGTCCCAATCCATCTGTAAAACCATCATGAAACAAAATTCTAATACAAAAACTTGGAAGTAGAACAAGCCAAGTGCTAAAATGTGATTAAGATTTCCCTATTCTCCAACTTCAGTGAAGGCAACCCCTCCAAATTTTCTTTGATTTGCCTCAGAGTTCCTATTAAATTTCTTTTATGTTAACTTGCTTTCAGTCCCTCTCTCCCTCTGTATATATTAATGGTTAAAGAAAGAGGTACCAATAGAAATGTAAAGATTTTGAGGGATGACCTCATGATCAGAAGGGATAGAGTAAAGGGTTTGAGTATATACAAAAAAGGAAACTAACATCAAAGCTAAGGCACTCAACACCAACTGCTTTACTAAAAGGAAGTTGCATCAATTCCATACATGGCCCCATTATTAATAAAAGAAATACACACCAAAAACATAATCTTTAGCAAGTAATATAGAGTATTGTCAGGTTATGAATGCAGAAATATCGACATTTCTCTTTCGCTTTTGCTCTCTTCATGAATTTGCTAGTACGTGGTAATATTTTCCATCATAGCAAGCAGATTGTTTTGCTTTCAAAGTAGACAATGCAGTTCCTAAACAACATGGCATGCACAGTCCAATAATCCGAGTTTTTTAAGTAGACAGAAACTTGTTGTATATGGTTGGGAATATTCCTGGGGCAGTTTAATTGTTAGTGTTATTGGTAGTTTTGTAGTTGGAAGTTAGTGTTGGCTGTTGCAACTTAATTTAGCAAAGATTTAAAAAGCAAGTATTAGTGGAGGCTAACATGCACACGTTTTATAGGTCAGGAACTAAAGCGAATCTAAGCATCTCTGTGGCCTGTGTCGTCTGCTGAATACTTTGTGGTTCAATTCCCTAGTAGCCTTCATGTGCTGCTGCTTCTATATTTTAAATGAGTCCACCAGATACCTTCTTTACAAATGATTTTTCTTTTTCTTTTCAGTTGCTTTCCATATGCTAAGCAACTGCGGTGTTCCCATAACACGTAGCATCAATAATGTTGAACTTGATAGTCGAATTCAAGACAATATTATGATAGGAAATCCTTAAAGAGAATTAGCGTGCAGGAGACTTGCTATTTCATCCAAGTCCATATGATTTAATTCCCCTGTCGAGAAGGTTCAGTTCAGATTGCATGATGGGTCCTTAGGCTGAGTTTTGCCCATCTGTCATATAGTTATTCATTCTTGTCATTCCATATGTTGGTGAACGTCGTGCAATCGGAATATATAAAATAATAAATAAATAAAATTCCTCATGAAATTATTATGCACCAGACAAATCATTTCTATTAAAGAAATATTTAATTGCATGGTTTTATCATGAAAAAAGTATTACATTATAAAGTCCTATGCTGAATAGCTCCTAATTTAGAAAAGTATGAACATTTTAAAAAGGGATGAAATATCCATATGGGATACTTCTTTTATATAAATGCATGTGGAATATATGTTTAAATTTAAGATTTTAGAATCAGTCTAAAAGAGCAGTTTAACTCTCTAAATTTAAGGACAATTTGTCAATTACCTTTATGTTTGTAATCCTTTAGTCATAACTGAATTCTTGATATATAATGTCTTAGTCTTTTAAAATTAAGAATAAAAAATATGTGAATATCATATCGTATGCAAGATTTTTTAAGAATTATTCCACAGCAGGCAATACATTCTCTACGCTTGGTATATTCGAAGGAAATGGACTGCATAGTGACTGCTTAAAATGGAAAATGAACAACCAAACCAACCAACTTCAGGGGAATGGCTACCCTCGCCTAAGTTCAAGGAAAGCACTCGCTGAAGTCTTCCTTTGGTATTCTTTTTTTTTTTTTTTTTTTCTACGTGTTATTTTTTTAATTGATCTTTTATTTTTTTCTTTTTCTTTTTCAAAAAGGCAAAGCAAAGTCATTCAATTGAAGGGAAACACTTTGTGGTAGGCTAGAGCACCAAAGTTATAAAAAGCAACTAGAGGGTCCCCCTCCAATCTGCCAATAAGAAGAGAAACCTTGAAAGCCACAAAGCAAAGTAAATTCAAAAGAAGTTTGGGAAGGCAAGAAAAAGTATGATGTAGGATAATCTAGAAGAATCATTAGCCAGCCTCTAATAAATTAAGTATTTAGTTCTAGTGATGCATGGTTAACCATCCATGCCGGTAGAACTGCTAAAGTACTCAATCCCTCAAATGGAGAGGTTTCAGCCTCCAAATTCCCCAGGTAAAGACACCCCCATAAACCAAGAGATCAAACAGGAATGCTATAAGTAATAAACTAACAGAACTAGCAGGGAAAAGTAAAGCTTTGCATTTGTCAGTAATAAATTTCTATGTCGCAAAACCTTCAATGCAGTTCACGTTATTTAACACAGCGGCATGTTTCATCTAAACCTTAATGCTAAGGTTCGGAAAGCATCTATACCTTTTGTGCGCTTCGGACATTCAAAGTGCATAGCCACAACATACCAACAAGCTAAGCAATGCATTACGAGTCTTATCTAGCCAATGATAAAGCTCTAAGTCTACATCCAACAAATGGAGGGAAAGGAAGATAAATGTGCCTACAACCTGGCACCAATGAACTATTATTATATTCACGGATTTTGTTATGGATAATATACAATATTTTTCCCAAAGAGCTCTGAAAGACTCGAAGCAATACCGAAAAAGCAGATATAGAGTGTGTGAGAGAGAAATTTCATGTACAGTTTTGTTTACATGTCAACACCTGCAAAGGCTTAACCTTCATATGACTTTCCAATAATAATATCGTTTCTTCCACACTTTCTTTGCAGGTAAGACCCATCTGTGTTGCAGTTTTGAACGATAGATGAGAAGAGGTTCACAAATTCACTGGAGGACTTCCCTGAATTGGCAAATAGGGGAAAAAAACAAAAAATAAAAAATAAAAAAAATTAGCACACTTCTCCAGATGTAAGGAAATGATCAAAATCATGTCGAAAAGTAATTGCTGGCCGGCCTTCAATTTATGACATCCTCAACAAGCAGATTCAAAAAAATTGATACCATAATTACAATATTTGTGTCTCTATTATGCACATTCATATGCAGACACAGGAGAAAGAACAAGAAGAGGCTGGTTAGCTGCTAGAGCCACAGACAATATGCAAACAGTACCCTGCAACCTAATAATATATACACTACAGAATGCTATTACAAAATAATGAGCCTCTTTTTCATTCCTTAAAAATTGTGAAACAGCAAACTTACTTTAAACAGAAGATCATATGCAATATGTTCCCACGGCAATGATACAGCCATCAAGCAGCATTTAAGAGGCACCATTTCCTCATCAGAGCTTGTGGAGGCAGCAGCAGCTGCATAGGCATGCTTTGCTGCCACAGATGCAACAGATGCAGCTTTTCGAACAATTGAGCCAATCCCAAATCCTCTCTTTGATGTAACTGGTGAAAAGGGGCCAAAATCCTGCTGGCTTTGATCTGATAAATTAAATCCTATATTTAGCATACGCATATAACATATTCCCTCATATCCATTTTTCAATTAGGTAATCTACCAATGAATACAAGAAGAGGGTGAAGTGGCCACAAATAAAACTCAATTGTTCGCTTTTCTGCAGAAAGCAAAGCATTCGCATTTTATTCCAAACTCGTAGCAGTAAATGTTATCTGTTCTCTTACATGAAATCAAATCTCATAAACCCCTGGATTATCATCATTATACTCCGGGACTGCCCAATGTTATGTTGTCGTTTAATAACATACTGAACAACAATGAAATGTAGGGTTAGGTCAATTTCAGTGCCTGTGAACAGATAATATTACCATTGCATTGATATTATAACTTCCCCTAAACCCCCTACAAAGAAACAGAAGATGAAAAAGAGAGGTTAAAAAGAGAACTTCACTCCTACCTGCAACCCCAGAAACAGCAACTTCAACCTCCCCTCGTCCTCCGGGACCCTTCATGTATAGCTTATCAGTTTTGCCAGGGGAATGGCCTAATGAAAGGAGACTTCCAAATCGAGATTTTCCAGCTGCAAGATGAAGTATGCGCATAATGAACTTTATTGCAAGATGCAATGAAATAATGAAAGCAACAACATTCTCCATGCTAGATAGTGAATTCACTTCAGAAGGACAACTGTAAGATCAAAATTTAACAAGTCAATAAAATACTGGAGATAGAACTGATAATTAGGTCTACTTCAGTAAGTGGAAAGAACCTTGAGAAGATAAGAAGCTGTAAAATTATAAACAAACAATTATTAACCATCAACTACACCATTAAACTGGGAAAAGTGGTGAGCACGAGGAACATGCTAATAACAAAATATGAACATGCTTAACGCATAGCATTGTATAAAATTTAAAGACATACCATCATATGCTTCTCGAACCATTTGATAGCTTACAAACCCAGAGAAAAGAGTGAGCTGCAATCGAAACTACCGTAATTTTAAGACATGTAGAAGCTGATTTTCCAAGTACCAGTTATAACTGTGTATCCAACACTACCAAATCTGACATGAGAATTCAAGCCGAGCCAAACCTTAGAATTCTTTGTCTTTCCAGAACTAGTATCAACCTCCACAGGGGAAACACTATTGGAACTGCTATCAGGTGACTCTCTTTCACAAGGAAATGCTGCGCCACCATGTGCATTGAGAAGTACACAATAGCAATGATCTTTTTCTGTTAGGACCTGCATGGCAGGTAAAAGAATTGAAAGAATTCTAACAGTACATAGAACTGAAAAAAGTGAGTGGAGCAGTATTATATAGAGTGAGAATAAATAACAAGTGAGATACACAATTTTACACATAAACAATTTTCTATTTTAGATACTGGTAGCAAGTTCAATAGCGAAAAGAATAACACAGCATAGATTGGCCAAACCTGAATTGTAAACATAGCTAATAGCAGTCACCTATGATTCGCTGCTTTTGTATATATATATATATATATGTACACAGTGAAACTTGTAAGACAAATTATTACAAGGCTTCTGTGAAAACTTGTCACATACCACTGCATCAAAAGTGGAGTCGAAATCATCAACAGCAAAACATATATCTGGATATGCAGGAGTTGTCTCTACTTCCTAAATAATACAACAGTATCAGGTAAAAGTTTCAGATAAAGAATCAACTGACAGAGAAAACATTTTTCCCCAGAATGACTGAACTTGCCTTTTTTGAGTCTAAGTGAAAATTTACACGACTTGCTGATGCATAAACTGTCTTCACAACCTGCCGAGAAACCAAAGAAAACATTAATTTTACCATTGACAGATATATCTAAGCAGTTGCAACTTTTCACAAAACTGAACCAATTAGTTGCCACACAATCTAAATGTTTGTGATGCAAATAGCTGAGATAGCCTCATGATAATGAGAAGATTAATAGGTCATGGAGATCACCCATCATTCCTAGCCCATCTGAGCCCCAACCAATTCAGAATAAGTCATGTAAGGAAAAACAAGCACTGAACTTTACAAGATAAGGACAACAAGCTTCTCAAAGCAAATTCCCAATCATTCCATCAAAGATGTAACACCTGAAATCAATAAGGAAAACCTCTTCCACATGAATGAAGTTCAAAGAAGAACTTAAGATCTATGCCAAACTCATGCCCCTTCACTAAAAAAGAAGATTGGCATCTGTGATTGTACATGGTGGGATATTGCTTTAACTCAAATGCAGCAAGAACCTGCAAAGTGAAATGTTGTCTTTTCGGGGGGTTTTGATAACTTTGAGAATTTAATTTGGGATAATAAGATTGACTTTTGTTGGCTGGATAGTAGCATGAATTCATGGAAGTAGTTACAGATTTTTCCTTTTCTCTGAAAAGTGAAGACAATGAAATCATACAAAATTAGCAGTTCAATTAACAAAGGAAACACAAAAATAAGACCCTTTTATTGTTAACAGGAAAATAATACACATGCTCTTCAGAACATGCCAATATCTATTTAGACCAAAATTCTGAAGTTTATTGGTATTTAAACTTGTTTCCTTTGTAATCAAATGCTGCAACTACCTTGTATATGGGAGACAATCGTGTATTTGGCCCAGCTTGATGATTACGAAGGGCCTGATGACTGGAAAAGGGTACTAATATAAGTTAAAAGCAGAAAGTTCTATGAATGTGAAGGACAAAAACATGATGTCATAAGGGGAAAAAGTAACTACCTGCAAATTGCTACTGTTACTGAGAATGAAGTATGTGCAATTAAATTCAAGTAAAATGAGCGCCTCCAATCCACCTCTGAATTGTCACTGATCAAACTCTCCAACTGATTGAAAACAGCAAAGATGTTATGCAAGTGCCATTATAATTTATTTTTCTCACTAAAAGGTGTTCATAATAGCAAAGTATTTAAGCAGAAAAAAGAGTGACAGTAAACAATAGCCTATGTCATGGACAAATTATAGCCAAATTTTCTTTCACTGCATACCAAACACTCCTCTGAACCCCTAATTTTTGGTGCATGTCAAACACTCCTCCGAACCCCTACTTTTTCCAAATTAAATGAGATACTAAGGAATCTGGTATTTGCATAAGCACCGCTGCTCATAAAAAGCTAACATGATGATGCATAACAGTAGCATGTTGTGAATATAAACATTTGATGTTGTAGGCTTTTACTCAGTCTCATTTCTAGTACTGGCGAAAAATCAACGAGTAAAAAAATAAACAAAGTGAACCCAATTTGGGGCACCACATAGAATTTCTTTTTCTTTTACCTTAGGTGCCCACCTGCGTACAAAGTAAGGAGAAACACCCTGCATATTATCATTAAAACCATATCCTTCCGTGCCCTACAAACAACAGTTTAATTGTTATATTAGTTTGCAAATACACTATCAAAATGCAATAACAGTGACAACAGGCACAGCACAGCGCACCATTTTTTTGACAAAAAAAACGAGATCATCATCCTGCCTTCCTCTTGATTCCCTACCACGGATAAAATATAAATCCAACATATCATACCAAAAATGCCCATCCATTTCTACATCTGTAGCATCATCCACCTCAGTACTTTTGCCTAATAAAGTCGAGTGCTTCTTTACCATACTCAACAATTCATACCTACAACCACAAAATATCATTCCAAAAGGAATGGTCAAACACACAGACACTTTCAAGTTCAAATTTGAACATCAAATTCAATTAACAAGATTTCACTTGAATTGCATGGGAAATGCAAATTACACTTATATACTAAATCCTAATTTAAAAAAAAAAAAAAAGTGTCTCCACATACCTGGAAGGAGTATCTTCTCCATCACCTAGCATTTCTGTTTGTTAAACTTGAAAGAGAAATTATAATCCTAAAGAAAATAAAGCTTCTAACGAATTAATATCTTTAATAGAAAAATAATAAATTGGTATTAGTTGGCGGTTACTGATATACTAAACCCTAGTTTTTTTTTTTTTTGTTTGTTTTGAAGTTCTGGGAAAATAGGAGAAGAAAAAAAAAAAGACGTTTCGATGAAACTGGCGCGAGCGTCTGTTGATCTGATTGATTCCTTTTTGCGTTCGCTTACTGAACAGAACGGTGATGACTCCAATGTGAGACTCATAGCTCAGAGATATTATCAACTGGAATTCACTGCAGTAGAAGAAAATGTAAACTCGCAGTCGATCGAAAACACGTGTCGAAGTGAGGGTGCTGTATGTGATTTGTGCGGCTGGTATTTGGTTGGCTGTGGGGTCCCGCGATACCGTTGATGTAAAAATAATGAGGGAACAGGGATTGGGTAGAGATGAGCTGGCATTGTCACGTAAAGTGTGCCATATCTGTGGGACGGACAGGTGGACTGTTAAGCCACGTGGCTTTTGTTGTAGCTTTTTTGTTTTTTAGACTTTCGGCTTTGGGTCATTGAGTTCAAAGCTGATGGTGCGTTTCTGAATCACGATCAATCGGGCTGGCCACTTGGGTCTTGGGCTTTCAAGTTATTGCTAGTAAATTTCGTTCATGACTCTAATATCTATTATTTTACATAAGTTTTCAGTATTGATTTTAACCACATCTACTGGTGATCTTATATTTTCATTCCAAGCCTGTATTCTCCTATAAATACTTATCATGTGATTTAAAAAAAAAATTCACATAAAGGGGGTGTCGAATCAAAATCACAGTATTAGAAGAAAACCTTTTTTTTTTTTTTCTTTTTGTAAGGAAAACTATCAGAATCTTAACAAGTTTTAGCACTCTTTTATGTCTAACTGAATTTCTTGTGTTTATAGTAGTTTCACCACTACTGATGATGGCTGAACCCGTGTGTTAGTCTAGCTGAATTGCTAATCATGTGATAATAATAATAATAATAATAATAATCTGGTGGAACCCTTATCTCCAGTTGTTTTTCTTTGCTAAAAAATGTATCTGTTCTTCACTTTCTGTTTCTCGATAATAAGAAAGATCTGCATGCCCAGTTTATTTTAGAAAATATGAGAACAAGCTTTATGGGTATGAAGACACTAATCTTTTTACGAGTATTACATTGTTTTTGGCTCTATTTATTCTTTGTTAGCAAAACGAAGGAAAAGGGTATAATAATAGAAAGAGCGAGAGGCTAGTAACAAATAAATAGAAATTGAGATCTCAAATCCGAAATCTTAATTTTCGATCTAAATACCTGGCCAGGTATAGTTAGCTACATTATGTGCGACCGTAAGGCATAAAGGATAGGGCTACACATTCAACTTGAAGTGGACATGTACATGAATCTATGTGTATTTTGCATCGACATGATCATTACAGATGACTGTTATTATGGGCCTGAGATTTCAATTCTTTTTGTCCAAATATTAGGACAAAACGACAGTAATCCTATAATTCTCAAATTAGCTTATTTACAAAATACTGCTGCTCATTTGTCTATCTCAAGACTATAAAACAACTTCAAGAATACACAAAAGAAATCACAGTTAAAAACACAATCAATTCTATTAGCACATCACCCTCTATGATCGAGTTTCGGAATCAATCGAGTGGAGGGATGTGGGCAAATGATCAAATCTTTTTCTGATTTAAAAAAAAGAAAAAAAAGAATTTGTTTCCCAGCTTAACTAATTAACCATTCTATTATTAATTAATTTTTTTGTCCGTTTTTGTTTTTCCTCCCTCTGGTCTTATTTAGTCCACCAATCGCATCAGTCTTTGGATTCCTTAGCAGCGTGGATTGTCATTGTCTGAAGAAGAAAAAGATAAAACAAAAGTAAAAGAAAGTTGAAAAGAGAAAAACGACATTATCATAGCCAAACTGCAATATCATTCAAATTTCATAGACATAAAAAATCTTTTCGAATACTTAAAGCAACTTTTACCACATTACTTTAGTTACAATTTGTTTGATTTTTGTAAGGGTAATAAATCAGGCGTCATAAGGGTAAAATGCACACCGTTCTGAAGAAAAAAACAAGAAAAAGGTAGAAAGGAAATGGAAGTCATTCTATAATAACTCAAATTAATAATTACTAAGATTGTATTTACTTAGAAATTAATCAAGCACCTAAAATAATGCGTAAGTGTATTATTGGAACGTCCTTAACATTTATGATGAGATTGGATGTGAAGTTGAAATGCCTGTACATGACATTGATTGATTGATAATAAACCAAGAACAGAACTAGCTTCTAAGAAACTACAATCTAAAGATCAAAGGAGCCAATTTTACCAATTCGATCAACCAAAATTAAAGAGAAAACGAGAAGGAACGGAAGTAATAGAACTTCATTAATATGAACATAAAGCTTAAATCACTTATTGAGTTGCTTTAATTTCACTTGATCATATGCAGAAGATACTCAAACTCATCAAACATACAACTTTTCTTTTCTTTACTAACCCAATTTCTTCCCCTTTCCTGTTTTCTGATCTCCAACCTCTTCCAAAATTAAACATAATTAAAGAACAAACCTCGCAAACGATCCCAAAACCCCACAATTCATTAACTTAACCAAATGCATATTTTTCTTTTTGGTTACTAATACTCATCAAAAGTTGCACTTTGCTTCTTGCCTTTACCTGCAGCTGTTCTTTTCCTGCTAGAGGTGGCACCATCAGTAATATGCCTAATGTTTCCATCGTTGAGAATCAGAGGTGCATCATTAGCTTCATCGCAATCGTCTTCCGTTGCTATACGAATGCAAGAACACCTCTCTAATGATGCGAAGAATGCACTCGCTACGCCATTTATGAACCACATAGCCACCCCATCAAGCTTTCCGCACCCTGGCGAGCCATGGCTGGATGAGCTTCGGATCCTGCCCTCGTCGGAATTTGATCGGAAATTGAAGAATCCAGTGCAATTTGTGGAGGTGGTGGCAGCCATGAATTGGAAGATCCAAGCTGTACGTAGTAGCCAAAAAAGAGAGAGGCAGAGAGAAAGAGAGAAGCTCTGAGCTTTGTTTTTAAGGTCTAAAGGGACATGTATTAAGGTTGTTGTTCACTAATTATTACCTGTATTGCGGTGACTTGTGAACCTATAAAGTGCTCATTATAAATATGGCGTTTCAATATGATTCCTATTAATGCCTCTGGTGAACTGCTCCAATTTTACAATGAGGTTTTTTCTTTTTAGTATACGTAGAAAATTCTCGAAAGAAAACAGGTTATTAGGGTTCAAATCCTTGACTTTTCTTTATATTTTCCCCCTTTTTTTTTAATGTAAAAATCATATTTATACTAACAGAAATTAGAATATTAACTGACTTTAGATTGAAAAGCTTTAGTTTGAAATTTAGATATTTGTCATAGTAATAAAAAAGAAGTTAAGTTATTCTCTTACTTAATCTGACAGAAAAATTGATGTCATTAACTTTACACTTGTATACTGAAAACTCTAATTACAAACTTAGCCTTCAAAATATCAACAGATGGACAATCATTGAGATTTATGACTTGTTTGGTTAAAATTTTAGAATCAAAAGATTTGGAAACGAAATAAAGATTTCAAAATGGAAATAGAACGATAACTTCAGTTTAGTTATTTGTTTTGACTTGTTTTTATGGGATTGATAATTTTAGTTTGTAAGAGGATGGAAGAAAGACTGAGAAAATAAGTGATTCTCATTGATAAATGAATTCAATTCCGATTCTAAAATTTATTTCACAACTTAATATTAATAATGAAAATGATCTGTTTTCATTTTAATTATCTCCCAATTTTTCATAAACCAAACACCTGTTAGAGTGAAATTAATATAATGTGACCCACAAGCACCTATCCAAAGCCAATATTCATGGAACGGGAGTGACCCAGCTAGGCCTGCACTCGAGGTTGGGGTTGCTACCTTATCAATTTTTAGATTGCCAAAAATTGATAATATCTTCTGGCCACGGGACTATATATAGATTACTTATTAATTGCATAATATTTTCTGGATTATTAGAGTGTGGTTTTGCAGGTAATGCAATTCAGGAATGATTTGATTGTTGAATAACAAAACTATTCAGAGCTTAAGAAATTATAATTAATTATATTTCTTTTTATTGCAGAATAAACAAATCAACAATATTTGTGTTATATAGATTATTCCAAAACAAAATAAAATCAATTCCAGAAACCTCTATGTGGACCTCTGTTTGAGGATTTGAATATATAATAATAATAAGGCAATATGAAGTTGTTGCAACATAAAATTTAATTTGGAAAGGGTCATTCTCCCAAATCTAAGCTTTATCTGATACACAGCATAAAAAAAGTATAATTAGGTATAATGAAAAGGTAGAAACGTAAAATAATGGGGATAATCAATGCACAGGAAAATAGAAGAAAAATAAAGAAGGACAAGACTGCAAAAATATAATTAAAGAAGAAATAAAGATAATGATGAGACCCAAAACCATTTGAGAGTGCAAATCATCATTTGTTGCCCACTCGGGTGACCCCATTCCTTACCCATCTAACAAACCCTAGCAGCTCTACAATGAAAATATATTCATTTTTCTTTACTACTGCTGCTGTTTGCTTACTATTTTAATGCCACGTCAAATCATTTGGTACGTACGCGTGCATTCAAAAGGGTCATTTTATTTTTTGTTTTGTTTTCTTTTTAATTAATTCCTTGCTAAATTTATGGCTTATGCAAAACAAACTTTTGGAATTCAGATTCATATTTAAGTATAATAGATCTAAAAATCTGATCCAATATTCATTCCGAATCTGACTTGTCTAAATTTAAATTGTTATTAAAAAATTAACTCGAAACCTGACGCGGGAGAGACATGTAAGATTGAAAACAAACCATATCTGACCAATTTCTTCTTGAAAATCTTGTTTGTCTGATTGCCCGTCAGCCGCTTTAGTGAACCTTCTTCCTTGGTGGCAGTCAACACAATCTGCTGATGATCTTTGTCAAAAAATAAAAGAAAATTTGGAATTAGGATAGGAATCAAAGGGGATATATGGGCCAATATCAGAAGTGAAAGCATATATGTATACGGGCTTCCATTGCCTGGACAGAGTGAGACCTTTAATTAATTTCCTGGTCACCGTGTAGCTCGTGCCCTGTCGCTGAAGTCACAGTGATAGGAAACCTCTAAAGAGTCCTCCATTTCATCTCATGTGCTACTAGAGTAGGTACATAAGAGGGGGTACTTCCACTTTCTATTGAAACTAGAAGGAAATTGGTTTTTGAGGTTCCTTTAGTTTTTAAAGTAGTGGGAGTCGCTTTGCCTTCTGAGGCATATATGCAATGACATTCAGTATCTTCTTGACTAGCTAACATCCTTGTAAGAAACTTCAAGAATCGAATCCAACACTTGCTCATCAGCTTTTTAAAGAGTCTTACATTGATGCACGGGGCAGTATTTATCCCCACACATGTAACAAGCCCCATGACTCTTCTTAATTAAAGTGAGGACTATTTTAGTGTTAAAAATATATTAGTTTATTAATATGAAATTTATTTAAAATTTTTATTTATTTTATTAAAATTTAATTTAGTTATAATAAATTTCACACAAATTTAATTATTTAAAATTTTAAATTATTTTTCAAAGTATATAAATTTTAAATTTATAAATAGATTTTATAAATTTTATAAATTCTTATCAAATATAATATAAAATAATTTGAAAAGAAATTGGCTCAACTAGTAAAAGAATAAAATATAGTCAATTGGAAAAATATTAATACTATCTGTCTCAGCAAAATTCTATGAAAATATTGTGTCATAAATATCACTATGAGAGGTGTCAAAATGCTAATTCAGGCCGGGATAGCAGGATTCTCGCCTCATCTCGGTTTTCCAAATTCTTAGTTATTTATGGAAACAAAGAAAGAAAATGACCCAAAATAATTATGTGGTCATTCTGTGCACACTGATAAACTGGTATTTTCCCATCCCTTAAAAACAGGTAACTTACATACATTGATTATCACTTTAATTCCTGTTATTTTTTCTTAACCGTGATTTATCCTTAAAATTAAAACTTAAATTTAAGTGTTTAATAATTAGGCGTAGCGACATGTGTAAGATGTAAATAACTTGATCTCACTAAATCCACATTCAACTTAAACTACTTAAATAGTTCAGGAGTGGAGTTCGAGCAACATATTATTTTTCTGTTATTTTTATATTTAATAAATTAGTTGTTTGAATTTATTCTAAGTTGTTTGAAATTCTATTTAAAATGATTAAAGAATTTAAGATAAAATCACGGGCTTAAACTCAATTTCATTTAGAAAAGGAAAAAAAAGCTCAATCAGTTTGTGCTCGAACATGGACATGGATTCTTCATTTCTTCGCTAAGCATGTGAATCGCATTATCATCAAGGTTTCTCCACATATGCTTTTACTGTGTTGATTCATATTCTTAATTTGTTAGCTCAACTTTAATTTATAAATGCCGTATTAATACAAAGAGGTTTTGGTTCTTTGATTTGGAAGAGCTGTTATTACAAGACCTGATGGTGAAATAGCTCTGGGGAGATTTGAAGCCCTTTGTGGACAGGTATTCTTTGTCAGTACTTGATACGTATATAAGATTGAACTCATTGAGCTCGCCTAAAATATGCAGCACTTTCCATGCAGATTGAAGAATTGAAATCTCGAGCTTATGAAGTTATTGTTGTGACATTCAGGTGCTGTTAGTCTCGGTCGCCAAAGGCTCAGACACCAACGTTTTATGAACAAAAGGTTCTTTCTTTTTGTTCACTGGCCCCAAATCGTGTCCTCCAAATTGCCTATATTATTGTCGCCATAGCTGCAGGTGCTCCTTCAGGGAAGAAGGTTGCATATGTGGTCGACGGGGTAATTGAATGGCCCTGGTGCACCTTAATTGCCATCATTAATAAAAAAATCTAAGGAAAAATACAATCTTTATGTGGATATTAATTTGGTTAATTTTCTGGCCTATGAACTCGGTGATACTTCATGTCTGTTGCAGCTCTGCTGATCTCCAAGAACCGGAAGTTGAACTTGATGGGAAACCGTGTGCTGCTGTTGGACAAACTGAGCTCATGGATACATACGATAAATTGTTTAGTCTGGTGCATGCTTAACATAATGGCTTTACTTTTATACGGTTGTGCTTTATTTAGTTAAGACTTTTATTGACAAAAATTTCTTGGTAATTTTTTCGGCGTTGCTGGATGAGATTGTAGAAAAATATGAATATGATAGAGCAAAATCACAGCTAATAATTTGAGAAAATAAAGATAAAGTAAGACAAAATACACAATAGAACACACAGAATTACGTGGAAAACCCCTAAACAAATTAGGGTAAAAACCACGGGCAAAGATAGAAGAATTTTACTATAAGAAAATAATAGGAGTTACAAACTCTCTATTTATAAAGGAGAAAACATTAAAATTCTTTCTTTATAATAGGAGAAAAAATAATTGCTTAACTCTCTAATATTTTTCTCTTATTTTTGGGATGATTGAATAACAAGGTGAGACCTCTATTATATAGGCTTGGAAGGTACCTCAAGATTGTTAACTTAGCAATGTGAGAGAAATACTCCTCAAAAATTAATAACTTAACAATGTGGGAGAGACACAAATCCCTAAATATCAACAATCTCCCACTTGAAGATTTGATTGAGGATCAGTCAGATCTTCACACCGTCCTTTCTTCCTTGCCTTTCCATGCTGCTTATACTTTTATCAGGCCACTAGAGGATTGACACCAAATAAATTTATCAGTGTTAACTGCCTTCGTCAAAAAATCTGCTAGGTTGTCTTTAGTATGAATTTTTTGCATATCCACAGTGCCCTCTTCCACTTTTTCACGAACGAAGTGATATTGGAATCGTATGTGCTTTGACTTTGAATGAAAAGTTGGATTCCTTGCGAGATGCAAGACACTCTGACTGTCACAGAACAGAGGAATATGCTCTTGTTCGTGCCCGACTTCCTCCATCATCATTTTCAACTATATTGCTTCCTTACTAGCTTGTGTAGCTGCTACATATTCTGCTTCTGTTGTTGATGTCGCCACAACTGACTGCAGTTTTGATACCTAGCTCACAGCTCCGCCAGTAAGTGTGAACACATACCCTGTAGTAGATTTGCTTTTATTAAGATCACTTGCATAATCTGAGTCAACATATCCTCTGATAATAAAGTCTGATCCTTCATAACACAATGCAACATCTGAGGTTCCCTTAACATATCTTAGAATCCTCTTTACAGCATTCCAATGCTCTCTACCAGGATTCGCCATGTACCGACTTACTACTCCCACTGCATGTGTAATGTCTGGTCGTGTACAAATCATCGCGAACATTAAACTCCCCACTACTGATGCATACGGTACTCGAGACATTTTCATCATTCCTTCTTCACTGCTAGAACTCATATTGGAGGATAATTTGAAACTAACAGGAAGTGGGGTAGAAATTGACTTACAATCTTCCATATTAAAGCGTCGCAAGACCTTCTTCAAATAATTTTTATGAGAAAGCCAAATCTTCCTATTGTTTCTGTCTCGGTGAATTTGCATCCCTAGAATCTTGTTTGCTGGTCCCAAGTCCTTCATTTCAAATTCCCTAGCCAACTGTGCCTTTAGTTCTTCAATATGATCTTTGTTGGGGCCTGCTACCAACATGTCATCTACATACAACAGTAAGATAATAAAATCAGTTTTACCAAACCTCTTGAAATATGCACAAGGGTCTGCATTAAGTCTGTTATATCCAAGGCTCATGATGAAGGAATCAAATCTCTTATACCAACACCTCGGCGCCTGCTTTAAACCGTATAAAGATTTGTTCAACCTACAAACCAAGTTCCGCTTTTCTTTTTCTTCAAAACCTTCTGGCTGGAGCATATAAATTTCTTCCTTAAGATCTCCATGAAGAAAAGCTGAGTCAAATGTAGCACACATCGCCAAGACTACTTGAACAGTTGTTAATTGAACCACAAGGGAAAATATTTCGTTGAAGTCAATCCTCTCCTTCTGAGCATATCCTTTCACCACCATTCTTGCACGAAACCGCTCCACTTGATCATCACTATTTCTTTTGATCTTAAAGACCAATTTGTTGCCAATGGCATTTCTTCCTTGTGGTAGTGGCACAAGCTCCCAAGTCTTATTCTTATGTAGAGCTTCCATCTCTTCTTGCATTGCTGCCATCCACTGAGATGCATCTGAATTGCTCATTGCTTCTTGGAGAGTTGATGGCTCCCTTCCTCGCTAGAAGGCGATGTCGACATTCTTGCCTATATTATAATCTTTCTGCCAGGTTGGTGTAAATTTTATACGTTTTCCCTTTCCAAGTTCTGACTCTTCAAACTCGGCTGGCTCTTCAAGCTCGACTGGTTCTTCCTCTTTATGCTCGGTGCCGCCCGGAAGAATCTTCTTCCCGTAGACTTTCTTTCCACCCTGTATAGTTGTAGTCTCTGAATTTTCTTTTGAAGTGCTATCATCTTCTCCCTTCAATTTATCTTCTAAGAAGATTACATCCCTGCTGATTATAACCTTGTGGGCAGTGGGATCCCACAGGCGATACCCCTTCACACCATCAGCATATCCCAAGAACAAACACTTCCTGGATTTTGGATCCAGCTTTGTAGTTTCTTGGGTATTATATATCACATACACAGGACTTCCAAATATATGGAGGTTTGAATAATCAACTGGCTTCCCAGTCCACATCTCTATCGGTGTCTTTTGATCAATTGCTGTAGATGGAGACCGGTTAATCACATAACAAGCGGTGTTAACTGCCTCAGCCCAAAATACCTTATTCAGGCCTGCAGCTCCCAACATTGCTCTAGTTCTTTCTAACAGAGTTCTGTTCATCCGCTTTGCCACTCCATTTTGCTGAGGAGTGTATGCCGTAGTGAACTGCCTCTTAATGCCTTCTTGCTTACAAAAGCTATCAAATTCATTACCTGTGTATTCTCCTCCATTATCTTACCTCAAACACTTGATCTTATTGCTTAAATCAAGTTCAACCCGCGCTTTGTAAGTTTTGAAAACTGCAAATACATCTCCCTTTCTCTTGATAGGATACACCCAACATCTCCTGGAGTAATCATCGATAAAGGACACAAAGTACTTAGCTCCTCCTAGTGATGAAACTGGTGCTTGCCATACATCAGAGTGAACTAATTCTAGAACATCCTTGCTTCTAGAATTGGATGTATTGAACTGTAATCGATGCTGCTTGCTTGTTATGCAATGCTCACAAAAGGGTAATGACACCTTTGTGAGATCAGGAAGTAGATTTTTCTCAGCAAGAACCTTCATGCCTTGTTTAGACATATGTCCAAGCTTCTGATGCCACACCATTGCAGATCTCTCGCTTGAACTACTTGAAGCAACAGATGCTTCTGCTTCATGCACAGTCTCTCCCAAAAACACATACAAATTAGCAGCAATTTTTTCTCCTTTCATAATTACAAGCGCTCCTCGGCTAATCTTCATGATTCCTTTCTGAATTTTGATAATGCAATTAAGATCATCCAGCTGTCCCAGAGATAACAAATTCTTCTTCAGACCTTCCACATGTCGCACTCCTTGAATAGTGCGGACTGTACCGTCATGCATCTTCAACCTGATAGTTCCAATGCCTATGATTTTTAAGACATTATCTTCACAACTATACACAGATCCTCCTAAGATAGGTTCATAATGATGGAACCATTCTCTTCGAGAGGTCATGTGATAAGTTGCTCCTGAGTCAAGAAGCCATACATCAGTAAATCTCTTCCTGCTCTCAGTTGATATTGCTGCTTCACAGCATAATACATTTCCATCATCCGAAGTGCATGCCACATTTTCTTGAGGATTGGAATTCTTTAGACTCCAACAATCCCTCTTCAGGTGACCTTTCTTACCACAATGGTAGCATTTATAATTCTTCTTACTTTTTGATTTTGATCTACCATGATTGTGACTCCCATTTGGACCACGTTTTGTTGATCTCCCTCTCATCACCATCAAGGCTTCCACCGCTGTGAACTGCCTTGTCTTCCTTGTTCCTTCACTGATTTTCTTCTTCAAGAATAAGTACGCTATATCATCAAAGACTAGAATTTCGGTAACAACATTATTTGTCAAACTGATGATGAGTTGATTATACGAATCAGGTAGACTTTGGAGTAGAAGTTCTGCACGTTCTTGTGACTCTATTTTATAGCCCAAAGATGTGAGTTGAGAAAATAGATTATTCAAGACATTAAGGTGCTCTGTCACTGAAGTAGATTCTGACATTCTTAATGTGTAAAGTTTCCTCTTAAGAAAAATTTTGTTGTGTAATGACTTGGCTTCGGTGGTCCCAAATCTCCTTTGTCGTTTTCTTTTCTTCTATACTGGACAAGATCCCATCTGCAAGTGCCAGATGAAGGTTTGCAATAGCATTCCCATCCATCTCGTTCCACTTATTATCATCTGTGAGTGTTGTCGATCGTTCACTGATAGCCGTAAGACAATTGTCTTTTCTCAATACAGCCTTTATCTTTAATTTCCACAGTGAGAAATTACTCCCGTTGAACTTTTCAATCTCAAATTTTGCCGCCATTGCTTCTATCACAAACGGTGCCTTTTAGCTTGTAAAATGAACCGCAGTAATGAACAGAAATCACTAGGTAAGTTCCCAGGAAAGACTGGAGGGTCACAAGCGGACCTCTTAAATACCAATCTCCTTAGACAGAACCTTCCCTAAATTGTAAGTATTCTTACTACTCCACACAAGCTCTTTTGCACCAAAGAAACCTCAAAAAACCCTCTTCTGATGTGAAAGATTAGACTGAGCTGCAACCACCGAATTTTAAAAAATTTCTTGCCAACCAAGCTCTGATACCAATTGTAGAAAAATATGAACCTGATAGAGCAAAATCACTGCTAATAATTTGAGAAAATAAAGATAAAGTAAGACAAAATACACAATAGAACACACAGATTTATGTGGAAAACCCCTAAATAAATTAGGGTAAAAACCACGGGCAAGGATAGAAGAATTTTACTATAAGAAAATAATAGGAGTTACAAACTCTCTATTTATAAAGGAGAAAACATTAAAATTCTCTCTTTATAATAGGAGAAAAAATAATTGCTTAACTCTAATATTTTTCTCTTGTTTTTTGGATGATTGAATAACAAGGTGAGGCTTCTATTATATAGGCTTGTAAGGTACCTCAAGATTGTTAACTTAGCAATGTGGGAGAAATACTCCTCAAAAATTAATAACTTAACAATGTGGGAGAGACACAAATCCCTAAATATCAACAGAGATGCCATCTCAGATTCTTGTGACGGAAAACAATTTTAGGGGCAGAGATTTTATAACTCAGCTTGTTAGGACAATTAAAAACTTGCTATCCCAGAGGCCTATTCCAATTTTTAATGAAAATGATGCAGTCAGTACTAGGAAAGCTCCATATGAGGTATATGTTTGTTTGTTCGTAATTTAACTGATGGTACTTAATAATTTTCCAGAACTATTTCATAAAATAAAATTTAATTCATATTTTACTTTGGATTTCACTGAAATGTTCAATATGTGCATTTCATGTTCAATATCAACTATTTCCTCTCTTTTTTTGTTGTTTTTTTTTCTTTTTCCTATCAGCAACTAATTGCATTAAAGGAAAACAATAAAGAGCAAAATACCATTAGGCTAGAGAACTTCAAAGAAAAACAGATTTTACATTATTCGGAGAAAAGAAAAAAGAAAAATAGACATTATAATCCCAAAGAGGACTCTAACCAACTCTTTAAAAGATATCCCGCAGAGAAGAGCTTTGATTGACTATGTCCCTTGTAACAGTTGCAAAATTGAGAGCTTGTTTTATGATATGATAATGAGCATTTGCTGCAGGATTCATCTGGTATATTCTAGGATAACGACAATCTAGCAGCTTTGCTGGCTATAGAGTTAAAAGCTAATCTTCTTGTTTTATTGAGTGATGTAGAGGGTCTTTATAGTGGCCCTCCGAAAGGATCAAGGTCAAAACTGATTCATACATACATTGAGAAAATTCACCAAAGTAAAATAAATTTTGGAGACAAATCTAGGGTGGGAAGAGGAGGCATGGAAGCCAAAGTAAAAGCTGCTATTAAAGAAGCTAACTCAGGCATCCCCGTTGTGATAACCAGGTATATGTACATGCTATGGCTTCTATGTTAATCCGACTTTGAGCTACCTACATTTATTTATTGAAATGTGAAGGATAGTTTTTACCACGAATGTGCAATGATTTCTCATTTGCGTATCTTGAAGTGGGTTTGCTGCTGAAAGCATAAGTAAGGTCCTCAGAGGGGAGCGTGTTAGCACCCTCTTTGATAGAGATGCACATTTGTGGGCTGAAGCTAAGGAAGTTGACGGACGAGAATTGGCAGTTGCCGCAAGGGAAAGTTGCAGAAGGCTTCAGGTAACACCACATTGTTTTATGACTCTGCAATGATTTATTGTGTTTTTAAGATGTGTTGTACGATCCTGAGGGCGACCCTTGGCATAAAAATAAGGTTGCTCCTTTATGACCGAGAGTAACATAGTCAAGTGTGGAAACAACCTCTCTGAAAAAAGAAGCAAGGGGAAGGCTACATACATGAGTAACTTCTTATCATAGTGATATTAAGTAATAATAATATATTTTTGTACCCTAGGCATTGTCTTCAGAAGATAGGACAAAGATTCTGTTGGAAATAACTGATGCTTTAGAAGCCAATAAAAAGGTTATCAACTGTGAAAAGAACAATGAAGAGTGTTGTATATTGAAAATAAGAATTCTGAGTTCTTTACAAGAAGATGTTGATATATATATATATGATTTGTTGTATTGAGAAAATTATTGTAACGTTGCCTAACAGCTTTTTTTGCTATGGGTATAGGTTGAAGTGACCTTTCCTGCAAAGCAGGAAAGGTTGCTCCTTTTTACCCTGAAGTCTGTGATGATAGGTCTGCATAAGCAACCTAGCTTGTGTAGCCTCTGAGACCTTAGCTTCTTTTCCTATTTCTTCAACACTCCTCCTCAAGGTGGGTTCGAGTAAGTTTATGGAACCCATCTTGCGGAGGATCGTATGATGATTCTGCTTATCAAGAGCTTTTGTGAATATGTCTGCCAGCTAGTCTTGACTTTGATGTAGGGAGTCTCAATCTCTCCCTTTTGAACCTTTTCTCTAATGAAGTGACAATCAACTTCAATGTGCTTGGTTCGTTCGCGAAATACGGGATTTGATACGATGTGCCGAGCAGCTTGATTATCTCAATGCATTTGCATTGGTTCTTTACTTGCAACTTTCATGTCCTTGAGGACTTGTTTGATCCAAATGAGTTCGCTTGCGGTGGAAGCCATTGCACGATATTCAGCTTCGGCGCTTGATCTGGCCACTACACTTTGTTTTTTACTTTTCCATGTTACCAAGTTTCCTCCTACAAAGACACAGTAACCAGTGGTTGATTTCCTGTCACAACTTACAGCCCAATCTGCATCAGAAAAGCCAACTATGTTAGTAGTATTATTCTTCTTCATCTAGATTCCTTGTCCTGGAGTTCCCTTGAGATATCTGAGGATTCGATCTATAGCTTCTAGATGACTATTGCGAGGGGCATGCATGAACTGGCTCACTACACTAACTGCAAATGAAATGTCAGGTCTAGTGACAGTAAGATAAATCAATTTTTCTACCAAGCGCTGATAGTGCCCTATGTTGGTAGGAGGTCTCCATCTTCTAAGTTGAGTTTAATTTTGGTTTCCATAGGTGTGAAGGCAGGTTTGGCACCTGTTTTACTAGTTTCTTTCAAGAGGTCGAGGGTATATTTCCTTTGGGATAGAAATAAGCCCTTGTTGGATTTTGCCATTTCTATGCCTAGAAAGTATGACAGTTGACCAAGATCTTTAATGTCGAATTCTCGTTTTAGACTTTGTTTGATATCCTCTATACTTTGATCATCATTTCCTGTTGTTATAATATCATCAACATATACTAAGATAACAATGGTGAGATTAAGAGTGTTTTTAACGAACATAGATGAGTCAGATTCGCATTTGCTGAAATAAATACTTAATAAAAAATGACTGAGTTTAGCATACCCCATGGGTTCCAATGTACGAGATCTTGTAGCACTTGATGCCCTCGAGGACTATTTTAGGCCATAGATAGCCTTTTTTAGTTTACATACCATGGATGTGTCTGAGGTTGACTTATGACTAGGAGGTAGTCTCATGTAAACTTCCTCTTCTAAATTACCTTGTAGGAATGCATTCTTGATATCCATTTGAAATAGGTTCTAGCCCTGATTAAATTGCTATTGAGAGAAGAATTCTAACCGTATTCATTTTGGCCACTGGAGCAAATGTCTCTTGATAGTCAACTCCATAAGTTTGAGTGAAGCCTTGGGCTACAAGTCTGGCCTTGTATCTCTCAATAGTTCCATTACTATTATACTTGATCTTGTATATCCATTTGCATCCCACAGGTTTTTTATCTTTTGGAAGATGAACAATACTCCATGTGTCATTTTTCTCTAAGGCATGAAGTTCTTCTTCCACAGCCTTACACCATTTAGGGTCGGTGTTGGCTTCGTAGAAATTTGTGGGTTCAGTGTGTTTTGAGATCTGACAAAGATAGTTGCAATATTGGTTAGATAAGACATTGTAAGAAATGAACTTTTGAATTGGATATGTTACCGTATGAGACACATAGTCTCCAAATTTTACAAGAGGTCTGGATTGGCGAGTTGATCTTCTCAAGGCAATTTCTTCTTCGTGAGGCTGAGTTTCTCCCCCTGAAGGAAGCGGCCTTGAGACAGACGGAGACTCCCCCTGAGGCTGATAACCCTGTTCAGAGCTGCTAAGAGAAAAGTCGGAGTTAAGCGGAAATAAAGACTGACAAGGACTAGGAGGGAATGGAACATTGGTGGAGGGTGAGTAGTAAGGTTCGGTTTCCACAAAGGTGACATCACGAGAAACAAAAGTTTTGTGGTTTAAAGGATCATAGCATTTGTACCCTTTTTGGGTGGAGGAATAGCCTAAAAAGATGGTATTGACTGAGCTTTTGTCGAGTTTGTGTGAGCGCTTGATATGAACATAACAAACACATCCAAAAACTCGGTAGGGAGCCGATTGATGAGATTTTTTAAGGTGACAGTAGGGAGCCGATTGATGAGATAGGCTGCAGTTAGCAGGGCATCCGACCAAAAAATAGAAGGAACGTGATTTTAAAAAAGGAGAGTGCGAGCGACATTGAGAAGATGTCGATTTTTGCGTTCAGACACTCCATTTTGCTCGGGGGTATTAACACAAGTGGTTTGATGTATGATGCCATGATGTTTAAGGAAAGTGGAGAAATTGTGATTTACGTACTTCGTACCATTATCGGAGCGAAAAAATTTTAATTTGGCATTATACTGATTTTTGATGAAATTGAAAAAATCTTGAGAACGAGAAAAAACTTCATTTTTCCTTTTAATAAATATATCCAGGTGGTGCGAGAGTAATCATCAATAAATGTGACAAAATAGCGGAAATGATTATAGGCAGTAATAGGGGCAGGTCCCCAAACATCAGAATAAATTAAATCAAATGCGTTTTCAGACACACTAGATGACAAGGAAAAAAGTAGTCGCGTGTGTTTTGAAAATTTACACACATCATAATTGCTAGAATTTAATTTTGAACAAAGTAATTTATTTAAAATAATGTCAGAACGATGCCCAAGTCTTTGGTGCATTAGCATATCTTGGGAAGAATTGGCGGACACAAAATAGGCCTTTGGAGGGTTATGCAGATAATAAAGACCATTTTTTAATCGACCTTCACCAATCGTCTTCCCGAAAATTCGATCCTGAAAAATGACCGAAGATGGTGAGAAAATAACATTACAATTTAAGTCACGAGTAATTTTTCCAACAGATAAGAGATTAGATTTAAAATCGGGCAACAATAAAATATCATGAATATTTGACTGAAGTAAATTTGTGGTGCCATATCCTTGAATTTTGACTTTGTTGCCATTGGTAACTGTCACATGATGAGAATCGCTGATGGAATGAATTTTTTGTAATCGGGTGGGATCCCAAGTCATGTGATCAGTGGCTCCAGAGTCAATAATCCAAGTATTATGGCATTTATTTGATGAATTTAATAGTGGTTGGATCGAACCCGACCCATCAGATGTGTTTGAACCGAACCGGCTGGGCAGCTGGACCAGGGCCTGGAGCTGAGTCAAGATGTCAGCCATTTGGGCCTGAGAAGACTGGTGGGCCGTGTGAGTTGACTGGGCCAGTTGGGCTGGATCGGGGTGGGTCGGCTGGGCCGAAGACTGTTGAATTGGAGGAGCCCATAAAGGCTGGTGGGCCGAAGTCTGGATGGGTTGATGTTGTCGGGTCGGGTCGGGAGTGAAGGCCGGGTCCGGGTCGGGTGTGTATGCCGGGTTCGGGTCGGGTTTGATTAAAAATACCCGACCCGACATATACACCTAACCCTACATCCCTTCTTTCTCCCATTCTTTTTTTTGTCCAACTCTCTTCTCTCCTCACAGTGGGCCGTGGCCAAGCTTGGGAATGGGTAGGCTTAAGGCCACCGAAACCCGTAGTAAGCCTGACACTCACTGATTTAAATAAATCTCATCTCAATTTAATATTATTAAAGCCACAATTTATCTTAATAGCTACATTCTACATAAATACTTCGGTCTGCCAGAAAAACTAGGCGAGACCTGAAACTCAGATAATTTACAACTGATACATCTACTATTACTACTGCGGAGAATCTAAGATTTACCAATTTACATACCAAATCAAATACATCACCCGATGATGAAGGAGTCGGGTTACTGAATAAGAGTCGCGAGAGGACTAACAGTCACGAATCTGAAAAACAGTACAAATGAGACTGTCAGTCTCGAGAGTGAGTTAAAATCAAATAATCTGGGAACTATTGCATTCTTCTTAGAAAACATAGATTATTCAAATCAATATATCAACCATGCACGTAAATACAATCCATATTATAATCATACCATAATAAATAAATAAATGAATAGATAAAAATATATTTTTACTTTTACGGGACGAGTGGCTCAGTAGAACCCTAACCCCAAATTCTAACAGCCATTTTGGCTCTCTTAATCCAATAAGACTGGCGCCCAGAGAGCAATGCTCGACCAGGGACCTTACCTCCAGTCTGAACACTTGAATTCCAAATAAGCCGGCGCCCAGAGAGCAATGCTCGACCAGGGACCTTACCTCCGGCAATTTACTCAAATCAGCCCAGAGAGCCATGCTCGACCAGGGCAACCCCATAAATAATCTGATTACATGTCCATGATCATTACCGGTGCGCACGTGGTCCTGATGTAACCCATCAGGCGGCATGTTCTACGAAAGCCACATCCCCAAATCGAAATCATCACATATAATAAATATCATTGTATAATGAAATCATTCAACCATATCAAAATAACAATTAACAATTAAGAGTAAGACATCAGGCAACTCATGTGGAAAACTGACTATATTTGGTATTATTATAACATTACTATAATAATACTTATATTATCTTCATTAATTAATAATCCAGTAGAATTATTTACATTGTGATACTAATAACCAAATTAAGCATAAACTTCCAAAATAGCATATTAAAATCAAACTTAGCAATAGTGCAATGATTAAATGACTTTAACTCACAGAATTGGGCGACCTCCTAGCTCTGCTCCGGTGCCTCAGTTGGAGCGAGCCGAACAGACAGATCATCTAATCACGGAAAACAATTTATCAAAACGCTGAGACAATCGATCATTAATCCTAGGTCTAGACTCGCAGGGTGACTGTCTAAGAATCTCGACTCGGAGAATTCTACCGAAAATCCCGTGAGAACCTCCCCTACAACACGAACATTACCCCCCGTAAAAACGGGTCCAGGACCTGCCAGAAAACACTCCAAATATCCAACAATTTAAACAACGGGAGTCGGGTCCCCAAACTTCACTATTTCCCGACTCGCCACGTACAAAATACGAGGCAAGCAAACCGAGGACAATTATTTATGACTCACAAATATCATCAAATACTCAATATAACCCAATAGACACAAATTTAAAATCAAAGGATTTCTAAGATCAACGGCCAGAGAAAATTACCGAGACGCTCGGTCGACTCGCCTCCAGCTGCCGGAGACCGATCGACGATCTGGACACACCATCGGACTCATAACGATGCGCTGACGATGATCCCGGCTTCCGATTTTTCAATCTGACACCCGATCATCCGGAGAAATTTACGGACGATCACGGCCGTCGATTTACAAACGGAGCCCGATTGCCACGAAACGAGTGCCATCGCGAAGCTTGAGCTGAGGAGAGTCGGGATACGTCCTCCGATCGTCCATCCTCCACCGGAGCTCGCCGAAAAAACCAGAAAACACGGCTGCCACCACTTCGCCAGAACTCTCTCCTCCGGCCACCAAAACCAACGCCGCTGCCGCCAAAAGGAAGCTCTCTCCAAGGGGAGCTGATCGCCATCGAGATCGGCCGGAAGGCCGGAAGCGAGCGGCCTTGGCCGGCTGCCACACGTCGCGCGATTCCATTGCTGGCCACGCCGCGCTCCGTCGGCCAGCTCCGCCCCGGGCTCGCCACCGCAAAGATCCTCTCTCTCTTTCCGCCGCACTCTCTCTCTTCCTTTCTTCTTTCCGATTTTCTTTCCTTTCAATATCGACATTAGGCCCCCGAACTTTTCCTTATTACAATTGATCCCTCAACTTTTCCTTTCAATATCGCCAAGAGATCGGTAGGAAGCGGCAAAGCGACCGCCACACGTCGCGATTCGCATTGCTGCCACGCCGCCTCCGTCGGCCGCTCCGCCCTCGGAGCTCGCCAAGCGCTGCATCCCTCTCTCTCTCTCTCTCTCTCTCTCTCTCTCTTCCTTTCTTCTTCCCCGATTTTCTTTCCTTTCAATATCGACATTAGGCCCCCGAACTTTTTCTTATTACAATTGGTCCCTCAACTTTCTTAATTACTTACAATTCCATCCAGCAAAATTCCAATTTAACCCCTAAACTTTCCTTTAGCCTTTCAATTAAGCCCTTAACTAATTAATTTGGGCCAAATCCGAATTATTGAAAATACACAATTATAAAAATACCCCTGACCGACATATTTATTTACAAAAATACCAAGCTCACAAATTTCCATTAAAACCCCATAAAAATAACATTATACTTTCAATCCTTATTCCAAAATAAATTTCCAATTTAGTCCTAACACACAATTAAATTAAATAATCAATTTCCAACTTAAAATTTAATACTACTAATCAATTATAATACCAATTTTCCCAAAATTCTTTTATAAAAACATCCTTTATAATTTCTTCCAAAATTTTTCAATATATAATTTTACTTATATAAATATGCATTTGGGAAAATTTTGAATAACCAAAATATAATCATTTCTCAAATAATTTACTTGAATAATTTCTTAAAATTTCAAACTAATTGGGTATAGAAAATAACTCATTTATTTGATTAATATTAAATTTTTCATTAAATCATTTCAAATTAAACCCAATAATAATGAAGCTAAAATTAACTTAAATAAAAACTTATTATTAAATATATAAAAATTCCGGGTGTTACAGCCGCCCCCTCTCCTTTCTCCTCTTCCCCCTCTGCGCATCGCTACTGCTCCGTCCCATCCCAGCGAAGGCTTCAAGTGCGGGTGTATGTGCCAGCAGGTCTCGCGTGAGTGGCCCTGCCTTTGGCAGTGGTCACAGCGCACGATGCTTGGCCCTCCGCACTGTCGAGTGCCTTCGCGTCGAGTGTTGTAGGCGTGATTGTTCGTGAGTTGCGGGGGGAAGGAGACGCTCATGGTGTTCCTCCGCATTTCTTCGCGCTGAACGCTGGCTATTACTTCGTCTATTTGAGGAAGCTCGGACGTGAGGAGGATCTGCGATCTCAGGCTTTCATAGCTTGAATCCACTCCTCCAAGGTAAGTGTATACCAGATCTTGTTTGTTCATTTTTTGAATTTCTAGTGGGTCGATTGAAGGTGTAATATAGTTCTGCAACTCTTCCCATCGGGTGAGTATTTCTGTTGCATATTGCGATGAACTTTGTGTTCTCTGTGTGATTTGCGCTAACTCCTGTTTGAGTCTGAATATATGTGCAAAATTGTGTTGGTGGTCATAAAGGCTTTGCATTTTTTCTCAAATTGATTTTGATGATTCCATTAGAATGCAGAATCGGGATATTTGGGGCTCCATAGTATTTGTGAGCCAAGACATGACCAAATGGTCAGATGTCTGCCATTCCTCTATTCTGTCAATTTCTTCTTCGGTTGGGGCTTCTGGCCTTGCTGGTTTTGGCCTTTGTTTTGACCCGGTGATAAATCCCAACTTTTTCCTGCCACTAAGGGCAATATACACAGTTTTAGACCATTCGAAATAGTTGGAGTTGCCTTTAAGGATTATATTGGTTAATTTTTCATTTTGAGACATGGCTGGAAGAAGAAAATTTTTTTTTAGTAGATGATGTTTACTGGTGGCAACAAGGCTCTGATACCATGTGAAAAGAACAATGAAGAGTGTTGGATATTGAAAATAAGAATTCTGAGTTCTTTACAGGAAAATGTTGATATATATACATGATTTGTTGTATTGAGAAAATTATTGTAACGGTTGCCTAACAGCTCTTTCTGCTATGGGTATGGGTTGAAGTGACTTTTCCTGCAAAGCAGTAAATGTTGCTCCTTTTTACCCTGAGGTCTGTGATGATAGGTCTGCACAAGTAACCTAGCTTGTGCAGCCTCTAAGACCTCAGCTTCTTTTCCTATTTCTTCAACATCAACATTGAAAATGAAGCAGATGTTGCTGCTGCAAAGAAGGCTGGGCCGGAAAAATCCTTAATATCTCGGCTGGCTTTGCGTCCTGGAAGGCAAGCTAGTTGGCTTTCTCATCAAATGAATTTTTTCCATGATTATTTATTGCACTCCTTTCCAGCATTGCTGCCTGTCCAAAATGATATTATTGCTTCATTTACCGTATACTGTGATCTGGTTAGTTAAATGCCTTCATCCCACCAATGGGTCTCTACATACAGTCTTCCATTTTATTTTTTAACTATTTCTAATTATTTTTATTGACGTAGACAGATTACAACTCTCGCAAACTCAATTCATTTGCTAGCAAACATGGAAGATCCAATTGGTCGTGTTTGGAATAAAACTGAGGTGAGGAAACCTGTCCTTCCCATGTTTGGTTGACTATAAGGTTTCTCTAGTGACATTGAGTAGGATGCCATATAATTAAGAATATATGGAATGGATTATCTGCACTCAGGAACTAAAGTTGTTTTCATACCATAAATAATTGCAATTATTGCTGGATATATGTTTTAGAATTGTTATCTATCAGAACATGATTCATGTTGTATTTATGATGAATTTCATTGCGTTCAGATTGCAGATGGACTTCTCTTAGAGAAGACATCATCACCATTGGTCGTTATTCTGCTTATTTTTGAATCTCGACCGCATGCCCTTGTACAGGTAGGTAAAATCACCATTTCGAACGTCATCTGTGTTGATAATATGCTCTGGATCATGTGGACAAGTTCATGGTTGGTTGACAAAACGTGTTTGTGTGATTGAAATAGATAGCTCCATTGGCAATTCGAAGTGGGAATGGGCCCCTCTTGAAGGAGGGAAACGAAGCTAAGCGATCGAACGCAATTTTGCACAATGTCTCATCCCGTTGCATGGAATTGCAATTTAGCTTTTTCAAATGTTTGTATATAAGTGATACATCTCTAAAGTTTCTTGCTGTCTACTTACTTCATAGGTTATCACAGCAGCCATACCCGACACTGTCGGCGAAACACTACTCGGACTGGTGACATCAAGAGAGGAAATTCCTGATCTGCTTAAGGTGGACATTTTCTCAACATTAAAAAAATAAATAAATAAATCTAAGTGGCTAATTTAAACCAAAAAATTAGAACTTAGCATCTTCTTTTATGCAACAGCTCCATGATGTGATTGATCTTGTTATCCCAAGAGGCAGTAATAAACGAGTTTCTCAGATCAAGGAATCAACTAAAATTCCAGTTCTGGGTCATGCTGGTAAGATGGACCGTATCCAAATTTTTACTCATTATTAATTACAATGCTTGGAGTTATCATAATAATACCCTAACTTTTTTCATATATATAGGTGCGTTATTTGCTGCTCAAGGCGGAATTTGTCACGTATGTGGACAAGTCTGCTAATATGGAAATGGCAAAGCAAGTTGTGTTGGATTCAAAAATAGATTATATATATACATGCTGACCTGGATTTTAATTTTTTAGCTGGTTTCCTGCTTGATATCTTTTGTGAAGTATATATATATATATATACATGCTTACCTGGATTTGAAATTGTTGTTTAGCTCTCTCGTGAATTGGCTAATTTTGCTGTGTTATATATTCAGGAAACACTTCTCGTACACAGAGATCTGGTAAATACTGGCGGCCTTTATGAGCTTGCAGTCGATCTTCGCGCTAAAGGTAGGGTTTCACATTCTGATAAAATTTTACAAACCTGGCCATGATGTAATTTCCAAGATGTTTATTTTCCTCTCTCCCGATAGTTTATATTTGACACCAATCTTGAATAAGATAATTTTCCGAGTCTAACGGCCTTGTTTGGCAAATCAACTGCAAGAAATTGAATTCTTGCAAAATGACATGATTTCATTTCTTTCAGAATTTCTTTTTCTTCTGAAATTGGAAGAATTGAATTCTCATATAGCAATTATAAGCTTTCCAAAAATAAGAATTGACTAAATGAAATTCAATTGAATTGGATTCTTGCAATTTGACTTTCTAATGACACTCAATGAGAATTTCTACATCAATTCTTGGTAACGATAGGCCCATTTTTTTACGTAGACAATAAAGCTTCACTTAAATTTTTCATTAATGGATGCTGACATAGGAGTTTTTTTTGGTATGCTAGAGCATTAAAGAATCCTACTTTTTCAGTAACGGAATTTTAAAGAAAGTAGTCAATCTGATATGAAAAGCATAGAAGCTGCTTAACTAGAAAACGCATATATATAGCAACCTACTGCACTCTAAGTACAAATGATAAGTAGGTGGAATTCCGAACATTTCATAAATGACAAGACAATTGGAGGTTTTCATCTTCTATTCATCTTCACACAGCTTTTTTCTCCTGAGGATATTTATCAGATATATTGCAGCTTAGTATGTAAGATATAAATATTTCATGCTCTTTTTGCCCCATTGATCACTATCCTAATCTCGTTCTTGTGTTCCAGGTGTTAGTTTATATGGCGGACCACGAGCACTCTAGGAATTGACCATTCCGGAGGCATGCTCATTTAAACATGAATACAATTCTACGGCTTGCGGGGTTGAAATTGTTGATGATGTTCATGCTGCCATTGATCACATACAAAAGAATGGAAGGTAATTTTCACTTAACAAAATAATCTTCAACATTTCTTTTTTTCCAAAATTTCTCTACACCTTTGTTTGAATTTGGAGATATATCAGATTCTTCTATATTTTTATTGGCAGTTCACATACTGAATGCATTATAGCAGAAGATAATGACGTTGCAGAAGTCTTTAAATTGTTTTGTGCTTAAAATTCATTTGATTTCCTGCTGTCGATGTTATTATTGTGTTGAATATATTCCAGTGCTGCTGTTTTTCAAAATGCAAGTACAAAATTTTGCGAAGGTGCTCAATTTGGATCAAGAGCAGAGGTGACAAATCACTGAACAAACTATTATTTTTGGCTCTTTTTCTATCCCACATTGAAAGCTAAAAAAAAAGGAAGAAGTGGTCCCAAGTCGATAAATAATGAGCATTCTTTCTTTTTCTATGTCAAGAAAAACAATTAGTCTTATATTTCTATGACCTAAATTGTATTTCTCTTTTTTCTCTTCTTAATAATATTTCCTTGTAATTCTATTGAACTAAAGAAATATTATTTTGGTAGTGCCCGACGAAGCAAGTATAGCCGAATCTCGTTAAAGTTCTGGTGTTTCTTTTCTTATTATTTATTTAATAGCTTATTTGTCGGGTAATTTTCAATTGCAGTGGAAACTAACCCGATTTCCACAATAATTGGTATCCTGAGTATGCTCTGTGGTTGTAGTTTAAATTGATCTTCCATATCAGAAAAGAATCTGAGTCATTTCGTATCGTATTTGAAAGTTATTAAATATAGATCGAAACAGAAATAGCTGACGGTGAAAGTATATCTACACCAACCACAATAGTAGCATCAAATTTATTAATTTCAATAAAAAATACAGTGGCGAATTCTAAAATTATGGTGGAGATATTTGATGGTACCGATCATTTCGGTATTGTGGCTAGGTGAAGTTCTAGATGCCTTATTCCAACAAGGTCTATATGTTGCCATTGAAGATGAGAAATCAGATTGTGTGAAGGAGAAGGAGAGGAAAACAATTAATCGATTAGCATGTGGTACAATTCGATCGTGCTTGTCCAGAGAGTAGAAATATGCATCTGTAAAAAAACTTCTGCTAGTAAATTGTGGAAAACACTTGAGAAAAAATCTCTAAAAAAAAGCAGTCAAAATAAACTCCATATGAAGAAAAGATTGTTCAGATTCACATATGTTCATGGTACCATAATGAATTATCACATAGCAAACTTCAATCAGCTTGTTGTTGACTTTATCAATTTAGATGTGACATTTGAAGATGAAGATTTGGCCTTGATGTTGTTGGGATCTCTTCCAGAAGAATTTGAATTCCTTGATACTACTTTACTCCATGGGAAGGCTAAAGTGTTTCTCAGTGAGGCTTGTGCTGTTTTATACAGTTGGTAGCTCCAGTGGTGCAGCGAAAACTTTGGTAGTAAGAGGCCGTTCGGAGAAAAGAAGTAAAGGGAAGAAGAGAAGATCAGAGTCCAGAATTGGCAAAGACCAATGTGCCTTTTGTCGGGAAAAGGGGTACTAGAAGAAAGACTGTCCGAAGCTGAAAGAAAAAGTCAAAGGGAAAGCTGTTGTAGATACAAATATAGTTGAATGTGATTCTAATCTTTTATTAGTAATGATGCTATCAACCAGCAACTTGGAAGCTTGGATTCTTGATTCAGGCTGTAGCCACCATATGTGTCCCAACCGGGAGTAGTTTTCTGATTTCAAAGAAACAGAGAGTGAAGTTGTCCACACAGCAAATGACAACATTTGTAAAACTGTTGGAATTGGTTCAGTTTGATTGAAGAATCATGATGGATCAATTAGAATTCTGACTGATGTTAGATATGTGCCGAGTTTGACAAGAAAACTTATTTCTTTAGGATTCTGACAAGAAATGGATTCACTATTGTCATTAAAAAATGAAACTTTGAAGGTTATCTCTAGGGCACTTATTGTGATGAAAGGTATTCGACAAAGCAATAACTTATATTACTATCTTGGTAATTTAGTTATTGGTACAACAACAACAGTTTCTAGTTATAATCAGGAACTAGAAACAACCAGTTTGTGGCATATGCGCTTGGGACATGCAGACGAAAAATCCTTGAACCTTCTGGCACATTAAGGATTATTGCAGGGAATAAAAGTCTGCAAATTGAATTTCTGTGAACATTGTGCCAAGGGGAAACAAACAATAGTGAAATTTAATATTGCAATTCATGATACAAAGGGTGTTTTGGATTATGTTCACTCAGATGTATAGGGACCCTCCATAAAACTTAGATATTAATCAGAGTTTGCTCAGAAATTCAATCAAAACTTGATGGATTGGAGATTGGAATTGATTGTTGGAATAGTTCAAATTAGGTCTATTGATCCGTTGATACATTAGATATTACGGATATGGGTAAGCTAGTAGATATACTGGAACCAACTTTTGTTTTTTAACTGTATGCTAATGTAATAGTTATAAACCAATCCTAGTGCATTTAAGATTGACTGTGGGAAGATATGTAGACAGTGCGATAAAAGGATACAACTATAGGTGATAGGGTCCACAATGTTTCAATTCTCTCAACTTTTACTTCTGAAGATAGCAAAGAGAAAAGGTCAAATTAAAGGTTCTTCTTCAATTCAATCATCCATTCATCCTTATCTAATTTATTATTAACTGAAAAGAGCGAATTAAGGCGAGTAATTAATGGATGCATTTAGGGGGTCAAAAGATAGAACCTAACTCCAAATATAGGATTAGATGACAAAAATGACGTGTACCCAAATCCTAAATTTTTTTCATTTTCTCCAAAAATAGACCAATGCATGGCTGTAAAACTTCCATTTTGTGGGTGGCCAGTTGGGTGCAGTATCTGTTGTAACCAAATTTCATGGCTTAACTTGGATTTTTGACCTCACCTAATCACCTATTTAACATCTTTAATATTTATACGAGTTTCTTTAGAGTTAGGGTGATATCTTCTTGTCTGTATTAAAAAAGCCAGAGCCAAAAATGTCTAAGCTCAGCACCTTTTTTACACTAGCCCTAATCCTCAGCTTTGTGGTCACTAATGCTGTTCGTCCTAACCCTGACTACGTTGGTGCGGTAAGATTAACTCCAATTCATGTTTCTTGCAAAGCCCATCCATTTCTGTTTCTAATTCACATCTTTTTAGGATGAAGCTTCCACCTACGATTTGATTTAGATTTCTAATTCATTAGATTAAATCATTTAATATATATATATGAATATTCCTGATATAATCATTTTTTAGTTTTTCTTTTTAATTAATAAGATTTTTATTTGGTTATGTAGGAGATTACAGCAGACAAGGGTGAGGCTAATGATGAAAACTGTGACGGACTAGGGGAAAAGGAGTGCTTGACCAAAACAACTCAAGCGGCTCAAACAGATTATATCTATACACAAAGCCTCAATAAGAATCCATGAAGTAGCTAACTGCGACTCTTTTGTAATGTATGTGTGTAGTAGTCATGACTTGTTTGATTCATGAACATTCAATAATATGATGGCATTTTCATCATTTTGGTGATAATACAATTCCCTGAATATGTTTTTCTGTCATTTGGGTTATTAGAAAGAAATTGAATGATAATAATCAAAGAGGTGGAATTTTGCTGCTCTTTAAAAGAATGAATAAGCTACTGTGAGTAACTCAGGATGGGTAGTTATAGAATATAGTGGCTCCATCACCAAGCTTAGCCCCTTGGCTACAGTCAATTAAAGTAATGGGAAAGCAAACTTCATTAACAGCCCACGCTGACAAATACAGGCAGTGAGATAATAAGAACATAAACAGATCAGTCTAACACCAGTGTGGAATAGCAGTCCATGATTAATGATGAGGAGGGAGCCCTAACTTAAAGAGGATTAAACAACACTGTATAAAAACACGTTTATTACAGAAAACAAAACAAGAACACACTACACTATTTATCAAGAAAGCAACCAAACTTGGGGGCGGGGAAACATATCCCCTTCTTTTACGATGAATGGTTATCAATATCCCATATTATGTCCCTGAAGGGAGGACATTCAGGTCACCAATTTATTGCCCTTGCCCATGACACAGTTTCAACAATTATGTAATCTACAAAGAAAGAAATCTGCAGACACAAATATACATACAGATTTACATAGACACATTCAGATGCATATATATATGCATCCCATATCAGGTAAATTCATGCTAACAACCGACGCTAGAGTTATGGAAGAATCATGACAGCACATATTGTGTGGTTAGAGAGAAAACTCCAGTGAGAGTGGTCCAAAAAGCTGTTGTCGATTTCAGACCAACAGGCATAGTTGTGGGAGAATTTTTTTTTGTCAGGTACTGATAGAATTGCATTATGAAATTTAAGAACAATTCCCATTTAAAATGGGCAAATTTAGAAACATATTGGCTAGAGACTCTTTAGTGAAGAATCTCTTGAAAGAAAAAGAAGGATAGAACTATAAGACCTAAGTAGAGTTTGAAACTAAGTTGTTTCTAAATCCCCTGTAAGGTATAGGTATAATAAGGCCAAAATCCTATTACAGAATGGAGATGCCAAAATCCTGTTACAGAACCGGTAGTACGAAACATATTGACCATTATTTAAAACGGTAAGCTTTCCATTTAACAAAAGCAAAAGTTTGACTTAACCAAACAAAACAGGCCTACTTTGAGCACCCTGGACAACTCCAGAGAGAGAATGAGCCTAAACCAAACATATAAAACTGTTGCTTTATTTCAACATGAACCACGATAATATAGCACTGCGAATAAATCCTCTTGCACAAATATAGAGGAACAGTATATTGATCATTTTCAAGGGTAAAAAAAAAAAAAGCAGTTCTATTTATGAGAAGCTATCTAACAATAATGGGACATAGTAAAGAATTTCTAGAAGCTACTGCCAAATATGAAAAGAATGAAAATCTAAGCTCATTACTGCATTTAAACTAAGGGTACAAAGATCTATATACATACACAACATCTCTATCTTGATAAACAGAACTGCATCACGAGGAACGGACATGCTCATCAATTTAAGCTGGTAAAAGAATCCTGGTGCCACCAAGAATGTGCAAATATAATGCCAGACAAACAGTAACAATAATAGATGACTTTGCCCCAAAGTATCTAACAACCTCGAGTCCCCTGTCTATGACCTCTTCATGTACTACGTTAATACTTCTTTTCAAACAATCTGATATCTTCCACGCCAGGAATTCCACAAACGACCTTATCGTTTCAAAAGTTACCCTGCCAGTAACATCAAGCACAAACTTCCTATTACTTGGCACAGCCCAAGCAGACGACACCTTGCCAACCCATCCAGCACCACCACGAACCCCATCAATTGTGTTTCCATCTTTCGAACATAAATCTCCGCTCGCACTCAATCCTTCACCAGCCTGCTCAACAATTGAACACTTAGCACCCGAATTTGAATTTGAGCTTGTCAACACTTGGTGAGATGTTTTAACTAGGGTTTCAACAGCACCACTACAAACAGAAACCAGAATATCCCTCACATTAGATTGATGCCTGGGATTAGTCAACCCAGAGAACAACTCATCATAAGTATTGATCTGCATTGTCTTATCAAGATAAACAGCAACAGCAGTACTCACAAACTTTTGAATACAATCACTTATAAGTTCCTTACACCGATCATCGCAAACAACACCAACCCACTTAGGCAAATCTGATAAATTGGACCTACTTTGATCCACACCAGCACCCACATTAGAGTAAAACCCCAAAACAAGATTCCTAGCAAAACTACCAACAACTACAGAAGCAAACCCAGTACCAGCTTTAGAAAAAACCCTATCCATAACCTTATCAGTAATACTAGAATTCTTTAGACCTGAAGCTAACTGATGATTATTAGACTCTACTTTATAACCTCTCAAAATCCCAACAGTCAAAGCCTGAGAAACCCTAGTCAAAGACTCGGAGAACTCATCAGATTTAGCAATTTTAGAAATCTGCTTAAAGCTGTTAGGGATTTGATCAGAATCAGACAGAAGAAACTGTTTCAAATCCCTAGAAACAATACCAATTGTATCAGCAGAATCAGAGACCAACTCAGCTACTGAAATTAGGGCTCCAAAAAGTTTCATATATCTTTTCCTTTTCTTGACAATAGAAGGCAAATTATAGACCTTGTAAGCTCCATAACCAGAAACACCAAGCGCTGCAAGCAAAAGGATCCATCTCTTCCTTCTTGGAGACAAGTAAACTCCCCTCTTGACCAAATTAAAATCCATCACACACACACATATATATATGTATATTTAAAGAAAAAAAAAACCCTAGAAATACCCGTACAAATTGGGAACCTTAGGGCTAGGAAATTGAGAAATTTGAAGTGAACTATAAAGAGGAAACAAGACGGGTAGATATAAAGAGTAGAAATTTAGAAAATCAAGGAATCAAAAATTAAGAATTTAAGGTATTTGATTAATTAGAATGAAATTGTTGGGCGGGCGGTGGATGGCAAATAAAGAGGAGGTAATAATTGACGGTACGGTGTTTGGTGAAATGATAAGGAGGATATTAATATTAGAGTTTGTGAGAATTGGATCCAGGAGGGATCTTTATTTAAATTTTTTCTTTTCTTTTTAAAGTTTTTGCAGAACTCAGAGGATGGAGAGAAACGGTGTTTGACAAGTTGACGTTAATAACTGACAAATGTTGTTGAAGAAAAAGGGAGGTTTTGATTGGCCAATGAGAAAGTATCTCGAATCATGTGATGAAAAAGCGCGGGTGCCACGCAAGCACGTATGGATGTCTGATTTAGTTTGTTTTATTTTGTTCTACCAAAAAATCTCAGCAGAAACGGTGTCGTTTTTTTGATCCGGTGCATGCTGCCACGCGGATACAAAAATCCTATATGACCTCACCTGTGGTGTGGTGGGGATGAAAAAAGAAAAAGCAGTCATAAAGGGATCATTTTTCATTGTGTTGGTAGCCAACAACCATGTTTCTGGCATATAGAGATGGTCCTTTCAATCTAATGAATTTGCACAGACTCCTGTGGAGGATGTGTGTCTGAAACCTTCAAAGTTTAATTCACTAGCTTATCAGTTCAGAAATATTCCATCTCCAATTAGGTTTGAATGTCGACTACGAACATAACCACAAATTTGAGTTTAGACTCTGGCAAGGATGGAACTATATCTTCCACTAACGTCTTGTAAAATGAGAAAAATTAAGCCAATTTCATTCACAAAATCATAACATTCTGCTAAGTTCGTAATATGTCCTGTTTACAACCTTTGCACAACAAATCAACATATAATTGCTCTACGCAAAACTTGAGAATTAAACCGACAAATCATGTACAAGAGGTTTCACGGCACATTATAGAACCTTCATTGCAATTCCACCTATAGCACAATCAGCACAGCTTACGCTTAGCTGAAGCTACACGCCTAGGTTTTATGATGTTGAAGTTTCAGTGCCCTTTGCAAGTATCTTAGATTTCATTGGTATGGTGCTGTTGGCATCATCTTCAAGATCACTGAAAGAGAAGTCTTCTTCGTTTCCCGAAGGGATGGTGGCTTTGTAACTGCCTAAATCTGAATCTTCCTCATCCGGCCAGTCATCGTAGTCATCTTCATAATTAGGGACTGGTACCTTAGAGGATCTCCCGACCAGCAGATCCTTATTCTCAAGTTTAATCACTGGCTTTTCTTCAATGACAGACTTGTCAATGAATTGCATGTCTGTACTTACAACTGGGTGCTTCTCTGTTTCATAATCTGTTGCCCTACTAGTTGTTGGTTCAAAATCATATGTCCTAGCATACCCAAAATCTTCATGCAATAAATTATTACCTGTGTCATTTTCATAGGTATTGCTTCTTCCATACCAGTCATTCTCTGGCTTTATTTGTTTATGTAGCTCCTTCATCCACAATGCTCTGGCTTCCATTACCTACAATTCAATAGGAAATATTACAAAATTCATTTCAACCATTTCAGATCCTCGGACCTGTGTCATATTTCTTTTATCTAGTCATGTGGTTAGTATTTTCTTCAGAATGGGCTGCATGTGCAAAGTGGGAGCAAGCATCAAGCATGGTCAGTTGATCAGGAACCTCATTATAAGGAAGTTTGGAACCATCTTTTAGAGGTCAAATAATTTAATATAAATCACAATAACTCATACATCATGGGACATAAAGTCTCCCCATTCCCACTACCCCAAAACAACAACCCAAAAAGTGGCCAACTTTGACTATATTTGTATTTTTTAATTTCATGCATATCCACCAGTGCTTAAAATTACAAAAGCCTAGAAAGAATATTCAATCGAGCATAAAGAACTTAATACCACGAGTAGCTAAGAAACTAAACAAGAGCACTTAGACGGAAAATTACATTACCTGAGGTGTGGACAAAATTTCTGCATCATGTTTGTTGAGTCTTGAATGCAGAAGAACAAAATATACTTTCCAAAAGTAACTTTCAGTCATATGGCAAGGACAAAGTTCTATTCTGAGAGCAGCTAATCTAGGAGCAAGTTGTTCAATGGCCAAAGCATGCTCTCGTTGGGCATCAGACAAGTTGAAATCTAAACAACACGAGTGAGAAAATTTAAAAAGGAAAATTACATAAATGTGGCAGAATCAAAGGGCAGAAAGGCAAGGGTTCATCACTCAACAAAAATAAACAAAACAAAGTAACAGGCAAGCACTTAGAGAAAAGCTCCTAGATGACAAACTGAAACCTAGAAAAACAACATGATATTTATGAAACTTGTAAAAAATTATGTTAGGTTCATGTTAAAGTACCTGAAACAAAAACAGAAAACCATTCAAGCGCTAGGTTTATAGTTCTGAACCACTGAAACTGAGTACTCAATTACCCAGTATAAATTAATCATGCAAATATAGCTACTCACATAAAATTAGGTAATACATCCAACAAATCTCCAACAAACCAAATACCAAATAACCTTTAGACTACATTTTATTACTTGCGAGTGTAGGTGCAGAATACACAACATGCCATCTGCCTTGCTGGTTTATTATTCTCAAACTTTGATTGAGATTGACTAATCCATGTAGTGTTTTTTTTCATAGTTAAAAAGTTTAGCGAGGAAATGTTAGGCATTGCAGCTAAAAGCAAACAGCTGTATATAATTCCTGAAACAAACTCCAGAAAGTCACTAGACAGTGGATAAAATCTAAGATTCAATACATAGGTAAGCAAACTTATACTAGTGCTAACTCAATGCATTAAGTGTAGCTTTGCATTTGCCAATTGCTATGACACATGTTCATTACTAATTCAGAATGCAGTGAGACTAAAACCAAGCCGATTCACCTCTATTAGCAAATATAACGATACAGTTCTAATTAAAACACACATACACAAGTATATAAGTAAAATGCAGATAGAAAAAAACAAAAGAAAAGAAACTTGACGCACCATCTAAATCGTCTTCTTCTTCAAGAGGAAAATCTAACCAAGTCTCTGGATGCATAGCAATATTCCTAGCAAATGTCAATACCTCATCGGTAATCCCAATCGTTTCTTCACACTCCAATTCCTCTTCCTCATTTTCAATTTCAAATTCATCCGATCCGAACGGAAAATAATTCGAAGCCATTTTCGAAATTAATCTCCCTCCGATCTCCACAAGATCGTGCTTGATCCTGGATCCTTCCTCTAAATCAGACGCTTCCCCTTCCTCAAGCCGATCATACGGCTCTGATTGATTATTCAAATTACAGACTGATTCATCATTTGACGTAGAGGGAGGAGGAGCGAGAAAAGAGGCGACGCCCCAGAATTGTCTCGTTAGGGTTTGTTTCAGTTCTGTAAGGTCCTCTTTCACGCCTCTCGCTTCCGCTTCCGCTTCTGCTTCTTCACTTTCTCTTCCTCTCGACGTTTCTGTAATATCTTGTTCATTGCGTTTTGAAGGTGAGGGGTCGTTAGGGGAATTAGATGCGACGTCGTTTTCTGCGTAATCGTCGTCGACCCGAAGGGAGTTGGCGAAGGAGCGAGCCAACCATGACATTGTTTATGTGTGAAAGGATGGATGAAAAAGGTGAAGAGATTTGTTAATTGTTGATTAAATTGGCGGAACTGGTGTGGTTTTTTTTGTAATTTTGATTTATGACGAACTAATCAAACGGTGTCGTATGCATGTTGGAAAGATGTTAAAAATATAAAAAAACAAATCATTCGTATTGGATGATTATTATTTATTGTTATTATTTTTTAGGATCAGTCGGATCCAACAGACAGGCAACAATTGGACGGTGGGGACATTATTTGTGGTGTGTTGATTTATTTTGTCCTTTGTGAAAGTATTTTCAAATATGACAGGTTTGGGCTCGTTCGAATCAGCCACCAGAGCCTCAACTCTGTTCATGTTTCCGGTGGACCAACTATTTTCTACCCATACAACAACCTGTTTACACATAAATACGATAATAATTCAACGAGTTTGAACTTACATATTTGGTTTTTCCTTTTCTTTTCTTTTACATTTTACCTAGAATGCCTAACACGCATGAAATGATTATAAGATTTTAACTATTTATTATTCTTACATTATTTAAAATATAAAATATTTATTTATCAAAGGAAATATAAAATATTTAAAATATGAACTATTTATCCACCTGTTAGATAAATTACATCAAAAAATAGTCAACTATATGGAGCTAAATTTTATATTTGGGAGGGTTTATTCTAAAATGGCTCAATATTATTTCTACATTTTTTAAAAGTTACAAATCAATCCAAAAATTAAAGGAGCTAAATTTTCCATCTCAATTCTAATGCCAATCTAACCGCCTGAATTTGAAAGAGCATACGTTCAGCACGTAGAGAAAGAGAAAGTTAACCAAATAGAATTGTATGAACAAATAAAAGGTGAAACAAAAAAACTGGGATTTTAATTAGAAGTGGTGTTCTTCAAGACGGTGTGGTTCCAAGTCGCGCTTTTCCAAAGAGAGAAGCAGTTCGGGCTGTGATACGAACTCGAACCGAATACGTTCAAACACCAAGATAAGTAATGGTGAGAAAATCAAACTGATAAACGCTCTCCCTATTTAAGAGGAAGCACCCTTACTAATAAGTTCGAATTTGTCGCCCCAAAATCTAATTTGAAAATTTGCAATTGATTATGGAACTAACAAACTTAACAATAGAACTACTAAGCTCTTTAGTTATAAATAGATGAAGAATATTCAAATAACTCAAGAAACTAATAAAAAGTTAATTGATTGATCAAACATGTAGATGTGAAACTAAATCAAACAAGTTAATTTAATCTCAAGAAATTCAATAAGGAACACCTTAAGGAATAAGAGTTAACAACTCAATAAAATTTCATTCAGAAATGTATATTGATCTCATATGCTTTAGCCGAAATACATAGCTCTATTTATAGAGTCTTGAAATGATTCTAACCCTAAAAAAGACTAAGAGATAAGCAATAAGGAATCAAACCCTAAAAGACTTCTAATGTGCGACTGCCTCCTTCTCTAAGCATAAGTGGTGGCTGCCCTAGGGTTAAGTGAGACCTCCAATGCTTCTAGAAACCCTAATGTGCGGCCCAATGCTTCTAGAAACCCTAGGAAAACCTGTTGACTTTGATCCTTGATCTTTGACCTTGATATTATTCCATGATCAGAAGTTTAAGCTTTGTTAATAGCAATTAATGTCACTATCTTCAAGGCGTTGTTATCTTCATTAAAAGCACCATCATTAGCCATCTTCAAAACATGCTCCAAGTAAGAATTTAAGGCTTGCTTGAATTTTTTACTCCTTGCTCGTATTATTGGTCCTCCATAGGCTAGTGGATCCATGCTAGTTGACTTAGATGCATCCTTGGTTGCATCATTCCCCCCCTCTTTGAAAGGATTCGACCTCGAATCAACGCCTTCATCAAAATCAAAAGGAGACAAATCAACAATATTAAAAGTAGCACTAACATTATACTCACCAGGTAAGTCAATTTTGTATGCATTATCGTTGATGCGCTCTATTACTTCAAATGGACCATCACCACGTGGCATCAACTTTGATTTTCTTTGATTGGGAAACCTTTCCTTCCTGAAGTGCACCCAAACCCAATCACCAACTTCAAATACCATCCTTTTGCGGCCCTTATTGCGTTGTTTGGTGATTTGTTCATTGCGTCTTTCCAAATTTGCATGCACTTGCTCATGCAACTTCAACACAAATTCAGCCTTCTTTGCACCATCTAAATTCATTTGTTCACTCAAAGGTAAAGCAATCAAATCTAAAGGACTCAAAGGAATAAAGCCATAAACAATCTCAAATGGGCAAAATTGAGTAGAAGAATGCATACTACGATTATATGCAAACTCAACATGCGGCAAACAATCTTCCCATGTTCTCAAGTTTCGTTTAACCATGGTCCTAAGTAATTGTGACAAAGTTTTATTTACTACCTCAGTTTGACCATCGGTTTGGGGATGACATGTAGTAGAAAAAAGTAATTTAGTTCCCAATTTATCCCATAAGGTCTTCCAAAAATAGCTCAAAAACTTGGTGTCCCTATCACTGATAATAGTTCTAGGCATACCATGTAAACGTACAATTTCTCTAAAGAACAATTCAGCAACATGTTGTGCATCATCGGTTTTCCTACATGCAATAAAGTGTGACATCTTTGAAAATCTATCCACCACAACAAAAATACTATCATGCTCATGCTTAAACCTAGGTAATCCAAACACAAAATCCATAGATATGTCAATCCAAGGAGAATTGGGTATGGGCAAAGGCATGTATAACCCATTAGGTTGTGATTTAGACTTAGCTTGCTTGCATACAATACAGTTAGCACATAATCTATTCACATCAGATTTCATTTTAGGCCAATAGAAATGATTATGCAAAACATCTAAAGTTTTTTGAACACCAAAGTGTCCTATCAAACCACCTTCATGTGATTCTCTCACAAGCAATTCACGCATAAAACACATAGGAATGCATAGACGTTTTTCTTTGAACAAAAATCCATCATGTCTATAAAATTTATTAATAGCACCATGTTCACAACCATGAAAAATAGAACCAAAATTGTGGTCATCAACATACAAGTCTTTGATATACTCAAAACCAAGCAATTTTATTTCTAGAGAAGCAAGTAAAGCATAACTTCTAGATAGTGCATCGACAACTACATTTTCTTTACCTTGCTTGTACTTAATGACATAGGGAAATGCTTCAATGAATTCACTCCATTTAGCATGGCGCTTATTCAACTTGTTCTGTCCCTTCAAGTGCTTTAATGCTTTATGATCCGTGTGAATCACAAACTCCTTAGGTAGCAAATAATGCTGCCAAACATTGAGTGCATGCACAAGAGCATACAATTTCTTGTCATAAGTTGGATACTTCAAGCTAGCTTCATTCAACTTTTCACTAAAATAGGCTATTGGCTTCCCATCTTGCATTAAAAAAGCTCCAATACCTACACTAGAAGAATCACAATCAATTTTAAAAGTTTTGGAAAAATCGGGAAGTGAAAGAATGGGAGATGAAGTAAGTTTGTCCTTTAGCATATTAAATGCGTTTTCTTGTTGTTCTCCCCAATGAAACTTCACGTTCTTCTTTACAAGCTCGTTAAGTGGTGCGGCAATTTCAAGTCCTTGACAAACCTCCTATAGAAGCTTGCAAGCCCATGAAAGCTCCTCACATCACTAACATTCTTTAGTGTTGGCCATTCCTTAATTGCTTTTATCTTATCTTCATCGACCTGAATTCCATTTTCACTAACAACAAAACCAAGAAACACAAGTTTGTTTGTACAAAAATCACACTTAGCAAGGTTAGCATATAAAGAATTCTCACGCAAAACCATCAACACCATCCGAATATGTTCAACATGCTCACTAAAGCTCTTACTATAAATCAGAATATCATCAAAGTATACTACCATAAATTTACCAATATACGCACACAAAACATGGTTCATTAGTCTCATAAAAGTACTTGGTGCGTTAGTTAAGCCAAAAGGCATGACCAACCACTCATACAAACCAAATTTAGTTTTGAATGCTAGTTTCCACTCATCACCTATATTCATTCTAATTTGGTGATAGTCACTTCTCAAATCAATTTTAGTAAAGATAACACTTCCATGCAATTCATCGATCATATCATCTAACCTAGGAATAGGATGACGATATTTAATGGTAATCTTGTTAATTGCATGACAATCAACACACATACGCCAAGACCCATCTTTCTTAGGGACTAACAAAACAGGAACAGCACATGGGCTAAGACTTTCCCTAACATAACCTTTACTTAGTAGTTCCTCAACTTGGCGTTGCAGCATTTTGGTCTCCTCGGGATTGACTCTATAGGCTTGTCTATTTGGAATGGATGACCCCGGCACAAAGTCAATTTGGTGCTCTATCCCCCTTAGTGGTGGCAACCCACTAGGTAACTCATCGGGAAACACATCGTCATATTCTTGCAAAACACTTACAAACACACTAGGAAGAGAAGAGTTAAGATTATTAGTGTTAAATAAAGTTTCCTTGTACATAAGTACAAGTACTTGCCTATTTTCACTCAAAGCCTTTCTCATGTCTCGCTCTCTAACTAAGAAACTCACTTTTTTCTCGCTTGCCTCCCCTTTTTCTTGCGCCTTACTCGTTGTTTTGCTCACATTCTTGCGCAAACCCTCGCTAAACTCTCCTTTTACCACTCGTTGCTCTCGCCCCTCATTATTTTCCACACAACTCCCCTTTTGCTTGTGCACCTTTTCTTTTTCATGTGCACTCTGACACTTTCTTTTTTCTTTCTCATATGCTTCCATTCGGTTCTTTACAACTTTTTATAATTCACAAACTTCTTTAGGACTTAATGGTGCCAAAACATACGGTTTTCCATCCATTACAAGAGAATATGCATTAGTTCGACCATTATGAATTACATATCTATCATATAACCATGGTCTACCTAGCAACATATGACATGCTTGCATGGGAACAACATTACATAATACCTCATCATTATACTTCTTTACACTAAATGCAATCCGTACTTGCTTAGTAACTCTAATCCCACTTTGATCATTAAGCCATTGCAAGGTGTATGGCTTAGGATGCTTAATAGTTGGAAGTCTAAGTTTATCAACCATCATAATACTTGTTACATTAGTACAACTACCCCCATCAATGATTAAACTACAATTAGCATTATGGTTTTGTACTTTACATGTAGTATGGAATATGTTTTCCCTTTGAGCATCATCATCAATAGGTTGTAAATTAAGAGCTCTAAAAGTTATAAGTACATTACTAACCTCACCTAATTGCACATCATCACATTCTTCCAACTCAGGCATGTCTAGGTAATCCTCCTCACCTGGTTCGGATTCTTCATCACTCTCAAAGACCACTTCACCACCTCGAATTGCCATGGTTCGCTTGTTTGGACATTGGGAAGATATATGTCCATACCCCAAACACTTGAAGCATTGCACTTTCTTTGATTTGAGGTCACTTTGCGTCGTTGGTTTAGTGTTAATATCAAATTAGGGGCTGGCTTGATGTCCTTTGATGCCTCACGACCCTTGTTAGGGGGCTGGTTGCTCCCTTTCCATGCGTTACTCCATTTTGAGCTAGGGGCAGCACTTCTGCTCTTGGTTTTTAATTGCTTTTCCACCTTTATAGTCATATGCAACATGTCCTCCATCTCTACATAATGCTGCAATTCAATTATGTTAGCAATATCACGATTCAAACCATGCAAAAATCTTGCCATTGTGGCTTCCCTATCCTCATCTATATTGGCTTTAATCATAGCTATCTCCATAGATTGCCAATACTCCTCAACACTCTTACTACCTTGTACTAAATTTTATAACTTGTTGTACAAATCCCTTTGGTAGTGCGATGGCACAAACCTTTTACGCATAATGCATTTAACCTCATCCCATGAACCAACTTCATGTTCTCTATGACGCCTACGACCACTCACCAATTGATCCCACCAAATGGCAGCATAATCACAAAATTCAACAACAACAAGTTTAACCTTTTTAGACTCACTATAGTTATGATATTCAAAAACCCTTTCAACCTTCTTTTCCCATTCCAAATAAACTTCAGGGTCACTCTTACCATGAAAAGATGGTATTTTCATCTTAATGCTACCCAAATTAGTGTCAATTTTGGGTTGGAGATTATGTCTAGACCTTTTAGACTCACTTTCTTAGTCATTATCAGAACCATCCCCTTTAGACGTTTTAGGCATATCATTCAATAGCCTAGTTAATTTGTCTTCTTGTTTTTGAAATTGTTTTGTCATATGTTCTACTACATCTCTCAATGTATAAGCTAAATTTTCCAAAGTCAATGATGGTTCAGATGACATGGTTAAACCAAAAGACTAGGAAAGAAAACAAAAAAAAAGGACGTGATCAAGTGTTATACTCTGGAGGCTTCTTATAGTTAAAGGCAAAACAAGAAAAGATCACTCCCTCACGTGTTTCACTCACAAAGAATTGAATTCCTTATAGAAATTAAATCAAATTGTTCTAGTAATCACAAGAACAAGTTCTTCACAACCTCTTAACGTTTATTAATTCTGAAGTTCAATAGAACACTCGTGAATCAATAAAACGAATTATAAGCGTGTGAATAAAATAAGCTTACAACTAATCGAACAAGACCCAATTAACCCAAAAAAAAGCTTTTTAAGAGAAAACAAACAAAATTACCCAAATCAGAATTATAAGAATGAAGAACAACTCCAATTAATTAAAAGGAATTGTGGAATGAATCAATCAAGAGTCAATTCTTCAAGAACTACCCAACAAAAATGGTTAGGGTTAGTTTTCCGTTCCTTCCTTTTTTTCTTTTTTTTTTTGGACATTTGCCTTGGTATGCGGGCAGCAATGAAAATAGTATACTTTTTTTTATTTATAATGATGCGAACAGAAATTGAGATGAAATAGAAGACATACTCTTTAATTGAAAAAAATGAACCAACTTACAAGTTTGGCTCTAATACCAAATGATACGAACTCGAACCGGATACATTCAAACACCAAGATAAGTAATGGTGAGAAAATCAAACTGATAAATGCTCTCCCTATTTAAGAGGAAGCACCCTTACTAATAAGTTCGAATTTGTCGCCCCAAAATCTAACTTGAAAGTTTGCAATTGATTATGGAACTAACAAACTTAGCAATAGAACTACTAAGCCCTTTAGTTATAAATAGATGAAGAATGTTCAAACAACTCAAGAATCTAATAAAAAATTAATTGATTGATCAAACATGTAGATGTGAAACTAAATCAAACAAGTTAATTTAATCTCAAGAAATTCAATAAGGAACACCTTAAGGAATAAGAGTTAACAACTCAAATAAAATTTCATTCAGAAATGTATATTGATCTTATGTGCTTTAGCCGAAATACATAGCTCTATTTATAGAGTCTTGAAATGATTCTAACCCTAAAAAGGACTAAGAGATAAGCAATAAAGAATCAAACCCTAAAAGACTTCTAATGTGCGGCTGCCTCCTTCTCTAAGCATAAGTGGTGGCTGCCCTAGGGTTAGGTGAGACCTCCAATGCTTCTAGAAACCCTAATGTGCGGCTCAATGCTTCTAGAAACCCTAGAAAAACCTGTTGACTTTGATCTTTGATCTTTGACCTTGACCTTGTTCCATGATCAGAAGTTTAAGCTTCATTAATAGCAATTAATGTCACTATCTTCAAGGCGTTGTTATCTTCATTAAAAGCACCATCATTAGCCATCTTCAAAACATGCTTCAAGTAAGAATTTAAGACTTGCTTGAATTTTTTACTCCTTGCTCGTGTCATTGGTCCTCCATAGGCTAGTGTATCCATGCTAATTGACTTAGATGCATCATTGGTTGCATCAGGCTGAGTCGAGAAACTTGATAACTAGGTTGCAAATTGGAAGCAGTGAGTTGAAGAACTCAACTATGGACTCATTACTCCTCTTGCTTTTAGAGGATGATAAGAATGTAATGATTGTTGTAGCACAGGGCGTTGTTTCTGTGCTCGTTAATTATTGGATTCAAGCTCTTTGGAAATGAAAGAGAATACTCTCACTGCAAACTAGCAAGCATGTTTTAATTGTAGAGGGTTTATTACTTTTGAATCATTTACCTCGTGTATTAAGAGTCGGACAGTGGTTATACAAAAGAAAAGGCTTGTGTTGCCCTTCAAGCTTTAAGCTTTTCAAAGGAGAACGCAAGGGCAATGGGGTCTGGAGGTGGATTTCTTCGCAATTGGAGAATTTCCAGGCTGGTACACCTGGTTCATAGGCTTTTGCTGATGGTGTATTGAGAATTTTAGCTGCTTTTGAAGAATTTAGAGAGAAACTTGTCGAGGAAAATGCAGTTTTTGTTCTTATTGGACTAGCAGCTTTTGGGACTGCTTTAGCTCAAGAGATTGTAATTGGGTGTTTGTGTGATTTGGCAAAAGATGATGAAAGTTTGAAGCTTTTGATTGTAAAGAAAGGGGGCATTGAGTGTTTGAGAAATTTCTAGATTGCAGGTCCACCTGTTAGGAGTATTGAAGTTGCTGTTAATTTATTAATCATCTGGCTTCTAATCAAGCTATTGCAGAAGTGATTGTTGATGACGAGTCTATAATTGCTAGGCTAGTAGCAGTGTTGGATTTTGGAGTTTTAGGTGCGAGAATCGCAGCTGCTAGAGCTGTTTATGAGCTTGCTTCTAACACGAAACAAAAGAGGAAATGGGTGAAATTGGAATAATCGTTCCATTGATTAAGGTGTTAGATGGCAAGGTTGTTGAAGAGAAGGAAGCAACATGTAAAGCACTGTCAAATCTTGTATTGTGTGCTGGTAACAGCAGAATTTTCAGAAAGGATCAAAGATGGACAATTGGTGCCTGCAGAATTCTTAAATTAATGCATCATAGAATACGGATTCGAAAGATTTTGTGTTTAATTTTACTTGTTTTTATTTTTATTTGATTTTCCTTTTTCTTTTGGTTCATTTTTTTTCTTTCATATAATTGTATTATGTTAACTTTCTCTTCCTTCACGTGCTGAACACGTGCGCTTACAAATTCATGCGATTATATTGACGCCTAGGATTGAGAAGGGACCCACAGGTTTTGGATGGAAAATTTAGCTCCGTTAAATTTTGGATTGATTTATACGTTTTTAAAAAATACAAAGGTGATATTAAGTCATTCTGAAATAAGAGAGTTCAATTGCAATTGCACCTCCCAAATAGTTCGGGTGGTTCTTCGTACGTTATGCCTTTTATAAATAAATAAGTCATTAGTACATTTAAACACTGTGTGCATGAATTAATTAATTAATAAAATTAAAAAATATAACATATAAATAGTACAAAGTAATTATGTTTATATCTCTTCTGGAATTTGTTGTTCCGTTTGAACTTATATCTTTTCTAGCTATTATTTCTAACTGATTTTAATTAAATTTGCGCAATAATTCAATATAGAATTCTTATCAAATATAGAGTGACATAAAAATCCAAGCATCCAAATAAAATATGCTCCGAAAATAAATAAATAAACAAACAATTGAATATTTTTGAAGTTATATACCTCATCAATGAATTGAGTGAAGGTCGTATACCCTAAATATTCTGCAATTATACATCTGATATAATCATCAATAAAATCTCTGGTTTTATTAACTGTTTCACCATTGCCAGCATCTTGCCCATATCTTATGGTCTCGCCAACACCATGCTAACAGCAACTGATTTATCAGATCAGCCAAACTAGGAAATATAAACCCCATATACTCAAAACTCTGTGCTAAGTGATTATCATACATAGTCCAATGACTCGTGAGTCCGAGGTCCAATCCCCGTTAACAAAAAAGCAGGCTACTGCATCCCATGATTCATGGAGAAGCCAACCTGGACATGGTTTTGACCTGCCAAAAGGCTTCAAGAATTGCTTGATTATCGATCAAGTATTCAGAGAAGGGCGTGCTTCTGGAGAAGATTCGAATGAAAGGAAACTTAGCCGCTGTAGATTCTATAATCTGAGGCATCTAAGGCCTGAGCAAATAACAATAATAAAATATGTGATTGAAAATTCATTTAAAAAAGAAATCCAATTCTATCTGAGAACTTCTCGTATAATCTGGCCAACGTCATAAAAGAAATCCCATCGGATCAAGAACAAAGTGGAAATTTTACCATCAACGACAAACAGCGGTATTAATTATGCCCTATGTACCCACATCCTAACAATTATAAGTGTTCATTTCTCATGGTAGCTAGCAGATAATATATTGGCACCATTTTGACAAATTTCCAATACGCTTAATTGTTTCCTACGCTACATGAGTGCTGCAACTTAACCTTACATTCTCTCTAGCTTTTGCAAAGCTCCGTCCTCATCAGAAATCAAAATCCTGTTGTCTGCTCGCCAAGCTGAGATGGCAATCAGTGGGCGAGTACGCCAGCCCAACATCCAACACCCATTGTTCTCCTCTATCGTACACTTGCTAGAAGCCTGCAACATATTTCTAGTAGCAGGTTGAGACGACAAGAAGCTTGCATACTCACCCACGTTTGACCCGAGATGAATCAGCACAAACCCAGCAGCCTCCAGGCGGGTTCGCCACCGAGTCAGCTTCTCATATCTCTCAACTCTGTACTCTCCTTCGCATACCACAATATTATGAATCTGATTCCGCAAAAATATATAGGTATCTAGACAATTTGTTGATCCCTCCGATGATTCAAGTAGAAACGAGAAATAATTTATGCATTCATTGAAACGGTACGAGAAGCCCTGATCATTGTTGTCGGATTCTTGCTCAATTATGGTGAAAATTTCAGGTTCTATATGTTTCACCATTGATAGCAACTTGTGAATATCACCTGGTCTTGCCAACAATTTATGCAGCGCAAAGACCGCGTTAACAGCAATTGCCTCATGAGTCCTCAGTTCAAGCATGGCAGCATCAAGATCAGCTAAATTATAAGCCAGAAAACCTCTATACTCAAAGTCAATATTCAATGTCTCTGCTAACTGAGCCAACTTCCAACCTACTGATTTCAAATAATCCGAGTTATCATGATTCGGAAATCCAATTCCTGATATGCGAATAGTGGGTGGTCCACCAGGCCTAGCTGCCAAATCTTGCATCAAATCAGACCACTGTGTCCCATGATTAATGAAAAAGTCGATAACGTGGATATGCTTTTTTCCGGCAAAGGTTTCAAAGATTTCTCGATTAGCTGTTAGGTGAGCCGCTTTGACATAAGACCATTCTTTGTAGAAGTACCTCTGGATATCATTCAAATAGCTATAGTCAAAATATTGGGGGTAGAGCCTGTAAACTCTAGAGGACATGGCCTCAGCAAATAAGGCTGCCATACTCTGTGTTGCCCTGGCTTTAGAGTTGACCAGGATCTGCGAGAGGATAATTTCTGCAAGATGCAAGTTATTTTCCTCAACGGCTTCAGCGCAGGCTATTAGCATATTGAAGAGTGGGACACGAGTGTTCTGTTCGAAGTCAATCTCGAGAATTGGATGAATTGACTTGGCTAAATCCGAAAAGGGGCGATAAGGTCCATCAACAGTAGATGATGATGAACATGCTGATGAGTGCTGCGGTTCTAAGTTGAAGCGCTCAGACTCTCTAGAAGAAAAGGAGGAATTGAGTTGAAAATGTTCGGCATGGTCAGTGATATTGGGGGAGGTGGTTGATGAAGGTTTAGAAAGTGAATCATGGTTTGCAGAAGAAGGATGCGGAAACACCCAGTGCATCTTAAAAAGCCTCTAGTATTTACTGCTGGTGGTGGTGCTGCCTTTCCTATTCTGGTGTTGGTAGTGAATGAGCAGGCAGACTGCAGAGGGTGTTTATACATTATTTTTTTAATGATGGAAGGATATGTATGCTTTCCTCGATGTTTCAAAGAAAGAGGTCTTTAGCCAGAAATATGAAAAACTAATTTATATTATATTAAGCATGAGGAAATTTTAACGTAATTGGGGCACGGCAAAAACAGCATGACTTCCACCTTGTGCTGCTGCATGTGAAACCAATAGAAGCATAAAACTGGAGACCGTGGGTCCACGGAATCACAATAGCAAGTGAAGAGTGCCCATTTTGGTAAGCCTGCACTTGAAAACGAAGAGTATCCTCTAATGTAGTCTGCACAGTACTAAGGGCTGCTTCAGCACAGGAAAGCAATGTGTATATATATTGCACCAAATACCTTTACACAAGAAACCCAGCCTAGACTGCAAGTAAATGAATTACTAATGGATTCATGTGAACAAGAGACTACAGGTAAACACTATCCGGCCAATGCCCCATTGAGGAAGCATCTTTCACAAACCTAAACCTGTCCACCACAATACTCGAGCTTTGAAACATTTTCTCAAAAACCCTTCAACAAATAAAGCTACCATGTAACCCACCACCGTTACCATGCAAAATTTAAGACATGAGGTAAATACCCCGGATTGCCAAGGGAACTTCTCTCCTCCATTACAAAAGAAATAATAGTTATTCAAATAGAGAGAGAACTAAGAAGTATAAATGAATAAAAATCGTATCAATGAAAAAGTCTAAAATGAACAAAAAATAATAAGCTCCATAGCCAGGAGAGTGAAAAATTCGAATAGTTAATCGAGTATAAAATACAACTGGGTGTTCATTATGCATGATTTTACATTGAAAGCACATAAGATGTACAACTGTACAAAACACCTTTTACATCGCAATGAAACATTTGCTCTCATCCGAATGAACTCTTGAAGTTTAGGATGAAGAAGATCAAACGGACAGAGCAAAATTAACTTGCTATTACAAACATTCCTATAAGCATTTCCTCCCCACATCCCTTTTTTATACTTTGAATCTGCAAACCACGCAAGCCTCCACTACAGATGCTTCTCAATTTACAGAACTCTCTTTCACATGGAACTACCAGAAATATGTCATTTTGGCACACATGAGACCTCCAACTTAATAACAACATGGCAGGGAATTATTGCAAAATTCTGGCAAATCCCAGCTTGTAGACTGTGGACGATAAATAATAGTTACACCATATGCAACTAGCCTCAAATCCATATCGTCATGCTTCTATTGTGTGATACTGATAGATTGTATCGAAAGATCTTTAATATACACAAGAGGGAGATTTAAAGGGGTACCTTGCAAACCCCACTTAACTCCATCCCACAAGCTGAAGAAGTGCAGTGGCTTTGCCTCTTTGGACAAAGGAAAAGGAGATGGCAGACATCAATAAAGTGAAATTTTCCTTCATTGTATTGTTCTGGTAAGCTTACATTTGGAAATGAAAATGGTAGCTGTGTAATTTAAACTACACAATTTCAAGAGCTCAGCTGACCTCTGCTTCAGCACAGGATTACAACCACTCTGTATCACAAGAAGCAACTTTGCTGCCAAACCCGCCTCCACAGCAAGTGCAGCACATTCTTCAGGTGCAAGCTTGCAGACTGTCCATAATATCGATAATGCAAGCTGAGTACAGCTCTCTGAAACTTTCATCAGTAATTTCACTACATTAGGTATTGTCAAAGCGCAATCTTTCAAAGCATTGCTTCCCTCTGGAATAGTTGAAAGAACCTCCAGAATATGAAGTGCTAACTCCAAACACTCATTATTCAAACTGGGCAATAGCTCAACTAGTTGTGGAATTGCTCCAATGCTCACAACTGAGTTCCTAAGGGATTCGTGTGAACAGAGATTCTTTAACAAACCAAGTCCAGCTAGTACCCCATTCGGATGTCTCTTGTCTTTAACCAACCTCAACAAACCAACCAAAAGACTCAAGCTTGACACGTTTTCAGACTCAAAATCCTTCCCTTCCATCAACATTTCAATCAACCTCGTACAATTAATCTTGGTCTCAATTGAACCCTCATTTAACATATCCACCATCAAAGAAATCTTCGCAGGTTGCATCAAATTTTCTTTGGATGCAAAATCAAGATCCAAATTCACAAGAATCCCAATAGCCTCAGACCCAACAGCATGAGTAGTGAATGGACCCAGCAAGTTAGAGACCGTAGCAACCCCACCATTATCTAGTACAGTCTTCCTTGCTGTAGCATGTGCGGTGACAACTTGCCTAAGCTCTTTTAGAGCTTGAACTCTGGCTTGACCCTTAACCTTCTTGAGAGTTTCCAAAATCTCAATAGCCCTACCTTGCACATCTTCCGATCTTTTCTTCATGGCCAAATACTTCTGCGAGAACCAGCTATAAATTAGCTGCTGCAGAGTTCTATTTGGAGTTACCGTGTTATCCCAGAGCTCTTGCATTGTAGTCGGGCAAGTATAGTGGCCAAAACAAAACCATTTGAGGATATTGGATCTCTCATAAGTCTGGCCAGTGCAAAGTGTAACTGGGTCTTGCATTGGGTCCAATGAGATTGGACAAATAAACACAGATGGCACATCCAATGACTCGAGCTCTTCAATCATCTTCTTCAGATCCAATTTCTCAACACCTGCAGTTGAAATCAACCCACCACCACTACCACCTAAAATGCCATCTTTAACAGCTGTTTCCAGATCTAACACTTGCCCACCACTACCCACATCTAACTTCATGTTTCCCTCTCTTCTATGACTATTAGGCTGGTACATCGGCATTTTAGACCAACCTTTAACCTTTTAGAACAAGAGATAAATCAAATACAACCAAAAACCCCTCAAATAAAAATGCAATCCTTTTCTCTCTCTTATACCAAAAAGCTATCCTCTTTCTCACTCTAACTCACTAGTAAGTTTCCTCAACAAGCTCCCAGAAAGAAGGGGGAGTAATCATCAAACCCAGATCAGGTAAATAAAAGTAATGAAAGAGAGAAAGCAAAGAACAACCAAAAGCAACAGAAAAAGGATAATGATAATAGCAATAATAATAATCACTCCTGAATGAACAGTGCCTTTGAACTCGAATTCACCAAAGAATTACAGGAGATTGAAGAAATTATCAAAAGGGTATTTAGAAAAGGATATGAATGAATGACTTATCATGTAAAATAATAACCATATCTAGCTGTGTAGAGAGTGGGAAAAAGGCAACAAAAAATAGAAAGAAAAAAAGAAAATAAAGCTATCCTCTTTCCTTCTCTCTGTGCAGCAGTGTCTTCTCTAATCGCTACTGCTCACTCATTGTCTTAGGGCAGGTAATGAAATGAAATGAAAGGAATAATTTCTTTGAAAAAAATTTCTCTTTATTATTAAGTGGGTCACGACTGCTACTTGCTTTCTCCAATACAGTCAAATACTGAGAGAAAAAAAATAAAATTGTTCTTGGTCCTCTTGCATCACCTAAAGGATCTATCTTTTTTGAAATTACAGTATTGTCTTTGTCAGATTTGATGAATAAACTAGAGGCTGATGTGGATGCCTTAACTGACAAGGGTAAGACCGGAATGTAGAATTTGACTAATCTGGAAAAGAACTGATGATTATCGTAGAAAAATACGACTTGAGTTAGCGTTACGACAACTGGGACCCTATTTCTATGTAATAATTAACGAGTTTATGAAAAAAGGAAAAGAGTAAGAACCCAAAAAAAAAAAAAAAAGAGGAAAAGAGTTTTAAAAAGTATTTAACCGGCTATAACCCGTGATTTAACCTTTGGTAACCGTGTACCACACGTGCATTCACTTAGTTTTCCTTTTTTCTTAAAAAATAATTTATTTTTTTGGTTATCAGTGAAGGCCTTTGCATTTTTAATATTAAAAGTTTTTTCTAATGATATTACCTGAATTTTATCAATCATTTCCATTTCCAACGCCCAAGAAAATGATATCTTGTCAAATTAAAAACTGAAGAAAATGATACTGACAATTAATTATTTTATGATTTACAAAATTCATTAATAAACTATTAATAAATAATATAAAAGCATATTAAATTTGAAATATTTTTTACTCTCTATATATTTTTATATAATTGGGTGATATGAATATTTGTTAATTGCTAATTATCTCAAGTTGAAAAATACTTTTAAGAAATTAAATTTAATTTATGTTTAAAGTTTTGTGGCAAAATAAAGGAAAATGTGGTAAACGAGAGGTAGCAGAAGAAACAGAGGAGGCACGGTCTTCTTGACACGTGTCAGGGAAGGGATGGCCAAGAAAGCAAGCAAAGGTGGTCAAAAAATCCAAGGCCTTGAAAGGCAAAAACCAATGCGTACGCATTTTCAAGACCCAAGAAAACTGGTCAAACGATGAGCTGGCACTTTACAAAAGCCACGCTCTCCTCCTGGTCCCACCCCACGGGTTTTCCAGTTTTGCCTTCCACTTTAATTCATTTTCATATTTATTTAATTTAATTGATTATTTTGTTGTCTGTTAATTTTTGAATCACGATTTATTTTATTATATTTTTAAATAAATGTTTAATCATGGAATCTTTTCAAAACATCTGTTTGTTTACCTAAAATGAGTTATCAGAATTAAATCATTTCTTTCCTAAAAGCAATCTCTATTCTATTACTAGTTTCTTTAGTATATAAATAATTAACATTTATTTATGTGATTTGCATCTGATTCACACTCAATGTGCCAACTTATTATGAATGTTATCTTTTACCTTTGTATTTTTCTATGTGGAATATTTTTAATATATGTTAAAGATGCAACTATTCCAAAATCAATTATCAAAATAGTGTGCAAAAAAAGTTATTAAATGATGCTAATGCAGTGATAATTGTCTGATTCTATATAATAAGTTATTCTCATTTAAATAATATAAATTACATATAATCAGTGCTTGATTTAGATTTTCATTAAATTCAAATGAAAAATCTTATTTACAATTTTATATTTATATTATACAAATAATGATATAGACTAGTTCAAATAATTAAGAAAAAATATATAGATATTTGAGTTTAATTATTTGGAGTTGTTATTTTAAAACTATAATTCAGCTATGAAAATATTTAGTATTTGGTAACACATAAATTGATATCTTAATATATCATTATTTTAACTAAAGGAAAAAAAAACAGCACATATATGGTTTTGCATTGAAAGAGTTAAAAGTATGAACATTATTATTAATGTAATTTATAGAAAAAGAAAAGAACAAAAATGATAGAGATGAATAATTGAGCAAGGAATGGCCATGTAATTGCAAGCATCATTTGGGCAATGATATCCTTGACTTCAAAGGCCTCGCAATCTAAAAAAGGAATGTGCTTACATCAAAAAGGATTCCGAACAACTTATCTAATATTATTACCAACTCTACGCCCACAAAGAAAGTTCACAACCCTATGCTCAATGTGGTTTGCGTCCATATTACTCCAATTTATAATGCCAGAACTATTATATAAAATAATATAATATAATATAATTTAATTCATTTTACTAATCAAGATCTAAATAAAGACAGATAATATTTTTAAAAAATAATAAATTTCAATAATATTAGTAGTAAATAAATGATAGCAATAATGTTAAAATTCGAATCTTTTCTAATTATGTAAAATGAGAACTCCAATTATGCAACTTCTACATCTTGCTATAAATCAGTAAAGAGTGTTCATTTTTTTTATAAAAACAAAACATAAATCTACAAATAATAGAGGCTCAGCACGTGTGATTCTTATTATATTGTAATTCATGAATAATTCAGGGTGCAATTAGGGGATTATTGCAGTGGCATTGGGTTAAACACTTTAACCAGTGGTGATAATGATGCCTGTAATTAATAATAATCCCTATTGGCAACAACAATTTATGCTTTTTTGACCGTTTGACCAGGCTGGCTGGGGTGTCCTTTGATTCCTAGGGCCTTGAGACCAGAGACCCTAAACTAAAACAAAACCCCTTTCTTAAACTTACGTTTTTTCCGAAAAAGAGGAGAAAAATTATCATAATTATCTCGAACTCGAAAATCACTTATCTAATAACCGGATGTTAAGGTGACTAAGGTTCATGACTGCACGTGTGCTGCACACTTGCCAAAGTGTTCATGTACGGGCTATAGGCTGTAACCGGTTGCCTTAGGAACTTTTCCAATAAATTGTTATTCGGAGGGTCCCACTTAATGTGTATTGGTACCCCAAATCGTATATTGGTGTATGTCATCTCTTTTTTCTTTTCTCTCTACCCCTTTCTGTTCCCCCCTACGTCAGCACATAGTTATATGGATCCCAAGTAAAAGGATATTCCAGTAATTTATCCTTTTCTTATTGATAAAAAATATCTTTTCTTTATTTTTCATTTGTTAGATATATATTAATTTTCATGCACATTGTTTTTTTTATATTTAAAATTATAAATAATTTATATATATATATTAAAATATCTTAAATTAGTTTCGATATTATAATCTTAGTTAGGTTATATAAATATTTAAACCAAATTTATAATAAAATAATAACATTAATTTAATAAGTTAATAGTAATAAGAAATTAATAACATTAATCTAATGAGTTAATAGTGAAAAGAGATTATTCTAACTTAATTTCTAATTAAATAATAATTTTTATTTTAAAAAGTATCATATATTTTACTTTTATTATAAAATAAGGAGTTATGATAAAACAAGAATTAGAAATCTATTAAAAATATTATCTAATTGATTCATACTTATAGGACCAATTAATAAAAATTTCTTAGTAAATTCACATTTTCATGTTTATACTTCATAATTGTATTATAAATTTGAATTGAATAAATATACATCTACGAACTTAGTCTAACTGAAGAGTAAGTGAAAATTAATTTCTTAAAATTATGTATAATTAAGAAATAAATAAATAATGAGAATCAGTTTAAATAATAAAATAGATGTATTTGGAATTAATTAACTGTGTAGTCTAAGAAATTGTCTGTATCATGAATTTCATTTTTGGAATGCTATGTGGGGAACTGGGCATAAATTGTTATAGCAAAAATGACCCACCAAAAGCTAAAATTGTTTGAAAGAAATATTCTTCACCTAAGCTGCTGTAAAAGAAGAGCAGAGAAGACCTGCAGGAAGGAAGATGGTCTTTTTCTCTTGCCAGTCTCTTCTGCGTATACGCATAACTCATAGCTCTATGGTTCTCACTTTCCCCATTTTCACGTCTCTTTTTCTTTCTCCTTTTTATGACCAAATATAAAATTTCAATCTTCAACTTTATTTAAATATTTTTTTATGTATTTAAAATTTAATTCGACTGATAAAAAAGATTACTGTATAGGTTTTCTTTATAAATTTTGAACTTTACACTATAACCGCAAAATTTCCTATTATAAAAATCAAACTTTATAAGATAATAAAACAATATCTATTTTGAGAATTCTCGATGAGAAATTTTTCATGAAGGAAGAAAAACAAAAATACAGTCTATAAATTTTATAAAATTATTTATTCATCGAAAACTCTCATAACCTCTTACCAATTGATTCTGAGTAGCTTTATCAAGATCCAAAGCGAATTGCGTAAAGGCTTCTAATTCTGCGAATTGCGTCAATTCCAATTTTAATTTACCAACTACTTGTTTAATAGCTTTAATTTGAGCAGTGGATCCTACTCCGGAAACGGAAATACCTGTCACTTGAAGAAGCAAAGGCAACCAAAGAAATTAAATTATGAAAATACACGGAGAAGGTAGATTTTTATGAATCATACTTATTTTATTAAGTATGGGATTGTTTTACTTTTTTTTCAAACAATATTCTATTTGTTAATGCACACACAAATAAGGAAATCTGGAAAAATCCGTAAAATTAAAAAATTATAGACAATCTAAATCTGACAGCCCATTAATTATGATAAAATTTGTGGGCTTTGAAAATCTCATTCTAAATTAAGAAAAAAATATGAATAAAGATAGAGAGATAAGATAAGAATGAAAATAGAAACAAAAATATACGAAGTGTTTTAAATAAAATAGGAATGAGAGTAAAAGTGGAGAGAAATTTTGAAAAGAGCAGAATAAGTTGAAATCTTTAAAATATGCAAGTTAATATGATATGTTACTTTTGATTTTGACATCGTACGACTTCAAGCGTGACTATTAACATATGCATGCACGGACACTCTGATAAAACAATATCTCTTTTAATTTTATTTTTTTTATAAAAAATAAAATAATTTTAATCAAATAAAACATTAAAACTGGTCCGTATCTGTTATATATTAAATTTACAGATTCTCAATATATATATATAATAATAATAATAATAATAATTTCTAAAATTTAAAATTTTTTGATATATATATTTAATTTTTGATATATATAGTTTTTATTTTAACAATGATATTCAAGTTTTTATGTAATTTTATAATTTTTTATTAATTTATTAATTAATAATTTACATTCTTAATTAAACACTAATTCTAATCCTAAGAAATAATATGTTAATAATTAATTAGATTTCTAATTATATAATAATTAGTTTTCTAATGATTATTTTAGGAAATATATTAATTACATTTTAATAATATATTAACTAATAAATTAATTTTCTAATTAGATAATAATTATAATTATAGAAAATAATATCTTTTAGCTATTATATTCTGTAATAAATTAATATTTTTAATTATATAATAATTTATAATTCAAAAAAATAGTAATATCAATTATATTGATAGTATTAATTTATATAATATTAAAATTAAATTAATAATATTTTAAAAATAATTTTATAGTATTGTATTAATAAAATTTTAAAAAATTAAAGATGTTTTAAAATAGTTAATTGGTTGTCATTTTCTTAAAATGTTATAAATTAATATCAAATATCCAAAAATTTATTAAGTTGTATCTATTATTTTAATTTTATAATTAAAATAATAATAATGGTCGTGCAAACACATGGTAATCACTAATATTTATTAGCTATAAATAAAAAGTATAAATTAATTATTTAATATTAAAATATAAAATATTATATATATATATATATATATATATATATATATATATATATATATATATATATATATATATATATGTTACTTTCCTATCCTATTAGTTGTGTTTGATAATTTTCATTTTTAATCTTCTCTTCCATTATTTCATTTCTTTCCGTCTAAACATTGTTTGTTACATTTAGGCTAAGGTGTTATTGTTCATGCACAAGTTATTATTATCATTATCCTTTTATGCCACTTTTTTATTCTTATTTCTTTATAGAGTTCTTTCTTTTTTGAATATTAATTACCTGCTATGGGTTTGATGACTCCATTCTTATTTGTTTTTGGAGCTTTAAGAAGAAGTTGTTTAGGAGTTTAGAGAAAGCTTTGGTAATAGAGAAGAAAGATTGCATGTTTGATAATGTATTTGATGATGGTGATGATGCGAAGAATGTTAATGTTACTCTTTTGACCAAAGAAAGATATCAGATGATGATGATAAAGGAACAAAGTAAAAGCAAAGCACACAATGTAGAAAAGTTGTCCCCTTTGATAGTAATTGTTGTTGTTCCTTGTGTTTGTCAATGAAAGAGAAAGATTAAGAGAGATTCCTAATGTAATGCCCATCTTCTTTTCCTTTTCCTTTCCCTTTCCCACACGTTTCTTGTCCCGTGAATGTGAACGTGATGTATCTGGTCAATCTCTATTTTCTCTTTTGAATTCTCTTGAGGTTTTCTTTTCTTCTGTTCTTTTTCTTTTTCTGTTTTTCTTTTGTTGGCTTGCATTTCGCAACTTCTGATTGTTGTCTCTTTCAAAAGGGTACTTTCAAATGCCAATGTACATCCCAAATACCCACAGAAGAAAAGGCAACATGGGACTAGATGCGGGTAGTGGTGGGCTAGTTTTAGATCTGGAAACAGCAGTTAAAGATGGCATTTCGAGTGGCAGGGGCGATGGCGGCTAGATTTTTTACAATTCCAAGAAGGTTAAGGGTCAAGGTAGAGTTCAAGGATTAAAAGAGCTTAGGCGGCTGGTTACTGCACATTCCACTGCCACTGCCAAGAAGGCAGTGTTAGATCATGGTGGAGTTGCCTTGGTTTCATCCTCATTGGGTTCTTTTCTTACTGCTCGCGCAGTTGGGTCTAAGGTAATTGCATATTTTCGTGAATTTGGATGTTTATTTCACATCCAAAGAAATGTCATTAGTAGTTGATACGCTAAACGAGGGTTTGATTGAGACCAAGATTGTATAGTTCTAAATCACATCCTTACTATCTTCATTTCCAAGCATAAGCTTACCAAAACAATAAAATGAAGAGAAAATACTTATATATATCATCTGTTTTTTTCCATGCCTCTGAAGGCAACTGGATTCTTAAGGTGTCCTTTTTATCTCCTTGAGAATATCAAACTTCTTCTGATACACTCCATCGGTTTCACTTGATAGAAGCTTCAAGATATGGATTTAGGCTACCTGCAGATTGTGTAATTATCTGTTAATCCAGGGTTTATAAAGTCGGTGACAGTTTTTTTATTGCATTGCCCTGCTTCTGCTTGCCATGGAGGTGTCAGTTTGGTCTATGCTCACAACGAGGGAATGTTTGTTTTCCCTCCTTATGTTTAAACGGTTCTTTGGGGAGGGATTATATTTTTTCATTCAATCTTTTCAGGTCCAGCATTATAGAGCTGTAGATTTGTACGAACTATTTGAATTTTTTTTTTTTGGTGGCTATCAATGAACAAAACCTTGTAGGCTTATTGCATTGAGCGACAATACATGCATGTCTCAGTTGTAAGTCGTGAATGAAATATATGAGAAAATTTTGGATTCCACTTTTGTTGTCACAAATGCATTCAAAAGAATCTGATCAACAGATTAGAAAAGAAAAAGAAAAAAAAAAGGAGCATTCACAAGGACAAGCAATTGGAAAAAAACAAATGATTCGGAAAAGAAAGAGTTTGGAAATCTTGTCAACTTGACTATTTTCCGCAAGTGGATCTCATGATTTTCATGTCCGGTTGGAATCTCAACTCTTTCTAGATAGACAGCATGATTATAGATTTAGACTTAGTTTCACATTAGATAGCGCCGAGAGGAAAAGAAGCCCTCCAATCCAAGCAGTCATTTCCGTTCTCACAATTATTTTAGTGTAAACAGGGCAGCACGGTGATTCTGAATATATTCCATTGCCAAACTTCGATCTCTACGTTTTTGTTTTTTAATACAAAACTGGACTTGCAAGCTGCCGTTTTCTGTATCTAGTCTTTTCACCTTTCTTCTGATTGATTGTGGATGGTCTCTACCTTTAATGGCCACCAGCTCGATCGACTACTCCAATTGATTTAACAGCACTCCTAACAGCAATCATTTCTATACATAACAAAGCCTCTCGTGTCCTCCAATTATACATCTAACAAGAAACCCGGCCCACTATGAAATTTAACAAGGATAAACCCTTTAAAGAATTCTCTAATATCATCAAGAAACCCTGCAAGTTCATTCATAAAATAAGTAGAGCATCTGCAGCCAGTAATATTTTTTGGATTAGACAGGCCATTTGTTGCTTGCTCAGCCCCTTAGCTATCCTTCTATCACCCAATAGATCACAGCAAAGGGCAATCCCAGAGGCAAAGGGGCTTGTCACCATCTATGTCGCCAAAAAGAAGATGGGATTTTGCAAGAACATGACACCCTAAGCTGTTTTTGAGAATTATTATAAGTTTCCTCCACTAGATGTGCTTCTCCCTTTATTAGATATTTCAGATCTTGCAAAGTGTGAGTGCCAACCCCCTGGATACCTCTACAGCTCAGCCACAAAAAAAAAAAAATAATAAATATTGGATCTCCATATTGTTTCGCCGTCAAATAACCAATTTTTTTCGTGATTCCATTAGCAGTGCCATGTAACCTTGACATGCCTGTAGGTAAAAACATTGTCAATCAATATAAGAAGCTACAAGGTTGTTCAACATTGAGCACCATACTTTATAGTTATTTAGCACGTAGCTGTAGGTTACAAATTACATGATATAACAATCAACTTCTTAAAAATATGGAATCAAATTTTGCAATGCTTTGCCAGGAGGTCATAGTTAACAGGATAAAATCACGGTATCATACCTGATACTGGAAACTTTGAGTGCATCACAGAAGTTTCTGGTAGACTCTCATCATTTCCTTGGTGGGAGCTAAATTGTGAATCTTGAAGACTTTTCATATGAGATTTGGCACTGCCCATCTTAATTCACGAGTCCACCTTCTTCTATCATCTAGCATACAACAATAATATGAGAACATCTGATAGTAATACCTCATCATGAGTGGATGCCGTTTACTAACTACTGCTTATAAGACACTTCAATATGGTGCTAATGAACAATCAATGCAATCAATAACGATGCTCTTCCTATCATGTGAGGCCAATAGATTTTTAATATACATGAGGGAGAAAAAGGAGAGGATACCTTAGAAACCTTGATTGGCTCCATTCCATCTGAGATCACCACAAGCCTCAGTGCGTGGCTCCGCCTTTGTGAACAAGAATAAACTAATTGCTGGGCGTCACCAAATTGGCATTTTACTTCATTGTATGGTTCTAGTAAGCTTACACTTGGAAATGAAGAGAGTGGCCGTGTAATTTAGACTACATAATTTCAAGAGCTCAGATGATCTCTGCTTTAGCTCAGGATTACAATCACTCTGTATTACAAGAAGCAATTTTGCTGCTAAACCTGCTTCCACAGCAAGTGCAGCAGATTCTTCTGGTGCAAGCTGGCAAACTGCCCACAGTACTGATAAACCAAGCTGAGTGCAGTTGTCAGATACTTTCATCAATAACTTGACCACTGTAGGTATTGTATTAGCACAATCTTTCAAAGCCAATTTTCCCTCTGGAATAGTTGAAAGAACATCTAGAATATAAAGGGCTAATTCCAAACACTCATTATTCAAAGTAGGCAGCAACTCCACTAATTGAGGAATTGCACCAATGCTAACAACTGGACTCCTAATAGACTCATGCAGACAAAGACTTCTTAACAAACCAAGTCCAGCCAATACCCCATCTGGGTATCTCTTATCTTTAACTAACCTCAACAACCCAACTAAAAGACTCAAACTTGACACATTCTGAGACTCAAAATCCTTACCTTCCATCAACATTTCAATCAACTTCGTACAATTAATTTTGGTCTCAATCGAACCCTCATTTAACATATCCACCACTAAAGAAATCTTAGCAGGCTGCATCAAGTTCTCCCTGGAAGCAGCATCCAAATCCAAATTCACAAGAATCCCAACTACCTCAGACCCAACAGCATGACTAGTAAAAGGACCCAACAAATTACAAACAGAGGAAACTCCAACTCCACCATTATCTAACACTGCCTTTTTGGCAGTTGAATGTGCGGCAACGAGCTGTCTAAGCTCTTTCAGAGCTTGCACTCTAGCTTGGCCTTTAACCTTCTTGAGAGTATCCAAAACGTCAATAACCCTTCCTTGCACATCCTCTGATCTTTTCTTCAAAGCTAAATACTTCTGCGAAAACCAACTGTAAATCAACTGCTGCAAAGTCTTGTTTGGAGTAACAACGTCATCCCAGAGCTCTTGCATTGTAGTAGGGCAAGTATAGTGGCCAAGAGAGAACCATTTAAGGATGTTGGATCTCTCATAAGTTTGGCCAGTGCAAAGAGTAACTGGGTCTAGCATTGTATCCAATGAGATTGGACAAATAAACACAGATGGTACCTCTATTGACTCGAGCTCTTTAATTATATTCTTCAGATCTAATTTATCCATGTGGCTTGTGGAAATTAAGCTGCCACCACCACTGTCACCCAAAATGCCATCTTTAACAGCGGTCTCTAAATCTAGAACTTGGCCACCGCTACCCACATCTAGCTTCATGTTTTTTTCTTTGTTTTTGACTCTCTTCTATGGATATTGCTGCTAACACCAGAATGAGAGATGAAAATAGAGGAAAGTAAATCTAATCTATAAAGAGCAATGAAAAGAAAGGGTTGAATGGGAATTATATAATTATAGGCTTATAATATATAGTATAGTCCCGTGACTGAATCTTAGGTGACCGTGCAGCACACGTGCAGTCATTAACTTTTGGTCATCCTTATTATCTGCCTGCTCCATTTCTTATTTTGCCACTGATTTGGGAGCTGTGTGTCAAATATTTTAATGTTGGGTTAATATAGTACATATCTAATACTATTATATAATGTTTCTTCTTTTTATAAATTAAAACCCTGTCAAATTTATCATAACAGTAACAATATTTAACTCAATTATTTATAATTTTTCAGATCAAGGGATGTGTAACCTTTTTTTTTTTTTAATATATTTAAGATTAAAATCGCAAAAAATAAAAGAAAAACTAAAGTGTTGGTCAAATAGTCAAAAAGTAGAAATTGATGTTGCCAATGGAATAATTACAGAATCAATAAGGAAAACCGACAAAACATAAGCACAGATGACAGGGACTCCCTTGTTTCCCCCCAAAAAATTATTTTAAGAACTATCCACTTAACCAATGGCAATGGCGCAAAGCTTATTTGTATTTTTACTGAAATCAAATGAACGGTATTAAAATTTGTTTTTAAAATCAAGTTAATACTTGAATATAAATGGACTCGCAGCTCAGGAAAAAAAAAATAAAAGAAAAAACTTTCTCGTCTCAAGTGCATCGATCAAGTACCATTATCTTGGCTGTAATTTATCGTAAAGATGTTTGATAAGATATAGCAGAAAACTAATAAGAATTTTGATGGTCGATCTGCTACAGGAGTTCAATTCTTGATAAAATCTTCTTTTCAGATATCAAATAGAAATAGATACCTGAATACCGGTTCAGGAATCAATGAATTGTTTGGAGATAACCAAAATTACATTCCCCGTATGATCATGATATCATACGCATGAAAATCCTCATAAAGCTGTGCTCATTTCATTAGTATTTACACAAGAAATTTCTGCAATGATTCTATCAAGTGCTATTTCCTGTTTGAGTATTAATGTATGAGAAACCCCACCAAGACTTATCACCTTAAGGGGTTGATTTTTCTTATCACCACTCCATATCTTCTCCAATGCCAACAAGCTAGCCATGTTCACTGTCCCATCTCCATCTCCATAAACAACTTCAGGTTGCTCGTCAAATCCATCTGCACCGTAAATTAAAGTCTCAGCCGTCTTCACACCACTCCCAATTATACATGTAATAGGAACCTCAGGTGCGATTAGCTCCTCCATTAAGGGTAAAATTCGCGATTTGTAAGGATAAACCCCTCTGGAAAAACCAATGGCATCAAGGAATTGGGGAATTTCATATGATGAGTAAGTGGCGTTTGGAGTAATGACGAGTTGTTGTTTTGTATCAAATACGTTTGGATTAGGTAAAAGCCATAAGTTGGTCTCTGAACTTCTTTGCTCTTCCCTAACTAGCAATGGGTCAACAAAGGGTATCCCAAGTGTATTTCCTGAAGCCAGAGTAAGCATTACTTCAACACTTCCACCCCATGGAGCAGAAAGTGCAATGAAGTGTCTGACAAATTTTTGTCTCCAAGAAAGTGAATTTCTGTTCAGAAGTTGAAGCGCAAAAAGGCCTCCTAAGCTGTGTGAAAGAATTATTACCGGCTTTCCTCCATTAAGATTGCTTGCTTTCTCTATTAGTTCTTTTAAATCTTGCAAGAACTTAGAACCAACCTTGGATGGATGACCTTCTGCTGCTAATCCATATCGAAAATCGTAAGGAGCTCCAAACAGTGATTCACCGTCGATGTAGCCAATTTTTTCTAGAGATTCCACCAGAGGTGCCATGTATTCTGTGACATGCCTGTGAATTCAAGGCATCGTTCATCAACAGCAAGATAAAAAGCACTATCCAAGGACTGGATATGCTAAATTATATATGATAACCATGCATCATCTTCTAAAAATTTAAAACCGAATGGAATTGTCAGAAGTTCATGTGTCGAACTCTTGTTTTTCTATATCACATGGCACGAGATTTAATCACACACTACTCGTCAAATGACATAGCAGGACCACTCTATTTTTTAGTTTTGAATTTAACAAATATGTTTCTGTAGTGGGCTGCCTAAAATTGCAAATCTTGAAGGTATCAAATACAATAGCATTGTCCCTGCCCATCTTAACAAGGAAGTTCCTAAAGCTTCTTCCAATCCTCTATCAGCATTTTTGTACTACATTCTCAAGCAATTTTCATCACTAAAACATCTTAAATTAATAGACAGAGCAACTATAATTGCTTTCATAAAGCAAACAAAACTATATAAAAACGTAAAGAACCAAAGACATAGCAGAGCAGAAAAGAAACACTTACTTGAGGTTAGGGTCAAGGCACAAAAGTGATTTTGTGGAACCAAAATCAGGGACCCTGGTTTCAATTCCAGGGGCATTGCAGTAATCATCCAGATCTTGGTCGTAATAAAGCATCATACGATCAGCAAGACATTCTGTAAATGGGGCAAGTATAACACTGGGATCAAACCATAGCCTAAACCATCCGTCCTTCTGCTTTACTAATGGATACCAACGATTGCACACTGGGCTAGTGGGCTTGTAGCTACTGGTTAGCCTGGCTTCCAGCTGGTTTCCACCACTCCCTGGTACTATAATAAGAGGGTGAAGGTTGCTCGTTGATGGACACAAGTATAACATAATGGCTATAGAAGCTATTCGTAGTTGAAGCATCCATATCTTCATTTCTTATTTTTGAGCAGCTACTTCATTTTGTTGGGCAACTGTGCATGGCCAATTTTCTGAACAATGTGCCGCATATGTGAAGTGGAGAAAATGCCACGTTTCTAGTTGGAAAAATCGTGTATCTTATCTCCACACAACACAAGAGAGCCGGTTGGGCCTCCATCATAGTCCTGGTATCTGGATTTTGAGCCGAACAAAGTAGTGCATGGTATGCATTCTGCAACTAAAGCACATGGGCTAATGGGCCTAAACAAAGTTTTAACTCTGTTCGTGATTAGATGAATCGAGCCGTATAAACACCGAAAAGAAAAGAAAAGAACCTAGAAGACCAATAATTTGAATCTATATTAATATAGAAAAGGTTACTGAAACTCGTTAATTATTTATGTAGCACTTTCAAGGACAAATTCGGGTTGCTGCTTCATTGCATTCAAATGAGGCACTTATTATGATAATGATTCATGCACTTGGCGTTTGAATTATTTAACTTTGACAACTATATTCCTTGTTCCTCCAATAGACTTTGAATATTTTGCAATATTCATATTCATATCTTGATAATTGAGGGGTCACGCCACCTAAGAGAGTATTAATCTTTCTCTCTAATCCTTTTATAAATTAGCCACGTGTTTTTTAAGCAATTATATTATTATTATTTTTTGGGAAGCGATATAAATTAATTCAGCAGTAGCACATCTACAAGTAACTACTCCTTGTCAAATTGTTATTCTCCCCACTAGAGTCCAGCACGCTTTATGGTTTTGCAGTGCCCCAAGTGAAGAAGTTGATAGAAGCATCGCGTGGCGTCTAATTGTCTGTCTCTGTCTCCTATCCAGCGGGCGCCTGCGGATTACTAAATCATGCTGCTGCCTCGCGATTTGCAACTACTCTACCCAGTTGGCTGCCTCTTCTCTTGGAAATTTCTCGCCTGCTTCTTGCTTTTAATTATCTTTTTCATTCATCACACCTCTACTCAGTGTCCCGTTTGTTCTTACTGTTGAATTTTTCTCCCTCAATCCTAATATTAACTTATGTATATCTTTCTACAGAACTTAGAATGCAATTTTATTAATAATTATAAAAAAAATTGTCAACTGAATTGCGCAAATATGAAGTTGTTGATAGAAGTGGTCTAATTAGGAGAGTTTTTTTTTTGTTTTCCTTTAAATATTAGTCACCCATATTTGCTTCTATTGACCAATTGACAAATTTGACGCGAGGAAGCAATAAATGGAACAGCCTAAACACCGTCTCTTAATTAATGAGTATTGAAATTAAAGAGGGAGGGGGGACTGCTTCATTGTTTACTTTCAGCAATGCATTCCCACAAAAATATCCCAAAGCAATACCGCAGCAGTTGACTCCTGCATTCCCTATACTCCAAAAATAATACTACATAATAATAACATGAAAAAGCTTAATTTAATTATAATACTTGTTAAATTATATTGAATAGAGTTATACAATTCTATGATATTAATATTTCTTTTAAATGAATTCACATATTTATATGAAAAATTCTAAAATTTCCATGACAATTATCATCCATTTTTCTACAATCCAAGTTACTTTTTTGTTTTCAAAAAAAGGAAAAAAAATAATTTCTCTTATTTTCCTTTTTCATGTTTGGACAGAAATAAAATAAAATAAAATTATTTTTTCTAGTTTCAAAAGTTAACACATAAAAGGGAAGAAAATTATAAAATTATTATTTTATTTTTCATCTAAAAAATTAATAATTATTATTACAAAAATTTAAATGATATAAGGACCAAATTGTAATTTTATAATAAATACTAGAGCATTCTTCTCGCTCCTCATATTCCTATGCTATTGTTTTCTTTCCTATATAATATTTTCTCTCCACTCTCAAGTAAAGAAAAGTTAATCTCAAAAAGTCTTCTTATTTTTCATTTGTAGTTCTCTCTCATTCAAGTAGGAAAAATGAAATATAATTAATGATTATAAAACTACAAAAATATATTACCATATGGATAAGATGGCGCAATTGTCAGTAAGTTATTTTCCTTTTCTCCTCATAAGTTGGTCCGAGGGTCTGTAGCAAAAACAAACACCAACCAAATAATCATACTATTAATAAAGTAAGATGACTCAGCAAAGAGATAATAATAATTAAATTAAAATAATAATATGTTCAAACCGTACAAAAATGATTAGTCAGTGACCCAGTCTTATATATTCTTCCAAGCACCTTCTTCATTTATCATAAACTGTTTTCATCTTTTAAAAACCATTTCCAATCCGGTGTGCTCTTGAAAAGTCTGAACCCACTTCTGTTTCAATTATTTTCCTCTTCTTCTTATACATAATTAATAACTCTCAAGATTTTAAAAGTCCCACTTTAGTATCTTGAATTCTTGTTAAACTCCTTCTTATTTTTTGAAAATCTTGACTTCAATGAAGGACAAGAAGCAAAAGCAAAGCAAGTTCATGAAGATTGCTACGATCCCATTAAAGGTATTGGGCAAAGCAAGAGATCTTTATGTCAAAAGCATTACAGGGTGTGCAACCAGAACCAGCTATGGGCATTCCATGTCGATGCCCAACGGACAGTTGCCAAAGAGTCACAGTATGGGTTCAACCATGTCAAGCGACGGCGGTGATGATTACGGCGATCTTATAAGAGCTGCTTCTGTTAGAAGTCTTGGTCATAAGAATGAGATTGATATGTTATTGCAACAGATGAAACAGCAGCAGCAGCAGCAGCAGCAACAGCAGCAGAAACAGTTGCCTAAGAGCGTCAGTGTTGGGATGGGATTTATGGGTAGGATTGAAGAAGAGAACGGGGAAGATGAAGGCAGTGTTGATGGTTCAAAGAGAGGTGCAAAGGCTGATTTGTATCCTAGAAGTAGAAGCTATGCCGTTGCTGAAAGAACCCCTGCTTTCTGATGAATTATATTCAAGTTAGCTTTCAGATTTCAAAGAGGTAAAAAATTGAAGAGCTTTGATTTGGTTGATTAAATATCTTTCTCTGTGAACATAGTTTTTAAATTGTAATTTAGTCGATTGGATACTTTGTTCCTTGTAGAATTTGAATCCAACTCCCATTTGAAGAAAAAAGCGAAGAAGAAGAAGAAAAGAATAAGCCATATGTTATTATTTGGAAACTCCATACTTGAATTCATGAGGTGAATTAAGGTCCAATTATTATAGATTTGGTATATTTTATTGAACAATTTCTATTTGTTAATTTAGAGTAAAGTTTTTATATTGAATTAAAGATTCAAATGTTTTATATGCGGCCACTCCATTAGTACAAATAAGCATTTAGAGGACAAAAGAAGACTTCAAATATGAATGGATGATCTTGCTTGCCTAAAATGGATGTTTAACGTGCCAAGATTAGATCTTGATTATCAGACCATTAAGTTACTAATACATGACTCGTTTTGCGATAGCCATCAAGCTGTGTTATTGCTGACTGGAACAATCTGCCGAATTACCTAATCTCTGTTTTACTTTTAATAATGACATTTCCGTCATTAGTCTAACAATGTGGAGGCAATTGTCTAAAATGTTCTGGTCTCTTCATGAAAGTCTTGGATAAGTAAATAGATTTTGAACCCATTAAGGTCGAGATAAGTAAGTAAATTTGTTTTTCTTTTTAACTGTCATTATTGTCCTCGTAACTGAATTGTTTTTGTTTGAATTATTATTAGTTATTTAAATCCATAGATGAATAATGGGTAGTTATTAGTTATATAAAAAGAAATGCTTACTTGGAGTATTTAACCATGTGGTTCTTTTTTCCTTTTAGAAAAGAAGTGCTTACTTTTACAGTGTCATTTTCCATAGATCATTTGTTTAGATGGCTCATTCAATTTGACATCAATTGGAAAGATGAGTGTGAATGTTATGCTCGCACGCACACGCAAATAATAATTCTTACTCACTTGATTAGAGAATAGTAATATAGTATTACTAGTGTTTATAAACTTCAAATTTGGACCCAATAATCTTCAAATTGACACTAGAAAAAGAGGGCACTCAATATTTCATCATAACCAACGCAAAGTTCACATTTTCAATTTCAATGCTAATGACGCAGCAAAATAAATATGAATATATATTTATTTCGTTTGGTCTATTGAGGGACCATAGTGTTTGGCAGTAGCAGTTGTATATTGCATGTTGCCTAGGAGGATTAGACTGGCAATGTGAAAAAAGACAAAAGAAGCAAATTCATCAGCATGGCTGGCGTCCACTCAGCTTCTTTGGCGTTCATGCCTGCCGCCTCAAGTGACGCCCAAAAATTTGGTTGTTAAATTTTTGGATGCTTTGTTTGTTTTTGCAGCTTCTACAGTAGCCATACTTTTTCTCTTCATTTTTGTTTCGCCGAATGCATACTTATGCTCTTCGACTTCATTCCTGCAATCACCCGCATATTTGAACTTTTATTTTGAACTAATAACTATCTGAATATCTATTTTTTTTGAATATTGAGTCAGCATTCAACGTGATAACAAATAATGTTTTAAAATTTGACACTTTGGTATAATTAATAATATATTTTCTATTTTAATTCCTCTTCTCTCTTTGGTCTGATTATCTCAAATTATTTATATAAGGAATATTTTCTTAAAATATTTGATTCTTTCAAATTTCTTATTATCTTTGCTATTTTTGCATTTTATTTTGTATTAAGAGAGTCTAGTAGTTTTGAATTGAAAATCCGACTAATATATAAACATGATATCAAAGTTGGTTAAGAATAAAACTACAATTAATATTCTATATAAATTAAAAAAATTAATATTGTATGTATGTGATATATAAAATAGTAACATACCCGAATATATAATTTCATTTGTAAATTTTACCGATTTAATTTTAAACTCCTCTCAACTTATATTTTTAACTTCTTTTCACTTTGCACATGAAGTTTATATTTTAATATACTTAAAAAAATTATTTAAAAATGAATTAAAAACTTATTATACAAGTTCAAAGATGAAAAAGAGAAAAAAAAATTGAAATTTATCATATAAATAAAGAAAATAATAATGGATAAATATCAAAAATCAAATTAATAAAATTTAAGAATAAAAACTATACGATAAGCTGATAATAATAGCACAATTAAAGTTAAATCAAAAGCGAATAACAAATTATACATAGAAAAAAAAACTACAAAAATCCTCATTGAGGCTCCATTCTCTATAACTCTAAGAAAATTAGTGAACTACATGTCTATAATAATTCATTTCATTTTATATTACTAATTAGTCAAAAATTTGCAAATTAAGGTGGAAATAAAATTAAGAAAAAGAAAACACCAACAATTAGCGTTGGATCGTATCTCCTTCCTTTCCTTCCAAAGAAGTCATTTATTTCATAGCTCATTTTGGGAATTAAGAAGATCTTATTACATCTGATGGATGATGAACAAATTAATGGGCTTGTAGCCCACTGTAAGCTGTGTGGGCTGCAGAACGATATCTTCATCATTCTTTGGCGGAAAATTAATAAAAATATATATTTTTATTAATTTATAATAAAAATAGTTGAAAAACAATCTCATCTTATTTTTTTTGAAAAGATTAAAAAATAAAGTTATACGGTAAAAATAATAATAATTTTTGTTAATTTTAAAATATTTCTAAAAAATTTTCCTTATTTCGACCAATTAAGAAAAAAAAAAAAAAATCCATTTAATTTTCAAAACCTGTCCACCCTCATAAAAAAATCAAAATTACAAAATACACTATTAAACAACATTAATTACGTCGCCAACCCGCCACGTAGTAATATCACCACCAAAATGCTTCGCTGCTTCCAGAAACATTAAAAAGAAATCTCGGTGCTGATAATCAAAGAAAGCATTGAATTGAAACACAAAGAAAGAAAATGGTACTCGTGGAAGACATTGAGGACGAAGACGAGCTCGATGAAGAACCAGGAGAGGTAATCGAATCAGCCCCTCCTCTCCAAATCGGTGAAGAGAGAGAGCTTATTAGTAAATCGGGTCTTAAAAAGAAATTAATCAAACGTGGCTTTGGATGGGAAACACCTGAATTTAATGATGAAGTCACTGGTAACTTACTACATATGTGTTGTTTTTAGGTGTTTTCATTTTGCGAAGTGCGTTTCTTTTTTTTTTGCTTAATTCAATGGAAAATGGTGGTTTTTCTATTGAATTGAATGCAGTTCACTTTGTGGGTACTTTACTTGATGGTACAAAGTTTGTTTCTACAAGAGAGACAGATGAACCTGTGACTTTCAAACTTGGTCAAGGTGGGTTTTTTTATTTTATTGGGTTGGTTTGTTTTTAGATTGTTGCTTTGGCGATTTGAACTTTTGGGCTTTTATAGGTGAAGTGGTTACTGGTTTGGATCATGGGATAATAACTATGAAAAGGGGTGAATATGCATTGTTTACCGTGCCCCCTGAATGGGGATATGGAGCTACTGGTCGTGATGGCGTACCACCAAATTTTGTTGTTTTGTTTGAGGTTGAACTCATTTCTTGGATAACAGTTGTCAATGTGAGTAAAGATGGTGGAATTGTCAAGAGAATCATTGAAAAACCGGAGAAGATTGAGCGGCCAGGCGACTTGGATGAAGTTCTTGGTACTATATTTGGTCAATTTTGGGAGTGCTAGTTTATTTTGTAGTAATTGTTCTAAAATTATGAATGAAATAACATGGGTGGTTTTTTGGTTAGTGCAGTGAAGTATGAAGTGAAACTTGCTGATGGCACCATTGTCGCAAAAACACCTGAGGAAGGAATTGAGTTTCATGTCAAAGATGGTAATAGTGATCAATCAGATTTTTATGGTTCTTAACTGCTTATGTGAGTAGTCAATTATTTTTTCATATTTGACTTCTGTTGACCTGTATTTTGCACTTTTCAGGTCATCTATGTCCAGCACTGCCCAAAGCTGTCATGACCATGAGAGGAGGAGAGAAAGTGAAACTAATTGTCCATCCTCAATGTATGTTTTCAATCTATTATTGGTAAACAGAAGTCTATTGTTTTGTATTGCTGAGGTCCTATACCAACTTCCACTGTACAATTTGAAGTTGATGAAGTGATCTCTTTGTTGGTATAGTCATTGTTCTGGAGTAGATGAAGTGGAATACTGATGCTGAAGGAGGATATTTAGATCACTAGTAGCATTTCTCCTAATTTTAGCCCAATAATCTACATGATAACTATATATATATCAACTTTTAAAGTTACTTTGTTCTGTTTCTGTACATCTAATCTATAAAATTTCAAGATCCATTTAGGGATTATTACCTTTAAACTTTTAATTGGGGGTAAAACATCGCAGATGCTTTTGGTGAGGAGGGCAAGGATGCTAATGATGGAATTCTTCCAGTCCCACCAAATTCTGTGCTGAACATGGATTTGGAATTGATATCCTTTAAGCCTGTTGTTGATGTGACTGGTGATACCAAGGTGTTCAAGAAGATCTTGAAAGAAGGGGAGGGCACCAATGTGGCAAATGAAGGTGCTCTTGTAACCAGTAAGTATACTGATACATGCATGTAGTGTACTGCCATATTATCAGAATCAGTTGAATAAGGATGATATTTGGAATGCTTGTGTAATTCACACTTCCACCATTTAATAAAATGTGTTCTGTGTATTAAGTTGTTCCTTGAAAAGCAATGCTTTAGAAATTGGGAAGAATTGTTAGTAATGGAATTACAATGGTAGCCAAGCAATATATGTTTCTTTGAGTCTAAATTTATTGACCTTAGTATTAGGTAAGTTTATATTTAAACGATGCCAATCTGCTGTAAATTTCTTCATGCAGTTAGCTACACGGCTAGGCTGCAAGATGGAACTATTTTTGAAAAAAGAGGACTGGACGGAGAGCAGCCCTTGCAATTTGTTACTGATGAGGGTTAGTTATTTTAATTTTTTTTCCTTCCTGATTATAAGAAAACCACAACTAAAACTGCATTAGAATGATTACTGAAACTATATTGATTTTTGCTGTATGTAGAACAAGTGATTGCTGGTTTAGATCGTGCAGCAGCAACAATGAAGAAAGGGGAACGGGCAGTATTGACAATAAATCCAGAATATGGTTTTGGAAGCGTTGAAGTAAAGCAGGATCATGCTACTATACCCCCTTCTTCAGTGCTAGTTTATGAAATTGAAATGTTAGATTTTATAAAGGTATATAGTATGGTAATATTTGGTAGAATTAAAAATGCAATTTTAATTTAAGCATTAAGGAGCCAGAAAGAAGAAAGTAATAGACATTTCCTTGTGTAGTTTTTTTCCTTATCCTCTCCAACTTAAGATGGTACCAACCCAAGAATTTCTATTTTCTATGAGTAGGAAAAAACGCCATGGGAGATGAATAATAAAGAGAAAATTGAAGCTGCTGGTAGAAAGAAAGAAGAAGGTAATCTACTTTTTAAAAGTGGGAAGTTTCAAAGAGCAGGAAAGAAGTATGATAAGGTAGCTGTAGCTCAGTGATTATCATCATCATTTTGACATAATAAATGTGCCTGGAGTCATGTTTGGGGTTTAATTTTCTTATACTTCCCATGCTATTAGGCTGCAGACTATATTGTTGAGGAGGTATCCTTTGATGATGATGAGCAAAAGCTAATTAAATCTTTAAGAGTATCTTGCTGGCTGAATGGAGCGGCATGCAGCCTCAAACTTGGTGATTTCCAGGGAACAATCAACTTATGTTCGAAGGTGAGACCCAAAAGCAAAGCAATAACCATCTGCTAGTAAAATTGAAAAGCAGATAGTGTGAAACTTCAGTTGTCAGGATTTCTTTCCCGCAATGCCATAGGAAGTTTACAGTAATATATAAAAACATAAAACTTTTGTTTTATTGAGGCCTGACGCCTCTGAAGTCAATTGTGGTGGGGGGGTGGGGGATCCTTAGGAACCTGTTAATTAACAGGCTTTTCCCCTTGCTTGCAAGTCATTTGTTTTGGTACCTCCACACTTGGTGCTCCTTGTGGTCATCTGTCAGCAATGTGTCACAGTATGCTGCCTAATAGCAGAAAGGCACTTGCCATAAAGAGTATATAGTTGAATTCTAAAATTTGCACTCAATGAAATGTTGGCATTGTGCCTTTAACTGACATGAACTGCGTATCTGTACCATGGTGATAGCTTCATATTGTAGTGGCAGTTAGAACTGGCTATAGATGCGCCCAAACTTTGGGCCTCTCATATGATATATTCTGTCATGGATATTGGTCCCCAACAAAATGCCATTTTTTACACTAAATTTTAATCTCCTACAGGTACTGGATGTTGAGTTCGACAATGTAAAAGCTTTGTATAGGCGAGCACAGGCATATATGCAAACTGCAGATTTGGTCTCAGCTGAACTAGACATCAAGAAAGCTCTTGAGATTGATCCTCACAACAGGTAACATAGAGCATCATGTAGTTACAGATTCCTAAATGCACCTTTTGGTGCCATTAAGTAGAATGGCTCATTTCAGGGAGGTGAAGTCTCTCCAGAAAACACTCAGGCAACTTCAAGTTGAAAGAGACAAGAGAGATGCAAAGCTCTACTCCAACATGTTTGCACGAATGACAAAGAGGACAGCTGTGGTGACAAAGGTGTGTAGTATTTCACTTGTATGATTCCTAACCTTTTTTCTGCTGGAACCATGCATGACAATGTTCTGTATCCGGAATTGATTTGAAATATTCCCACTATTCTCAGTAGACATCCTAGTAATTTTTTTACAGCACTTTTTCATCAACATTCAGCAACTGAATCTCTTTTGAGTTTTCTGACAGAAATTGAAAGTTGAGAAAATAGAGGACGGGAAGAAAGATCGAGAAATGGTGGCAATGGAAATGGAAAAAGTTGCTGACACTTCAGGCTCTACTGATAATAGAATGGTTATTGATCCCTGTTAAAATTACGTGTAATGAAACGTGTCAGAATAACCCTTACAACTAACAGGAGAAAAAGTTACACGGGCACAGGCAGAATAGTAAAGGTTTCCCCTTGTTCGCCTTCGCCTAATGATATAAACAATACATTAACATCACCTGGAAGCTCGTATTGGTCGGGAAACTAACCTGGAACTAATGTTTCATATGTATTAATTCTTTTCTAATTATAGCTTTTGCACATTTTTGTTGTTTCCCTGGTTAAAGATTATTGCTTCTTTAAAAACGTTTTGGCCAATAATGGTTGCTTGAAGCGTCTTCAGGGATGAGGAGGTCTCAGGCACTCAAAAGGTTGGCAGAGTCTGTCTTAAAAAGGGCAAAACAGCTATGGATCAAGCTAATGGAAGTAAACCATTAAGGCACTAAATACTAAAGTCTTTGACTTTCTCTTGTTCTCTAACTTATTGTATAAAACAAAAATACATTGTCCTAAAGTTTCCAATATGGAATGGTTTGATAAGCTTAGGTTTTATTTAATTATTTTTTTCCCTCTTTATTTTAATATAATTTTTAAAAATTGCTGAAATCGCTATTTCCACAACAAATTTAATGTCAAACTGATAGCCCTGACTTTTATAAGTCAGTATTTCTTAATAAAATGTTAATTTCATAACAATTTATTGAATTATTCTACGGCATACAAAAAGAAAATAATAACGATATTACATCATTACAGACATCATATAAAGAGAACATTGTGACAAGAGATTGATTTTAGAAAAAGAAATATTTTCTTTTAAAATCTAATTAAATGAAAATCTCAGCTACAAAAGATTATTTTTCCTTAATTGAATTTGTAAAATTTGATCAATCTTAACTGTTGAAGTTGTACTTTAGTTGCTGCAGTTACTGTCCAGCTGGAGTTTCTTAGCTGTTTATTTTTTCTTGTTTTAAATAAATGTAATTTCTTTATTTGACTGTTTCAAATAACTTAGTAAGCAGTAGTTTCTATTATTTAGGGAGTTGTTAGTCATGGAAACGTACTCCATGAATAGTTCCTATTTTGACGTTTTTCAGTTTCATCTTAAGCTGTATTTAAAGTCTTCACAGTATAATAAAATTAAAAGACTTCACACAACAATTTCTTTCTTCTTAATCTTTCTTTCCCTTTAAAACTCTAACAAATTGGTATCAGAGCTCTCTTTTTTAAGGGACCTGTGAAACAAAAAAAAATATTCTATCTTGTTTTTTTTTTCTTTATCAATGGATGCAGAAACACCATTCACTACATTGGCACCACCAGTGTTTGATGGCGAAGGTTATCACGTCTGGGCAGCAAAAATGGAGGCTCATCTAGAGGCAAACGATCTGTGGGAAGCTGTGGAGGAGGACTACGAAGTTCTTCCATTGCCTGCAAATCCGACAATGGTGCAGATCAAGACTCATAAGGAGAAGAAATCAAGAAAATCAAAGGCGAGAGCTTCGTTATTTGCTGCTGTTTCTTCTAACATCTTTCTTAGAATCATGACGATGAAATCGGCGTTTGAAGTTTGGAATTTCTTGAAAGAGGAGTATGAAGGAGATGAAAAAAATCAAAGGAATGAAAGTTCTAAACCTGATCAGGGAGTTTGAGGTCCAGAAAATGAAAGAATCAGAGACGATGAAGGAATATTTTGACAAGCTGCTCAGAATAGCAAATCAAGTAAGATTACTTGGATCTGAATTTCCTGATTCTAGATTAGTTCAAAAAATTCTTGTAACTATTCCTGAGAGTTTGAAGCTACAATTGCTTCCTTGGAAAACTCTAAAGATCTGTAAAAAATTAGTTTGGCAGCATTGATGAATGCGTTGCAGGCATAAGAACAGAGAAGGCTGATGAGGTCTGAAGGGTCTATCGAAGGTGCATTAGCTGCGAAGGCTAGCTCGAGTTATTGGGGGAAAGGAAACAAAGTTGAAAGTTATAAAAAGGAAAATTCAGGTTTTGATTCTCTCAATATGAATATGGGAACAAAATCTTATTTCTCTCCATGTAAACACTGTGGAAGAGAAAACCATCCACCTTGGAGGTGTTGGAGAAAGCCAGACCAACAATGTGAAAAATGCTTGAAAATGGGGCATCATCAAAGAATTTGCAGAAGCAACAATCAACAAAAGACAGTGACGCAAGAGAATGTGCAGCAAAAGAATGTTGCTCAAGTTGCTGATGAAGAAGAGGAGCAGCTTTTTGTTGCCACTTGCTTTGCAGCCTCTAATTCAAGTGATAAGTGGCTAATTGACAGTGGTTGCACCAATCATATGACATTTGATCGTGATCTCTTCAAGGAATTGGATACTTCTGTTGTTTCCAAAGTGACGATTGGCAATGGAGAAAAAATTACAGTCAAAGGAAAAGGCACAGTGGCAATTGAAAGTATTTCAGGTACAAAATTTATCAAAGATGTGTTATGTATGCCTAACATCAGTCAAACTTTGTTGAGTGTTGGCCAGTTGATTCAAAAAGGTTTTAAAGTTATATTTGAAAGTAATCAATGTTTGAATAAAGATGCAAATGACAATGATGTATTCAAAGTTAAAATGAACGGAAAAAGCTTTGCACTTGATCCATTGGAGGAGGAGCAAGCAGCATTCCTTGCAGCAAAAGTCCATTCAGAAATTTGGCACAAGAGGCTTGGACACTTCAATCAGAAAGCTATTGTGAATTTGCAGAGAATGGAATTGGTTCAAGGTCTCCCTTGTCTTGAATCTGAAATTCCGGACTGGAAAGCTTGTCAACAAGGAAAGCAATCAAGACTTCCATTCAAGCAATCAACTTGGAGAGCTACAGAGAAGCTGCAATTGATTCACACGGATGTGGCTGGACCTCACAGCACACCATCTCTCAATGGCAGCAGGTATTTTTTGATATTTATTGACGATTTCTCCAGAATGTGTTGGATATATTTTCTTAGATTCAAGTTAGATGTTGCTGGTATTTTTTGGAAATTCAAGCAATGGATTGAAACACAAAGTGGTCACAAAATACAAGTCTTGAGATCTGACAATGGCAAGGAGTACACCTCCAATCAATTTAACCACTTTTGTGAAGAAGTAGGGATAGAACATCAACTCACTGCTCCATACACTCCACAACAAAATGGAGTTAGCGAAAGAAAGAACCGCACCATAATGGAGATGGCTAGATGTTTGATGTTTGAGAAGAATTTGCCAAAGGAGTACTGGGCAGAGGTTGCACATATTGCTGTATTCCTTCTTAACCGACTTCCTATAAAAGCTGTCGTAGAAAAAACTCCATATGAAGTCTGGTATGGTTTTAAACCCTCTCTAAAAAATCTCAAAGTATTTGGTTGCTTGTGTTTTGTTTATGTTCCTCAGAAAAAACGGGATAAGCTGGATAAAAAGGCAGAAGCTGGAATCTTTGTTGGGTACAGCTCAGTCTCTAAAGCTTACAGGATTTTCCAACCAAACACCAAGAAAATTTTGATAAGTAGAGATGTGCATTTCATGGAGAATGATGAGTGGGATTGGGATAAAAAACAAGGAGTTGAATTTCCTGGTCAAGTTTCACAATTTCAACTTGATCAAGATGAGCTGGTTGATGACATTTCAGTTAGAGGTATACAGTCACTTTCTGATATTTATGAAAGATGCAATGTTGTGGTGCTTGAGCCAACAGATTTTTGGGAAAAGGATCTGAAATGGGCTACAGTAATGAAAGAAGAGCTGTTAATGATTGAAAAAAATCAAACATGGAAGTTGGTGAGAAGACCCAAAAATAGAAAAGTGATTGGAGTGAAGTGGGTATTTAGAAGCAAGTTGAATCCTGATGGTTCAGTCAACAAGCATAAAGCTAGGCTTGTTGTAAAAGGGTATGCTCAAATTTTTGGTGTTGATTTTTTTAAGACGTTTGCTCCTGTTGCTAGATTAGATACAATCAGGTTGTTGCTTGCGATAGCTGTAAAAAAGAATTGGAAAGTTTATCAACTTGATGTCAAGTCAGCATTCTTAAATGGTTTCTTGGAGGAGGAGATTTATGTCGAGCAACCTGAAGGCTTTGTTGTGAAAGGGCAAGAAGATGATGTGTACTTGCTCAAGAAGGCCTTGTATGGTCTGAAACAGGCCCCAAGAGCATGGTACAACAGAATTAATGAGTAATTAGGTTTCAACAGTAGTCTTAATGAAGCTACCCTCTACATCAAAGGTGATGAAATCAATTTTGTTGTTGTTTCATTGTATGTGGATGATTTGCTGTTTACTGGAAGCAATGAAGAGCTTGTGAGAAAGTTCAAGGAAGATATGAAGCAAACTTTTGAGATGACAGATTTGGAGAGAATGGCTTACTTTCTGGGAATGGAAATAAAGCAGAAACCTAGAGAAGTGTTCATATGTCAACAGAAGTATGCGAAGGAAATTCTGAAAAAATTCAGAATGGATGAATGCAAGAGAGTAGACACTCCAATGTGCTAGAAGGAGAAGCTGAGCAAAGAAGATGAAGCTGAACCAGTTGATGAAACTTTTTACAGAAGTCTAGTTGGTTGTTTAATGTACTTAACAGCTACTTACATTCGGTAAGTCTACTGTCTAGATTTACAAATTGTGCAACAGAAACTCATCTTACTACTGCTAAAAGAGTCCTGAGATATGTGAAAGGGACTTTGAGTTTTGGAATTAAATTTTGCACAAGTCGGGATTGTATTTTACAAGGATATTCTGACAGTGACTGGGGAGACTCTCTTGATGATTTGAAGAGCACTTCAGGATACTGTTTCTTTTTTGGTTCAAGTGTATTCTCATGGTGCTGTAAAAAGCAAGATACGGTGGCGCAGTCTACTACAGAAGTTGAATTCATTGCAGCTAATGCTGCTGTAAATCAAGCTTTATGGTTAAGAAAGGTATTAGCAGATTTGAATATGAAGCAAGAAGGATGTACATATGTATTTGTAGATAATCAAGCTGCTATTTCTATTTCAAACAATCCTGTTTTTCATGGAAAAACCAAGCATTTCGACATCAAATTATTTTTTCTCTGAGCAGTGCAGAAGGTAGGCACAGTTAGATTAACTTATTGCAAATCTGAATTGCAACTAGCTGATATATTTACCAAGCCTTTACCAAGAAGCAAGTTTGAGTTTCTTCGAGAAAAACTTGGAGTTTGTAGCAACCAAAGTAAGAAGGAGTGTTGAAGTTGTACTTTAGTTGCTGCAGTTACTGTCCAACTGGAGTTTCTTAGTTGTTTATTTTTTCTTGTTTTAAATAAATGTAATTTCTTTATTTGACTGTTTCAAATAACTTAGTAATCAGTAGTTTCTGTTATTCAGGAATTTATTAAGAACAATAAATCTTTAGCGACCCTGTCAACCAAAATTAAGAGTTATTTCTGGTATATATAACAATGTTTATATACATGCTCTTAATAGAAAGACATAAAGATAAATAAAATTTAGAGTTTGAGAGTTTTTTAAACTGCAACTGAACACTAAGGACTAAATAAACCAAAGTCGAAAAGTATAGGACTAGAGATGGGTTTTGCCATAAAGATAATTCGGACTTCGGAGGTGAAACGATATAATTTTTCCATCAAGCTTGTGAAATTCTCACTGGCCTAACAAATCATGGCACTAGCGGATTTGCCACTCAAATCCTTATTGATGGACCAATTTTAGATTTTCCGGTTCTTTGTGTTTGGATGTCCTTTTCTTTGACGTCTGCGCGTATGCTTTTTTGGTATATGGTTTTTCTTCTTTTCATTCAGGACAGGGAAAAGCCGACATAATTAGTGATTGGCTCAATATTTGAAAATAAAAGGTTGAATCGACATTGACAACAAAATCTCTGTCTTCATGTTCATTAATTTTGCTTGTGTGCCTAGTCATTAAATTAAACTCATCGTAATGTCATTTTCCAGAATATGAAACAAGAATACGTCTCTACTCTTATCCATGCATTCTTTAAGAATTTATTTCCTTATCATTGCCAACAGACCATCCAATTTCATCAGAGCTCTTTATCTTCTATATCAGGACGACATGGATAGCTAATATGTGGTTGATTAGGTCAATTGAAGGTTAGGAAATGGCGAGAGTAGAAGCCATGCACAATCTCTGCCTTCTTTCTCTTATGATATTACTATTACAGGGTTGGTCACAGCGAGTTGAGTTTCTTCCTGGGTTTCAGGGGCCACTTCCCTTTGAACTTGAAACTGGGCAAGTATTAATTTGTCACAGCATAGCTAGCAAATGTTGACACGAATAATATATGGGCAAAGTGGAATTTTAATCAAAAGTTAGTTAGATGTGGTTATTATTTTAACTGTTTTTGGCTTGACCAGATATATTGGTGTGGATAAATCAGAGGATGTGCAGCTTTTCTACTACTTTGTTAAGTCACAAGGGAATGCCAAAGAGGACCCTCTCTTGCTTTGGTTAACTGGCGGTCCTGGCTGCTCTGCCTTGTCTGGTCTTCTTTATGAAATTGGTGAGATTAACATGTCAAAAAATGCTTATCATAGCCGAAGTAATAAACTTCCTTGTCATTTTCAAGTCGCAGAATACACTTTCACTTCTGAATCAGTAATTTACTATAATTGCAGGTCCCCTACATTTTAAGGCAGTAGAATATAATGGAAGCTTACCTACATTGATCTTGAATCCATACTCATGGACACAGGTACTACAGTACAGCCTGTCTACAATGATATTTTATATAGAAATAACCTTTACAAATAAATTTTTTACTAAAATAAGTTATTAATTTCTTTAATTCCGCCTTAAAGAAAATAATTTTATATAGTAATATTTTTATATATAATTTTTTTAAAATATGTAGTATGCTATATTTTTTCTATCAATTTTTTTTATATAATATGATAGATAATTACGTATTTTATCTCTAGTTTCTATTATTTTATTAATAAAATTAAATATTAAGTCTAAAAAAAAGTTTTAACACCCAAACCTCAATTAAGATATAACCTGCTCATAATCATAAATTTTATTTGATTTCAAGTGTATAATTATAGAGAGATTTTACCGTACTATGTTAAATCTATAGCAACGCTATATAGAAGTTATGTGCAATAAATATTGAGAATAATATAATTTACCCTTGATGGAAAATGATGATTGGTGATTAATGTTTAGGTAGCCAGCATAATATTTGTAGATTCACCTGTTGGCACCGGATTTTCTTATGCAAGAAACCAACTTGCTTCTCTGTCAGGAGACTTTAGACAAATTGAACAATTGGATCAATTTCTTAGAAAGGTAATATCAAGATGGTCAGTGATATGTTCAGATGACGCAAGGTTCATTTTTCAGATATTGATGAATGTATTTCTGTTTAATCTTTCTTGTTATACTGTTCTGATTTATGCAGTGGCTAATAGATCATACAGAGTTCCTCTCAAATCCAGTCTATGTCGGTGGAGATTCGTACTCTGGCATGCCTCTTCCACCCTTAGTTCAACGAATCTTAAATGGTATACGTATGAAGGGACTGTATAATATATTTCCTTCTCAAAATAAAATAGAAGGGGCATAAGCAACCGTGTGATTGTGAAGCATTTTATTACTTTTCTAATCATCCATGATTGAGTACCCTTCATAATTCATAGTAATGTTTCTTAATTTGGAACTTCTGTTAACAAAATTGATGGAAACTATGGTGATGCAGGAAATGAAGAGGGCAGCAAGCCATCGGTAAATCTCAAGGTCTGCAATTATAAATTTATATTCTTAGAACTTATATTTCATTCAAGTTATTTGGTGCATGCTTGGAAATAGAGAATGAAGTAGGAATTGTTTATGGTTTTTAGGGATACCTACTTGGAAATGCCGCTACGGATTACACTTTTGATGGAAACTCGCAGGTCCCATTTGCTCATGGCATGGGACTTATTTCTGATGAACTCTTTGAGGTTTGAACCTTCCACGTTATGCTAAGCTAAATTCATCACTGTATTGGCAGAAAAGATAGAATATTTTGTTGCTTGGTCTAACAAGTCCATAACTTGTTAGTCATTGAGAAGGACCTGTGGAGGAGAATATGTGATAATAGATCCCAGCAATGCAGATTGTATGAAGCATATGCAGGAGTTTAATAAGGTACACAACAATACAAAACATTCAATGAACCGAACTCTTGTCTTCGTTATTCTCATTATCAGAATTTTTATAACCTAACTTGATGAATATTCCACATTATAATTTGCTTTCCCAGGTTACTTCAGGACTTAATACTGCACAAATTTTGGAACCCCTTTGCAATTTTGCCTTTCCAAAGCCAATTGAGATTTCATTTCGTAGAAGAAGGTCTCTCTATGCGAAATCTGGAGATTTTGCAGATCCTGATCCATCAATTCCTATTGGCTGCAGGGCAAGTCTTCATCTTTTTTTGTATGAATATATACTAGATCATACTATTGTAGTGAAAGGATTAGTCATCAATAAGTATATAGATTATGGCAATCACTATTCTTTTCCAAGTAGCGATTTCCCTGGGTCTTCTTGCCTTATTTCCAACTTCTTTTGATGCCCGTAGACTTACGCATATCTGCTTTCCAAATACTGGGTCAATGACAAGAGCGTCCGAAAAGCACTTCATATACGAGAGGTAAAGATTAATAGTAAAAGAAAAAAGAAATTAATTAAACACTTGAACTAAAAACGAATCAGTGGAAGAATGATGCTGAGAATTATATTTGGCGCAGGGATCAATAGGGGAATGGACACGGTGCAATTATGGATTAACTTATACGTATGAAGTCTTCAGTGCTATTAAGTATCACTTATACCTGGGGAAGAAAGGTTATCGTTCCTTAATCTACAGGTTGAATAAAAACTCCTTTTCGTTTTAGTTTTACAATCTTGTAGTGTTTTTCTTATTTTTCCCTCTATGGTGAATCATTTACCTTGAAACAGTGGCGACCATGACATGCTTGTGCCATTTGTGGGAACTCAAGCATGGATAAGATCTCTAAACTTCTCCATTGTTGATGATTGGCAACCTTGGCACATTGAAGGCCAAGTTGCAGGGTGAGTACGTTTAAAATATATCTAACCTATCTTTTCCTAGCTCGTACGGAGAAGAAAGAAATTTAACTGCGAGTTTTGAATATATGTTTAGATACACAAGAAGTTACTCTAATCAGATGACCTATGCAACTGTGAAGGTAAAGAATTTTTCCATTTCTACGATGATACGTATTATTTATTTTTGCTTTTATTTATTTATATTTTATGCTATGTATGGATGTCAAAATTTGCCTTGTGGAGTTAGATTTACAATTCAAATATCATATATATGAAACTATTCGGATTTATATAGAATTTAAAACAAATTAATAGTGAGTAAAATCAATTAACAAATTACTAGTTGATAAAATTAACTAACTTTAATTTAAGATAATATTAACTATATATTATTGAGACTTTATATTCATAATTTAATATTTCAAACTCAAAATTTTAAATTCAAATGCATGATCAAATAAAAGGTAATGAATTTATGGTATTCTTATTTAGCTTTTATTTTATTTTATTTGCTCATCTAAGTGATATTCTGGTGAGTATTGGGTGCACGTTACTAATATTATTTCTCGAGCATGATATTAAAAGAGTAATACTATATGACTCATCATTTTTTGTTTGACCTCTTGCCCACCTAACGTGGCATTTACTATTTTAATAAAATTGTCTTAATATTTTAAAATCAAAGGATAGTTTTATAAAAACAATGGATGCCACGTCGGGTGGATAAGAAATGAGATAAAAAATGGTGGAATGTTTAACATTTTAGTATTATCGTGATCTCAATTAAGGATATTTTTTAATATTGTTGTTAGTTAAAGTCTATAAAATTTATGAAATTTAAAGTTTATGTGCTTTAAATGTAGTGAAAATTAATTTAAAATCCTAAATATTTAAATTTATATGAAATTAGTTATAATTAAACTAAATTTTACAAAATAAGTAGAATTTGTAAATATATTCTATATTAGTTTATCAATGTATTTTATAATACTAAAATATCTTCTTGAACTTTATTATTTCTATCATTTCTATGTAATTTTCTTATTTATGTATTTTTTAATAAATTTAAGCCAAACAATAACATAAGAATTCATTTCTTGGTCAAATTTCAGGGCGGAGGGCACACTGCTCCTGAATACAAACAGGCAGAGTGTTTTGCTATGTTCAAGAGGTGGATAAGTCGGGAGCCTCTGTAACTATGCTTTTTACACAATGACACTACTCATTACTCAAATGTTAATATTTAGCTAAACGAATTGAAAAAATTTATGTACCATTTAAGAATTATTCAAACCCTCTTTATTTTTTCTTTAAAAACCCAAATTCTAGAATAAATTAATTCCTGTAAAACATATCATTCAAGGAAGCTCTTGAATGTGCAAACATTGTATTTTATGTGCACAAAAGTTTATCAAATATGGCGATACCATTTATATTCCTGATCATATATAGTGTATATAGGCATGAGAGAAAGGAAGCGTGATCCTGTTATCCTTAGGAACTTCTCTTTACATACATTGGTGAATTTTAATTTAAAACTGTAGTTATAGTTTAATTGCTCTTTTCATCATTTGTAACAAATTAAACAGAGAACTTCCCATTTTGGGAAAGGGCCTTGTAGACTAATAAATTGATCAAATCCATAGACAGGAGGGTCACCCTCATAAACTAATGTGGATTCTTCCCATCATTATCCAATAATTTAATTTAGGGTTAAGGTACGTCATCTAGTAAGGACCTTTCAGAACAACAGTAACTTAACAAGCAAAGATATATTTGGAAGGTAGCACATTAATGTTTTAGGCCCCTTTGATCTTATCCGATTGCATACAATGTTGCAAATAGATGTGTTGTATGCGGACAATCTTGCTCACCACTTATCCGGCATGTGGCAAATAGTGCTTCATAATTTCATAAAGCATTTCCTGTAAGACAGGTAAGAGAATTTACTATTTTTACAAGAAAATTGAAAATCAGCAAAAGAATGATGAATAGCTGTTTCCAAATAAATGCAGCATGAGTTTCACAACAGCATTAAGTATCATATATCTCTTGCCAAGAAAGGTTTGCCGCTCTGGTTAAATGTGCCATAGCACCTTGAAGGCCAAATAGCAGGATATGTCCTTAAAATGAATCCTGGTTCTAATTTTTTTGGTATCTTTGTTTATTTCTGATTTTCCAGTTTTTTTATTAATACAAATGAGCTGTCTAGTTAGATACACCAGAGTTACTCTATTCGGATCACATTCGCAAATGTGAAGGATAAGAGTTTCTCTATCTCTATTGCGCTAAAATATTGACTACTTTAGCATTCACTAAAGGGAACACTTGTTCTTTTTCTTTTTCCTGAACTGTTTAATTCTGCTGTTTGGTGGGTTATTTTGCAGGATGGAGGGCAGACAGCTTCTGAATTCAAACCTGCAGAAAGTTTGGCTATGTTTAGAAGATGGATTCATCAAGAGTCTATAATTAGCTTCAATTCTAAGTCCTCGTATGAAAAAATTTCATTGATTTCCAAGCTTCAGGATCTATTACAGAAGCGATCATCTTTTTTACTTTTCCTGAAGTGACAATAATAATAAAAAGAATTTGAACATTTCCCTTATAGATCCATCAGAACTGGGTTTTAATTACTTCCCAGTTGTTCTTTCGTTTACTGGCATAACTGCAGCTTTAAGAACTGGCCAGACGCAGACAGAATTGCAGCAGCTTCTGACTGCCACTAACCAGAGTATTCTGTTTGTTCATGCAATGAACTTGGCTGCTCGGCCTTGTTGAGCTGTATTATATTGTTACCTTGAACTGAATGAACTGCACAAAGGACTCTTAATATTTTCTAGAATAAATAAAACAATAACTTTAGGTCACCATGGAAAAGTTTCAGAATTACTGTTGCAACTAAATGGCTGTTGTTTATTGCTGATAAGATTGCAAAAACAAAGAATATATTGTCTTTCTAAAGGTAAGTTAAATGTTTATAGGTGACAGGATGGTTTTTGAATTTTATGTTTGATTAGTCTAAAACGTCTCTCTGAAATTGGCATTTTATGATTTTTACAGGTCGAACGTTCTTGTTCTTTTTGATAAGGACTTGTCAGTGCCAGGCAGGGCAGCAATAATTTGACATGTTACTTCTGCAACAATATAAATCCATACAGGAAGTGCCAACCCAAAACGTCTGCAACTTGTCATTGCATTCTTCATCTTCTTATCTTTGATTAATAATCTATTGTCATTTCTTAAAGGGCTACACTCATGTTGAAGACATTTACAAAAAAATAATAGTACCCGAATAAAATAAAATTGGAATATTAGATGCTTTTGAAACAATATGCGATTATTCTCTTTTACGGAAATTTTGAATTCTTTTTTTGTAAGAGTTTTATGGTCCTCCGTTACGAGGACACTGAATTCTTCCTCTATATAAATGGTAAAGAGAAAAAAAAAAATTAAATATGATATTCAAACAATTAGGCTCGCTAGAAGACATCTATAAAGTTAATACGAGTTTAATACCATTGAGTTGAGCGTTTTTCTCACATAATTATAATTTACTGTTCCATTAACACAATTAATAATTATTAGAAATAAATTTATTTACATGTATTTCTTGATGTTTGATATTTAATTTTATTTTTTATATCAAAATGTACTTGTCGAGTTGCATCTATACTTTTACTAAAAGAAAAGCATTCTTAATTATTCGATTTAAAATTAATTTATTCAATATATTTATTTATCTATTTTTTATAAAATTCTCATTCTTTCATTTTAAAATTATATGATGAAGTTAATCTGGATGTTCACAAATATGAGAGAATCTAAATAAACATATCATTATGCATTAACTTATAAAAATTTAGATAACACTTAAAAATTTTGAGTAAATTAAAATCTATTTTTTTATTGCAACTCCGTAAATTTCAACTTATTTAATAAATTTTCCTCTACTTTGATGTTGAAAATGCTAAAGTTTTATTTGCCTGCTTTTCAAATAAATATTTATTTTAGCCTTATAGTTTGGCATATATTAATTATTTCATGAGTTTGAAAAGCTTACAATATTATGATATTACTTCATTTTTATAGGAGAATTTTTCTTGGAATCAAGCTAAGAAAAGCTTAATGATTCTAAAATCAAAATATAGAGTTTTGTAATATAAATTGAAATTTAAGGATAGCAATGGAAAAACAGTAACAATTAGGGACCACAAATGAAATTTATCCTTGAAAAGTACAAGGAAATGAAAAAGAAAAAGAAAATAGAAAAAGACTGCAAACAGTACTTCTACAGATAGACATCATATAAATTTCTCTGAAGTCTGAAGATTAGGCTACCAAAGAGGCTGACACTTAGCAAGTAATGGAGTAGCAGCCAATATTTAACATTTTAGTTTGATTATGAATATCTCTTCTTTGACATTTTATGGTTTTTCTGGTGAGAAGAAGCCAAAATTAAGCAGAAATATGTTACACAGGCCACAGTATTCGTAGCGAAAGACTCTTTCAGGAAGTAGCCAATAAGTAAAATTTGATAGATTTGTCATCACATTCGTTATCATCTTTCTCCTTCCTTTTGCTTGGTATCTTTCTCCTTCCTTTTGCTCGGTCAGCCACAAGCAGCATTTCTCCTTTGTCTTTTTCTCAAACGTGCATATCACATCGCAGGCTAAATTCCAAGAAATTTAGAACGAATACTGCACTTCAAATCCAGTCTTTTTTATTTAATTTGATTAAATTATTTATATTGCATTTCATTTGCACTGACTACCAGCCATTTATTTTCTGCAAGTTATCTTCTATTTTAGTACGATCATCATCAAGTTAAAGTAAAATGGCAAGAATATCAAAAACAATGGAATTTTTTTTAATGCTTCTTGTTCTATTAATAGGGTCCGGAGCTGCAGTCTCGTACTCAACTATTAAGTATCTTCCAGGGTTTCAGGGGCCACTTCCCTTTAGCCTTGAAACTGGGTGAGTTTCAGTTTCACCATTTATGTAATAGAAATAAAGTAAGTTTAATCAAAATCAAAGTAAGGTGAAAGAAATTGTATGTCTGTGGAATTATCAGATATATTGGAGTGGATGAATCAGAGGACGTTCAGCTTTTCTACTACTTTGTTAAGTCACAAAGGAATGCTAAAGAAGACCCTCTCTTGCTTTGGCTAACTGGTGGCCCTGGCTGCTCTGGTTTGTCTGGTCTTCTTTATGAGATTGGTGAGATCAAGCAACCGTCTACTTATCATCTAAGACTTCTCATGATTGAGATTATTTTCTTTTCCTTTCTTAGAGAAAGTAAACGATGAATTATGTTTATTATAAGGTGCATAAAAAAAAGATGGTTGGCAAAGTACAATTCTGGTGCAAGAGAAAGGAATATGGCCAAGTTTCAACTTTTCTTGGCCCTTTATACTCTATCTGCTACTTAAGACAATGCCCATTTAATTAACTATTAATACTAGCTGGTCATTGTCATGAGAGATTGATAAGGCATCTTCAACTTGTTCTTGTCAAAATGAAATGGGCTGTAACTAATCAATTTCCATCTTTCTGAAAAGAGAAATTGATGAAATCCTTGATCTTTGATTATTTATAGGTCCATTGACATTTGAGGTAGTGGAGTACAATGGAAGCTTGCCTACACTTATCTTGAATCCACACTCATGGACTCAGGTGAAGGTGTTTCGTTGCTATATCATATTTATTCTTTATTTTTGGTAACTTATGAATGGTTGGTGATTGAGTTTCAGGTGGCTAGTATAATATTCATAGATATTCCAGTAGGCACTGGGTTTTCCTATGCACAAACTCAACTTGCTGCTTATTCAACTGACCTGACACAAGTTCACCAAGCTCACCTATTTCTTAGGAAGGTAGCACACTTGACCATTTTTATGTGCATATCAAGACAGTTGATGTAAATTTAAGGTTTGCATTAGGCATATTCTGTGAAATTCATGTAATCTTTCTTCTGTCTGGTAAAATCTTAAGTTTTGGCTTAACTGTGTAACATATAGTGGCTAAGGGATCATCCGGAATTCCTCGCAAATCCAGTCTATATCGCTGGGGACTCCTACTCCGGCATTACCCTGCCAGCCATAGTTCAACATATATCAAATGGTATGGCAAATGAAGAGCTACTAAATCATTTTTTTTTTCTTTTTTCCATGGTTGTTCCATTTCTAGCTTTTGGGTGGGAGAAATTCTTATCTAAGCTTGTGTATAACCATAATAAATAGGATAGCGACACATATTATGAATATTTTACACTTTGGTACTGGACTATTCGCACATATTCTATTATTTAAAACTAATGAGTATGAATTATGATCTATGATTTAGTATATAAGTGGAGACAAGTCTAGATAAGAATTTTCTGGTGGGTTCATTGTCCCAGAACTTTGCACCTAAACTTTAATTTCATTACTGCAAAGTCTAGTGACCATTATTGAGTTTAATTCATAGCTTTTCTATGGTCACACAGGGAATGAAAAGGGCACGGAGCCTCTAATAAATCTCCAGGTTAGAATTTAATAGCATTATAACTTTTTGTTTTTCCTTGTTTCCTGCTTCTGTCAAAATTGGTAATGAAGTAGAGGTTTATGCATGATTAGGGGTACATAATTGGGAACCCTGTAACGGATTCAAGTTTTGATACCAATTCAGGGGTCCCATTTGCTCACGGAATGGGACTTATTTCTGATGAACTCTTCGAGGTGATTTTTGCGTCCTTCGCTATCTAGTTTTGCATCATGTCCTTTGCTAATTTTATTGATCCTGGAAAAATAAAGAAGATTAGCAGTAAAAGGAAAGAAGGAAATTTTGAGATTATATGCCTAACAGTCCGCAGCTTGTTCCAGTCATTGAAGAGAAGTTGCGGAGAGGACTACGTCAGCATTGATCCCAGCAATACGGAGTGCTTGCAATATTTGCAGGACTTTGACAAGGTAGTTATCCATAACTCCTTATGACTTCGATATTATTGTTTAGGCTCTTATGCAACTTAAATGTTGATGCACGGCTGCTACATTTGCTGCTCTCAGTGTCGTTCAGAACTCCAACAAGGACAAATTTTGGAACCCATTTGCGGTTTTGCTTCCCCAAAGCCATTTCAGCTATTTGGTAAAAGAAGATCTCTCAACGAGAACTCTCAATACTTCCTGGACATCGATCCATCAATTCCTTCAATCGGTTGTCGTGTAATTCCTCCATCTCTTCCCCCTAATACACAAAATATTAATCTTTATGTGATTCAATAAGATAATCGTGCATATCTCTATAAATGTGTCATTAGCAAATTTCTTTTATTGATAAATACTAACATGAGGTATCTTAGGGGGAGATATATTTAGGATGTCATTGAGCTAAGTCACTGGTGAATAGCTCAATGACTTGGTTCGTCAACAGCTCATTTTTATCTGATTTTAATATGTAAATGGGTGATTCTCAAATACAATGCTGACACTTGTTTAATAAATAAGCCTTAAGCTCGTTTAGACTCGTTTACTAGATATATGATTAATATATGTTAATTGTTAGTGTTAGAGAGAATGAGAGACTTTTGGGTGGGCCACTATTGATCTTACATTTTTTTCTAATTTTTCATTCTATAGGAAATTAACCCAACTAAAGGTGAAAGAAGGTAACAAAATGAATTTCACCGGTGAGTAATTAGGCATTTCTTTTTTTCACCTAAAACTTAAGTACTATAAGCATTGTAGCCACGGCTTGCAGTTTCATACTAGAATTTGCGGATTTTAGGTATATATTATTAACTAGAATTTAGGAAATATTTTTTTAAACTTAAATTTGTTAGTAAAAATTAAGGCTCGATAAAACTCGTGAACATCAAATGAGCACAGGAATATCCATCTCAGGCTTGAAGGATTTTTCAAGTCTAGATTTTAAGCTCCTTTGATAAACAAACTATGCTGAAACTTAACTCGATTTAGGTTATTTGTAGCGCTAGATATCTTGCCAAAAGAGCTCTGCGGAAATCAGCATAATTTTCTATTTCAGTAGTATAGTAACTTGTTGACTTCTTTTCTATAACTTCTTAACTTATTTTCTAAGTAATGCTAAATTTACGCCTGTAGACTTATGCATACACGCTATCTTATATTTGGGTTGATGACAGAAGTGTTCGGCAAGCACTTCATATACGTGAGGTATGAGGCTAGTATTTGAAGGATTGAATAGTATCAATAAATTAATAAAAGAATGATACAGGACTTCGTTTAATTCAGGGGAGTGTAAAGCAATGGCTGCGATGCAATTATGGAATACCTTACGCATCTGATATTCCAAGCAGTATCAAGTATCATGCATACCTCTCTAAGAAAGGTTACCGCTCACTGATCTATAGGTACTTTAGTTGCATGGTGCATAAATTCTCTCTTAATACTTCTTCTTTTTCTTTATTCTTTTTTCCTTTTTGTGGTCTGGAGCATCTAATCTTTGATGAAATTTGATGCAGTGGCGATCATGACATGATTGTGCCATTCTTGGGAACTCAAGGATGGGTAAGATCTCTAAACTATTCAATCACTGATGATTGGAGACCATGGAAAGTTCAAGGCCAAGTTGCAGGGTATGTTCCGAGCATAAATCTTGATTCGGATAGTTGCAATCTTTGTTTCTCTTTCGTTCTTGTTCATCACTTGTTAGAATGAACCAAATGAGGAAGGTAAAAAAGAAAACCTTTTATTGATATTTTCCTTTGTAACAGATACACGAGAACATACTCTAACCGGATGACATTTGCAACCGTTAAGGTCATCAATTTCTTTCATCTCAACCGTATCATTTCACAGGTTTGCCTTACTAATCGTTTGGTTAAATCTGTAGGGTGGAGGACACACTGCTCCAGAATACAAACCTGCAGAATGCCTGGCAATGTTTAAAAGGTGGACAAATCAGGAGCCTCTGTAACTAAGTGCATTCCGACGCCGAAACATTGTCGCCTCCAAATTTAACAAAAACAAATCTGATATGATATTTTACTTTACAAATGTTAGAAAGAATGTGTATAAATAATATTGGATCTCCAATATTCTGATCTTAGAATGATCCTACTGCCATTTCATGTAATCGAAACAGTACTCCACATTATCCAATAAAGCATCCAATCAACAGCACTCAAAATCGACTAGAATCAATAGAAGAATGAAGAGATCTGAATATCTATATCAAATAAACATAAGATACTTGTCACACTAACTATGAAGATTTAACACAACAATTGTACAACCAGTTTGAGTTTATAGAATAGAAAAATCACTGATACAAAAATGGAAGCTTCCTCCATTGAGATGCAAAAAAAGGAATAGTATGCAAAAGCTCTGGCATGATCAGGAGGAATTTGGGATTTTTTTTGATACAACACGATGGTCATCTATGATGAGGTTGTAGTTGGTTAAAATGATGTCAGAATGTGTGCAGAATAACTCATTGGCTAACTCCTATCTTCACGTATAAATAAACATGCAGAGAGCCTACACAGGGACGGGGACGCCAGGTATTCATTGGAGTTTTTATTATATTGATGGTGAGCAAGGTACTATCTTCTGTACGACTCGGTGAGAAAATTGATCAAACTTGTCATGCCCGATACTGTCTTCTAACGCAGATAGCTCTTCCTACTTATCACGTGATTCTCTCTTTGGGAGTAAATCTGGCCTTCTGAATCTGAATCTGAACCTTATGCCTAGAAACAAGGAGACACATATTAATACATCAATTTATAAATACAAAATATATTCATCGCATGTTTTTGTGAAGATTTTACTAGTTTCAAGATGTCAAGCAAGTTGATTAATTAATGCAGATCCATGCATTTGATTATTGTACAATTCTCGGCATAGATGTACGCTAAAAGACACCAAGTATTTCAGAACCAGATGGCCTTTTGAAATAATAATATAGAAAGTCTAACAGAAAAAGTTCATTGACAATGCAATCCATGTCCCAAGCATTAGATATTACTACCCAATTACCAGAAGACTGGAAAAAGGAATCCCTAAGGATAAATGAATGATCATTACCATTCGCATTTCGTGAGAAGAATTTCAGGATTTCATCAATAATAATAACCTGCAAAAGATACACAAATATTAGAAGCAATCTAAAACTTTTTATTGCTTAGGTACACACCTACAAAAAAGGGTTTCACATCTTTGCATTAACGGTGCAAATAAACCGAGCCGCTCGAGCTACTCAGAGCTCGACTCAATAAAAATTAGTTTCAGCTCATTTAATAAATGAGCCCAACTCAAACTAGGGAAAGCTCAGCCCATTAGTTTGTGAGCTAGCTCTTTTTTAGACTCGGGAACTAGCTCATAAATTTAAAGTATTAATAGCTTGATATTTAAATATAAAAGGTAAGATTTTTTGACTTAAAATTATTATAAAATACCTGCTTAAAATTATTTACTAGAAAAGATTATAAGTTTTATTAAATATGTTATAGTTTTTTTAACAAATACTTTTTTTTTTAATGAATTGATGAATAATTTATTTTTAAATCATATTCATTAAACTCCTTTAGGCCGTGAGACAAAAAAACTAAGCGAACGAAATGGATAATAAATAAGCCAAGCCGAAGCTAGCCGAAGCTCAGGTCGGCCAGGCTCAATAAGATCTAGCAGCAGACTCCTAAACAACTTGACATCTACACCTAGGGGTAAGGCACCCGTTGACAGTATAATATCCAGGAAAATCTTATTAGCTTTTGCCCCCCAAAATCCATATAAGCAGAAATTTAGTAAACAGAGAATGTGAGGATTCACTGCATACAGGGAATGAAAGATACAGAACGACAGTCCAATCCTCCCATGATAATGGTGTTACCTGCAATAAATTGTGTTTTCTCATCTAATTAGTTCCTCCGAGACAATGGATAAGAGAACCATCAGTAAAAATTCGCAAGTAAGATAGAGAATTAAAAAGAAAAGAACTTACAGAGAAAAGAATAGATAGTGGATGCACATACAAAATTAGCATGTGAAAAATCATTGTCAGTATGATGGAAGCAACAAGCCATAAATTACTCCAGGGAGGGATAATGCTGAAAAAGGGGAATGACAATCAGTTGAAAGACAGAAACAAAATAGAGTTTATTTCAGAGCAGAAAGAAAAAAAGAAAAAAGAAAAACACTATCAGACCATAGGCAGAAAGAAAAGTTATCAAACATACAAGATATTATCATGAAACTGAATACTCACAAAAGTGATTGATTCTCACTCAGATTGTTCAAAGCATTAAACATCTCGACAACAACAAGCACTGTCATGGAGACAGTTGATGGATGCTTATCATCAAATATATTGCATGGATAAGTTGTCTCCCTTGTTGAGCAAGAGTCAAAACTTATCTGCAATAAGTGAAGGATTAGAAGTTCCAAACTTAGGATTCTATGAACAAGCATAACAAAAGCACATACGGCAATCATCACTCAGAATGAAATCTCACCAATTCACTATATGGTAGTTTTGGACCACTCTGAGAGTATAGAAACCACCATACAAACCCTGCAACCGTGGCAAGGCCAACATAAGCTGCATCAACCAGACATCATGTCATATACTTCTGGAAAATTTATAACATAATTTAAATCATTAATATAAAAGTGTGAACAGAAGTGAATTTTTAAGAACATATATGTTGAATGAAATCATTTCTCTATTGAAGCAAAAAAATAAATAGTATCCCAGCTTGTGATTCCTGAGAAGTACCTTGAAATAGATATAGAAAAAAGAGAGGCAGCAAATCGATAGTATACACCATAGACTTTAAGGTCTCAGACATTTCAAACAAAAGGGACGCTTAATATTTTATCACACATCTCTTCCTGAAAATTTGTAAATTATTAAATTTTCAATAAGGATAATATAACTTCCTTAAAAAAAAAAAACCAGAGTCATTCATAAATCATTATTCGCATGCAACTAGTGCGTGTATCAAATATTCGTCTGAGAGAACGATACTCAAGTGGAAAAAGGCAGACAGTTTGTAATCTAGTTTATATTAATCTTTGCAGACAAAAGTTAACTCAGTTGGCTTGATGGTGCTTACTCCAGAATACCAATTGCAGAAAAGAATATTACATCGAGAAAGGGGACAACATAAGATAAGTGTACTGGTAGAAAGCATTCAGGCAAGACAACCGACATCATAAATTACCTGTCTGGTAGTGGGTAAAAGATGAGGAGGAGAAAGGGAGAGTAAAATGGAAATTTCTTGCATTTGGAAGAGGGAAAGAAAAGAGGGGAAGATAAAATGAGGATATTTTTACTCTTTAACGCTTTCAAATAATGATATAAAAAATGAAACCCGTTTAATTTAAGGGAGTAACATAAATTCAACTTTCAAAAATTTTGTTATTATCGATTCAAATTTAAAAATAAACTGTCCTCACTTTCTCCTCCTCAATCTTTTACATTTTCCAAACAAAACAAAAGAAAATATTTTCTCTTCCCTTCACTTTCTCTATCCTCGTTTGCTCTCCCTCACTATATCCCCCCCTCCTTATGTTTTTTCCCAAACAATAGGTTAAAGATTACAAGGTCATGTTGAGGTGTTGTTCACCCAAATTATATATATAAAACACTATGCAGCAGAGATTCCTACCTCCAATTACCAAATAACGAAAAAACAACCACCCGCTAACAACTGCTTCATTCACCTGTAATCAAGTTGAATATAAGTAATTAACTAAGAAACAGTTGACAATCTTTTTTTATATTCAATTGTAGAAAAGAATTCATAACAAAAGAATTCAAATGAAAAGCTAAAACAACAGAATCTGGAACTCAGCAAGTACATATTTTATCCTATGTGAAATATATCTTTCTTGCAATACTGGATTTCAGACTCGAGCTGTTTTCTATGAAATCTAAATCATCAGCAGGTTCTCCTGGCACATTGAAAATCATCCTACCCCTAAAGTCATCCTCCCCCAACAGAACTCTCACAGTTTTTACTCGCTTGGCATCTTTGGTTGAAATTAATTCACCTCAAAGAATAATATCAGAATAATAAGAACCACAAAAGGAGTTAGAACAGCTTGGATATCAGTTTCCTCTTTCTAATTTTTCACTTGTGCATCCATAATCTCAGTTTTGTGCATATACTTAGCATGCCGGATTGCATTAAATTATAGTATACTAGTTAAAATACCCACTTCCTTTAAGAGCATCAATAGCTAGAATCTTCTGGAAGGTCCTTGTGAAAGTCGTTCTGTGAGATGGGGGAGGGAACCAGGAAGAACCTTTATCGTTGGGAACGTCAAAGAGCAATATATTATTTCCTGCTGAGCAAAATGGTTCAAGTTGCACCATATACTGATGCCACATTTTTCCAGTCGTCTACATCTGCAATCTCATTGGCATTAAAGTATGTTACAAGAGAAGTATTTAGAGCAGGCCTTTTGGCGGCAAAAACTGTTCCAATAAAGGAAAGCTCAAAGACTTGCTATGCCTTTCACTCCTTACCTCTGTCCCTAGGTCATTGTTAACAAAAGAGTGTGTTATAAAACAAGTGCCACTTCTGTGCCTCTCAAGTCCCAAAAGAATGTAATTCTATCTCTTAACAAGAGGAATCTAGTTGTCTGTTAACGAGTCATGAACTTAATAACACATCGAGCCTGCCCAAACATGAACCTCCAAATCATCATTGCAAACATCTGGCTCTTCTGGCCTTATAGCACATGACTATCCTCACACAAACTTTTCAAAAACAGATTATCACGCAATTAACTCCAAGTCCAAGCTTAAATCCATATTCCATTATCCCAGTAATTATTAATATTAGTTTACTTTTGTTTTAGGAGATGTAATGTGACAGGAGAGGATTGTTGGGAACTCTTTGAACAAAAAAAATATAGCTGGTCACTTCTAAATCTGTTCAAAACCAAATCTTAAAACAGTACCTTGCGAGGTTTGGCCTTCATTACATCAGAATCTTGCTTGTTGAAACCAATAGCAGTGGCAGGCAATCCATCAGTCACTAAATTGACCCAGAGCAATTGGACCTGGATGTAGTTAAAATATGTGAAGTCCCAAAATCTAGCTCTTTGAATATAACGCCACAAAGTTTGAACAAAAGTAAATGGCAGAAGTATCACTTATAGACAAAAGTACTTCCTAATTCTTGCTTCAAAAGAAGGCATTTATTCCTAACCAACACCAGGAGGTTAGCTTTGAAAACATTATGCAAAGCAACAAATATAGTGCTTTTATAGACAATATATGATGCATAGACCTGCTTTTACATATATTAAAGACAAATAAATATAGAATAAATGATTTTGATTTTAGTTTTCCTTCACGAGCAAATAGTCAACACCATTAATGATGGATCAAGTCCACATTAAATGGACTCACCGGAGCCAAGGTATCAGGTATTCCAAGTACAGCTGCCACAAAAATACATACAACTTCACCAATATTTGAAGAAATCATGTATCTGATAAATTGCTTCGTGTTATTGTAAATAGCCCTCCCTTCTGCAACAGCCTGCATAGAAAGGGGATCCGCTTACAATGATCAAAAAATAAATCCTCCCCTAACACTATAGACATTATGCATAACCCAAAATTTACTTCACCAATCATTGAATTAATAATATATAAAAATTAAAAATATGTAAAACAGTAGCTCATCTACAGCTCTTCAAGTCGAATTTTCATAATTCTATGATTACAAAATCTAAAAAAAGAATTGTTCCAGCATCATTCACAGTTAATAATATTATGTATACACACACATAGAGATGGATGACTAAGATCTAAAATAATTGAAACTTCAATCGACTGGCTGGCTGTAATATTGCTTATAGAAAAAGAAAGATCGGCATCTTTGATGTTCTTACAGCAGGTGTAAGCAGACCTTTTCAGAATAGAATAATCATGAAAAGATATGAATTGACAAAATAAAATATATATATGTAGATGAGATGGAATTAAAGTCAATAAAGGTAAATTGTGGAGAGATTACTCACAGCAACAATTGAAGCAAAATTATCATCAGCCAAAACCATATCTGAAGCACTCTGGAATTTCAAGGATACAGAGCACAAACAAATTAAAAAGGAGAATTTGTCACTGAATAAATTTATAATCACTATGCAATTAAATTGAAAGTTAAATAACAAGTTACTGAGATTTTCATAGGCTGTCTTTCTAAAATATATAGTTGATACATAGTACATCCTTTGTGTTGGCATAAGACAACAAGTTACTGAGATTGACCAATGTTGTCTTTAATAAATATAAAGTTGACATACAGTACAATATTTATGTTGGCATTGAGCTTCTTTTATTGTCTCAGGAACTGAGAAAAACTTCAGTCAATAACATGAAAACATGAAAGAAGCAAACATATAAAAACCAGAAAAGGACAAGGGGGAGGAGGGGGGGGAAGCACCAACTAAAGTCAACCAAATTCTACTAGTCTGCTAGCCTCAACAACTAGCCACCTGAACACCTACATACATCCTGGCGTGTATGTTTATTAACATACAAATGTGTTCATATTCCAAGAGAGAGAAAGATAGGCAATACTTATACCGAGACATGTATAATGACTACCATATATAGACAGCCTACTATTCCTGAAATACATCGTGCAGTGCTTTGATAAGAGAGCTATTTCTATATACCTTAGCAACTGCTGTTCCAGACCCCATAGCAATTCCTATATCTGCTTTCTTTAGAGCTGGTGCATCATTAACACCATCACCAGTCATTGCCACCTAATGATTTCACAAAAAAATTGCGCAAAGCTTGATGAGCAATAAAAGAAGTCCATATAATACTTTACATAAATTCAATAATACAGCACAATCCACAGAATAATAGTAATTTGACTTAGATCATAATATCTATTCATACTTCCTATATAAGTGTTACTAAGGATTTCGGGCATGCATGTTTTTAAATAATGACTCAAATCTAGCATAATTTGATCATCATGTCTGTTCTTGATGCCCACACTCCTATGGTTTTGTCATCTTCCCGTAGGTAACACTGCTAGCTTCAATCAAATTGCTCCTTACATCTACAGTTGCAGGAATGTTAACACAACAAGTGCTCACTGAAGTTTCTTCATAATTCATATACGATTATTTCCTAGGAAATTCTTACATTAATAAATTCATCTCAACTATCTTACTTCATCCATACTTTAATTTATCTTTTTATCTGTTTTGTGAAACCTCTTCACCTGTCGGAATGATTAGCCAATAATCCTTCAATAAGCTTTCATGTCCTACTTGCATCTTGTTTTGTTATTTTAACTAGATTTTGCTTCAAAGTTGCATGCTCCCAAAACACTATATTGATAGCTTTGCTCAGCAAATTTTGTCTCAAATACCAGACAACCATGATGGACATTTTACGAGGATCATTCTCTTCCAGATAAACTCCAGGATCCAAGACAGTTAAAGAAGATACAGCTAAGTACCTCCCAGACAGACATTTGTTGTGCAAACAGAAAAATATACAGTTGTCTGTTGGCTACTTCCTTGGATAGATCCAATACTACACGATAGACCATCCAATATAGTCTCTCTTTATTGCAGCTAAAAAGAAAATTCAAACTTGAAGCTTTGAAACTTAGTTGATGTGCATAATGAGTATATATCCAATAGCATTAATGAAAGAAAATATCTAGTCACAAAATCATAAATTATACCACTTCATTTTGATGCTGTAAGGCCTCCACTAGCATCCTTTTATGAGCAGGTTCCACCCTAACAAAGTAGAAGAAATATGGATGTCAACTAAATGAATACATAAAATCCAGGAAGATACTTGAATTTGGACAAGGACTAAAACTGAGAGCTTCAGTAACAAACATGGCATAATTCTCCCTGCCGCATCATACCTGGTAAACAGTGCCATACGTTGCAAAGCCATTGTTTGCTGCAAAGCAGGAAGTTCTTCAAACTCAGATGCGGTATATGAGCGTCCGACAAAATCTTCCAGGTCATCAAAAGCACCAATTTTACGACAGAGGGATTCAGCTGTTGACTGCAGCATGTCTTATATTATAAGGCAGCTAAAAAGATGCTTAAAACATAACTGATAACACTAAACAAATATAATATATTAAAATTACCTTGTTGTCCCCAGTGACAACAATAACACGTATACCAGCAGTCATGCATGAAAGCATAGCACTTCTCACTTCCTCTCTTGGTGGATCAAGCATCCCAACCTTTGATTGAAGTAAGGAAACAAAAATAAAATAAAGAAAATGTCAGAGAATTAAGAAGAATCAATTTGAAATCCGCAAAGTTAATGTGTAGCAAAACACTTCCAAAACCCCCAACACAGACAGTGAGGAGACACAGGTGCACATGCATAGTAAGCCCGTTTGCATGCACCCACATGCATAAACAACACAGATTAGAACAAAACAAACTGCAAACAAGATAGACTTTGAGATCAACAAATACAAGTATAAAACAAAGAAAAAACATCCATATGCATAGCATTTGATAAAGGACCAAGTAGAGTTGAGCATATTCCTATTTGAACAGAAAGCATACCAACCCAATAAATGTAAGGTCCTTCTCATCGTCAAAAGAGAGGCTCTGTTGACCAGTGGGCATCTGTTTCATGGCCAGAGCCAAACATCTTAATGTTTCTTTTCCTGCAAGACTGCCAATAAACATGGGTGCTCAAACAATCAAGCCTATAATTCTTAACATCAAGTACAAAAACAATCACAAATAAACTCTCTGAATGTGAAGCAAATTTCGCGACATCAAAATTTACTAGATCACCCTACAAGAATAGTATAGCAAAATGAAATAGTTGAAGCAACATTCCCTACAACTTTATCATGGAGAAGCATTAAATTGTCTACTGCAGTTCTAACCTGTGGAACCTTGATTCTATCTCATCTTGAATAGCAGCAGACAGTGGAGCAGTGGAACCATCGAAATTGCAAAGGATGTTAGAGCATCTAGAGATAATACTCTCTGGAGCACCCTTTGAAAACATAATCTCAGTCTGCTTTCGACTACATAAGACACTCATCATTTTTCGATCACGAGAGAATTCCAAAGCAGAAACCTATAAAGCATCAAAAAGCCTATTTATACAAGTTCATACAGCTAGCCTTAATATTTCTGGAGCCAGTGGCTATGTATATATCACATCCTTATAGAAAACTTTGAAGAAACAAAAATGCACAAATACAAATCAAATAAAATAGCTGACTGAAATATTTGTAATGTACAAGCAAAAAGAATAGAAAGAAAAGGAAATGTGGAAATGTTAAAATGCTACAGAAGCAAACAGCCAGCTCATAATCGGTTCAAACTGAGTACCAGCAGAAAACATGTAGACAACCTAATAATTGAAAATTATACATCATGATCACCATCCACCTGTACGACCTGCAATAAAAAAGGTATCTATATTGAACCCAAATTTTAAAATCATACCTTTTTGAATTGGTTTTCCCAATAGTGGTTGCAGTAAGAGGCACGCTCGTGCTTGCTCAGCATGTGCAGTGCAGAAGGCATAGAATCAAACCCAGGAAGGCCAACCTGGAGAGGCTCAAACAAGCAGAATTATGCACTGAACTGTAAAATTCAGCAAAGAAGACATGGAGAAAGAGATGGAGAAAATATAGAAGATAAAGAAGACAGAATGGTGATTAGTAGACAAATCAACCTTCTCTGCCAGAACGCGTAATGCTACTTCAGTTGACTCCCCAATTTTTTCATAGTGTCCTTTATCATGATTATACTGTAAGACAGACTCGTTGCAAAGGGCTGAACACATGGCCATGTGAAGAAGACAAGGCAACTGAGCTGGAAAATCAAGCTGCATAAAGATATCAATTAACAAGGATATAATGCTGTAGTAGGAATCCTGAAGGAACAATAAACAGAAACCTATATCTTGTCCTTCTTTGCCAAAAAGCTAATGCAACATAGGTAAGCTTCAGATAGAATAGCCTATACAAGTTAAGCCCCATAATCTAACAAAATATTTACCTGTGTCCCACTGCTGTCAAAAACTATGCCATCTGGAGCATAGGTTGTACCACTGACATTATATTCAGCAATCACAGGATGATGGTGAAGAGACTGAACAACACATATCTGGGAAGAAGGTAGCAATAAAATCAAATGCACAGGCAAAAGCTGATATGCCAACTATTCCAAGTAAAGCCACTAACTCATATGCACGAAAAGAGCACGCTTCAATTAAATTCAGTGGTCTCCAACAAAGCAGTTAATGTCTTCTTTCAATGAGCATCAGATACATCAGATTTCTATGTACTCCATCTTTTAACTTTTTTTTACTAAGAGAATGAAATGAACCTCTCAAGGGTGAGAAGGTATCTTTAGAAGACAGCAAAAAGACAAGAATGGTATGTAGAAAATAACACCTCATGCATGCACCAAATAGTTGACAAATATGTTTGAATTTTGAAAATGCCAATAAAATAAGAACGCCTCTGACTTGTTTAAACTCAATACCAACACAAGGATAAGCATTAAATTTAGATGATCATTGTCATGGTGAAAAAATAATGTTAAGAGGTATATGACTACAAAACTCAAAATTTTATCTGCATGTTTGAGGCAACCACCTTCGAGACAGACATCATGTTAGTTGTCAATGTTCCTGTCTTGTCACTGCAAATCACTGTTGTGCAGCCTAAAGTCTCAACTGATGGCAAAGAGCGTACAATGGCATTCAGCCGAGCCATGCGCTTTGTTCCAAGAGCCAAACACCTAGAATGGAAGGCAAAAAAAAACAGTAAGAAAAACGTGGGTACAAATATTCCAATTTGACAACTAAGCAAGCTTACAGGAACCACCTAGTGGAAGTGGCTGCAAAAACATTCATTTAGCACAAACATAAAATCTGACAAGAAATCACATTTTGGTAATCCTGGTAGGTATCTCAAGGTTCGTGCAAGCAAATTAAGCTACTTAATAAACCATAATAGCTGTGTGGAAAGGAAATGCTTTAATATGAATATACTGACATCTATGCTATTCTCAAGTTCCAATTCAATCTCTACTCTTGTTCTGGGTGTAAGGATGTATTGGGCACTTCAAATGTATTAGACACGGCAGCCATGCCAACGTCCTTGACAAAATAACATTTAAAATTTAGAATCTACAGAACATTTTAGAGCACTCACGTTGTAACAACAGCAGGAAGCCCTTCAGGAATTGCTGCAACTGCAAGAGCAACTGCAATCTAGGTAGGCATGACAGGGAGAAAGCAGAATAAGAACACGATAATAATGGTAAGGAGAAAAAGGAGAAATTTAAAAGCTGGGGAAGGGGGAGGCAAGATGAATTAATAATTACGCCACTCAAATTATAATTCCACACATCCATACAAAAAGCAGAAATGGAACTCAAACAGCAAAAATATATTGAGGTATAAAACTTTTTATATACATGGGAGTGAAGATTGACAGTTCTAACTACTTCAAAATATACAGTTGTCAAGATAAAAACAACGAATATAGAGGTATAAAACTTTATATACACGTGAGTCAAGTCTGATAGTTCACACTTCACAAAATTTGAAAATAACATGAGATTTGTTGAGGTTAACAAAAATTCACCACTACATCCTAATGGGAATCACGGATCACCATATCTTAGGGCCATTGCTTAATGTTTTCTATGCTACATTGCATACATAAAGCTAGAAAATACAATCTTGCCATTAGACAGTAAGGAATATCAAAGGAGGAACACAACCTAGGGAGGTGACAATGAATTTGAACGGCAGTACCAGTATATTTCTCAATGCAAATAATAGAAAGGACCTCATCTGCAGAACAATACCTTGAAATAGTGGATTGCACCACGCAAGAACCCACCATGGGAAGGATCACGAAAATGTCCTATATTTACAATCCATACTAGCACACAAATACCTGCAATAACCTGAATTTGCAGCAGATGTTAGCTTTTAAGAGATGTAAAACAATTTATGCTACCAAAGAAGAAAAGCTGTTTTGAAGACCGCAGTGTGCATAACTCTGTCAATTTAGGGAGTAATGACTATCATACAATACAAAACATCATGATCAAGGACTTTTGCATGAAAACATTCTTTCTTCTATAGGTCCCATCAGACAAACTTTGTGTTCAGTATGAAAAAGCAAGAAAACTGGCTGCAGGTCAAGCAATTATTAAAAAAAATTGTTGGAAATGAAAAAGAGCAATTTGTGACCTATAAGTTTATAGCCCAACCTATACCAAGTTTCTGGCCAATTACTCTATTCAAATTCCATTATCCAAGCAAGTGAAACGGATGAGAAATGAGGTCAATTCAATTTTTCTGAAACAAAAAATCACAACCTATTGAAGGTCCACCTTAGGGACAACAATTGCCAATGGTAACTAAAATATTTATAATTCCATCCCGTAGATGCACACTAAACGTGAGGAGAGATAATAAATTTTGCAATAACCTTGGCCAAAAAAGTACCAAATTCATCCAACTTCTTCTTCAACGGTGTTGCTTCCTGCAAAATGTTTGCATAAATAAGCATTTTATTTATGCACATACTGATTATGAAAAAAGAGCAACATAGATAGAGTTATCTTTTGAATGGGAAAATTAGATATTTAGGCAGATAACAGTTTGAACAAGAAATAGCTGCTTATTTTATAGTATTGCAAAAACATTTGTTACCTGAATTACAATGCAAACTATACACAGGCATGAAATCAAATTCAGAAACAAACAACTCAGTTATAAATTGTGCCTAAGCTTAACAGCCTAATACCTCAAAATGTCCTCTGTGGTAAAAATTTACCAACATCAAGCAAGTTGAACAGGAGAAACAAAAAGAGGATATGTTTAAAAAAAAAAAAAAGAGAGAGAGAGAGATACAAGGTATGCTTTGAAGACCACATGTAGTTATGTACACGAGATTTAGCATGCTTACATGAAGTATTTATAAAAATTAGAGATTTATAATCATTACATCATCTGTTTGCAGCATGGAATCCCGTATGCTGCCCATGGCAGTGTTAGAACCAACTCCAACAACAATAGCTCTTGCACGACCAGCAACCACCACTGTACCCTGGTATCAAGATAGAGAATAAATCGTTTGTTTCTGTACCATTGTGAAATAGCATAACAAATATATTATGGTTACTGTGCCATGGTTTGCAAACCCCTTGCAGCCATCCAAACATTATTTTGTTAGTCTCTTTATCTATTTGCTCACTAAAGAAATGGAAAGAAGCAGTCTAATTTCTTTCATAAGCACATGTTTCATGTCAAGCCAGATGCAATAAAATATGCTACTCATCTCATCTCACCAACTGAATGCCAGATGACAATCCAAAAAGTAACGTACTTAATAGATAATGACTAGATGCATGTAAGGTTTATACATATTAGTAGAGAACTGCATCAAAATATTGAAATATTACCGAGAAAAGGATATTTGTCTTGTCTTGGTAAACTGCATTCATTGCAGTAGTGGACTTGAGTTCTTTTTCCACAGAACAGCTCTCACCTATAATCATCATCACCCAAAATCACTCAGTTTGAATTTAGATAATGCACATGCTTATAACAATCATCAAAGAGAAGACTAAACAGCCAAATTCAAAAATAAGCATTAGAGAGAAAAATTAGTAAAACAGCATCTTCATGTGCACAAAAAAAAAACAAAGAACAGCACCAATTGGGATCATTTATACCATAACGTACAAGAAAAACAAAAATTTTAAGCACCATATAATATATGTCTAAACCAATAAGGAGTGCCCATCACTCCATAAAAGCACAGGGTCATGAGTGCTGGGTGTACAATCAACCAAAAGAATTACTATTGCATGTAGAGTTTGTGACCCAGCCAAAAAGAGTGGCCATAAGAGTGTATGGCCAATCTTACACTCCCTTAGTCCACACAAAAGTGACCACAATAAAGAAAGGCCTACAATTAAATTTGCAGCAGAGTGACAGGAGGGTGAATAGAGCAGCTCATTCCACATAAGGATCATCCTATGAGTATAAAGTCCAGAAGTCATCATAGAAATCTTTACTAGACCATAAAATGAAAAGCCTCAACCAATAAAGTGTTAGATGTGATTAATAATATGCTGAATAGCATAGTCTGCACAAGAATACTAATGGAAGCATACTGCATATATGGCTTATTCCAGACATGAGAGGACACTTAGTTCCCACAAAACTGTCTGGACAAAATAACAATGGTGCTCTTCATATGAAGACAAGGCAAACAAATTAATAGATCAAAGCTCACATCCTTCCTGGCACATTAAACCAAACTAGTGCAGATACAATTTATAACTTGATTTGCAAACCTCAGTGTTCTTATAGAAGTTTTTATGGTAATATCAAATAAAGCAGAGGTACGCCTTATAAATTACAACCTGCTTCCCAATCTTAATACATCCAGTGAAAATATACAGCAACTGAAATAAAAGAACCTCACTGAATTACATTTGTTTCTCAATCTAGCAGCAAACATATCAATGGTTTCCTGAGTTTTATGTTTCCATCCTTAGAAAAAATAATCCCGATATAGAAAATGAAAATGAGAAATCTCAATGGACTAACAAGTGGAAGACACTGACCAAGTTCACAAGCATAAAATTTCAAAAAGGAAGCAAAAACACACATTATTTAGCATAGGAAGCTTGCAGTTGGTTTGTTCTTTATTATTTTAGGAAAAATAAGCTATAACTCATAACATCATTAATATTTGAATAAGTAAATAGACAGTATCAATCCAAAAGGCAGTTGTACCAGTAAGGAGTGCTTGGTCAACACGTAACTGATCACTCAGCATCTCAATCATTCTCATGTCAGCTGGAACCTTGCATCCCACTGATTAACACAAAATAGAAAGTTAACTCTTCTGAGATCATGAAATTGACAGTGACAATATAACTCCAGAGACACACATACATGATTGACTCACCGCTAACTTCCACTATATCACCAGGAACAAGTTCTGTTGCAGGAAGTATGGAAAAGCAACCTGTAATAAATGTTTCACATGGACTAAGAGAAACAAGTAAAAACTCCTAAAGATATCTGTTGACCTAGTAGCTACATGCATGGTGGGACAAATAAGCTAGCAGGAAAAAAAAAACAAAAGAGATTTCATATAAGCTCGTATAATTCTTAAACATTGTAATCCACGCTACTGACAGGAAAAGATCTCCAAGAGGGAACTGAAAAGACTTATAGAACGCATTGAGGAAGAAGAGCATAACAACAAAATCAGCTTTTATAAGTTCACACTTCACAACCATTTGGATTTTATAATCTGGCTTTACCATTTCGAAGCACAGTCGCAATATCAGCTTGGTAGGCACGCAACTCCTACAAGCAACGGGGGCAAAAGTAATAATCAGAATAAAATGAAGTTGTGCACTAAAGAAGAAGCAATCAGACCACAACTAACAACTTTAGAAAAAGAAAAAACTGAGGTTTCCAAAGTTTGCGTTTCTTGATATTCTAATTCTACCACCCAAAGTGAGCAGAAAATAAAAGTATGATGTTCATAACATTAAAACCTAATTGAGGGTAAAGCATTATTATCACCAAATCACTTGATAGTTGAGGACCAGATATAAAAATGTCTTTCCCTTCCATGGAAAAAAAGTCATGGTACTTTGGGTTTTGGTAACTGAACATAGATGTACATCAACCAAAATAACCAAAAAGAAAGCCAGATTGGCAAATATATAAATAGGACATAGCATTTGGCACTGTTATCAAGCATTAAAATGAAAATCAGAAGCCATCTACCAGAACAAGTACAACTTATTTCTAAATACCCTTAAAAGATCTTTGCAACTCATTAGCACTCCAGAACTTACTTCAAGAGCCTTTTCAGCATTTGTTTCTGTGATCACCCCTACTGCTGCATTGGCAGCTAAAATCAATAAGATGACCTGTAGAGATCAACATAAAAAGATATAAGATCATTAACCATAGATTGTAGACCATAGACCAAGTGTGTAGACTTGGAGATCTAGGCAACAGAGACACTCCTATTTAGGGACTATGTAAACAGAGATATAACAGACAGATGTTGTTAGATGCATATCCCAGATCATTTCAGATATTTTATAAAATGACAAACAGATTAAATTACTTCCATGTCATTCTAGAAAGCCACACAATAAGAAGCAACAATTTTTTGGCCAGCCTGCCTCATACTAAGTTATAAAAATCTTTAACAAATTAAATCAATTGACCTAATCACACAAGATATACGAGTCCATATTGTTTGCCTTTTTCTCTTCCAGAAAGTTTTATATTTAGGCATCCATAAAACTGCTATGTGCATCAACAATTATTAAACCAAAATGCAAGAGACATAGATTGGACAAGGACTGCTCAAATAAAGAGTCAACAATAAGGTCCACATTAAATCATGTCTGACCTGGCTCAAGAAATCACTGCTCGTGTTATACTTTCATGATTAATAAAACACTAGAAACTAGTACAACTAAAAAATGCAATAGTAGAATTAGCTTAGTCAAGCGGAAAAGAAAAATTGGATCTTACAAAAGGCTCCAAAAAAGCTGTTAATCCTGTCTCCCCATTAATCAAAGCCAAAACAAAAGAAACAACAGCAGCGGCAATCAATATTTTAACAAGCAAATCATCAAACTGCTTCAGAACCAATTTCCAGAAGGGAGTCCCTGCATTCAGTAAATTTTGAAATGCATAAAATAATCACTATTCACTTTGTACATAACATCTCAGGCATGTCAAAATTAGGAGATAAGCAATCCAACAGCCATTCTGGTTAATTATTTATATATATATTGTGTCATGCAGCCAAGAGTTAAGTATGTACTTACTTCCATCTTCAGGCAGCACTGCAATCAAGTTCAGGATGCATGTAGCCAAGAGTTAACAGATATGAGACCAAAAAGAAAAAAAGAATGTTAAGTGCTGTATTGGAAATCATATTTTAACTGAAACAAAAGCAATTCGCCAAAAAATGAGGATGACGACACAAAGTAATCATAGTCTAATAATCTAAAATAGAAGTACTGAAAACAAAGAAACAAAAAAAAAAAAAACGTACCGTTTTTACCATGAACTTTCGCATTCAAAGCTACCTGAAATTAACAACTCATAACTTAAACTCCTACTTAACACATCAAGTTGCACTTCTACAACATACAATACAAGTCAGCTCAACTTATAAAAGAAAAAAGAAATACCTGAGAATCAGTAAGACCTTTGGCCGGGTCCACACCAAAATAATCCAAAACCTTTCCAGAACATCCAGAAGACAAAATCAATAATAATCTGGTTTTGTGGCTTATGATCAAAATGACCACTCACATTCAAGAATTGCTCAATTTCTCTACAAGAAATGCAGCGAAGTATGGAAATTACCTCGGAGACGGATCTGGCATAGGCGTCCTCCATTGTAGAAATGAAGAAATTGGATCGAAAGTGGAGATTTTGGATTGTTGCAGAATTGTTAGTGACGTTTTTCCATGTCGTCGCTTGTAGTTGAGTGAGTATTGTTAAATGGGAAGATCTAAAATGTGAGCAGTTTTACACTCAACTCAAGGAACGTGACTTCGGGCCTAAAATCGCGTCTGTCAGCCCAGAAGCATGGATAGCGTGATGTTGAAGCTCAATAAAACTTTTCTAACTTTGGGCTGCGTCTTCATATCTGGGCCTAATCGGCCCTATCCTTCCATTTTCTTATGTAAGTCTGATTTCTGGATGCAACAAGGTCCAATATTGACTAATGTACCATATATGAGCCGCGACATCGCATCCTTCCAGGTGGCATCCAGATCATCAGAATCAGCGTCTCACTTTCACATTGAAGTATAACGACTGCTCGTTCAAATCCTACATTTTTAATAAATTTTCTTCGAGGGCAAGCTGCATAATGCTTTTAACATCCATTTTGGTCTATAATTCGACGTGGATCAGAGTCTATAAGCAACACGCATTTCGATTTATAATTTTGTGTGGACCGAAGTCTATAAATAGCATGTGTGTGTGAGTGCAAAGAAAAAAAAGTTTAACAATTTTATTTCTTTTTCAAATTATATAATACGAAGACTTTTGTTCCCGCTGCTTCATATTTTTTTTAAATTGTATCATTTTATTTTCTTTTATTATAATAAAATAAATTTATAAAAATTTATATATTAAATAAATTTTTTATATATTTATAAGAAACAAAAAATTAATAGAAAAAATATAAAATTATACATAAACTTAAATTTTACGTGTCAATAATAAATATACGCGTCAAAATTAAAAATCATATGTATTATAATATAGTAACACCATGTCAAAATATTTTTATTACACTAGAAATATATTAATATTTTTTTATTCATTTTACATGTACTAAAATGTTCATTTTTTATATGTATAATATCCATTATATGTAATATTCTATAATAATTAAAAAAATTTATATTTAAATATTTATTATCTATGAACTTAATATTTAGTACGGTTAATGTTCATGTTTATTTTGTTTAGTGTATTATTCATTAGTGTTAATATTAATGATCATTATCTAGTACTGCAATATTCATTTTATGTATATGCAATATTCCTCAATATTTTCAAATAAAAATATTACCATTTATGAAAAATTTTATTATTTTTATGATGCATATTGAAAATATTTTATGATTAGTATAAACATTCATCATTTATAACCATAATGTTTATTAATTTGTCAATAGATATTCGTAATTGATGAAAATTATACCCACTAAATCATTCAAATGAACATATATAATATAAACATAACATAAATTATTCTTACACAATTGGTAAATTAAAAAAATATTAGACTAAAGTTATACTACAAGTATTTATGTTATGGTATACTTATCTTTTCAACAAAATTAAGTTAATAAATAATAAATATTTAATATTTTCAATAAAATTAAATTAACAAATAATAGATATAAATTATTTTTCAAAAAAATTTGCATCAATATTTAACTCGCGTCAGTGTCTGACGCATATGTAAAATTTAAAACATAAATTTATGTACAAGTAAAACAATGCTAGATTGACCCATAGGTTCATAAAACTATGTAGACAAAGGGTTCATCTTATAATTTGCATACAAATTCCAATTGCTATAATATGGACTCCAATCCATAACTCTACATGGACTAGGGTCCATAACACACGTATGGTACATTTTCTTTCTAAGATGTATGGTGCATTCTACTTCTAGAGTATATAACGCATGAACTTTTGTTCCTACCTTCATTATCTTTTAAATTTTTAAAATTATAACAAAATAAATTTATAGAAATTAATATTCTATTAAGATTTATGCATAAACTTGAATTTTAAATGTTAATAATCAGTACATATGTTAAAATTAAAAATTATATATATTATAATATAGTAGCATGTGTCAAAAAGTTTTTATTAGATTATATATATATTAGTATTTTTTTTTTATTTACATGTACTAGAATGTATATTTTCTATATGTATAATATCCATTAGATGTAATGTTATATAATAATTAATTTTTTCTGTATTGAAATATTCATTATCAATGAACTTAATGTTCATTTTGTTTGATGTATTAATCATCAATATTCATTGTTTGGATATATAATGTTCATCAATATTTTTAAATTAAATATTAATTATTTATGAAAGCTCTTATTATTTTTGTGATGCATATTGAAATTTGTTTATGATTAATATAAACATTCATCATTTATAGGCATAATATTCATTAGTTTATCAAGAGATATTCATCATTAATGAAAATCTGTGAATAATGATACCCTAATAATTGATTAATTTTCGTCATCTTTCTTTATTCATTCAACCTGAATATATACAGAAGTTTGTAACAAGGATAACTTCTAACTACTTACGTAACAAGCAACCTTATCAAAAATATAATTAGAATAACATCTAACTACTACAACTTATACATACTTATCTCTACACTAACAAATTAACTAAATATAGTTAACACTCCCCCTCAAGTTGGCAAGTAACAATCTGTCATGCCCAACTTGTTAATGGCATCAGAAAACTCCTTCTTCGACACAGCTTTTGTAAGAACGTCAGCTAACTGATCCTTAGACTTCACGAACGGAAATGGAAGTACTTTCTCGTCCAGCTTCTCCTTTATGAAATGTCTGTCCACTTCGATATGTTTCGTACGATCATGCTGTACAGGATTCTGAGTAATCTCTATTGCTGCTTTATTATCACAGAATAATTTTACTGGTTTTTCAAACACCATACCCAATTCATTCAATACATGCATAATCCATAACAACTCACTCACACCATGAGCCATTCCTCCAAATTCTGCCTCAGCACTCGATCTTGCAACTACCTTCTGTTTCTTGCTTTTCCATGTCACCAAATCCCCACTAACAAAGGTAAAATAGCCTGAAGTCGACCTCCTGGTTGTGATATCACCTGCTCAATCAACGTCTATATACCCTTCAACCTTCAAATTATCGCTTTTTGAGAAAAACAGTCCTTTCCTAGGAGATCCCTTCAAGTACTTTAAGACTCGAAATACAGCATCCATATGTTTATTACTAGGATTATGCATAAATCTACTAAGAGCACTAGTTGCATAGGCAATGTTAGGTCTGGTATGCGAGAGGTAAATTAATTTGCCTACTAACCTTTGATACTTCCCAATATCCGCAACAATTTGATTAGGAAAAATCCCTACCCTATAGTTCATCTCAATGGGAGTATCGCAGGGTTTACATCCCAGCATACCCGTATCTTCAAGCAGATCAAGCACATACTTACGCTGCGATAAAGATATGCCATCACTCGACCTTATCACTTCAATGCCCAAAAAATACCTCAGCTCTCCTAAGTCTTTTAATTCAAACTCAGAAGCCAAGTTTTCCTTCAGCTTCTCTATCTCTGCATTGTCATTACCAGTTACAACCATGTCATCCACATAAACTATTAGTGCCGTAACCGTTAGTCCATTTCTTCTCACAATCAAGCTCTTGGCGATTGTTTTAACCCATACAAGGACTTCCTCAACCTACATACTTTGTCTACATTTGATCCTAGTAAATTAATACTAGGTGGTACATCCATATATTCTTCTTCCTCCAAATCACCATGTAAAAAAGCATTTTTTACATCAAATTGTCTTAATGCCCATCCTTTAGTTGCTGCAATAGAAATTAGTATTCGAATCATACCAAGTTTCGCCACAGGTGTAAACGTTTCCTGGCAGTCAATTCCATACTTCTGAGTAAATCCTTTCGCCACCAGTCTCGCTTTACGCCTGTCTAGACTCCCATCTACCTTAAGCTTCACTGTATAGATTCATTTACAGCCAATCGTATTCTTCCCCTCTAGTAATTTCATAAACTCTCATGTTGCATTCTTCTCCAGGGCTTTCACCTCTTCCTCCATCGCCTCTTTCCATTTCAAGTCTTGCATTGCCTCCTGCACGCTATTAGGAATCGCAATCTCGGATAATTCACTAGTGCTAAGTGCATAATAATCTAATAAATGGTTATGCGAAACATAATTACAAATAGGATACTTGACATTAGACTTAAGAGTCGGTTCATATTGTTTTTGAGCAATACCCTTATTTGATCTTTGTGGATATCTTAAAATAGAATCATTTAAGTTAATGTCTCCATCCCAAAGAGAAGAGGAAGTATCAAGATTTTCAGAAACAGTAGGAAGAGAACTTACCAGAGGTTCGGTTTCCTCTGGAAATGGTGTTAAAATAGGCAACCTCAAAAGCTCCTGTTCCTGTTCGACTCATTCTCTAGGTGTCACCATAATTTCCTGATTACTTCTCCTATCTGTATCCATAATCATTTGTCTCTCCACTTCTTCACTGTCAGCCCTATCACAACTATCAAGTTTTACAAATTCTGAAACATCTGAAACACTTCTCTCACTCACACTCTCCCCCTGGTGAATAGAATTCTGCGAGTAAAAGAAATTAGACTCTCTAAAGGTAATATCCAAACTGACATACATTTCTTTTCGATTAGGTTCATAACATCTATAACCCTTTTAAGAATCAGAATACCCTACAAACACACACTTAACAGCTCGGGGTTCTAATTTATTCTGAAGTGGTTTCGGGACATGAGTAAAAACAGTGCAACCGAATATACAGGGTTCCAGATTTGATTAATGAGGAATTCTAAAGAACGTATGTAGCTCGGCCTGGGGAGTTTGAAAATTTAAGACACTCGACGAGGTTCGATTTATCAAATACACTGCCGATTTTACTGCTTCTCCCCAAAACAACCTAGGCATGTTTGCTCCAAATAAAGATGCCCTAACTACTTCTAAAATTTGCCTATTCTTACGTTCCGCTAATCCATTTTGCTGAGGGGTATAAGTACATGAGGTATTATGTCGAATACCATTCTTAGTTAAAAAATTACTTAAATGACTATCCATAAATTCCTTTGCATTATCGGTTTGCCAGACTAAAACCGATGTACGATATTGATTTCTAATAAAATTCCAAAAATCACAAAAAGCTTTACTTACCTCACTTTTGTTCCGAAGTAAGGTTATCCAAGTCATACGAGTACATTCGTCTATAAAAGTTACGAAATATCTAGCACCTGATAATGAAGGAATTTTTGTAGGACCCCAAACATCAGAATGTATAAAAGCAAATGGTTCAGTACTTTTATTAAAACTAGGCAAATAAGTAGCACGGTGGCTCTTAGCAAGTTCACACACATCACAATTAAACATGGAATCATCCAAATTAACAAACAATTCAGGTTTTAATTTTTTCAAATAACTAAATGATAAATGTCCAAGGCGTCGATGCCATAGCCAAATTCTTTCCATTGCATTACTTGAGCTTTCAGTCGTGTAAACCTCACTTATTTTCTTCCCTCCTGTCTCGGTCAAGTCTAGATAATAAAGTTTGCCTCGTTTAACACCATAACCAAGAGTCTCCCGAGTCAAGATGTCCTGAAAAACACAATATGAAGGCCAGAAAGTTACAATACAGTTAAGAGACGAGGGTATTTGTCCAACCGAGAGTAAGTTACAAGACAGTGTAGGAACAATCAATACAGATTTTAAATTCAAATTTTTTGAAAGAATAATGGATCCTTCTCCACTAACAATACATTCAGATCCATTTGCTGTTGACACGGTAGAATGAGAGGATGGAATGAAAGAATGAATTCTATCAGAATTGCATACCATATGATCAGATGCACCTGTGTCTATTATCTAGGTATTCGATCTTAATAGAGTAGAGGGAGTATTCTTACCAACACTTCCTGTTAGTGCAACGTGAGCAGTAGGTAATACCCTTTATATATTTAATAATGAGTTTTTATTTAAATTAATTTAAATTAATTTTTTTATTTGATGTAATTTGAAATAATTTAATGGAAATTTTAATATTAGTCAATTAAATGAATTATTTTTCTGTACCCAATTAGTTTAAAATTTTAAGAAATTATTCAAGTAAATTATTTGAGGAATAAATTATATTTTTAGTTATTCAAATTTTTTTCAAATATATATATTTATATAAATAAAATTATATATTGGAGAATTATAAAAGAAATTGTAAAGGGTGTTTTTATAAAAGAATTTTGGGAAAAATGGTATTTTAATTAACTAGTGGTATTAAAATTTATTAGTAAATTGATTATTTAAATTAATTTTGTGTTAGGACTAAATTGGAAATTTATTTTGGAATAAGGATTGAAAGTATAATTTTATTTTTATGGAGTTTTAATGGGAATTTGTGAGTTTGGTATTTTGGTAAATATCTATGTCGGTCAGGGGTATTTTTATAATTGTGTATTTTTAATAATTCTAATTTGACCCAAATTGAATAGTTAGGGGCTAAATTGAAAGGCTAAAAAGAAGTTTAGGGGTTAAATTAGAATTTTATTGGATGAAATTGTAAGTAATTAAGAAAGTTGAGGGAGTAAATTGTAATAAGGAAAAGTTCAGAGGTCAAATGTCGATATTGAAAGAAGAAAAGGGAGAGAGAAGCAGGGAGAGAGAAGCGGGGAGAGAAAGGGAGACGTCGGGAAGAGGAAGGAAGAGGCGGTGGCGTCGTCCATCGGGGCACGCTGCGAGGCTGGCCGAGGGTTATGCTGGCGCCGGCGAGTCCAGCAACGGCAGTGGCGGCGTTAGTAGTGAGGAAAAAAAAAGGAGGGGCAGCGGCTTTCGAAGGCCTTTCCGGTGGTCTTTCCGGCCGATCTTGGTGACGATCGGCTCCCCTCGAAGAAAGCTTCATTTTGGCGGTGGCGGCGTCGGTTTTGGTGGCCGGAGGAGAGAGTTCTGGCGAAGTGGAGGCAGCCGACGTTTTTGGGTTTTTCTGGTGAGCTCCGACGAGCTATGGACGATCGGAGGACATATCCCGACTCTCTTCAACTCAAGCTTCGCAATGGCACCGGTTTCGTGGCGATCGGACTTCGTTTGTAAATCGACGGCCGAGAACATCTATAAATCTCTCCGGATGATCGGGTGTCGGATCGGAAAATCGGAAGCGAGGATCGTCATCAGCGCGTCGTTGTGAGTCCGATGGTGTGTTCGGATCGTCGATCGGACTCTGGCGGCTGGAGGCGAGTCGACTGAGCGACCGAGCGTCTCGGTAATTTTCTCTTGCCTGTAATTTTGGAAATTCTTGGTTTAATTGTGTGTCTATTGGATTATATTGAGTATTTGATGATATTTGTGAGTCAAAAATAATTTTCTGTCAGTTTGCCTGCCTCGTATTTTGTGCTGTGTGGCGGAGTCGGGAAATAGTGAAGTTTGGGGACCCGACTCCCGTTGTTTGAATTGTTGAATATTTGAAGTGTTTTTCTGGCAGGTCTTGGACCCGTTTTTATGGGGGGTAATGTCCGTGTTGTAGGGGAGGTTCTGCCGGATTTTCGTTAGAATTTTCCCGAGTCGAGATTCTTAGACAGTCAGTCCTAGGAGTCTAGACCTAGGATTAATGATCGATTGTTTCAGCGTTTTGATAAATTATTTTCCGTGACTAGATAGTTTATTTGTTCGGCTCGCTCCAACCGAGGCACCGGAGCAGAGTTAGGAGGTCGCCAAACCAGTGAGTTAAAGTCATATGTCGCTTATGCACGTGTCATGCATAAAATTTGATTTGCTACTGTGATTATTCAATTGCAAATTTTAATTTTTTATTTAATTATTATTATTATTTGCATGGTATTTTTAATTACTATTTAAATATATTTTTCCTTTATCACCAATTTTAATATTGCATGATGACTCAGGATGGGACGACAGTAGAACATAGGTGTTGGATGAGTGTTTTAATATAAATCTGAGAGAGATAAGGAAACGGTAAATAGGTAAAATTTTAAGAAAGAAAGATTAGGGCCTGCTCTGGTCGAGCATCGCTCTCTGGGCTTAGTAAAGTGTGGTTGCCAGAGTAAAGGTCCCTAGTCGAGCATTGCTCTACCGGCTTATTTGGATACTTAAGTGACCAGACTGGAGGTAAGGTCCCTGGTCGAGCTTTGCTCTCTGGGCGCCAGTTCTGTTAGAATGAGAGATTGAGATGTTAGAGTTGAGGTTAGTCGAGATGTAAGTGTTGAATTAAATCGAGATGTTAGAGTTGGGATTGGAATTCTACTAAAGTACTCCGTCCCGTTGCATGTGAAATTATTTTTTGTATAAGCATGGCATGACACGTATAGTTAGCATGATTTATTAATTATTTTAAAATTAAATAATGTGATATTAAGATGTTTGAAACTGTTTTAGATATATGATTTTAGCTCACTCTCGAGACGGTCTCCATTTCTATTTTTCGATTCGTATCGTTAGTCTTCCATGACTCTTACTCAGTAACCCGACTTCTTCATCATCGGGTGGTGTTTGATTTGGTATGTCAAATTGTAAAAATCTTAGATTATCAGCAGTAGTAATAGTAGATGTATCAGTTGTAAATTTTATGAGTTTCGGATCTCGCCTAATATTTTTTTTTTGGCAGACCGAATTAATTGTAAATTTAATGGTTGTAAAATTGGGGAATCAATAGTATTAATTGAAATGAGATTTGATTGAGTTAGCGAGTGTCAGGCTTACTATGGGATTCGGTGGCCTTACGCCTACCCATTCCCTAGTGCCGGTCACGGGCCCATGGATGGGGTCGTGACAGTAGGATTTTCACAATCTCCGGATTCTCCTCCATTTGTATGAGTTGTAACCGTCTTTGCAACAGCCTTCTTCCTGGGTTTCTTCGTAAAGTCCCACCAATCTGGATACCCAATGATCTCATAACAATGTTGTTTAGTATGACCAATCTCTCCACAATGTTCACACAGCAAGTTACTATTTTTTCCAGCTCCATTTTTCCTGTTTTTTCCATAATTCGCCGAACTCGAAATCTGATGGGCTCCATAGTTGCATTTGTTCCTCCCATTGTCTTACGTTGTTGATCTTCTCTTCGAACATAAGCATATGTTTGTTCCAAATCAAGTTTAGGGTCTTTGCGCAGAATCTCACCTCGGACTTGATCAAAGTCTGAATCAAGCCCACTGAGGAAGATATGCACGCGTAGCCTTGCCATGGCAGAATGCAACGCTACTACTCCATCCACTGTGCCTTCATGTGACTGAGTATGATGATCTATCTCTTGGAAGATTTCCATCAACTCAGAGTAATACGTAGGCAATGGTCTGCCCTCTTGTTTGATTGCGAAAGACTTCTGATTCAATTCGAATAACCTCGTTTCATCAGTTCCATCGTAAAATATTTTTGCTGCTGCCTCCCAAACATCTTTGGCAGTAGGAAGTCTGATGAAACGTTGCATTAGTGAAGGTATCATCGAATCAATCAGCCAGCTCTTTACCTTTTGATTCTCAGTTATCCAGGTAGAGTATCTCGCATTTGTAGTTGCAGGCTTCGCTTTCGATCCGGTTAAATACCCAGTCTTATTTCGTGCTCCAATACGCATCTCCATGAGCTGTGACCATAGAGAATAATTCGATTCGTCTAGTATAACACTGGTAGGGAATGATACATTATCTTATTGAATGATAATTTGATTCGAAGACGGATTCGTGATTTGAGTATGAGGTGGATCTTTTGTACTCATAATTTAGTTTAGGGATTCAGTTTTGATTTAAAAAATTTGTTTTCAGTATGGTGAGTGGCTGCTCTGATACCATGTGAATAATGAAACCCTAATAATTGATTAGTTTCCGTCACCTTTCTCTATTCATTCAACCTGAATATATACAGAAGTTTGTTACAAGGATAACTTCTAACTACTTACGTAACAAGCAACCTTATCAAAAATACAATTAGAATAACATCTAACTACTACAGCTTATACATACTTATCTCTACACTAACAAATTAACTAAATATGGTTAACAAAATCATACCACTAATTCATTCAAATTAACATATATAACATAAATCGTCTTTACACAGGTGGTAAACAAAAAAAATTATCAAGTTAAAGTTATACTACATATATTTATATTATAGTATATATTTTTTCAATAAAATTAATTTAACAAACAATGAACATTTTACATATAAACAATAAATATTCAACACATGTTTAATGAACATAAGTTAATGAACATTTAGAATAAAATCAATCAACATAAATTATTTTTGTAAAAAAATTGTGTCAGTGTGATGCGCGTCAATATCTGTTGCACATGTCAAACGCTACAAATTTCTTTACAAATAAAATGGTGCTGGATGGACCTCTGAGTCCATACAAAGCTATATGGACCAAGATCCATCTTATAATTTGCGCATTCAAATCTTACACTTTGAATAAATTTTCTTAGAGGGCTAATTGTATATAAAATTCAGAGTTAATCTATTTTAGTTTCTTACGTGCTTATTTCAATTTCTCACGTGACGATCCTGTTATAGTAAAATGTGGTGTTTTTATACTTCAAGCTAATATAAACTAATCATATCTCTCAAAATGTAAACTCTATCTCTATTAGGATAAGTATTATGACCAAATAGTATTCCACTGGATATCAAATGCTACATATTTTTTCAGTTTAATTTTAATAAATTTTTATTCTTTATTTATCCAAAATTATAAGTCATTTTTTCTTTTTAATTGTTGATTTAATGATAAAAAATTTGAATACTTTTCATTAATTAACATAAATACCAATACTTATGATTAATTTTTTATTTACTCAATTTTAAATTATAAATATTATTAATTTTAATACAAAGTAATATTTATTTGATTTTTTCAAAATTTATAAATAGATTGATAAATTTATTAATATTTATACTATTGTATATTATATTAAAAAATTATTACGAATATTCTAATAAAAATAATTAAAAAAATAATAGTATTGGGAGATTAAGTGCCACAATGTCAAATACTTTCTTTTTAAATCAGCCACATCATCAAATACTAGATATTGCAACACACGTAATGGCAAGCTACCAAGTGGCATGTGCCGCATATTAGCATCACGCTGCGAGACTTACTTTCTAAGACATGTCATGATGACCACGTCGCAGGTGGTCTGCCATGTCATTGCAATATGTCGCTTGCTGGCTTTAATTTTACAATATGGTCTACAGCGACTGCGGGCTTTTAGAGTCGATTCAAAGACTTTAGATTAAAAAGAAAAAAGATGTGTTTCACTCAACTCAGCATTTTATTTCTTTCATTTTTTTTAATTAGATACGTGTATAATTGGTCTAGACATAAAAAAGAAAGAAAGAAATACAATCGTAAAGATAATGAAACATATATGTTAATATTAAATAATTAAAATTTATATCATTATTAAGTGTTAAAATATAAAACAATAAACAATAAAAGTATATATTATTTATTTTATCTGCTATTGTATTTATATGTTTTTTTTTTGAGATTTTAAATAAATTTATAATTAATAAATAGTTTAATAAACTGATAAATACTTATTTAAACTCATTTGAATAAAAAAAACACATCCATAGCATGAGTAGTTAAAGCAAGTGAATGATTTAAAATTTGAATTATTTCACGGAATAACACTCATATGTATTGAGCATGTAATGGTACCTCGCAATTCAAAAGCCTCTCTATGGCTGAAGAATAAACGTGTTTTTGGGCCATTGTAGAAACATAGATAGGATCGACGACGGAACGAACAACGAGACTTTACAACAGCTTTTTCGTACACGTTCACTTGCATCTTAATACTTATTTTGAAAAAAAAATCTATTTAGCTGGTTTATGCACATACACAACTTATTATAATTCTCATTTTAAATCAAGTATAACAAAGTTTAGATAATTATTACTCCATCTAAAACATAAAAATTATAAAATAATCATAAGTAGGCATGGAACTAAATATCTAGTGGTTTAATTCAAATATTTCAAATTTAGAGTATATTCAGTGATAATCTGTTAATGCTTTGATTGATTAACAAGCCAATCGTATAATCGTATTTATGGGATACAAACATTCCAAACTTGAAGCAAAATAAAAATAATCATAATCCGAATTCATATATTTCAGGTATCATAAGACTTATAACTGCAATTTGCATTGTTATATGAGTATTGGGGAAGATTTTTTTGAACCTATATAACATTAATAATATTTAAAAACTCGATTAAGTTTATGAATATGAGATAATGATATTTAGTTTGAATTGGAATTATTTAATGAATAACTGACTTCTAAATTTTAAATATTTTAGGTTCATTTATTAAACTAATCCAAGGACAAATCAGCATCTACATCAATGAATGAATAGGTGAATAGAAGTAGGGACATACAAGTATATGTTTTCCTTCAACACCCTTTGAAAATTCTGTTGTGGGCGAAGTTTAAAATTTTACAATGGACAGAAAATTCAGCCGACTAAAGCTCACAATTGCTAGAGACCAATCAATTTGGGGAAGATCAGTCAGAAGTAAGCAAGTTGGAATGGCCCCCGAGGCATTAATGGATTACGGACAAAACCACAGATAGGTGTGGTTGAAAAGAAAAGTTGAAACTTTTGAAGCCCCTCACCTGCTTAGTCGCACATATTTGGAACATTCAGAACTGCTAAATTAAGGGCTCTTCCTAGCCTACCATGGAGAATGTAGATATGCGCATAAAAAATCCCATCTACCTGTTGATTCTTCTTCTTAATTCAATGAATATATGGTGTTAAGAGAATATCAAAACATAGATCTGAAACTTGTAATAACGTGTGAAATAATTATGGATCCCATTACAAGGTATAACTTTGTTTTAATTATTAAAAATCGAATTTAATTTTGAACATGGAACTTGTGTTTTTGTGTAGCCAAATCTAATGTACTGTGATTCTTTATATTTTTCCACACCAGATTCGCTAAAGTTGAAGGGTGGCATGAATTGTTGGGTTCTGAAGTTGTTTGTTCTCATGGAATGTATGGTCATTTCAAAATAATAACATTTCTTGCTATCTTTTAATGCTTTGGTTTCTTTTTACTCCTCTCTCTTGTTCTTTTTTTTTTTAACCTCTCTCTCTTTCTTTCTCCCAGTTGATCAAATGATATGGTGCAGGTCGGTAGCACATTGCGGCAGTAGTTAGTAGAAGAAAGTTAGAAATCGTTAGGCCTCACAACATTGAACCAAGATGACCCTGCATAGCATTAAATAACAGGCACTTTAGTGGGTTCAAATCTGAATATCAGGCAGTATTCGGCTACTTAAATTATTGACGAAAGAGCCGTACACCACATTTTTGCCCCAAAGTTAGCGGAAGAAAGATCTATCACCCCTTGGACTTCATGTATTTATACTGTTGGTATGGTATCATCAAGATATGTTCCAAACTTTTAGGTGGTACTGGTACCCTATAGTCTATAGATATATGCATACGTGTGGTGATAAGGTTATGATCCATAATGAAATTGATAGTGGTTTTTTTTTTTTTGATGCGGCTAAGGCTAAGGCTAAGACTAAGACTAAGACAACGACAAGTTTGTACTTGAAGGGGCGTAAAGAGCTGCGCAACATGACAAGTTAGTTTCAACTCATTACAATTATTGGTCCTTTTTCTTTTTATGAGTGCGTTCGTTCAAGTTCTTTAGGCATTATGTGTCAATTAACTATAATTGCATACAATACAAACACTTGTTTAGTGAAAAGTAGGGCCTGAAAGATTCTTGTGTTAGCTCATACTTCTTAATCTTATCAGTAGCAACCGAAGTGTTACCGATAGTTCTGATTTGCCAAAGCATAACCACCTACCCAAGTTCCTCTCCTGTTGTAGTGTTTACGTCCTTTCATATAATTTATATTGATCAATGATGAAGTGGATTATCCTACAGTTGGCAATACCCTTATTATATTGCATGTCCTTTGCTGCTGTGAAGGTTTTTGTTTCTTTGTTAAATGAAGATTCGATGGTGTTAGGTTAATTTTCCATGCATTTCCATTAATTGAGTGACTTCTTGTTTTTCCGAAATATGGTCCAATACTATTCCAAGACAAGAAAAGAGAGTTTAGAGTTATAAGCGTACTCACTCGATAAATTTGAGAATCACATTATAGTGGGAATAAATTAAAAAAATTAAATCTATACAAATAAATTGGGAAGCAGACTCGGGGATTATTCCAAATAACTCACAATTTCATGAAGTAAAACAGAGAAGAAAAGGAGAGATTGATAGGACAGAAGTGGAGGTCGTGTCTTTTTCCTAAAATCTAAGTCCTTTTCCAAGATATGGGTGCTAATTTTGATGATGGGATTGGGAAACCTTTCAATATAAGATTTTGAAGGAAACCCACCAAAACAGAAAACAAAAACAAAAACAAGAAAAATCAATAATTGCAGCAATATCATGTATGGATCACATTCTTAGTAGATAGCTAGCAAGGGTGGTGGGGGGATGAGTTGCTTCTGGACCCTTTTGGTGGAAAATGAGGCTTACCTTTTTGGTTCCTTCCATCTGAAAAATTCTCTGTCTAGACCATTAAAAGGCATACAATACCAAATTTACCAACTCCGTCTAGCGTTCAAGCTAGCCTGGCATCTGCAATTGTGGAAAAAAAGGTGGGTCACTTAATTAGCCTCCAGGATTGGTATTGCCTAGCTAGTAGTAGTTTTATGGCCCTCTCTCTCTCTCTCTCTCTCTCTCTCTCTCATAACAGTCCTTGCACTCTGTTTCATGTGTGTGGTTGGGTGGGGGCGCATGGATTGGATACCCTTTCCTCTTATCAGTACCAAATGCTAAGCCACTCTGTTCTTTAATGGACCACAATTCACAAATCTTTATGTACTATCAGTCTTTCATTTCTTCCTTGCCACTTTTACCTGAATTACTGAGTACCCTTTTCACTTTTATTTACAAGATATGGATCTTGGCGAAAAGCTTGAGCTTTCAATCCATAATGTTATGTTAGAGATGTTTTCTGTTTTTCTTTTATCTTTCCAATATGGTAACTTGTTCCTGTTCTGATTATTTTGGATTCTGCAGTAGTAAGATTTGGAGGTGGAATGACTGAAAAAGAGAACTAGTAATTAGTTTTCCTAATGCGAACACTACTTGTGACAAAAAGGCAAAGAAAAGTAGAAGAGAAAAAGAGTCAGAGAGTTAAAAGACAGAATTTAATTAATTAATTTAATTTTTTTTATGTTTTCAGGTTGTTTCCCACTGCATTGACAGGAACAAATAAAAAAGAGTAGAAATTTAGAAGAAAACAAAATAAATAGAAAGGAACAAAATCCCTTTGAGATCTATTGCCTTTTCTTTCTTTTTTCTCTTTTTCATCCCTTCTTCCATTTCTCTCTCCACAGCAACTGCAGTGGCAGAGACAAAAGATGCCAATCACTAGTATTTGTCACTTCCATTTTCTTCCTTGAAACCCACCTGCCATATTAATAAACATAAAATTATAGCTCTGGAATGTTTAAACATTATATAATTCCATTAAAAAATATATATTTTTTAAAAAACTGCTAATCAGGAATAAACATAAAGGCAAACCTGGTTCTTTTGAAGCTGATTTTTCTGATTGAAAGAATCCAAAGTGCTTCTTGAGTGAATATTTCCCCTGTAACAACAAGAAAAAAGAGGCATTGGCATTTTATTTTAATATACAAGAACTATATAATAATACAGTAATGAAAAAAGAAACATTGACAAGTACCTTGAAATGTGTTGCCGAAAAACCTTGTGAAAATTCCAGGACATGGTCCACTGAAGCTTCATTATTCTTACCTGCTGCTTTCTGTGTCATAAACATCAAAAACTCGTGAGATACACTAATCCCAGTGGAAAAAAAAAAAAGAATCATTGATTATATAATACAATATGAAAATCATAAAAAATGTCTTTTGAGAATTAACTCACCTTGCTCAAAACAGGAGAACTTGCAGTATCATCAAGATATGAATATTGCTGCTGCTGACTTCTCCTATATTCCTTGCACTTCTGTTTGTTTTTGTTCTTCTTGCTGCTATCATAGCAATACTGATCTTCATCATCTTCACAATAATGTGGAGGTCCAGAAGATGCATCTGAAACCATGGATAAATCCTCTTCTTCATAATCATCATCATCATTCTCAGCTCTTGCATACTCATTACCATCAACAAACCCACCAAAATTCTGATACTGATTTTTTGAGAGGGAGGATTGATCTAAGTACAATGTCCAACCAGACTCACACCCACTGCTACTACATTGAGAAGCTGACATATTCATTCGTTAAAATCTTGAACCCAGAACTCCAAAAGGGTTGGTTTATTTTATATATATATATATATGAATAATCAAAGTGGAGTAATCAAATAAAGTATCTTGTTATTACTAACAAGAAACAGTGAGAGAGAAAGAAAAATGAGGAACGCCAATGAGTATGAATTATTACTCACTTGATGTTCTTCTCTATATAAGTAGATGAGAAAGAAGGAAAAAACCAAACGAATCACATTCAAATCCTAGACTACTTTTGTCCTTTGCCCTATCCTTTCGCCCCCCTCTTATTTTATCTGTATATGGAATCAATCAAAGTTGCCAGTTGGCTTTGAGTGTGTATAATATATGTATATGTTTATAGAGAGAGAGAAAGAAAAAGGAACAACAACAATAGTTAACCATTATTGATATCATTTCTTGTATAATTGTGGCAACATCCTTCTTACTATTCTAGTATCACCTAGCTCTTTGAAAATCTCGCTTCTATGAGATCCATTTTTAACAATGGCTTCTTTTTTATTCTTGTCTTCTTTTTTTCCTCAGATGCTGTAATTGGAGTTTTAAGAGGGATAATCACCTACACAAAGCTTTGTTCATTTGGTATTATACTGAATCCTTCCGAATTTAAGAGTAACTATATATATTAGTTAATAAACCTTGGTAGATGGAGATTTATATACACGTGAGAAAGGGATATTGAAATACTATTTAGAGTAATGATAGGTATAATAATTAATTAAAATAATTACATGTCAGTCACTTCAATTTTCATTTTGTAAATATTTAGTGTTAATAATTACAATATTATTCATATAATGAAATATCACATCAATCATTTTCTTATTAATTGTGATTAGCTATGTAATTATGGGTTGCCAACAAGCAAAGATTCTCATCGTTAGGCCTTTTGCATGAAATGACTACTCTAAGGACTTGATTTTTTTCGTTCCTGTGATGAAACTTTTATTCTACCTTTTAATTAAGCTACAAGTTAGATGTTATGTAATTTTTTCCAATAGATAGTTCCTAACCGCGTTCTCTTGAATTGGATAATTTGGTTTTATTTACATCTTTAAGTCCTTTTATTTTTCTTTTTCTTGCATTGGCTTGAAATGCTTGATGGCATTATCTCCAATTCTGAGCATGCAGTTGGTACATATATAAGAAACTCTTTGAATATCAAAAGTCACCTCCAGTAGACTATTAAGACACTTTAAAATAATAAGGGTTTACAGCTCTCATTGGTTCGATTTTTGACAAGAATTATTGATTCATGTTTCATACTTCCTAGTATTCAATGAGTACACACAAAAAATTCTTTTCTTTTTCTTAATTTCCTTTTCCTACTGCCCCACTCCATTAAATGTATGTTTGTTTTCATCGATCACTAACTCTTTTTTTGACTCTTCTTGGTGTTTATTTCTATAATTTGGAGACTTGGGTCTTACTAGGTGTATAAAATTGAGACTCTTTTGCATTTGAACATTATGATATATAATATTCCTTTTGACCATCCATGCACCCTTCATAGATTTGATTTGTTATAATCTCTATTTAAGTAAGCAAAGAAACCCCATATTCCAGTTGTATTAGCTAGCTAACACGAAAATCCTGCATGACATGAACAATAAAAAACAATTATGAAGTTGTTTGTGTTAAAATAGAAAAACATATAACTGATGCACGATGAGATTTGTATGGCTAATATGTGCAATTTGCTTAGTGACAAACGAGTTTCCTATTTTAAGGTAGAAATCCCACCCTCGTACGTCCAAAATAGCTGTTTCTGGGTCCCCTTCCAATAATGTTGGTGAATCTTTTATTAATACTGCCATACTAATGTAAATAATGTCAAACTAAACCGTACCCTCTTTTTTTTAACACCACTCTTTTATCCAGTCTTTTTATTAAAGACATATAAACTTCTGTTGAGATTCTTTGCATTTGGGAAATAAATAGGTTTTACATTACATTTTTTTGTTCACATTTCCTAGTAAGATCTGCTACTTGCATAGGTTGGTCCAACAATTTGTTTTACATTAACTTACGCTTTAATTACTGTACGTAACAACGAACAACAATTTTATAATGCAGTTTGCTCGAAGACCCTCTAATGGGTATGAAGATCTTTCAGCTGACATGATAATATGAGCAAACTGCATTACTAAACCATTGGTCGATCGTTGTTATGTTATATTAACTCATCAGTATGCAAGAACTAAGTAGATTGTTTTTAATGCTTAAAACATAGTCATATAATAAGGTAAGTCTTTTCTGGATCTACCATAGAACACATAGAAGTAGGCCCTTTATCCCCAGAGATTTAAGTTTCGTGCATTATTGCAAATGAATGGTATTGAACAACCACATTAATGCTTGGAATGGTATGAAATTAAATGGCCTTTAAGGAAAATATCTTACGGAGGTGTGCTTGTGATTAGCTAGTGATAATAAAAACGACAGGTGATGATAATGGAAAAAAATAAGTATATGTGACCCTTAAAATAAGGGAAAAGCTGAAGGAGGTGGCTACTGATACAATGATTATCAAGTGTGACTAATAGAAAAGATCGATAATGGGTCCAGTTTAGGATCTTCGTCTGAATCAATATGGTCCCAGACACTAATATTTTCACAATATGTGCACATGCCCTTTGTTAGCTTGTGGCCCTTTGCCAGTCCATGATCCGTAATTCCTGCTCTAAAGGACTGGGTTGGTTAATCCAATTCCTGGTTCTCCTAGCTTTTCTCTTCCATTTCCTGAATCTATCTGTACTGGTTTATTTTCCAAAAAAGAAAAAAGAAAAAGAAAAATGGAAACTCTATCATGTCAATCAATCTTAAAGTTTTTTGTTATATGGATAATATCCAACAAACATTGCTCACTCTAACATTTATAATGTAACGTGGGCTTCTAAGACTCGAGTCGAGATATAACCTAACTGGTCATTTGGCAATTTATTTTTTTCTATTACATTCATTAGAATTTTGGGTGGTCAAAATTATTTTTGATAAAATAGAGAGATGGACTAACAGAAAGTGGACAACAAAAATATAATGATGTGTAACATATTATAATCAAAAAATCCCATTTGGGAGTTTGCTTTAATTTAAGAGGGAAATTATTAATAATAATTTTAGAAAGAAAAGAAAAACCCTTGAAAGCACTGTGTATGTAAGGTTAGCTCAGGCTGGCTATAGTTAATGGATTTCGACCTAATTAATTATTTCACTCAAACAGCCTCAACCTGTATATCTACTCCAAACCCACACACAGAGAAAAAACTGCAGCATGGGCAATTTATGCTTGGATGATAGCATGATCTTTTGGCTAACATATACATATAGATGGTCCCCAACAGTAGTGGAAATGTCAAGACCTTGCCAGCTGCTACAGTGTATGATCTCGAATTGCGACCAACATTTCGCACTCCTACACCAACACTGCTTTTTCTTCCCTTACCTTCCAAGAACAAAGTCTCCACTTTCGTTTTCATGCACAGAGCAAACGAACACAAAGTCCCTGTCATCAGAAACCAAAGTCAAATCTCCTTCCCTTTCTTTTTTAAGTTTTTCTTTCACAGAGAATGATCAGTTCATCCTTTGTTATTATAGATAATGGGCACCCCTAACCCAGTAGCCAACTTTTTTACATCATTTATATATTATACGTCTTTTATTTCTTTTCTTTCTTTTGGGTGAGAGGGAGTATCTCCAATGATTGTTAATTAATGGATACGCACGTATGCTTTATATACATATATATAATACAACTGTAGATAATGAAAAAAAAAAAAAAAAAGAAAAAGAAGTCCAAGATTTCCACCAAAAATCTCCAAACTCTCTCGTGTTATGGAGACGGATATGCAAAATCTGTTTTATATTTTTGGTCGAAAGTACGCAAAGTAGGATTCTGGACCCAACAAAATTGACTAGAATATGTCTGAATAAATTGTGTCAAGAGTGTCCTAAAGAATGTAAATAATAATATTAAGGATGCCAAAATTCAGAGTCATTATCACCAAAAGTAAATTTCTTCGATTGGTGCCTAGCTTTAGTCCTTCCTATCAATTTGTGAAGTCTTAGACGAGCCAGCCAATAATGCAGGCAAACGTACAAAGAAGAAAAATAAAATAAAAACCATTGCAGTGGACCTAACAAACTTCAAAATTAAATGTCATTGTCATGCTAGCCGTCCATTTCCCCATAGAAGCTCCCACATCTTGGTCGGTTTCAGACTGACATTTACATTAATCTCTGACCTAATTATACTTGTTTAATTATTTAATAGCCTTTTTTTGGGTGACATATATCTTCTTCTTTTTAATTTAATAATTAACAACTCACGTTATGTTTGACATAAATGAATTTTCTTTATAAAATTTTAGATTTAAATTTAGTAATTGTTTTATTCTTTCTTCTATTCTTTTCCATCCCTCATTTGGACTATTTTATTTTTAAGGAAAGCACTTTACTTGTTACATAATATCAATAAATGAAAAGCATTTTAAGAAAATGAAATATTGGATTATATTAATTTCACGCTTAAACCAAATATAAAATTTTCTTCTGTTGAACTGAGTTTTAGTTTTAATTTTCTTAATAATGTAAATTAACAAAGTAGGAGTGGAGACCAGCTCAATTCAACCCCTGTTGAAAAATGTTGGTCCCATATGGAGATTAAGCTAGCATGGTTGTTGAGGCTAGCTAGGTCTCCTAGTTACCATTATTTTCAGATCACATAACAGTGTAGACCGCCAATATCTCCCCGCCCTAAATATTAGGAGAATCAGTCTTTGTATCTTAACAAAACTAAACCTTATCAAGAAGATATTGATAATGAATAACAGCCTAGCTACTTGTGTACCACCGCACCTGGGAACACATAACTTTTGACTTTGAGCAGAGATTTCTATGGCATGCACTCCGATTCTCCTACTGGAAATTACTTTTCCAAACTAGAAAAGGAAAAGATTAAAAAGTAAGCAAAAATAATAATTGATCATATAGTAAAGGTTGTGTAAAATCTTTGGAAGGCAGTGAAATCTGATAACTACAGGCAAGAATATCATACAGTAAAGCATACCCAAAAGGAGTGACTGCCACATAAAGGAAGAGGTGATCCGGGTGCAACTCGTCACGTTTTCTGGGAGGACAATTTTAGAGCATCCAAACAAGGCACTTACAGTTCAGCAAAAGGGGGACATATGTCATCGTATCATTTCTTCGGATTGACTATGACCCACACAAAGTCCACATCTAGGGTTATGATTTGCTTGATCACTGTCCACTGATTTGGTTTTGCCACTTACGTGTATGTTCATGTGACCTCAAAAACAAAAAAGAATTATTGGGTCCTATTTAGATTTCGGGTTGTCCGGAGTCCGAACACCGTAAAAGAATTGCTGGTATTTGGGTGGTTGCAATTTTACTTACGTGCTGATTTGTAATTACTTGAGTTTTGTTTTGGGTATATTTCTTCTATGAAATTATATATAAACCAATTTCTTATTTTATTTTTTTTTAAGTTTTGCTTGTGGGGTTTTGCAAATAATCTTTACATTCTCAAAATCTGTGGGTCGGATCTATTTTAATTTGAGTGTGTTTCGTCAAGATATACTTTTCTTTTCTAGGGGATAAAACATTTCCCATCCATTACAAATTTTAATGGGTTTAGACATTTAGTACAATTTGTATTAAGATTCGCATTAGATAACCCGCCCCACTTTTACCACATATACTAATTTAGTACCTATATTTCAAAATATTACCTTAATTTCTTATTTTCTTAATAAATGTAAGTTAACTTTTAATTGATTAAAAACAGACAAATGACAGAATTTCTGAATTTGAGATTTTTTCGTTGACACTATTTAAAATTCTCAATTGCTTGATAAAAAGTCATTTTCATAATTTATTTGAAATATAATTTCACTACTGACATCACAAGCTAAATAAATATAAAATAAATAGAAAAATATTGTTGTTAAATTCAAATTAATCTGACAATATATATTATCGTTAAATTCTAACCATAGATGTCTTACGGTAAAAGATGGAAAGAAATGTATACACCATATGTGCACTTTTTTCGCGGCACTATCAAAAGTTCATATTTTGAATAAAACAAAATGTTCATTATGCAGTCGAGATGCTTTCTATACGTCCTGATTTAGTTTATTTTGTGTTCGATTCTGAAATGTGCAGCTTTCATAGCTCAGTTGGTTAGAGCACCCGTTTAGTAAGCGGGAGGTCTTGAGTTCGACTCTCAATGAAAGCATTGTTATTCTTTTTGACTTTTGACTTTTTCAACTAAAGTACAAAGAAGTGCCTCGTTATAAAATTAAACTATCTGCAACCTGAAAACACTCAGCTACTAAAACAAAACCCTCTGCATTTTTCAAGAACGCAATGCATCTGTTAGAATTCTGGAACTCTAGCAACCTTGCAAGTCCCGCCATCTTAGATAAACTAGCCCAGCTCGGTAGTGTGTATAGGCACCTGCTACTACCAACACGTGGAAAAGCTGATGACTCTGCCCAGCAATGTCAAACATACCTGGCTTCCATCTCTCAGGAATCCTTGTAGCATAAATCAATGCTCCAAGCCCATATAAGATCCCCATCAAAATCTCATAACTCGTGGTTTGGAGGGCTTCAGGTTGATTCCTGTAAAGTATTAGCTTATGAAGAATAGGCGCTATACCTGACAGGCCCATCCCGAAGAAGAGACCAGCGCGGAATCCCCTAAATTCCGGCTTCTGGAACGTTGGGAGGATAGAGAATATGATGGTGGAAATGCCTAATACTGTTATGAATCCGAGATAAATGTTGCAGAAAAAGGGGTTGCACAGAAAGGAGTAGTAAACAGGAGGGTAAAAGGAGGTCGCTATGAGAGCAGCAATTCCTGCATAGTCTACTCTATGCACAATGTAAGACATTCGCTCCGAATGGCAAGAAAGGAGATGGCATGTACTGCTTGCCAGCAAGCAGAACATTGCCCCGCCCATGAAGGCGAAGAATGGCCATCTTGTGACAGGATGAAAAGTTGGTGGAGTTGTCATGTTCGAGAAATCGTTTGTAAGGCTTTGCTGCAATTCGTGAAATGTTCTTTTGTCAGAATTTTTCGCATAATAGCAGAGAATAGAATATAGAACAGAAATGTTCCATTTTGAAACTGAACAAGGTCGAGGGCGTGGTGTTTACCAAAGCATTGTCATTGGCCTCATGATACATTCTAGCATATCGCTCAGGCAAGCAATTGATGAGAAGTTCCAGAAAATTTTCTGAAAGTGATGACAGGAATTCCATTGGAAGCAAATATGACTTTAAATCCACTTTGAAATTGTGAAGATCTGGCATGTTAGGTAAGGAAGGGAGACAATTCAAGAGGTCTAAATGAATATTGTGGAAATCAGCTTTTTGGAGCATGTCAGGCAAACGTTGCAGAGAACTAATATCTGCGACATCTGGAACTTGCATTGATGTATATACGGTCAGAAAGAGAAATAGAAAGAACCCGATCAAATGCCTGCAACAAATCCAGCAATTTCAGAGCCAAAATTACACTGGGATTAAGCAATTTGCAAATGAAAAAGAAAACCGCCATTTACTTGAACAGTATTAATACTTACGTCCAGAAATTAAGAGTCTCATTATGAATCTTGAAGATACTCAGGAGAACTTGCTTCAATGGCCATTCTACCCGGTAGTAGCCACGGATAAACTCATTGTCCTTTAAATATCCTGGCAATGAATGGTAGTCAACTAGTTGATGTTTCACTTTCTTCCATAGCATATGCCCCTTTCTTTCCTTTGGACCAACTTCATTCCCATCCTCACATCCCAATGGATTATCAATCTTTTCTGATGAAGGAAACAATTTTTTGTAACGACCAAGATTCATCTCTATTACCCAAAAACAAAAAGAAATCATTAAGCAATAGAAAATTAGAACCCAAAAGAAGCCATAGTGTTTAACTCTAAATTTGATAATTGCATTACAGTAGCAATTGATCTACAAATAGAGGGTGATATTATAGTCCGTCTCTTTTCCACACGCATATAGATATACTAATAGCATTAAGGTGATAAATTGGGATTAAAGTTTTTGAAAAGTTAATTCCATTAAGGTGATATTACATCACTTGTTTCTCTACAACAATGCAATCACAAAGGGAATAAACATTCTGAGATGATTATGATGTTGGCGTTTTGTCTGGTTCAATCATTTCTTGAACACATTCAATTCATAAGCACATAAGCAATTTAGCCCATATAGGAGAGAGAGCCTCCCAACCACCACCATTGTGTATATAAATACACACACACACACACACGTAGAGAGAGAGAGTCCCAACCACCACCAATGCCAGAAAAATGAAATATAGTATCCAATAAAAAGAGGGTTAAATAAATTTAAATATTTAGAGAAATGTACCTGAAACTTGCTGAGGAACAGGAATCCGAAGGTTGAAGAAAACCAAGAGCAGATTGTTTTGTGCTGAAAGGATAGCTTATTTTAGTTAAATGGTACAGGCAACTAATAATAAGCCAATAATGGACCAAATTTTTCTGCAATTAGAAAATCTTTGATGAACCCTAAAAAGAAGAGAAAATCCAGGATCCCGAGGTGATGAGTTAGTGATATTGGCTGTTTATGAAACAGAATCTAAAGTAGAGCAGCTATCTTTAGAATGGACAAATGGCATTGTCAATCTGTGCTCATTTTTATGCTGTTAAGATTTGGATGGCAATCATGTGTTCTAAGAAAGACCTTTGTGCGCTTAGTTTACATTGTCAAAGTTATAAACAAGATATATTTGACATTAGGCATCAAGAGTTTAAGCTAAATGCTATTACTAATTTTCCAAAGATGTCACAATTACATTCAAAAAATTGAAGCAAACAAGATAAATGTACTAAAAAAAAAAAAGAATTAATTCAACAACACTTTACCAGAGCTTCAGAAAAATGGCTACAGAAAAAGAAAAACATCTTCTGTAGAGTTTTTCTGTCATTGTTTTCTTTAAAGCAGAATAGATGGTAATAAATAAAAGATTAAAGGGCTGGAAAAAGTTTATTAAGGCTCCAAGGTAGTGAATAGAATTCATCATTTCTAACATCTGAATTATATAAGTTGAACTTCTCCCACCACTTCAAGCCACTGTCTTTTCTTGTTTCATCAGTTTGGCGCGAAAGTGTGCAATCCAAGAAAAGGGCAACCAGAGAAGCTACAGTTGCATGGGAAGTGAAGATGACAGAAACTACATCATGAAACTGCAATTCATTGAACAAAATAGAAACCAGAGTGATAAATGGTCAAAATAAAATATTGAATGAATAACAAAGAAACTAAATGAAAGAATAACTAATAAGATAAATAAAAAATTAGGAAACAAAATGGAAAGAATTGGTCCAGTTCTTGAAATCTTACCCATCTAGAACCAGTGTAAACGTGACCACATTTTGATCCCATTTGATAGTACTCTCTGAAGTATTGGGGCACAGAAATGCCCGCGAAGAAAGAGAACCCAAGTATGAACTTTGTCCTGAAACTATTCAGGTTACAGAACTGAAGGAAACCAAGGCCTGCAGAAGCTGTGCAAATTTATTTGCAACTGTTAATTAGTCAGATTTGTAAATATGGTCTTGATAAAGAAAAGATGAAAAAGAAAGGTTTACTTACAAACATAGCCAAATAAGACACAATAGATAGCTGCTACAATTGGCAGAGGTATAGATGCAAATACTGCTCCAAATTTTCCTGATTCAGAGCAAAGATATCATCTACCGCAAAAACCATAAAAAGAAATATAAAAGTTTGACCTCATCTATTACCAATCAAGGCTTTTACCGAATATAGAGAACAAAATCATAAACCCAGCTGCTATTTGAATTACTCTTCGGCTTCCAACTTTTGTCAATGCCAACAGACCTGCATTTTCCCTATACAAAGAACAAGTAGTTCTATTCAGAGATAGCGTAGCAAGAGGCTGTATTGTATTAATTCAAGAATTATCTGAACCGTAGATGAAATCACGAAAATCCAAGTTCGAAGACTAGAAGATACGAAGCTATAAGACCCTGTCGCGGGAAGGAAAATTTTGAGTGTCGTAATTCACTTTTGAAGGTACGAGTTTATTACACTGATGCAGTCAATCCAGTACTGCAGCCAAAAAAACCACTGAATAAGACCCCAATTCCCTGAGAAATTCAAAAAGATTGGCATTGACTGACAATGAAAAATAAGTTATAGGTATAGAATTAACAAGAAAAAGAATCTCAATCACATCTACCAGCCAGCCAATTCCACGGCTGATAACCGAAGGTGGAACAGGAGTGGCACTTCCATATCTTGCTGTTGCAAAAAATGTACCCGTGGACTGCAATTCAAGAGAGCATGATAGCAAGATTTAAGTAAAAAGCTGTTTGACTTCTTTTGTAAGACATATATCTTTGGCTGTTGATAAATCTTTCTTACTTATGACACCATAGATTTAAAAATAATCATTCAACTTTAAAATATGAATTTGAGAATCATGGAAGCTGAGTCAAGAAGAATACCTCAAATAAAGAAACAAAAGCAACAGCCATCATTGCAAAAATCTCTCCAGCATTAAAAGTTGGGCTGCCCCACTGAAATGGATAAGGAATACGTATCCTACATTCAATTACGTGATATGAGATGACAAGGTCCATCAAAGGATCAAATAATAAGATAAGTTTGAATAAATATTCGGCTGCAATATACAGTAGTTATGATAATAATAAGCTTACCAAGGAGATGCACTAATAAGTCCGGCGCGATCAGTTCTGCAACTCATCTGAATTTTTACAGGTTTGTTATCATACAAACCACTTGAAGTCAGAATTAGTGCCAATAGCCATGCAATTATAACTGAGAACAGAACCCCAAAACGATCGAATATTGGTCTCTTTGATTTTACATAATGAGGAAGATACTACAGAAAAAACAATTTAGAAGGGCATTAATCAGCCATCTGTTTAGACTCTCGTTATACCATATAGAAAGTTTAGCATATGATGCTTACCTGCGAGACAAAAACCATTGTGATTATTTCTGGAAGCCCAACTTCAACACACTTCGCTAGCTACAAGAAAAAAAAAGAAGTAAATTCATCTTACGATATTCGTCCAGCATTTTAAAATCTTATATAATGTTATTAATATTTCACATAGCTACTAGTGAATGGAACTGCTTACTGTAGGGAAACCAAGATAATAGAGCCCTAGTCCTGTAAAAGTTACATAAGGTACAACTGAGAGAGGGCTAAGAAACCTGGAAAAGAAAAATGATAATTTAGAAGAAGTTTGAGTAATCAGTAATATCATCTAAAATATTAGAAGCTCACCTCACTATATTTCTCCACAGGCCTAAGAAACCCATAACCATTTGGAAACAGCCACTGATAATTAAAGTCCCTTGAATTGCTCTCATTGTTTGTAGAAATCTCTGAAGATCAACCAAAAGGCTAAAGTGAAGTAAATCCATCGATTGAGTTAACAGGAAGAAGCAAGGAAAGAGAAAGAGCAAGTAAAAAAAGCTTCACCTCATGGGGATCAACGATCATACTATTTCTACTAGCTAGAAGAATTGATGTAGCGGGTATTACATATGCATATGAACCCACTGCTACGGATGGAAGCCGAGTACCAAATAAAGTCTGAAAGAGAGTGCTAAATCCTGAAACAAAGAGTAAGGTCTGTATCACTCTAGCCTTCTCTGCCTGTCACAAATATGCATGGATATCCATAAAGTTAAAATTGCAGGGCAAGTGCATATCATTAAAATACAGAGAAGAAAAGAGCAAAACTGATACCGAATTCTTACATCTGTGCCGCCCATTTGAGGCACGAGTATACTTGGTATCATAACAGTAATACCAAGAGTCAGAAGATAGTGCTGGAACCCCAATCCAATAGCTTCAGCTGCACACAGAAAACACAAAACCTTTTTTAAATCCATGAACTGATCCACTCAAGAAAAAGTGAATAAAAAAAAGAAAAAAAAAGTAATGGACTTGCATGTATATAAAACTAAGACCTCTCAAGAAGAACAAGGAAATGCAAGTTTAAGACATTGCTGAACACAAGAACTCCTCGTGACATACTTCTATGAGAAAAGAAAGGAACCAAAAGAAAAAAGCATGACAGAAGAGAGAGTACGTACGCCATGGCGGAGGACTGTTGATACAATACTGAACTCCGGGTAACTGCTCTTTCACTGGATGTGGTTGGAACTCTTCAGCCTTCTTATTACCACCACCTCCTCCGCCGCCGCCGTTGCCGGATTGGGCCATAGTCTTGCTTGTAGGCAAAGAAAACTCTAATATAATGTACATGTATATAAAACCAAGATAATAAAGCTAATTATAACCTAATTAGTGTAAAATAATTGACTAAATTAATAACGTAATGAATGTGAAATATTTGGAAATTTGAATCTATATTTCAGTTGCTATTGACCATAATTAAGGAAAGAGTATAATCTTCTTAATTAGAATATTCATGGTTCGGTTTTGAATACAATTTTTCTCATTCTCTTTTCTTTCTTTTTTGTTATCCATGTCCGACTAATTCAGTTGCCCTTCTTGGTAAAACGAATAAATTAACTATTATCATCCAATTTCTGTTATCTCCGAGAAAAAAATGGCATAGGTGGTGCCGTGGTGGGCTCTTCTCTGGCTCTGCTGGGAAAAGAAAATGCCAGCAAACCAAGGTTTGCAAATATCAAAGTTCATCTTCCTTGTTTGCAAAGCTTGATTGTCTGCTTTTTTATCTTTAACTCTTAATGGTACTTTTAACGGTTACATTAATTCTTTTGGACATACCAGCTTCAGTTTTGAAGCAAGTAATTCTTAAATGCTTGCTTGTGTCGACCGATGAGCACAAGGTCAAGAAAGGGAAATCCCCACATTAATACTTGTTCTTGAGTCTATTCTTTTGCAGTGCCATAAAGCACCTAAAATATTATGATAGCTTTTACCAGATAGCCATTGGCAAAAATTGCCATCTCCTCGTGCATATATCACCCATAAGAATTAAAGCAGCAGAATTCAGACAGATAGCAAACTTGTCAATATATATTATAGAAGTCTTTAACATTTCTAGTTACTTTGAAATGACTGAAATCAGTAGTATTAAGATTTACATTTCTGTCACAGTTTCTCTATATATTTCAACTGTTTCTCAAGACATTTCAATTGCTTCCACTGTTCTAGAATGAATCTTTGTTTCACTCTCCTGTAGCCATGACCACAAGACCTGCACTCAAACACAAAATCCATTTAATTTCCAATTTTTAATATACTGGATGCAGTTCAATAAGAGATGTAATTAGGTGCAAGTATGAAACAGCATCTTATGAATAAAGTCGTGATGCATCTTGCTAACCCAAGAAGTAAACTTTCATTTTCTTTAAGCAACCACCATCATCAAAACATTCTCAAAGAATCACTTATACGTACATTAACCATCTAAATCTCTGTATCGGCTGCAAATATATACAACCTTCCATCTTTGTAACAATAAACCATGCAGTGTTTATGAACTATTCACCTTACAGATTCAAATTTCTTCAACTACATTATAGTTCCATTAGCACTGATAGTCTCCAAGAATGCAAACTTGGCAGATTCAACCACAGAATATAAATTAACAGCACTTCTGACTTAGGAGAGACTTCCAAGAAACCAGAGCTCTTGAAGACTACCTAAAATTCCAAAGCATCCATCCGAGAGACTTGTATTCACAATGCTCTAAAACCAATCTGAGCTATAAAATTAAAAAAATCCATGTCAAATAGATGGATTCGGCATTCTGTGCTTCAATGATTCAGAACAAATATGCTACTATACTGAAATATACTTGCAACTAAAATCCCTGAAATTTGACGACTGCAGTGGCTAAAGACCAAAGTTTCCTTTATGTTCTACTAAAAATGCATTCACCAGCCAAAACACCAACACCCTTCTCAAGAAGTATGAAGATCAACTATCTTCTTGTTTCACTTTCACCTAGTCGGCTCCTAAGTGATAAAAGAAAGAAGATGTGTTCTTCTTTCTTTTTTGATTACTTTCCTCGCGTATGTACAAGACCGAATCCATTCGATTTCTAAAAAGGATTACTAATCCTTAACTTTTCGAGGAATCCTTCATCAGTGGTTGTGAATGACCAATTTTTCTCAATCTTTTCGACCTCTTGGTTCCGTAGGAGCAAGTCAGAAAGATTGAGAAATAGAACCATCTGATTTGATTCGTTCTCAATAGCCATGAGATGATCATCTTAGGGTGATCATATTTCCCAGAACTACACCATATAAAGCACTTAAGTTTGATTTGCCTCAGCTTCATTCAAAGTGCTAACTCACAAATATAACTTAAGATACGAGTCAAACTTAAAACTGATATACACGGAAAAGAAGAAACAAATCCCAACACAGTAATATAAAGGAAAAAAAAGGTAACGAAGATAACTAAATCATCTAACTTCATTGCATTGCAGTGCATAAAAGAACTCCTATAACGCTTTATTTTTCAAATTAGAAGGTATAAACATCATTATGCTACAAATTCCCATAAAGAATGGTATTGAAGCAGAGAAGTATAGCAATCCAGCTACATGGTTAGACTAGTGACTTGGTAAAAGTCAAATTGGGCCCTAAAGCACAAATAACAGACTCTTGATAATACCGTTTCTCTCAGCATTAATCAATCAAACACTTCATTTCAACCCTGAAGCTAAGTGCTAATACTCATTGCATACCCATAACATTTATTGATCAAATCAAGAACTCAATTCTTCCACAGTTGCAGTAGTCTTACGGAAGTAACCTAACAATCATGAAAACTCCAGAACAATTAATGATCACATATCAACAAAACAAAGACATTGCAACAGGAAAAGACACAAAAAAGGAAAAAAAGAACGACGATTACCAGTGACAATCACTCCAAATCCTTCAGTCTCTGGTGTCATCAGCAACCTCTCCTTTCTTAACCCAAACCATGTATCTGCCATTAACCTTTCCAGGACCTCCTGCTCTATAGGACCCATAATAATCTCTGTATTCAGAATTCCTGCTATAGGGCCCATGATAACCTAGGTATTCAAAATTTCTGCGATTAACAATCCCATTATAACGTTCATACACTCCATTGCGACCATTAACAATCTTACTTCGCGTTTTCTCTTTGTTTTTCTCTTCTTCTTTTGAAGGCTTCTCAACCTTTGCCCGAATTTTCACTTCCACAACCTCTTCAGTAGTAGGTTTCGGACTAGTTTCTTTTCTTTTCTCATACATCTTCAACACAGCTTCTTCAGTAGTAGGCGTCGGACTCGTTTCCTTTCTTTTCTCATACCTGTGCACCGCAGCCTCTTGAGTAGTAGATTTCGGACTCTTTTCCTTTTCTTTCTCATACCTCTTCACCGCAGCCTCATCAGTAGTAGATTTCGGACTCGTCTCCTTTCCTTTTTCATACCTCTTCACCGAAATATTTCCATTCGTCTTCGCCGAAATATACTCCTTTAGGGGCGCGTGTGCTTCACGTGCTGTTACTTTTCCCCTCTTCTTCTGATTCCACTTGTTTTTCTTTCTAAGTCCCAGATCATTGCCCTTCGCCTCCTCTTTCAGATTAATCTCACTTTCATTTCCTTCAACGACAGAAACCACCACATCCACGGCGTCGTTTTGCTTTTCGTCGTGACAAGCTTCGCAACTGCTTTCTGTGAAATTCGGATGTTTCTTGGGGTAATTCTGTCGATTTCGGTCATTTTGTTCTTGTTCCTGCTGCTTCTTCTTCTTCTTCTTCTTCTTTTGCTTTCGTTCTTGTGCTTGTACATGGATCATGTCATTAGATGCATGATCTTCTTCTTGTTGTTGTTTTTTCTCATTTTGCTGTTTTCGATCCTCTTGCTGTTTTTTCCAGCGTTTTTGAAGTTCAAAGAGAGTTATGTAATTTGATGGCAGATTTTGGGTATTTTTCTGCTTCTCCATTTGACAAGAAGCACACTCTACTTTTCCTTTTTTTTTTTTTTTTCTGTTGCTTCTTTTTTCAAGCCATAAGAAGCGAAGAGAGGGAATAACTGTGCTTCGCTTGATGTGGAAGCTTTTTAGCAAATAGCTTCTTTGAAGTTGCAACTTAGATAACCATTGCTATTTGTATGCATGATTAAATAATATCAAATGTAAAAATATTATTTATTTTATTAATTTAATTATATAATTAATGATTTATTATATAAAAATATATTTAAAAAACTAGAAATTTACATTAATTGATTTAAAATAATAAATTATTTATCTATTTATTAAAATAATTAAAATTTAATTTATCTAATTTATAAAAATATAATTTAATCTATTTAATTTTTATAAAATTAAAATTTAATTTATTTAATATTTATTTCTAATTAATTAAATTTCAATTCTAATTTATTGAATATATTTTTATATATCACGTCATTAAATATTATATAAATAAATATTATTTTTAAATTTTATATTTTAACAAAAGTTAAAATTCTAATATTAACTTACTTTCTAAAAAAATATTAAATATATTAAATTTTTGAATATAAAAATCTATTTATTAAAAAAAATATATAGAATATATTTGAACTTTTAAATATATATTTTTAAAAAATTATTTACTGACAATATTTAAACTAAATATATTTAATTCTTAATATAAAGAATGCAAATTAATTTTTTGTCCATTTTTTATATATTTTCATTTTTAAATCAAAGTCTTTTATTACTGTACAACAAAAAAGGTAGTTCCTTAATTACCGCACCCTTCGTCCGATTTTAACAAGTAAGAGTAAAAATATTCAATGTTTTACAATTAACATCATTATTTGTAACTACTACCTTCCTCCACCGACTTTATAGGCCATTTTTCTATTTTAATCCGTCAAAAAGATATAGACCACTTTTTTCTATTGTTAGTTTAATAATTACAAATCTAAAATACTCATCATTAGTTAACATCTACAATTAATTTTTAGGTATTTTAAATTGTGATTGCTATACAAAATCGTTTTGAATCCCATATATTTCTTTTAAATCTAACCATAATATTTACTAAAAAAAAAATAGTTAAAATAGTAATATTAAATGAAATTTTTTAATTTTTTAATATTTATGCAAATTAAAGATTATCTATTGAAGTTGATGAAAAGAATATATTTTTAAATAGTTCTAATGGATTTGCTAACTTAACTATAACTTCTAACATTTAATATGTTGAAACCAAAAAAGAATTATGATAAAATATGATTTCAAAATCAAGAAAGTAAAGGTAATTATAAATATTGATATTTATATTAATTAATAAATAATATTTTTTTGATTTTTAATTATAAAATTAATAATAAAAATAAAAAATTATAATTTTTTAATAAACAAGAAAATAGCTTATGAAAATTAAATAAAGAATAATTATTTAATTTTTACTACTCAAAATATATATTACCAAATAACGATTTAAGATTCAAAACTGATTTACGGTATTGATTCATTAAGATTTTGATTTCAATTAGACTGTAGTTCGATCATAGTTTAAGAGTAAAACAAGTTGAAGTTACAAATTTTATAATTATAAAAACTCTAATCTTAAATATATTAATTCGTCACTTTTTAAATTTTGTTATTTTACACTATAATTATATGTTTTATGATAATTAAGAATCATAATTTAATTCAATTACTTTTAAGTGTTAACTAAATTTAAATTTAAGTATTATTTAAATAATATTAACAGACATATTTGTATAAATTTAACATATTTATATTAGTCATAAATTTAATATTTTTCTATTAGTCATAAATCGACCAAAGTTAGGCATAAACTTTAAAATTTAATTATTTTTTAAATTAATAATTTATATGTAATTTAAAAAGATTCAATTAACCGAGTTGAACCATTCCAATTCAAAACTAATCCAGTAACATAATCTCATTCTTTGAGATTTTGAACTGGTTCATAAATTGCATAAAATAATTTAAAATTTAATAGGTTTTATTTTCTTTTCAGTGCGAACGTGCCTTTTAGTTTGGTCTAAAGCTAAAATACAACACATGTCGGTATGTAGTAAAACACTAGTTCTCAATAAGTTATTAATTTTAAAAAATATTAAATGTATTTAATAATGACTAAAATCATTACTTTATTATAATTAATTAAAATTTAATAAGTTAATCTTAAAAATACGATAAATACGAAAAGTACGCATTATCATTTGTGAATTTCGAGAATACATTGAGTACATTATTCTTCTAATTATTAGGACAATAAATGATGAAATTTTGTTATTACTTTTACATGTGGGGTAACGGGCTAAAGTCTGGCACCACTGGTTGAATGAATGGATCCAACTGGGCTTAAGAATGATATGGGCTAATTGGCATGACTTGATAATTGAATTAATCTGATACCACAACAAATGAATGTTGTCAATTAAACATATAAAGTACGTGAAGCATCATGCAAATACAAATTTAATCACCATCGCTATTGCTCTTGGAAAGAAATTAGTCGATAAAAACCTTTTTGAGCATTCTTTTTCCATAATGCTACAAGGATAGATATCATTAAATTAACATTGCCATCTAATTTTTGTTTTTCAATGTGAGTTTATTTAAAAATGAAATATAAGTAAGTTGCTCATATTTGATCAAATTGATTGTGAGCACAATCAAGATGGGGCCATTTTGACATTATGAAAATTGACAGAGTCAATAACTCTCTACTACTCCTTCAAATGTTCAATTAGTTTCCATTACTACCAGGACGAAAACGATATCAACTGCATTGAACTTTAGCATTTCTAAATGAACTAATTTAACTTGATTACATTAGTATGTTTATTTTGGCTCCCAAACACGACCTGCATTTGGGAATATCATTCTCTATTCCGCAGCCCATCTGCAAGATTAGGTTAGGATTCAAATATTATATACATGGACTATTTAAAACTACCAATATAATACCGATGACCATATCAGTTACATGCCTTCTATTGACGTTTCTACTTAAAAAAGATTAAGCATTTGAATTGGATAAACTTCAAATGCAATTCTTTTTAACAGTGTTCAACGTTGTTTTTGCAAGTAATTGGTTAATGCGAATTCTCCAACAACTCGCGAACCGTGAATTGGAAATTTTCCAAGAACAGGTTAGTACGCAGTCCCAATCCAATATTGGGTTTCTTTAAGGCTTGGTCCCAAATAAAGTGTGGGCCTTCGAGCGAAATTTAATTGAATTTGATGACCTGGCAATCAGCGCAACGGCGAAAGCAGTACACTTGACAAAGGCAAACACCACGTTTCAGTAGGCTCCTTGCAGAAAAACCACGTGTAATTTGTTGTTACTGTTTCATGTAAAGTTTTGAACTGGCGGAGGCTCACTAAACCAACCAATCAGATTCCAACCCATCCCTTTGCATGCACTACAAAGATTATTCACCAGCTTACACGTGTAAACAGCCAAACATAACCGATCGAGCAGAAGGGGCATTCTGGTAAGAACAAAGACCAGACCACAAATCCTGATAGGTGTATCCACGCATGGGAGCCAAGTCCACACGCGTTATAAAGGGAGGGCATTTTTGATTGGCTGGGTGACACAGGCACCATATATAGAGAGAGAAAGGAGCTCAAAACTGACTAGGCTCAGTTGTCAAAACTATTGTCTATCCATCCGATATGTGTAAGCATGCATGGACCCACTACCATGCCCAAATTCCACATGTCCCTATCCCTAAGCCTCTCAAACACGTACCCATCGTTCTCTTCCCAAGTGTCATTTTCTCCTGCCTCCTTGCTTCTTGCTGCCTTTCTCTCATTGGCCCTCACAATCCCCAACTCAACAAATCAACCCTTTCTAACCACCCCTATTTCTTCTCCTCTACCAATTGCAAAACCCCTTCACTGCTTCCTTCTCCTGCTTTGCTTGACCCAGCTCTTGATCTCTCCCCATTTTGAGATCAGTCTCGCCACCCACCCACCATGATCAAGACACTCAGTCCTTACTCTACCACAGCAAAAACTGCTGAAATTATGTCTAGGTACAGGCCCATAGCGCCTAAGCCTGAAGGTCCTTCTAACTCCTTTGGCGAGAGCTCATCTATGTCTCAGAAGATCAGCCAATCTCCTTACCTCAGGAATCTCTGGCCACAATTGCAAGCCAGGCCTACCAGAACCAGGAAGAGAGGTAGAGCTGCCATATCTCCACCCACCATCAAAAGACCGAGAACGCATGTTCTTGGTCTTTCCTCTACCAGTCATGTAATATCCCCCGCCAGGCATCTGTCTTTACAGGGTTTTGCTCACGGGCTTTCTCAGCTTTCTGTTCCAAGCCTTGTTGGTGTTAGTAGCAGCTTGAATAATCCAGTCACAACCAATTCAGATTTGGTTACACTCTCTCTTCTTCCATGTCAACCACCGGTTCCAGTTGTTGATAACCAAGTAACAGCACCTGAAATCAGTTGCATGGAGGCACGTAGACAGGTGATCATAGATTTGAACACTGTGGCTGAGATCCCGGAAGAGAAGGATTTCTTGCAGCAACTACAAGAACCACCAACCAATAACGTCATAGCACCTCAGCCAATTCGACCAGTTGGCTCAAGCATAAGCGTTGGGTGCGTTAGTGAGGACACAAACTCAACCCCACAAGTGCAAGTTCCAAAGAAGCCAGAGGAAGTTGAGGAAGAGATCGAGTGTGAGGCCCTGCCAACAGTGATATGTGATTCCAACTACAAAGTGAGGCTGGCAAATTCTGCCTATAAAGAAATGGTGGGCCAGCCAGAATGCCCTTGGCTCGACTCGATGGTGGCAGGTGATGGCAGATTTGGGGGCAACTCATGCAAGAGAATATGCGGAGAGGTGATACTTCATCTTGCTGATTCAAGAGTGCCATCTTCATCAAATAAGTTTTCTTGCTGGGTGAATATAGAATGGGGGCATGAGGGGAAGAAAACAGCAGCCACTGCTTTCTGTGATGTTATCAGATTGTCCTGCGAGTCCAAGGATTACCTCTTCGCTTGGAGGTTCCACACCCATTCTAGGGAGGGTTCTCAGTCCAGTACCAAGGCCTAAACATTGGTTTCCGAATACTTTTAAATGTTAGTATATTACTATAAAAGGCATCTTACCTACCGCGTATACATAGGAAGACATCAAGTATATGTATAGTTTTTGGTAGCTTTTCAGTTAAAATCAATATGTTTAGAGGATACTTTGTTCTTCTTTTTGTTTCAAGCTTGCGGCGGGTTGCTAATGGCTGTTGACTGTTGACTATCGATGTCGGAAATCTCAAAACGACAGAGAATTTTACACACACATCGGCACATACTCCCTGTCAATTTCCAGAAGGAAGTTTGTTGCTTTTATTGAGGGATAAAATTCATAACTAAATAGTCTAATACAAATAAGATAAGCTCGGACATATAAGGTAAAGCTTACTGATTATTGTCCGCCGAGCCCTTCCACTTGAAGGTTATCAGCATAAGATTTAGGCTGCATTTAAAAAGGAAAAAGAAATCTTGAATTTAAGATAAAAGATATATAGACAACAAAAGAACAATTCACAATTACATTTGATAGTGACACAACAAGAAAAAAGTAATCTTAGCCCACTATTGTTTGTTTAGTTGAATTTTTAAATTCATGCATTATACCAAAAACTTCTGTAAGCTGTGATTAAAGTGTACGGATGATAATAAATCCGACATGATTATATCTGAAATTTATCAGACTTTCCCCATTAGAGGTAATACTTTTGCTTCTGGATAAAATGGGGCAGTTTGTGGACCCTACAACATTTAGTGCTACAGAAATTATCCTAATTCCATAATTAAGCAAGCTAAGATTTTTAAAGAAAATAAAGCGTCGGAAAGGCTCAAACCTTCAGAAGAGGTGTATGGCGCTTCTTGCCCTGCACAAAAATAGTTGTTTCAATTATTGTGCAACATGAGATCAATAAACTGAAAAACATCCATGGTTTACTGTTCAAGAAAATACATGTAAGAAGGAAATGTTTGCTGTCATATTGGTTTTTGCAAAGAACAAGTTATGATTAGAACTTATAACATACAGATCCTGTTTTCATAGAACAACGCTATAGAATAAAATGATCAGGTTAATTAAAAGAATTAAAATACCAGGAGTTGCAATTTGATCCGATCTTAAAACTTAGATAAGAACAAGTCAGCAAAAAATAACATAAACATCACTCATATTTTAGCTAAGGCATGTAATGGTGCTAAATTGCAAAGAGAGACGGAAGTCATAAGCAACTTATTGCAAAGTAGAGCGTACTGTATATTCCCAACCATGTCTTTCCGCAAATGCCTTTGCACCTCCTTCACTATCGAAGCTAAGTCAGGCCTCACCAACATTGGCATGGTTTCCTGTGGATGTCCAACCCATCAATGGATTTTCCCACCTGAATCAAATACCAAACAAAACATCAATGTCCCCAGGGTTTTCATTAAACACCACTGATCCGTGTGTATATATCTCTCAATTTCTGATGTTGCTAATTTAATTAAACAAATTCATATAATTAAACACATGTCTGGATCTTGAGAATGCTTAATTGTCGCTGCTTCATCATCAACAATAAACAAACAAACAAACAAAATGTTGCAGTAGGCACCCTAATTCTCATTCTTACAACTTATCAGAAAAGATTAAAGCATTCAATTGTGACTAAAGCATACTTTTGAGTGGACAAAAAATTAATTTTCCATCTCCCAACTTTCCCTGAGCCCTGTTGCGTTGCAGTTCGAGCAGTTGAGTAAATAACTACCTGTGGAATGGCAGAAATGGGAAACAATATACAGATCATCAAACCTGTAGGATAATTTAATTACTAAGAAATCACAAAAATAATTCTTTCATTAAAATATTCCATTCATTCAAATTTATTAAAATTAATTTCCCAATTCTCAATTCCTCAAGTCTACACTATTAATAGACACCCTAAAAACCAAAGTACTCAACCTTACCATCTCTATCATATGAAAACTGACTCAATTATACAACAAAGGCATGAAGCATATGTCAAATGAAAAAAGACTTAATTACCCTTCGCCGAAGGTGTTGCCCGGGGATTCCGGAGAGAAGCCCAATCTCGCCAGGTTTAACCTCGACCAAGGCGTCTGATTCCGAAGAGAAGCATCTGCGCGAGCATGCAAGAACGGCACTATTGGCTCGAGCGAGACTCAGAATTGCTCGTTGTAGAGAGCTTGCCATTTTCATTTGATTATTTATTCTTGTCATTGAATTTTTTCCGTTGATTGTTTTCTTCACTTATTAATCTGTTGTTGAGGAGTGCTGTGGACTGTGTGAGAGATTTATAAATTTGTTGCCGCGAAAACTAGGTTTCGCGCGTGGGCATTAATGTCGACTTATCGAGTTTCCTTTACGATGACAAATTATGGATCAGATTAGTCAAGCCCATGCGTTATTGTCCCAAATCCTTAAGAGGGCCGAAAATGCAATTTCTATGGATCACTTTTGAAAGCCCAGTAATGACAGGCCACTACTAATAAGGCAGCAGCCAGGTCGTGCAGCGTTTAGTGTTTGGCATATGTGTATATTTTGGAGGAACTGGAATCCCAAACGGCTGCATACGTGCTTTTCGCTTCTTAGTTACACTCTCTGGACATTTGGCAGCTTCCCAGATGTCAATGCCTTTTGTTCTTAGTGCCAATCGCTAGACTTGGTCCGTCATTTATAACAATAAAACTCACATATCAAGTTACAGTTCCTCCCATTGCCTTTTCTTTTCACCACCCGGTTTGCCAAAAAGTTGAAGATGTCACAGGAAGATGACTTGTCGCTATCCAAGCTGGAGTCAGCATGCTCGGGCTTGATATCTGTCCTTCAGGCCGCGATCAAGATGGAAGATAGCTTAGAAAAGATGGATAAAAGGTTTGCTCTTATTGATGAACGTCTTTCGACCACTTCAAAAAGAGTAGCTCCTTTGCACTCTTTAGCTGTCGCTGCCAAAGCTCTGGAAACGAGAATCAACAGAGCTGTCTCTTCTGCTCTTGTTCTTCTTGATACTTTCAGGACTTCTCAGTCTCTTCAAACCAAGATTCTTGAAGTTTCCTCTAAATTATCCGCTGGGGAAAAGCCAAAGAAAAGGCTTAAGCTCTTGCTTAAGTACGTCGATTGTGTAGATAAGCTAAATGCAGCTATAAACACTATTAGTCAAGATGGTGAGCCAGTGATTCAGAAGCTACAAGAAGTGGTGGAGTTCCTGAGCAGGACTAAAGCCACCGATCAGTATAGGGCGCGCAGGTTGAGAGAGACTCTTGTTACTCTCAAGTCTCTTTATGAGACTGAGGTTGATGCTATGAAATTTGATGGATTGCTTGATGAGGCTTTACTCATTTTGCAAGATCAGTATGAGGGTATTTTGCAGCAATTAAACCACCGAAATATTGGCGAGTCGGTCGGGGATGATGAAGATGATGATGATGGAAAGGCTGATAATTCTCATCTGGGTTCGGGGATGGAGATTGTAATTCTTAGACGTATTTCAGAAACATTGGCTTCTAATGATTGTTTGGATATATGCATTGATATTTTCGTCAAGGTATGTTATATAATCTTATAATTTTGTCAATAACAGTATACTGATTATATTTATATAATATTAGAAATAAATATATTTTTGTAGATATTATTTTGTGTATAAAACAAATTTATAGTTACATGCTTTTGCCAGTAAACATAAGAAATTTTATTAATTAGAAATTAACTTCTTATTAACATATTGATTGTATTTACATAACTTAATATAAAATATTATAAATATGTGTCTTTTAGAAATCATATATGAAATTAATTTTATTATGGATCAGTAAAGTTGATATATATTAATAATATAAGTTGGGTAAATTCTAAATTTCCATAGTTTATAAAGACTTTCATATTATTGTTATGTATTTCTTGAATAAATATTATAGAAGTTTATTAATTTATATAAAAAAAATTATATAAAAATACTTAAATATATAATTTTATATATAAATTATATCTTACATAAATTTGATTAAAATTTTATAAGTTTTTTTTTTAAGTAAACATATATAAAGATGTTAAAAAGTGTTTACGATCCTTTAGAACTATAAGTTATTCCTATCAAAATTTTAACAGTGCACTTTTAGAGTTTAGTTATATATAGTTCTCCGACTGAGATATGTACTATAAGATATATGGCATACTTCATTTCTTCTTGTTCACATTTGTAGGTGAGATATAGAAGAGCGGCCAAAACATTAATGCGGCTGAACCCAGATTATTTGAGAACATACAATCCTGAAGAAATCGATGAAATGGAGTGGGAGAATTTAGAGACAGCAATAACCTTCTGGATCCAACACTTTGAACTTGCAGTCAGGATAGTTTTTCTCTCAGAAAAGAAACTTAGCAATCAAATTCTCGGAGGGATAATGGACGGAGTTGTCTGGCTAGAATGCTTTGTCAAGATTGCGGACAAAATCATGGCAGTCTTCTTCCGATTCGGAGAAGGCGTAGCAAGAAGTAACAAAGAGCCCCAAAAGCTATTCAAGCTCCTTGACATGTTCGATTCTTTAGAGAAGCTTAAAAAAGAATTCTCAGAAATCTTTGAAGGTGAAGCTGGAGCTGGTATATGCACAAGATTCAGAGAGCTGGAAAAGCTTCTAGTCCATGCATCAACTAAAGTCTTTTGGGAGTTTGGTCTCCAAATTGAAGGCAATTCAGATGGTTTACCACCACCACAAGATGGTTCAGTACCAAAACTGGTAAGGTACGCAATTAATTACCTCAAATACTTGGCCACCAAAAGTTACAGTGCACCAATGGCCAAAGTTCTTCGCACAGAACAGATATGGAAAGCTGGCAACCTCTCAAAACCCGAAACTGACGAGAACCTGCTCAATGATGCCATTACCAACATAATGGAAGCACTTAAAAGAAACGTTGAATCGAAAAGATCGCGTTACACGGACAAGGTTCTGCCTCATGTATTTGCCATGAATACATATTGGTATATTTATATGAGAACAAGAAACACTGAGCTTGGAACGCTATTAGGGGAGCAGTACATAAAACAGAAGTACAAAGTTGTAGCTGAGGAATCAGCTTACATGTATCAAAGACAGGCTTGGGGACCTATTGTAAGATTACTTGAAAAGGATCGAGATATAAAAAGACAAGGCAGTATGCATGATAATTATGAGGTGATCAGTAATGTGGCTTTGGTGAGAGGTAAAATGGAGTCTTTTCTCAAGGGTTTTGATGATATTTCACAGAGGCATAATAATTATGCTATACCAGATGCTGATTTGAGAGAGCAGATTGGAGAAGCGACTGTGAAGTTAGTGGTTCCTGCTTATGCTAAGTTCTTGGAATTGTATGGAAGTTTGTTGGAATTTGAAGGTGTGGAATGCCTTGGTCCTGAATCCATCAAAGAATTGTTGGCCAATATTTTCAGCGGTAGGGATCGAGTTGGTGATAGGAAGTTGAAGCGCCGTGACCGGACACTTGGACTTGGAGGATCCTCAATGTCCGTTGATGGTGAGACCAAGGATTTTCGACGGTCCATATCAAATACTAGCGATTTGTAGAAGTTCTTCCCCGCCTTTTTATTTTTGAGAGACCCCTTCTTATTTCTTTCCACCATATTTTATATTTTCTGGTTAAAGAAAAGTACATATATAATTCCATATTTAGAGAGAGTGCAGTGTCTTGGACTTAACCTTTAAGTAATGGTAATATGATTATTATTACTGTCTGATTTATTTTTTAAAAATGTCTTCTATATCAATAATTATATTCTAAAAAAAAATTAATTCATAAATTGTAGGTTAGTTTATTGAAATAAAGGTTAGGGTCTGTTTGGTACTTTTATTTTATATCATTTTTTTTAATTTTAAAAATTAATTTTGTAAAAATAAATGAATTGGTGTTTTTTCTAAATATAAATTTAAAAGAACAAATAATTTATAAAAAAAATTAAAATTAATATATTAAATAAAAGCTCCAAATCTGTTTTTCCAATAATCTCAAAAAATTCAAATTCTTATTCTTTTAATTCATGAACTACTCGGCTGAATACAGCTAATAAAAACCTGACATTTCTTAATTCTTTTGTATATGCTAACCACAAATAGCTTAGAGAAAAATAGCTGACATTATTATACAGTTCTATTACAATTTATATTTCAATCAATTACTTTTGATTCATTGCTACTGAATGTTTCTTTTTATAAAAAAATATTTCATTTAGCAAGAAAAAGCACAATAAAAAAGGAAAAGCAAAAGCAGTTCTTGGATTTCATGAAATTTGTTTCTCCAAAATGATATATAAGCAAAAAGTAAGAAAGATATTTACCAGTAGAAGATGCGCGAGCTAGCCCAAAAGCTGATTTCCGAAATATAGTGGGCCGACGGACCAGGTTGCTGCTCTGCGGTGGCCAACCCCAACACGACAAACATCTGAATCTGAAAGTGGTAATTTAAGTTGAAAGCTTGTACGGCACACAAACCGTTACCATTTTCCTCCTCTACAATCACAAAGTCAATTCAATACCCAATTTTAATTTACCTCAAGCAAGCAGATCGAAAGAATAATTCCTAACTCCTCCAGAATCTCCACTGCCATTTCCCTAATTTCTCTTTATATACACATTACCCTTTCTCACACACCTCAAATCAAAACAAACATAACTGACAGTTTTATACGAAGAAAGTTACAACATGGCAGACACATATTCGAATTCATATTCTTTCGGTGATTTCCCTGAGGATGTGCAGTTGTGCGTCCTCTCTTTCTTAACGCCAACTGAGATTGCTAATTTCGCTTGTACATCACGAAAATTCTCTCCGCTTTGCCAAACCGACAGCAAACTCTGGTACTCAATTTGCGATAGGCGGTGGGGTTCGAAGACGCAAATCAAGAAATGGGGAAATGGTCAAATCTCCTACAAACTCCTCTACAAAACGCTTAATAAATGGGACAATTTAATTGGGTTTTGGCGCCGCTGCGGTCAGACTCAACAGAAACAAACCACCACCACTGGTCCGGGATTAGTTTTCTTTGAGTGGGGTCCTTCTTTTCTCTCTGGGTATAAAGTTTCTCCGTGTCAAAACGGTACTTATGGCGTAACTAAAAGACCGTTTCTTTCTATGAGCATATCACCAGATGGTCAAATTGTGAATTATCTTGATCCATCGGAGTTCTTGGAAATGGAGGTGGATTTGGTTGCTGTTAATATTAATTTTATTGGGGATATGCATTTTAGTTTGGAAGAGAATATGGGTTTTGTTTATTCAAGTTCTACAGGAGAGTGCTGTAGTGAGGATATTGAAAATGGGTCTCCTGGGAGCTTACCTGAAACTTCGGATATTTATGAGTATTATGCGAATAGAATGAGTCCTGGCGCTGATAAGGCGTGGAGGAAACAGAGGAGGAGAGAGAAGGTAAAGAAGCAAGGGAAGAGGAAGTGGGAGACTGAGCATTTCTTGAAGATTGTTGATTCCTCTCCTACTCCAGCTCGCCCTTTGCAAGGCTTATGGAAGGTGTGTGCTTGTTTTTTTTTTTTTTTGCTTCTAGTGATTCAAAGTTTGATACTTTGCTTTGCGGAGGTCTAAATTGTAATAGTTTTAATCTAGTGTTGTACATGGAATGGATTTGTTTCTTCGTTTTGAGGGAAATCTCATTTTTTTTCTTGTTCAGTTTTGCATTTTATTGATCATAATCTTGCATGCTGTTTTAAATATTGAATAATTGGGCCTACTCTCTGTTTATGTTTAATTTGACATTAGGACTTGGAACAAAATAGATTGCTGCAGCCAGTTGGTCCACAGTGAGAATGTCCATGGCTCATTGAGGAGTATGATCTATTGAAGTGCTACCTTTTATACATTGTGGAATCAATTTAAAATTATGAAAGGCGATTTATGTAAGCTTAGGATTTTGTAATCAGGATTTCAGCTCAATTTCTGAGGCAATGGTTTATGGTTGGAACTTGGAAGAGATAGCTAGCTGGTATAAAGCGTAAATGTCTATGTCATCGAGGAGTATGATATATTGCAGTGCAAACCTGTTACAAATAGTAGAATCAGATAAAAATTATATAATGCATTTAGATAAAAGTAGGATTTGTAATCGTGATTTTAGTTTGAGTTCTATGGGCAGAGCTCTTTAGTTGGAAGATTTGATCCAATTTGCTGCTGAAACTGGTTAGCTAATTTTGATTCCTTAAGTGGATATTCTAGTTTTGGCATAATCAATTGTTTCCTTTCTTTTCATTGCTTCAGTTTGTGTTTGGCATATTAGTTGGGAGATGGTCAACAAGATACAGATGCTTTTTGTCATATTCACACTCTTTCCTGCCTATTGATGCAGGGAATTTGTGATGGCATGAAGTTGGAATTTTATCTTGTTGCATATGATGGAGTGGGCATCTCCTGCCGAAGGGTTGGGGACTTATCAGGACGGCTTTCTAGTTCTACACCAGTTTTTTGGACATCAAATCCTGCATGTATTGAGTCTCCATTTTCACCTGAAGAAGACTATTTATATAATAGTCGGATTCATCTTCAGCCGCCTGTAATGTCAAAGGACATACATTGGCAATGCCCTCTGATAGATAATGAGGTAGTATCCCGCATTATGTATATCAACTCAAGTTATGATTTAGTCATCCCAGGCTTGGCAGAAACTTCTGCAAATCCTTGGCGTGTTGAGGGAAGAATTTGGCACTACAAGAATGGGACATTTGGATTTGGGTTTCTGCGGGACAATTTTATTATTGACCTGAAGCATATTGCCGAGAATGGTTGTCTGCTTGATACAATGTAGGAGCTTTCTAGTGATTGATTATCGGTTAATATTCTTGCATGGGATCTTTTGTATGCAAACGGAGTCGTAGCTCGGAAGCCATAATGCTCAATGGCATTCTGTACTCTGTATGTTGTGGAAATAATAATGTTTTACTTTCAATGGTGTTGATTTCTTTTCCACCTTGGTTCCCTCCTTTTTGGGCCCAATGGCACAAAAATTGTATATTTATGTAGTCGCAACAAGCCTGGAGAGAATGTTCACCAAATCATTGTTCAGCCTAGATAAATTCTGTTTTGCGGTTTCGATGATTTTATTCAATCCAAGCATGCTGAACATATTTCTTAATTAAAGATTGGGCATTGCCCTGTTCCCAGATCAGATGTGTTGATATAAACAATAATATGTGAAGAGCAGTGGAATTGCTTTAGACGGGGTTGTTTATGGCTGTGGAGCGTAGTTTCTTCATGAATAACCTTTATGAGCATTGACAGTTTGAGTTGGTACTTGGTAGTATGTATGTTCCTTCAATCCCAGCAACTATATGAGATATCACTGTGTTAGAAGCATAGGCAATTAAGTTAAATGTTGTTAGAGGGAGGGAAGTAAGATAAATAGCTGATCTTGCTCCCATAGTAATTTTAGCGGGAAAATTCTCTTTGGAAATGGCTGTTACATTGTAGATTCAAATGCATCTCACCGTATTATAATCATCCAAAATAGATCAGGAAGCTTTCATATTTGAGGCAAGAACCAATCTGAAATCAAGACTAACAGGAGTGAAGCAATGCCAATGATCAGCATGTACTCAATAGTCAATAGAAGTTCACAAATTACACCAGTTGGAGTTCACCACATCATATGCTGAGATTCAAATAGGTCTTTGCATTGCATCTCACTTGAGCCCCCATAGTAGAAGAAAGAAACAAATACAACAAACAAAATCCCACACTTCAATTAGAAATATCAAGATTCTCATCTACTTATAAGCACAAAGACATTTGGACTGCAGGGAATAGCAAACCATGAAGAGTTGCGATAGCATGGTAAAGAGGAGGATGACAGAAGAATGAAGACGTATCATTCAGCAGATTATGATTCAGCAGCAACTTCTCTTCCATTAGCATTCTGAGTTGTGGACTCCTTCTCAACATCACCCTCAAGTTGGCTTAAGTTTCCCTTTTCCTTAATGAGTTGGTTGTGATGGTGTTTACAGTAGAGCCGGCCCTCGTGTGCTATGTAATTGGATGGGCTAATCACGCATCCTCCATGAATGCATTTGAAGCAGCTCTTGTGGTATGGAGTTCCATTCACTGTAACCTTTTAATAAAGAAAATATAAACTCAGTCATTGCCTAGTGAACCTACAGTACACAGCTTTTGAGAGTTTTTAAGATTTTAAATGGTAAATTGTGTGTCAATTGGCATTTGGTTAGCGGGAGTTGCAGCAAAGTCTTTACCTTCTCAGTCGGATATACAGTGTTTTTACAGCCAAAACATTTATCTCTGGTTCCACCAAACATGCTCGAGACTTTAGCTGCATTAGGTTTCTGTTGAAAGCAATTTATAGTCAGGAGTAATTTAGTTGCACTTGATATCTTCAAGACATAAGCAAGGATGTAAACTTCAGAAAATTACCTCACCATCAGCAGGTTTATCAGTTTTTACTATTTTTGGTGTCCCTGGAAAGAATTTTCAAATGGAAGTAAATCAGTTTTGATTCATGAAGGAAATGAAAATTAAAATGATTTCTGGGTTCATGAATTCCACACCTTCAAAGCTTTTGTCGAGACTGCCAGTTCTTTTGAAGAGTTGATCAAAATGTGGTCTGCAGTAGAGCACTCCTTCAAAGGAATTGTAGTTGCTAAGCTGCAATTAGATACATCTTTCAATTGAGTTGCATATGAAAACTGTAACCTTGGTAACTATCCTCCATTATCAGTTCAAGGAGACAAATCGGCGAACAAGTCTCAACACTACACTTCTCATTCTATGCATACATGAAATGGCAATCTCATGGAGGGACATGATATATCTCATGTAAATCAGCTTGAGTCAATTGGTTAGATGAACCATTCTTGCACAGATCAAGTAAGGAAAGATCTAGATTTCACCAGCAGACGGGAACTGATTAGTATATTTAGGTAACCTTAAAAGTCTACAAAAAGATGAAAGTCATCTATATTCCTTGGCAATTACATATATTTTCACTCGAGCATGAGAAAACACCACTTGCCAATCTCTTACGAAATCTTCTTGTAGGAGCCAGATTTTACATTATTCATATAGATACTGCATAATATCATTTCAGATCATAATATGTAAGATTTTGAATTTGCACTTGACTTGTGATAAATGAAAGCCTACACATGCAGGGCAACAGGTACCATAAATGGATCTAACAAGTTGTTAAAGATCTTGTCCTGTCAAGATCCATATATCAATAAGGAAAATGCTTAAATAGTGTATACCTTAAGGGTTCCTTTGCAGTGATGGCATCGAAAGCAGGCCTTATGGTAGATGCGGTTATCAGCTGTTAACTTGTCCACAAGATAGACAGTCTTGTCACATGCCATGCACTTCTGTGTTGTTCCTGCAAATGCCATGGCTTGAAATTCTCTAACCTTAGCAACTGCAACTATTCTCTTTTTCTCTCTTCCTTTTGTGTTATATGGGTACAAGGGCAAATGGGAAGAGAAGGAATTAGGGGGAGAGATAAGGGGAAGAGAGATGATAGAGAAATGTGAGTTGCAGGGTATTGCTGAGACCAAAAGCAGAGCTTGTATAATTGAAGTTAGTGGCAATTGGCAATCATATTGTCCAACTTTCAAGCACCTAACTACCTGTGGCTAGAGATATTTTTCTGCTTTTTTACCTGTCATGTAATCGCTAATGAAATTATATATAATTTTTAAACTTCCTTAAGGTAATCTGAATAGGACCTTTTTGGTGAAATGTCTTGTCCTCGAATAGCTTAATATAGCTGAACAAACAGTAGTAACGTGACTGATCCCGTTACTACTAACTTGAAAGAATCTTAACCCACATAATGAAACTGTAAATTAATGGGAATATAGCTTACTGTAAAAGTGTTCAATCACATTGCTTTTCTTGCATTAAAGAATTTCTATATGCAAATCAACTAGGCACGTCTTACATATGGGAACCCACTTAGCTAGCTGGCCATCTCTCTTCTTTATCTTATTTTATCTAGCAAATATCTTCAATATCATAGTCACAGAAATATGAGCCACATAAGAAATTTGTATGGTTTACGAATTTGAAAAGGAAAAGGCGGGGACCGTGAGAAGAGCTATCTAGTCCTGCATCACTCCTGCTTGGCTGATATTTGTTGGGAAGGCAAGTATGAGCGATATTCCACATCAGAAAATTACAAGTTAAGAAATGTGTCAGGATTTCTCCATTAACCTAATGTCTTTTAAGGTTTTAACTGAAGACGCTGTGTGTGTCCCGCCCATGAAGATTTTCTGATTGAATTGGATTTTCCCAGACGCAGTAAGTGGTATCAAGGCCGATAGCTCCATAAAAGGAAGAAGACGCAAGGAGATGTGACCATTTTCGTATTCAAGCACGGCCATGAGTAAAGAGTTTCAAAAGACTCTTGATGCTTCTATCACGACCATGGACAAGCTAAACCCATTTTGTAAAATGGAAGTCCATCCACTTTTAATCCAAAGCATAAATTTGTTTATGTTTTAGCGATAATAATAGTAGTATGAACTAAATCTTCACATGCCATCTTAAGTTTCTCTTTCTATTCAATAAAATAGAATGTGCAGAGTCAAATCAGGATCACTAATATCAAAACATAATTTACATTATAGGGTAAGTTTAAGAAGAAATGGACAAAAGAGAATGATGGAGAAGTGGTGTAAAAAGCAAAGGATTCCTTAATCAAGGTTTAATAAGACCGATTGAGGTAAAACCCATGTGTTTTTCTTAAAGAAGAAAGTCTAGAGTTGAGGCCCCATGTCACACATTCCATCACTTTATCACCCAGTACCCAGCTGGGCTTTGCTTGCATCTAACTTCATATGCCTTGTATAGTTATATTATTATATTGTCTTCCAGTTTTCAATCTCGTGTAAGAAATGAGAATGTTTAGGGTACAACAAGGCAGAGCTCAAAACATATGGGCAATCAAAAATCACATGGCTAGTGATTTTGCAAAATAACTTAAGATCATCTAATAAATGAAAATACCAACTCTTGTAAGAAAAGGAAACAAACATAAAGAGTCTTAAATGGAAATTTGATCTCAACATGTCCCACATGAGAATTACATTGCACCTTGCCCAAAATGTAGCTCTATAAGTTTTGCTTATAGGTGAGGTAAAGTGGGCTAGGGCCAGAACCAGGGTCCAAGTACAAAAGTTATCCTGGAACAGCTAACTCACAAATACAGTACAGCGCTTGAGTGCAACTCACATGGATTCATGATTCATGAATCATGAATCATGATGGTCCTCTTAAGCTTTGGGTCCTCTGGAAATGCAAATCATTTCCATCACTTCATGTGCTATACATCTAAAGTAAGCATATGGCTTGTTTTAATCATAATCCCTAACCACAACATGTGCCCTCCCCCAGCTGGCTATCACAATTCAAAACTTTTAATGCCCAAATGAAATATTTCCTTGCTTCGACGATTTTTTTTCTTTTTTTTTTTTTAAATAAATCTCAATTCATTTGAGAAATTTTATTATTTTTTTTTTCTCACGTTATGAGAGAGAAATTATATAGAATAAATGATGAATGTAGAAAACAGTAAAAATCTTTCTAATTCAGTCACTAAACAATCGGACGACTTTTTAGTAAGCCAGGATGACCTCTTCGACACTTCTTTTACTGAACATAAAAGTAAAAAAACCGTCATGAACGAGTGCATTGAGAATGAACGAAAAAAAAAACTTAACTTGAAAACGTTCTAATTTTTTATATTTTTTTAAATTTAAAAATAGAAAGAAGAAAAAAAAATTAGATTACCTCTTAGTATTTTCTTTAAATTAAAAAAAAAAAAAAAAGAAGAGAAAGAATTGGGATTTGATGATTAATTCAGTAAAAGTGAAAAAATGGAAGTTAGTACTGGATTTCGTTGATACCAGCTAATTAGTCCAATTCAATTGTTCGCTTTTCATGTTCAACTAACTCCACCTTTAATGGTTAGATAATGAAGAGCATCAACAAAAAGGGCGTTTGGTCTAGTGGTATGATTCTCGCTTTGGGTGCGAGAGGTCCCGAGTTCGATTCTCGGAACGCCCCTTAATTTATATTTTTGCTCACTGTATCTGGAGATTTCGACACTGCACATTTTCTTTTTAGGTAAAACCTCTAAAGCCCCAAGAACTAAGAACGCAAAATTTAATGAAACTAGAATCCACCTTCTCCTTTTCATCTCTGTTCGTACTTTAACCTAATCTGAACTCTTTGAAATTAAGGATGGTGTTTGGGCAAGTGGTAATAGGTCCGCCTGGATCAGGAAAAACCACTTATTGTAACGGCATGTCTCAGTTTCTTAGTCTCATCGGAAGGTAAAAAAAAAAAAGTTAGCAAAGAGTCTCAACAGTTTCAACTCCACTAATAATTGAAAACATTCACCAATATTTTTCTTCAATTCAATGCAGGAAAGTTGCTGTGATCAATTTGGATCCTGCAAATGATTCTTTACCGTATCATTTCTCCTTTTTCTTCTTCTTCTTATTGATTTAATTGTCTGTTTGCTTGAGGTAAATAAAACATTGTCAAATTTGAAGTTTTCTTTATTTGAATTTATAGGTATGATTGTGCTGTGAATATTGAGGATCTTATTAAATTAAGTGATGTAATGGTGGAGCATTCTCTTGGTCCTAATGGAGGTCAGTCTGTTTTGTTATTTGTTCAAAAACTGTTAATTAGTTTTATTATCAACATGTTCTAAAAGAGTTTCTTTCTTCTTTTTAAACAATTGTGTTGAACTAGGTCTTATATATTGCATGGATTATTTGGAGAAGAACATTGACTGGTTGCAATCTAAATTGGAACCTTTGTTGAAAGGTTAGTACTTTATGCCTGCCCTTTTCTTTTTTTTTTTTTTTTTTTTTTTTTTTTTTTTGTAATTTAAGGTCATTATTCTGTATGTGACCTTAGGCTTTCTTTGGAACAAATCATGTGCAAGAATTCATTTCCTTTTTTTTTTTTTTTTTCCTTTCGTGAAGAATTTAATTTTCTTGTATCTTTCTACTTCCCAAATACTATGTTAATGTATTGATTTTTAAACACCCTCTATGTCTTTCCACCTCTGTGCTGTTGCCGGCTCAATTTATTGCTCGTTATAATTTGTTGAAGTAGATGATGTTTATTCTTTCTAATTACTTAGTACTACTTTGCAGATCACTACCTACTTTTTGATTTTCCTGGTCAAGTGGAATTATTTTTCCTCCACTCAAATGCCAAGAATGTTATAATGAAACTCATTAAGAAGTTAAATCTCAGGGTATGATTACAGCTTTAGTATTGATAACTTACCTTTCTAACCCTCATTACTACCTTGAACGGTTGTGGTGACTTTAGGTTTTTGTTTCTGATTTTGTTGCTGATTATATCATCGGGTTCTTTGTATCATGCAGTTGACTGCTGTGCATTTAGTTGATGCCCATTTATGCAGTGACCCTGCGAAGTATGTTAGTGCACTGCTTCTTTCATTATCAACTATGCTTCATTTAGAACTCCCACATATCAATGTTTTATCTAAGATTGATCTAATTGAAAGCTATGGAAAACTAGGTGTGACTTCTTTTCTCTTTATCTTACATTTAGTCTGTGAGCTATAAGCTATGAACTATCAGATTTCACTTTACCAAAATTTTTAAGGGCAGCATCTTGCTAATTATGTATGTATTTCTATTCTTTTGCAGCGTTTAACCTTGATTTTTTCACGGATGTGCAAGACTTATCGTATTTGCAGCACCATCTTGATCAGGATCCTCGTTCTGCTAAGTACAGGTCTTTATTAGTAATATTTATTATTTGAACTCTGAGTGTTAGTCTCTGTATAGCATGCATGTTATGCGAGTGTTTATACATATATATACATGTTAGTTATAGTGCTATATGATTACTTCTTGATGCATAGTATCCAATAAGAAAAATAATCTAAAGTACAAGATGGATTCAGATGAATCTTACACCTGTGCTAGGGATTGAAAGACCTAGTGGAGCTGCATTTCTATCTTCACAGATAGTCTGTTCTGACTTTTCAGAAGATTGAAGTTATCAACTTACTTCCTTGGAAATTTAGTAGCGGTAACTACAGTGTGAATTTTGAAAATAACAAATTTTTCTCTGAAGTTTTTGTTTAAGTATCCAAACCATGCATTATCTTTTATAAAATATATTACCTGCTCAAATTTGAACTTTATCCCAGAAATTGTTTTGACTAAGGCAACCATGTACAGTCTCTGATGCACTTTCTCAATAGTGCTTCAGTGCTATACGTTGCCAATACCAATGCGGATACTGAGATTCTGACATGGCTTCTTATTTTAATTAGGCTTGTGCAATCAGATGTATCCACAGTTTATTTACATATGTTGCTTGTTGGATCCCTTTTCTATTTGAAGAGGGACTCGATATCTACCTGTATCACATAGAAAGTCAGGTCATTGTTTTTTTTCTTTTACCATAGCACTATCTATTGTAATTTCTGTTTTACCTTAAATTATTATTATTGTTGTTGTGGTTGTTGTTGTTGATGATGCTGTTGTCTACCTAGTTCAGTTCAGGTTTAGATACAACAAGAATTTATAAAGTGGCATGCATGTTCCTTAAGAGCGTGTTTGCCAGACTATGATGATTGAAAACAGAATGTCATCATGCTCCATTCTGGACAACAGTGTGATTCTGTTAATTGTGTTAAATTGAATATTAGATAACACTTTTTTAATGTGAGTCAACATGCAGCCATATATTAGAGGCATGGAGGCATGGAAGGATAAGATAATCATTAGGAATTATGTTCTCTGGTCTTGGGCTTGATCTGGGAAATCATAACTCTATATCTAGCTTTTTTTTAAATTTTCAATGTCTTTAGATGTTCTATTGCTACTGATGCATCAGTCTGTAAGGAGAATGTTATTGCATATAATGAGATTTTTATTGCTGGCCTCTTTCCTCAAGCAATGAAGTTCATTCAGGTTTAGTTTCTTTTAGATTTGTAACATGTAATCTCTCATTTCCAAATTCTTGTATTTAAGGTGCCTGTAATTGTCATTGCAGAAAGCTTACAAAGGAGCTGTGCGAGGTGATAGAAGATTACAGTCTTGTTGATTTTACGACCTTAGATATCCAGGCATACCAATTTCCATATGCTACTTTCTTGAAGTTTATACCAAATGATTCTGGATGATGTTCTTAGTCAAATGTTTCTTTTCAGGACAAAGAGAGTGTAGGAAATTTAGTGAAATTGATAGACAAGACCAATGGGTATATATTTGCTGGTGTAGAAGCCAGTGCAGTCGAATTCAGCAAGCTCGCAGTTCGTCCTGTCGATTGGGATTACTACAGATATCCTTTTTGTGTTTTGATATGTTCTCTTTATCAGTTCTCCTGAATGCATGTTGGAAATCCTACGAAATTGACATTACATTGAATTGCTTTTTCTTTTTCTTTTGGAACTTGCACCACATGTCCCGAATTCGTACAACTGATCTTACATAATATATTAGTTTTGACATTACATTGTCACAGTTTTTTTCTGGAGATGTGCCACTTTTAGATGTCGATAACTGATAAGTTGGTGGTGATGTATTTTCCTTAACAAAGCAGTCCACAGCTGCAGCAGTGCAAGAGAAGTATATGAAAGATGATGAAAATTTTGATCATGACATTTCATAAACCTAATTAGTTGAGGTAGTGCGTTTATATTTTTCATGTTTCTTGTCTGTGATCCTTTGTATGATCACATCATACATGCATATCAAGTTTATAAGTCTCTGTTTATAGGACTTTTAATGCAGGAGTGTGTCTGTTATTGTATTAAACCGGTCAGCTAGATCGTGTCGCTTACCTGTAAAAGATACGGAGAACACTGATCAAAGGAGTTCACTTCTTTCCTCCACTTGCCTTCCTGAAGAATATGTATAATCTCAAAGCAGGGAATTCATCTTTTTGTAGGTTGTAAAGTTAGAATTTTCAATTTAGGAATACTGGTTTAATGCCGGCAATTTCGATTTATTTGTTTTTGCCAACATTGTTTAGAATACGAGTTCTAGATACTTGAATGAAGACATTTGGTTCTGTTCTATTGAAGTCTTAGTTGGTTTTCCTTTTTCTTCTTCTTCTTAGAGAATACTACGACTTCGCTGCCATGTTTCAAGTGCCCAAAAATGACTGCAATCTGGTTTTAGTCTGGCACGTGATGGACTATTGCCAAAGAAACCAAAGAAACAAGATTGGGATTGCAGGAATCATTATTCTATGTACGGCCAAACCATTTGCTACGGTTCTCAAATGTTCACTCTTGCATTAGACAAGCAAGGTCAGTTGCGGTGGCGCACCGTAACTGATACACAGTCAATTCTTCTTCCACATGAAAGTGATATAGATTCATTCATTCATAGCAAGCTTGGAAATTGGGAAACTTAATAAATATGACCATCTCTCAGAAATAATCATAGCAAACTTGATATGGAATGGATTAATGGCGTTTGTATAATGTAATTTAGGCCCATGATACAGAAAGTCTAATTACAACGAATTCTCAATATGTTTTTTTTTTCCTTGAAGGTGCAAAATCTTCTTTTAGTAATGATTGAGAGTGAAATTTCTTGACGAGGATTATTTTAGAAAAAACCCATCAGCATAAGCAGACGTCTGCTGCATGTAATTTTATATTCAAACAAACAATTCATTAACTTCTCATATTTGAAAGTTGCAAAAAATTCCAATCGGCACTTGGCATATATGCTTTGTCCATTAGGGTTTAATATGATTGTCCATTTACAATTTGTTGCGGGTCTATCAAAGCGCGTGGATTTGTTTTCTTGGAAATTCCTTTCTCTTGAAAATAGTCGAACCGTTTCTTCCAAAGACACAAGACTGGAAATTGTATGATTTGCTTTTGTAAGTTTGAACGCGTCTACTATATTAATAAACTCGCAAGGCATTTGCTATTTTCTGCCCATTCACCTAATTTATATTACATTAAAAAGTGAAACACACCAGTCTCCGGACTAAAGAAATGTGAGGGTGCTTGAAAATGGAAAATAAAAAAAATAAAAAATTACAAAACAAAAACAAATATGTGATTGTGTAAAAGAAAAGAAAAAGAAGCACTTTCATTAGAAAGAAAGACATTGGTTTTGGCTGTCTCATATCTCTATTTGAAGAAAAGTAAACAAAATGCCATAAAAGAGAGTTTCACACGAAATAGAAACTTGCAGGTGCGTGTATTTATTTAGTATTAGAGAGAGATTAGTGATTTTAAATTTTATTTAATCCCAATATTGGTATTGAAGGAAAACTAATGAAACAGGTTACAAATAACGTATTATTGGAGTAAAACAGGGTGATGAAGCCGTCTCTAAGCTGACATACACTTTTGGTGAAGCGGCATGGTCAAGACAGAAATGCTCAACAGATGCTAGATTATGGAGCCTAAACTTGCATATCTAATCCAACTTCAACCCTACCTGCCTTCTCCAACTAACTTTAAAAGGGTCTTCCCTTTCCAACCCATCAATTTTTGTGATTTCATTCCTAATCTTTCCTATAATTACGTCACTTCTATTTTGCTTGTGTCTATATACCGAATTGAATGATATTTCATAGGAATTGTATTTTTTCTTAAATATATATGTCTCAAAAATCTTTTTTTTTTTTTTTGGTCCTTTTCTCTCAATAATTTAATTATAAAACTATTGCAATATTTTATTTAATAACTAATTACCATTTATACATATATGTAAATATTAGAAATAAAATTCTCTTACATTATACATTATATGTGACCTTAATTGATACAAAGTATTTCTGTTTAGATTTTTCAAAAAGTTTTAATTAAACATATTCATCATAATTCTTGTTACATATTATGCGTAAATGAATATATATCCCAAGAAAAACACATTACATTATTCCTTAATGAAACTAGTTACACTTTTTGATTTTATTATATAATTGATTATATTATGTTAAATTAGGTGAAATCAAAGTATTAGCTTAAAAATGTGTTCAATAATATGGTAAGAGATAACCTTCTCCCATATAAATTTATTTATTTTTATTTGAGAGAGGCTTAATTGGAGATACACACTAGCATTAATATGAAAGCTTCAAACGTTTCTCATTGTGTATTCCAAGATTAGGATTTGGTTGCCTTGAATTTCTTTCTGGTTCTGTGCCAATGGTACCCATCAATGAGGTTATAATAAAATAAAAGAAAAAACATCTAATTAATTATGATTTAGTTCAATTTAGTACAAAAATCAACATATAAAATAAACATCACTTATTGACCAAGCTTCTTGCTATCTTTATCAGCACTGCTTACGTAATTATTTAAATATTGGATAGAACTTTGAAAATTTCACAGGCTATGTATAGAGGATTTGGTTGTTTGAAAAATGAAAAATTAACAAAGAAAGAAGCTGAGTCCAATTTGGTGATTACACCAAAATCATAATTAACTAAGGAGGTTTTTGATGTCAGAAATTCCAAGGCATGTTCTCTTATCCCTCCTTGTCTCTCAAGTAAACCTTTCTTCTCTATCAAACAATAATAAATAATTTAAAAAAAAAAAAAAAAAAAAAGTAAACCTTTCTTCTATTTCTCTTCCAGAAGATTATGTTAAGATCTGACCCTAAATATATCTGTAAAGAAGCATACGTTGTAAATAATTCACGGGTTTCTATTCATGGGTTCTTTTTTTCAATATTTTCTTTTAACAGTCAGATTGCCACCTCCCTCTCTCCTCTCTAGATGATTGCAATAATTGCATCCATCTTTATCTAATTAACATGACAACACAAGAAAAATAAGAAATTAAGGCGTCATCAATATTGACTATTATTAGATAAATGTGATATATATTGATGAAAATATCTAACAAATAAAAACCCTATACAAGTAAGGTACACATAATCAATTAACCTACATGAGGTTGAATTTTTTTTTTTTATACATGTTTAGTTTTAATTTTGGGTAATTCAAATTGAGCTCCTTGGCATTCAATGTGTCATTTAATCATTTTGAATATAAGTTGAATTTCTATTTTAAATCACTATAATTTCAAGTTTAACTGTTCAATATTGTACAATAACCTAAACTTAAAATCATTTTTATTAATAAAAAAATTAAGAACCAAACATAGTTGTTATTACAATAATTTATACGCTCATTAAGAAATTTAACCAAAAACCACACCTAAAAGTTAAGGAGATAATATAATTGACCATTTAAAAGTTTTCACCTTGCCAACTAACCCTAGCTGCTCAACTAACGATATGTTGAAGAGAAATTGCTTAATTTTATAATCATAATATAATGCGTCATCTTCTGTTTAATTAAGGCGTCATTCACCTAATCGAAGCCCATTTATCCCCAGTATTCATTGATTAATAGTAGTAGAAATATTATTTAAGGTACAAAATCTTCCCCATCTTGATTTGGAAAAAACTAATAAAGAAATATCATTTATCTGCCATCAGTTACCTCCTCTCCAACAAGTCAAACGACACCGCAAATATACATAGAAGCTTCTACGAATTATAATTTTTATTTTTCAAACCTTTTATTTTGACTAATTAAGGTACAGCTTTGGATCTGGTCTTCTTTAGCCATCCCTTAAATAAGTGCCTGTTGCTCTCTTCCTCTCTACATTCCAATCCACCACAAAAGAAAGAAAACTCACGTACACAAAAACCGGTTCAAGAAAATACCTCAAAGTGCAGAAGAAGAAGATAATAGCTCTGTGATGAGATGTTGAGTCCATTGATCTGTGGCAGTTTTAATCATCAACAAGAAGAGGATGATCGTGATTCTTTGAGTAGTAACAGCCCCTGTTCGACTCCAAGAAAATCAAGAAAGAGCAACAAAGATAGCAAGAACCCATATTCAACTCGCGGCCTAGACAAGTTCTCTGCACTTCTAGCTGAACTTGAAGAAAAAAGGCAAAAAATATATTCCCAAGTTGGCTCTCAAGACATATCTTTTGTTCGTTTCGTGTATTCCAGCTCCAATGAAGTTGTACCTATAGTTGTTAAGTTAAAAGATCAAAACAAGGCCAAGGATGAGATTAAAGACAAGCCAAGAACTAGTAGTGCTTCAGAAACTTCGGATAAACTCCCGGTTGAGGCATCAACAGCTGCTGATGACCAACAAACCAATGAGCAACCAAGAGTACAAATAGATAAAAAGACAGAAGACAAGAAGAAGGTGACATGGAACTTGAAGTTGAATAAATGGAGGAGGCCTTCTTTCTATATGCCAATCTTTATAATATTGATTTTGTTGTTCTTGGCTTTCTTTGGAAGATCAGTGGCAATATTATGCACATCTATTGGGTGGTATATAGTCCCTACATTGAGTTCAAAAAGACCATCTCCAAAACTAGCAAAGAAGAAGCAACTCGTGAGAAGACTCAGTGAAATTTCTCCTAGGACCAGGAATATTGATGATCCAAAGGGTAAATCACCTCATGGTCGTCAAAATAGCTTCTGAAGATGGCTTGATTTCTTGTTTCTTCAATTTTTTTGTTTTTTGTCTTTTTGGGATTTAGGATTTTTATTTCTTTTGTTGACAGATGTAAAAGGAATTTTCAGTTTCCCATGTTCGGATGGAGTTGAAATTTCAACCTCTTCCCCTTGACATGTTCACAAGTGTAAATTATGGAATGAATTAGATTTTATCAGTGTGCCCATGTCATATCCCTTTTGCTTTTTTATTTATGGCAAACGGCATAGTGATATTGGAGATGTCAAGATTAAAATGGTTTGATATGTTCTGTATTTTCTAAAAGTATAACATAATATTCAAGCATATGCTAATGCTGATGATTTAAGAGATTCATCAAGATTTCATTGCCAATTTGACCTTCTAGATAAAAGCTTCATAAATGAGCTGTTGGACCTTATTGATAAAGCAATGAATTACAGACGATGGTTTCAAAATTTAGTTAGTCCTGCTGGTGTTGCTAAATAACCCAAGTAGTATCCTCGCCATCCACCAGATTTGATGACATTACGTTCAAACACAATAAGTTTATTGTGTACTGGAGTGACCTTTGATATTTTGTTTCTAAAAGTTAGACTTAAATGTTTATCCTTCAATAACTAGAAGCATAACTATGTTAAAGGTTCCTTAGCTACAAGGAAAAACCCACTTCGATTACAAATTTTAAAAATTTAGAATCTGAAATCCTTCGGAGTTCAACATCTACAGTCGTAAGTTGATTCTTTCCTTTCCTTTATTATTATTATTATTATACATGGAGAATTATTTTAAGGTATAATAGACTGTCAGGAATTTAAATTTTTGTCTTCTTTGTTATGAGGTAAACAGGCTAATAGAAAACGAGACTATATTTACTGCTGGTTTAAATTTGAGTTTTGTCTTGAATTTTGGGCAAGACAATTAGGAACATTTGACCCGGAAAATAAGGGTCACATTAACTATTCAAATGAGTAAATCGTAGACTGAAATTCCATTGGTTGAAGTTGCAGATAGGATAAAAGAAATAAGAACACCCTTTAATTCTTCTAGACAGTAGATAAGAGGGCAGAGGAAAATGCTTGTAGGCTAAGTATTTCTTTTTCAGGGGAAAGTCGTTTATTTAATTTTATGCGTCATGAGCTAATCTCCACGAGTCCGTTATGCTTTGCCAACGTGCCTTCTACATAAATTCGGGAATGGCGTGGAGGTCACCTATGAGATGCACTTCCATTTCCATTTTTTATTCCCTCTATTTCCCCTTGGCACTTTGCTTCTAGAAACCTTCCTAATCTGCAGTTTATATTGATATTTACTCCCAATTAATAGACACATGTAACCAACTCTGATATAATGTTAACATGCCATGGATATCCATTTACATTATAATATCTGAGGACCCACTTATCATAAATGCGAGGACTGAGCAGCCAAATAGCATCGTATTCTACATTCTTTCACCGTCTTGCACGGTTGCACCTTATAAGTTATGATCTATTGGTTACCATTGGCTTAAATAATAACCCAAAACAAATGGCCTAAGCAATCAGAATATTGAGAGCGATCGAGCCGCACAATTTCCAATGCATCTGGGAAGAGAGAATGACAAATTGTTTGAAAGAAACAGGAATTCATAACCATTTCGAACATAGTAACGGCCTATTGTATGAATCTCCATAAGAAAAGAGATGCCAGAAACAAGCTCACGAGGTTACATTGTCATGTTGCTATCAATTATAATCAATTCGGCATAAAAGTCAGTTTGACTTATGTTGCAAGTTAAATACCTGTCGCTATAAAAGCCAACATCAATTGTAAATTATTTTACAGTACAGTGGACTAAACTCTCCCATTATTTTCCACGAGGTTAATCGGTACAGAGAGAATTCTAGAAGGCAACAAATATTAAATATTAGGTTGTTGAACCTGAAAGAATTGGCTTCTTCTCTGTTCTAAAGTCCTACCTGAAGATATTTCTTCCGCATGCTCATCACTACTCCTATTCCTGCATTTAAAGAAAAGGACATGCATCAACCGTTGTAAATCCACTTCAATAAGCGGTTAAGATGTACACATTAGATAGGCATTTAAGATTGGGGAAATGCTATTTCCAAGCACCACATGATGTCTTCAGTGCAGTAGGTCCATGCACAAGACCAGCAAAATGGTGGGATCCAGTGCTTGTCAATAGGTCTAGCAATAAAAATACTTCATAAACTTAATCAGAGACCAGGCCGGTATCAGCTTTCAAGCTACCCAACCGAACAAGAACTCAAGCCTATAGTCTCGAACAAGAACATATAAATAAGGTAGGTCATGCCACACCCTGAAGTTCCCAAGCTAGCCCAAGTACTGACTGGACTTGGGTAAGATTACGTGAATAGGCAGGAAAAAGGTCAAAGTAATTCCCTTGCCCTAACCCAGCAATATTGCAGGCTGGACAGATCCTTGAGACTGTGATCATGCATAAAATTGGAGTTCATGATCATATACAAATTTAATACATGGAGTCCATTCAAGTGTTTATTCAATCAAGCTAAATATACTAATGCCAAATAGGCTTAGGGAAATTGGAAAGCATCTAGAGCACTAAAAGTCTCTATAAGCAACATTGAGTCACGGGTTTTCTAACCTTGAACCTCTTCCGACTTGTGTCATCTGAAGTGAGCTGAGAAATGTATCGTTCCCGTCTAGGAGCTTCATTTCTGTAGTGCCCTCCTGCCACTACTGGCATCCTATCATTCTTTTCTTTCACTTGACTACTTGAGTTTCGGAACAATCTATCCTTGGTCCAGGTAACCTCATAATCAGCCTTTAACCAAGTTCCTTGCTGCTCAAAAGTTAGCCATGACGATCATCATCAAGAAATAAACTAATTGCTTAATTAATAATCTCAAGCTCGCAGCACCTGACATTTAGGTTGAAATGATAACAGAAATTACTTATTCAAAATGATATCTTTGATATCATGATTGTACACTGATAGTAACAAGTCAAAGTGGTTCAAATCTAGAGAATAAAATGTTTGAACAAATATCAGGGGCAATGCACAAAAGAAATCATTTGTAAGAAACTTCAAATTGGATAAACAAAGTCATGCTGCAAGATACCGTGAGTGGGCATAAAGCATTATGATTAAGAAAGAACCAAGCACCAACCTTCTGCAATGAGCGGCCACATAAGACTTTAAGAGCATTATAGAAGTCTCCATGCTTCTCAAACTGGACCACAATCTTGCAGTAGAGACCTGAAATTATGTCATCCTCATCTGCATCCTTACCATGATCATCATCCTCAGTGACATTAAGATTCCTATTTGAGTGTTAAAGTATAATGTTACAGGCAACTAAGATAAGGAAATACATGACAGATAAGAACAAGAATATTGCACAATCAGGTTTTGTCATAGCATCTAAAAATAATAATAAAACCAACATAATTCATCAAAGATGCAATGGTTACATGTAAATTCAAAACCTGCAAAGGACCACTGTGGAAATATAAATCGCATGCAAAATTTGCAGTTCTCAAATCTAAGTTAGAAGCTCTCTGAGCTTCCACTGTCTTCTCTTCAGACTACTTAAAAAAAAAGGAGAAAAAAACCTGCACTGAGCCAGCCATTTACTGACTATTTCATATACCATATTACCTAGCTAGCCAGAGCCTTTACCTTGAGAGTTACTTCTTAAAGTTAGGAAAAAGAAAAAACCTTGATCAAAAGAGGCTATGCGACGTTCTGCTTTGGGGAACGTTACTTACATGAATTTTCTCATTCAGTGGACAGCAGGACTTTGCCATTTATTTTTTCCCCGTGTGTGCGTGAAAGCAAATCAAATATCAAGAAGCAAATAATAGACTATGATGCATATGCTAGCCTGGTTTTGCCTCGAGCCATCACCTTGACAATTCACTTAATTACTTGAAAAAAAAAAAATTATCAAGAAGAAGACTTCATAGATAGAATATAACTAAAGTAAAACAAGCTGCTATTTGCAAATACCTTATCCTCCCAAAAGTGGAGAAAACAGTATGCGTAACTAACATGGAAGGCTTCGAAGAAGAAACCCTAGGCTCCGCAAACCACCTAGACGGGACCCCTCTCATTACAATCGTATCCGGTTCTTGTCTCCCTCCTCTATTTCCAAACACAGAAAACTCCTCCCACGCTTTTTTCATTCCTTGAAAATCATCACTCTCCGGCAGAGTAACACTAAGCTTGTACTTATATCCTTCTAGGTTAAGTTCAATCCCGTCCATTTTTTCAACAATGTACTTTCTCCAATCTAGAAACTTCTCTTCTATAACTTTCGAATCCTCATCTTTTTCTTTATTGAGAAACCCCAAGTCACGGATACAGAGAGTTCCATGCGCTACTGGATCGTCGCGCTTGCGTTTTTTGAGATCTTTATAACGTTTGATTCCGAGGTCTTCTTCAGGTACGGTGAGGGAAAGTGAAGTTTTTAGGAAGTCTATAAGTGCGCGCTTTAGCTTCCATTCGTCGATTGGTTTAGTGGCGGAGGTGGAGAGTGAAGGATGGACGGTAAGGATTAGCTTGATCCGCGGGACTAGTGAGAGACCGTTTTCGATTTCTAGGGTTTCTGTTGGCGGGAGCGCCTCTAACGGTTTAACACTCATCGCTCCTGCTTCTTCAGATGATCGGGAAGAATGATTATTAATGACTGCACAACGCGCCCCGCTTTAGCAGCAGCGTAGAGTTAAAACGGCGTAGTCTTGATACGGTAACTTCAAAATTAAAGACAAGGCTGCCCCTATTTTATAACGCGGTGGGAAAGCGCGTGTACAGATAGATATACAGTTAACTGCTAAGAACAATAAAGTCAAAGCGAGAAAACAGAGAGGTGCGAGAGAGAATGGGGTTATCGTGCTTAGCTTGCTTTGATGGAGGCAGCAAGCGACAGAGACAGGAAGAAGATAGATTGGCTGCTGCAGAAGCTCGTGCCAAAGCCGCCGAAGCTGCACAGAAAAGGTGGATTTTCCTTTCTCTGTACATCAACTAATCATCGGAGCTTATACTTTATACATTCTTTTTTCAAAATCTAATCACGAAAGGTGGATACTTTGTGATTTTATTGTTTTGACTCTAATCTTCAATTGAAGTCAAAACAATGTCCTCTCTTACTTCTCAATTTTCTTTGGCAGTCCATCTATAGATGGCAGCTTTTTGAATTGGATGGAATTTATTACGGGGATTATATAGATATGAGTTTCAAAGATTGGATTCTATTGCCCACTGGTATTCGTAAAGGGCATCATTTATTAGCTATTTTTTTTCTGAAACACAATTTTGATTTTGATCCAATTTTCTATTTGCATCAAAATGTGCTGTTAATGCCGAATGAAGATTATTCTGGCGTTTATTCAAGGGATTATATATGTTCCTAGTATTTTTTTGATACCAAATTAAATAGTTTTTTCTAATTATCTAGTAAAATCTGGTAGTATAAATCTATCTGTTATGTATAGAATCCCATGTATAATTTTTCTGAATGTTGTTAACTACAAAAGTTCAACTATCTTTCAGTTTCATGTTCTTGTGACCAGAACATGTACTAAACTTTGGCGTATGTGAGTCCCATACTCTATTCAATAACTTCATTCCTGTTCACTTTAGGGCATTGCATGCTGCAGTTCATCCTAGTTGGCATAAACAAGTTTTTATAACACTAGATCTTGCTAAGGATTCAACTATATTAAACCAATTTAGATACCTTTGGATGAGTTTCTGTAGTATTCTGTGTCGTATTTTTCAGGCAAGAGGAATTTGAAAAATCTGCTGCTGGCAGAGCTGCACGGGCACAACTACAGGGCATGGCAAAACAATCTGCAAATTCTAATAAAGGCGAACCAGTTCTGAAGGTTTCTTCTGTTCCTAATTTTTTTCTTCACCCCTACACACAGTTACTTGCATAATTGACGTTATTCAGTAGCTGCTATATCTTGAAAAATTTCAACTAGGCTTCAATCCCTTGATTGAGGATTGTGATGGTATCTTTGTTATGCCATCCTGTTTTCCTAGTAATTCAATCCAGACTCAGCATGTAGTTTGATATGGAAGCTTTATATCAGTTCTTGTCCTGTTGCTTATGATTATGGGAGAAAAAAGAAAATAAGCTGAAAGTTTGACCCTTAGTTTTGGTTGTTGATGCAGTGGCAAGTCGGTTGAGGTTAAGCCTGTTATCAGTGCAGCAGAATGTGTTATTGTAAGTTGGAGAAAATCTATTGGTATAGAATTGAAACTATTTATGACGATTGCTTGATATGTTCCATTTTTCTCTTAGATTAATAGAGCTCTATTTCTATTCTAAAGAAAACGTGAATTAGAGCTCTATTTTCTGCAGCATGCATCATAATTCATAAACGTATATTAGCCCTGATTATGCCACTTTAACCTAAAAATTCTCAGGATCTGTTATTTGCATGAGATTAAATGGTCATAAGATGCCCCATACATTAGGAATCAGATTCTAGTGGTTTCTGACTTATTTGATATTTGCATCTGATGAGATCAGTTTCACGTCTAGGAAAAATTTGTGTTTGGGAAAATTATGTTCAAACTTCCAGTTTCATGAAATGCTCCATTCATATAATTCCTAAACTAAGATTTCGATTAATTACTAGTTTCAGTTATACAATAGCAGTTAACTTTTGAGCCACTTAACTTTCTGTGCTGTATTTATGACAGGATTCCACCACTTAACTTTCTGCATTGCGTACCAGGTTCTGTCATTCTGAAGGCCAATTGTTCATATTTTTGTAAAAGCTGCTCCATTTGGAGCTGTAAATATCTTTCACAGATTTGCTGTAACTTCTTTTGGTTTGGTAAAATTTGCTGTAACGTTTTAGAGTACAGAAAGAATGATCAAACCATATGTTCACGGTGTACCTGAAATTTTTGTTTTCTGCTAGCACTTGTATGATTTAATAAATATCATGTTACGAATTAACATACCAGGAGCATGATCAGAAACTGAAATGCTAGTGCTCAGCGCAGGATATATATTCCAATTAGAAAATAAAAGCATACGAGGTGAATTGATAATTGAACAAAATCACATTTTCCAGTGCAAAACATGATACGAAATGAAAGGATTTTATATAGTCACTATAACTTTGCTAGCTAGTGATTTTTCTGAACTATACTTGGTTTGAACCTACCTTTTCTCCAAGATCACTCTCTGTTTGGCAACAAAATTCACATTTTCCGGGGCCCTCATCTTCTCACACTTTCAGGGCCTCAAAAATCCAAAAAGTATTAGACGTACCAATCGTTTTGTTTTGTCTCTAAACAGAGGGTGACCTCTGGGGAAGATGGGTTCAAACCCAGTATAATTCAGAAAAATCACTAGGGAAGTTATAGTGACTACATGAAGGAGACAAATTGCCTGATAAAATTTTTAAATGAACTCTCCAACCGCTAGCGGCTGTACTTAACGGGCCAACTACGTTGGCATTTGGATCATTAGTTCGTCGTTTTGACATATTGTTCATACTCTCTCACTCTTCCTCCTCCTTGATGTGATGATCGATAGCAACTTCCTGAAGTTTTTTTAATTACTCTGGAAATGATCATAACTTGAATCAGTCAAGCACCAATATAAATCCGTGCACCCTGAAAGGATTCACATCCTAAGATTCCAAACTACATTTTTCTTTGGAGAGCAAGAAGAGAAAAAAAATGAGCCATAATAATGGGAGAGAAGACGAAGTAGAGTGCAGTTTAGATATGGAACATGTAGAATCCAATAACAACTGCTCCAGGTACAAGAGGCCAGAAGAAGGAGAAACAGAGGGAGGAGAGTTGTCAGTAGAGCAGATTTTTGAGAGACAAGGAGTGCCATCATGGAGAGAACAGCTGACATGGAGAGCTTTTGGGGTGAGCTTTGTTTTGAGCATACTCTTCAGTTTTATAGTGATGAAGCTCAACCTCACAACAGGAATCATCCCTTCTCTCAACGTCTCTGCTGGTCTCTTGGGATTCTTCTTTGTAAGAACTTGGACTAAGATTCTTGAAAAACCTGGCCTTTTGAAGCAGCCCTTTACAAGACAAGAGAATACTGTTATTCAAACATGCATTGTCGCCTCTTCTGGCATTGCCTTTAGCGGTACTAATTTTCTTCTTTCTCTTCTCTCTCCGTATGAACTTGCATTAGAATCTGAAGTTGTCATTTGATTATTTTCAGGAGGTTTTGGGAGTTACCTCTTTGGAATGAGTGAACGCGCTGCTCAACAATCATCAGAAGATAATGGAGCAACAAGTATTAAAAACCCGCACTTGGGATGGATGATTGGCTTTCTTTTTGTTGTCAGTTTTCTTGGCCTCTTCTCTGTGGTGCCTCTGCGGAAGGTAATTGCGTGTACTCTGCTTATTGAAACGAGTTTAATGCCACCATACCTGGATGGTTATATGTCTCATATATTTTGTAATGGATTTTAGATCATGATCATAGACTTCAAGTTGACTTACCCAAGTGGTACGGCGACTGCTCATTTGATCAATAGCTTCCACACTCCTCAAGGAGCGAAGCTGGCTAAGTAAGACATCAACACTTTTCACTTAGTAATAAGTAAACATAAAATAATTTTTGACATTCATACCTGTTCTACTTTTGTAGGAAACAAGTTAGAGAACTTGGCAAGTTCTTCTCCTTCAGCTTCTTGTGGGCTTTCTTCCAATGGTTCTTCGAAGCCGAAGAAGATTACTGTGGATTTTCCAACTTCCCTACATTTGGACTCAAAGCTAAAGACAACATGTATGCAATATCACTTACCCTTCCTTCTTTCCTAGTCAGGAACTTTGTTTTTGTTTGGCCGATTCCTCCGTATCTATGTCTGTAGGTTTTACTTTGATTTCTCAGCGACCTATGTGGGAGTAGGGATGATTTGCCCTTATATCATAAACATATCAGTTCTACTTGGAGGAATTCTTTCTTGGGGTCTAATGTGGCCACTAATAGATACTAGAAAGGGTGATTGGTATCCAGCAGATCTAAGCCCAAAAAGCTTACATGGGCTTCAGGGTTACAAGGTCAGTTTCTAATAACCAATTCTCCATATCTTGAACACTTTCTCCCTTTTATTGAAATTTAAGTATCTTATCCTCTGATTCTCCAGGTATTTATCGCCATTGCCATGATCCTTGGTGATGGTTTATACAACTTCTGCAAGGTGCTAAGTCAAACCATCTTAAGCCTTTATTATCAATTCAAGTCCAAAGGCAACAAAACTACTGATCTCCCTGTTGCAGATAGTCCCCCTTTAAAAATACCCAACCTTTCTTTTGATGACCAGCGCAGAACCCAACTCTTTCTCAAAGATCAAATTCCGACATGGTTTGCAGTTACTGGTTATATCACCACTGCAGCCATCTCTACAATCGTTCTCCCATTCATATTTACTCAGCTTAAATGGTATTATGTAATAATCATCTACGTTTTTGCGCCAACCTTGGCTTTCTGCAATGCATACGGTTGTGGACTAACAGACTGGTCACTTGCATCAACCTATGGGAAACTTGCCATTTTCACCATTGGAGCATGGGCTGGAGCTTCCCATGGTGGAGTCTTAGCAGGGTTAGCAGCATGTGGCGTAATGATGAACATTGTCTCTACAGCTTCTGATCTGATGCAAGATTTCAAGACTGGTTACTTGACCCTGGCTTCACCTAGGTCCATGTTTGTGAGCCAAGTAATTGGCACCGCGATGGGTTGTGTAATTTCTCCTTGTGTTTTTTGGCTATTCTACAAGGCATTTGATGACCTTGGTCTACCTGATAGCACATATCCGGTCCCCTTCGCTGTTGTTTACCGTGGCATGGCAATTCTTGGTGTAGACGGCTTCTCATCTCTACCAAAGAACTGCCTGTACCTTTGCTATGGCTTCTTTGTTGCAGCTGTTCTCATAAACATAATTAAGGATGTAGCGGGTAAGAAGTGGAGAAGATTCATTCCGCTTCCAATGGCAATGGCCATACCTTTCTATTTAGGGCCATATTTTGCCATTGATATGTGTGTTGGAAGCTTGATTTTGTTCATTTGGGAAAGGATTAATAAGACCAAGGCAGATGCTTTTGCACCAGCAGTAGCTTCTGGTTTAATTTGTGGAGATGGCATTTGGGTTTTGCCTAGCTCAATCCTGGCTCTTGCAGGGGTTAAAGCTCCGATCTGTATGAGGTTTTTCAACAGGGGAACAAATAGTAGGATTGATCAGTTCCTAGGACTTCAATAATAAGTTTTTAAGTGATCGTGTACTAGTGAAATACCTTTCATTACCTTTTACTACTTTTTCTTTTTGTTTTCTGGTTCCTGCTGGTGTTCCAAATGGTAGGTCATCTCAATGAATATTGTACAGCTAATAGCTCCGAGATTTCCTGAAATCAATGTGCTAAATTCACAATTCTAAAGGTAATTGCTTAGATTAAGATATTAAGACAACAAAAAAGTGAAAGTTGGTCTGCATCATTTAAACCAAATCTGGCTTCAAAATTTTATTGTAATGAAAACTATAACTGTCAATCTCACGATCATAACACGCCAACACTAAAACGTACTGCACAACAACTCAGAGTGGCTTTAGAAGCAACTTTTAACTTATGGTAACAGTAACAGAGTAGTTGATTTATTTTTCCCCGTGTTACTTTTATAAGTGGAAAAAATAATGCCAAAGTTGAAAACGAAACAATACATTTTCAGATTGGAATAAATTTTGAGCCTGAACAAATTAAAACTCCGATCCATCAAACTGTTATGCTAAAAAATTTGAATATCAATAGAGTAATTCACAACTACAGCAGGTTTTGCTATACAAATGAATCATGGGAATCTATTGCTACAGGGGTGTTGAGTGGAATCAGCACTACGTGTCAACCCATTGCACTCTCTTTTCTGTTGATGCTAACGATTGAATCCAATGGCCATTTCATGATAAATATAATTCAAGGAAGATCCCAAATTTGGGCGATTTTTTGCTTTGAAGTGGTTGGAAAACCATTAACATGCTAACTTTCCACAGAAGCTGACAGCTTGAGCTCATATGCAGCTTGGAAAAAGTCTGCAGCCTGTTGTAATGAGCCTTCCATTTTTGAAATTAGACCAAGATTCAACCACGCCTCATGATTCATGGACTCTATGCGCAAAGCATTCATTAGAAAGCTCCTCGCAATGGGAAATAACTGACTTCCAAGTTTCATCAACACTTTTGCAGTTGAGACGATACTTGGAACATAATCTGGTTCTATTGACAGCGAGACCGAGAAAGCAACAAGGGCTTCTTTGTGTAGTGATCGAGCATCAAATAATGCTCCTGCAAAAAGCATTATGAACGTGAGCGTAAAGTTTAAAATTATTTTATTAAGCTACTGCATTTTGGATCATCAATCAGTTAGCAGACTGCAGACTGCAGACTGCAGACATGTATAAACAGTAGTAAATCTTTTGCTCTGAGGACTAATTTATGAAGGCAGCATTCCCACCTGTGGTATGCCAACTTCTGGGAGAATGAAAGTCCATCAACTTGGCTTTCTCCAAGCAAATTTCGGCATCAGTCCACAGACCAAGTTTTGTATAAATGGATGCCAAATCTTGCCACACTGCCAGTTCCAGGTTTCTTTCTGCTTCTGCCTGCAATGAAGAAGAAAATTTACTAATTTAGCATACCTTGTTGAACTACATAGAATGGATCATATTGACAACTTCCTGAGAAAGCAATAGAGCAAATATGCTTTAATGGGTCAGAAGATCATATGCTCAACTACAAGGAAAGCTTATGAAGAACTGAAGTTAGTGTGAATAAAATAATAGAGAATTGCATCGATATCTAGCTTTACTGGCTCTGTGCTCTTGTTAGTGAGTTAGCTCTTGTTCAAAACAGAAGTCCACCTGGAAATCTCTTTTTCTGAAGAACTCACAATGATTTCATTAATGTGAAAAAGTATCACTCTTATACCACAAAAATAAACTAAGACACTGGACCAAAAATGTTCGTAATAGCCAGTTTTGAGCAATGTGTAGTTCTTACATTGCACTCGTCTTTTGAACTTGAAGATATCCATAAACATGAGAGATGATAACACGTTTAGTAAATACACACCTCAGACTCAAATATATGTGCATGATCAGTATTCTTGGCCTGAACATCTCTCTGTGCTTGAATAAAAGACAGCAATATTCTGTATGTTTCTATTGCCTTCTTGGGCTGCTCCTGAGCAATTTGAAGCACAGCCTTCAATCTAAGAAGTTCAAACTGATCCATTCTCTCAGCCTCATCCAAAGCAAACTCAACAACTATTTCGGCATCCCGGAATCGCTGCTGGGCAGAAATAACAAGGGCTAATAACTTCCAGCCTTTAACTGAGAAACCACCCATGGTTTCAGCATACGTCATTGCATTGTCAAAAGCCGCATCTATATTCCTTTGCAATGTGTTTTCAAGTGCAAGGCTATACATCATTTCTGGGTCCTCCTGCCTATTCAGAGCAGCATGGTTTAGAGAGTTTAAAGACTCTCTTTGCAGAAAATGTCTTTCAGAGTCAGACAAGCAAATTCTTGCTGCATTCCCATAGCAAACACCGAGAAACTTATGGGCTTCACCCATGAAATGTTGATTCTGTTGATTAGCCAAGTTTATCACTTTATGAGCAAATTTAATGCCCTCATGAGAATTCTTTGGATCTTGGGAACATAATTTTGCTCCCAATAAAAAGGAAGGAATATGAGGTCTGTGCTTTGATTCTGAGAATCCTGAAACTTTTTTTAACAAGTTCAAAGCTGCTTCGTTCTGGCCTGCAGCACTGTAACAAAGAGCAAGAAAGTACCACCTATCAGCTCGATTATAGACACCAGGAAGGGCTTGCTCCACATGATCTGCTAATAACTCAAACTGCCCAATAACTGAGAGTGCATAAGTCAGATGATTCATGATTTCTTCATCCCACTTGATTTCCCCATAAGCTACCTTTTTCATGAGTACTAACAATAAAAGGATTGCTTCCTCTGTACTACTGCTGGGAGTAGCTGGACCCCATTCTTGTAACTGAGGGGCAAGTTTTGATTCAACAGCACCATAGAGTAAAATAGAAGCCAAGTCTTTTTGCACTCCAGCCAACCTTTCTGGACCTAGATTCCATGGCTTGATTAGAGCCCGGCGATATGCAGTGATAGCTTCATCAAGTAAACCTGCCTTTATCCAAAGAATGGGTAGCAACTCCAATGCTTTGTGAAACATTTCCTCTAGTTTGCAGTCCTCACCAATTCCTTCAGGCATACCATTAGGTAATGCTGATTCAACGATGTCCAAAATAATTCTGCACTCCTTAGCAGCCTCTGTTAAATAGAATGAGCATCAGAATCCTTTGGGTTTTAATTTTTTAAATATCAAAGAAAAGAAATTCTTAAACATAAGAAGCACAATCCCATTATAGCCAGTTATGCATTATACCACGTATTAAATTTTTTTCATTTTAAGAAATTGAGAACAAATTGAATACATTAAGCTGCTTAGGTTATCAATCATGTTATTCAGAAAGAAAACAAGTAAAAAAAGAAAAAGAAATGCAATTCAAAGTTCTTAATTCCACCAAGGCAAATGCAAATACTGCCTGTACAACACAGATCAATGTCCAAAGTAACTGGAGTTGAAAATGTATACCTCCGTAGTGCCCCAGTTCATCTAGCGATTTTGCTTTAAGTAAGATTGCTTCAACAAGTAGACTCACTGAATGCATAGACATAGCACTAGAAACCGCAATATCTCCCCTGGCACGAGGCTTTCTTTGGCGAGTTCTTTCAATAATAGCTCTTATCATTTTAGGAGTTAAACTTCTGATGTCAATACCCTGAAACACCTGAAGTGCAGCATCAAAATTTCCCCTCTGATATTCAAGCCTCCCTAGCAATGCCCTGGCTTCCTATAAGTCATTAAACCAAAATTATCAGATTAGAAGCTACTAAAACATACAAAATTAGAAGAGCCAATCAAGCAAACCCACCTCATAATTCAATGACAGAGCTTCTTTAAGAGTAGATTCAGCTTCATCAACTTGAATATCCTCAAGTCTAGACTCCCAGTCTCCGGTGGTTCTAGATGAAAGGCCACTAGCTGAGAAATCCCTTGTGGCCAATGACTCTGGAGATTGGGGTGCCTCTTCAAACTTGAATTGCTCCCCTGAGCAAGCACACAACATCTTCACCAGTGCACAAAAACTTGATTTCTTATTTGGATTCCTATATGGAAAATTTCATCTGGGTACACATGTAAAAACTTGTCAAAAACCAACTCATTTACAAACTGTTAAAACAGAACCAACCCAATTCTAATTATGAGACTCGAGAACCTTAAACCAATGCTATAAAGCTTCTGTGTCACAGTACAAATGCCATTTTGTGGCAGTAGTTAGATCAGAATGCAACAATGGAGATCCATAGAGAACAACAAGAACAACGGAGACCCATATTAACAAAAAAAAAAAAAGAAAAAAACAAAGTTTAAAAGCATATATAAACAAAATAACAAGTTCAGACAGAAACAAAATTAAAGATAAAAATAAAAGTATATGAAGCAAAAACCAAAGGGACATAGAGAAGGTATTGAAAGAGACGAGCAAGAAGGAGACAAAATGTAATATAAAATGAAGAAAAACAAATTAATGATTTGCAGGAAATGAAAGGAGCGAGACAAACAAGATTCCAGAGCTTTGGACTCACCAAATAAAAACCCAGAACCCTGATAATAAACGGCTTGCATTTGCAGCATCCATTTTAAAACCCATGAAAGCTACTTTTCTTTTTCTTCAAATTTCTGGTTTATAATTGCAGACTCTACCAAACAGTTTGCATTTCCATGTGTAGGTATGGGCCAAATGGACCTATACTAATATACAGTCAATAATGTACAGGTGCACATATTTTTTTATCTCAAAATATGATTTTGTATTTGTTTGTTTTTGACATGGTTTGTTTTGAAATGGATAACAATTAACAATTAGTCTATTTCTACAGTGAGCCTGGTTTGTTTATAAATTTAATTTCTTAGTCTGATGGTAAACTTTTAACTTATTAACCTTAGTTGTGTCTAGTGGGTACCAAGGCTGTGATTACAGTTCTTGTTCTTAAAAGTGCAGCCCAAAGGAAGCAAATCAGGCAAGCTTATTAAGATCTTTACCAGGAAGAACTTGTTAAGCGTCTTGAATCTGAGCTCAGTGGAGATTACGAGGTCATTATCATAATATTTTCGGGATCTTTCCTGGAAATTTCTTTTGCAAGTACACTAATGAAGTTTGATTTTATATAAAGGCTGTGTATCGATGGATATTGGGCCCAGAAGATAGAGACTCAGTGTTAGCTAATGCGGCGTTAAGGAAATCCGGTGATTATCAGTGTAATTAAGTCACAAAAGTAATACATTTGAGTGCAGATGGCCAATTTAGTTAATAACTAGTTACTTCATCTAACGGTCAAAATTAAAAAATAATCAATTTAATAGTTACTCAAACACATCAAAATTTATTTATAAACTAGATGCATAACAAAACAACTCTAACAATTATTCTTTTAATTGGGTTGCTAAAATCCCTAAATTACCCCAGGTGTGTAGTTGACGTTCTCTTTCATTTTCTCTGAAAACGGTCAGCAGATTGCAAGAACTACAGCTATTTTTGACACTTACTTCACAGCAGCTAGGAGTTGTTTTTCTTCTCTGTGTTATCTGATCTTCTTCAACAATTTGAAATTTTCTACCAGTTTCCTGAGTCTGGTAAATAGAGTATGAGCCTCTTTTTTCTTTTAACATGAATCAAAACCTTTCATTATTTTGAAAATGCTCACAGCACAGCTTTAAAGGAATATAATCACATTAATTTACAATTCATGAAAGGATAGGTCGTGCCATTCGGAAACTAAGAAAAGAGGCAGAGAGCAGAAATAAGATTTTAAACACAAAAGTCAATTGAAAAAGAAAACTAAAACTTGACTTGATTTTTCAGTAGATCCACAAGTAGTAATTTGTGCAGGTTGGAAAAAACACTTTAAACTTTTGTTGCAGTGGTCCTATTGCAACAAATTTATTACTTTGAAGGGCTCTAAAAAATGTGTTTAAAGCTCAACTAACAAATTCTAGAGCTGCATAATTCTTTGAACCCAAGTTTAACCATTGATCTTTATAACAAATTTATCTTCAAAGGACTTTAAACCAACTTTAGAAAGGGTTAAATCTAAGTTATTCAAGCTAACAAAAAAACAAAAGAAATTAAATTAATATGTAGTTCAAAAGAAAAATTAAGACACAAAAAGTAGAAAGATAGCACTGAAATTAGAGACCATAACATATCCTAAACTAAGAAATTGAAGGAAAAAAGTTACATGGGTGTTTTAAGTGCAGCTGTTGGAAAGAAAAAGTTTCTAACAGTGAAAAATAAATGGAGGAATTAATTAAATAATACATCATTTTAATGCCCTTTTCTAATTCAAAGTAGATTCCCACTAAGTTTTGACATTTTTGCATTGCATGAGGATCTGTTCTCACCTTTTGTTTTTTCAAACTTAAATGGTTCCCTTGTTACATATGCTTTTGAATGTGATATGATATTCCAACTAATCAAGTTCATAGTAGCCATCCATAGCGTCATTCACATTAATTGACTAAGTGGTAGTTTGCTAATATAATATTAAAACTGCTAAACATCACACTCCCTTCATTTGTCTCAATATTCGTCCACCTATGTATAATTATATAATATTAATCAAAAGCAAAATTTAAAATATTAAATATTTTATATATATTAACTGAGCAAAAATCGGAACTTTCTAGCATTACTCATATAAAATTCCCAACATAATTGGATTATTAATCTGGTTTATGCTCCCTATGTCCAATTCCAAACTAAAAACACCCATACGTCCTTAGCCCTCCAGAATAATTGGCGGGCAATCCAAAGATCCAAACATCATGCAACGTGATTGGCGGAATTTATCCCCTTTGCAGTTTTTGTTATTTACATTTGAATTTTATTAAAACATTTCCAATAATATCCTATATGATACAATTCTAATTTTTATTATTTATTTAAATATTCTAAAATGGTTAAAATAACAAATGAAAATGAATTAAGATGGGTGTGATTTATTAAGAAAAAGGAAATAATTGACAAGGTTGTGGTGGATCTTAAGAATTGAACTGCTAAGATTTGCAAGACACAAGGATCTTATTTTCTTTTCTTTCTATTTTTCTTGAAAAAAAGCACTTTTAGGTGATTGAATTATGAGGTGAGGAAAGGGTGTGTAAAGAAGTTTACGAGTTCAGTAAAAAAGAACCTTGTTCAGAAAAACAAAGTTCAGTAAAGAACAAACAGATCACGTGCTTGCTCTCCATCATGTGTCAACAGAGATTACAGATTCTAAAAGACTCATCAGAAGAAGAAGCAGTGCTGTTTTTTCTGCTATACTTTTCTTGTCCTTTTCTTCATGTTTTTTTCTGCCTTAGCCTGACAATTTGGAGATGAGCTTTGAGAATCTCTCTCTTTCCCATTTCAGCTTTAGAGACAAGTCCCACTCCTCACCAACTTATCATGTCACCCCTCTCTCTACTATGCATTTTACTTTCAAAACTAATACCCTTTTTAATACTACTGCTACTAGTATAATATTTGAATTTTACATCCAAGCTTCCTTCATGCTTTTTATTATATGGAATTAATGATCATGACATTTTCACTAATCTTCATTCCTATCCTAATTTTTAATTGAATCAAAATATATTAATAGCTAATCTTATTTTATAAGCTCAAACTCAATTGAAACCACTTTTGTTTTTAGCAAGTCTGCTCTCACAATTTTTATATGTTATTTGTACCTTATAATTCAGTGGGATTTTATGATGTATATTTTATTTAATCATTGAATGTAGGATATGTATTTTAAATATTTTATATAGAAATAGAAAATATAAATATATATTTTGTCTAGTAATAAATATAACAGATAGCCAAGTTTTCTCATCTCCTCTCCTTCCAACCTTTGCAAACATACAGAAGTGCGTGGGCCGACTATTATTTCACATAAAGGCCCAAACCATATCTTAGCCTATTAACCGGTCCATGTACTAGGACTGGGTCGAGGTTGTTTTATAGTATAGTCCGACTTCGACCACTTGTTCCAGTTTTCACCCACCGTTTACAGCAGCGAGAAAACAAGAAGCAGCTGAAAGAAACGCAGCAAATTAGTAGAATTTTTATCTTAATCGCATTCGCTGTCCTTTTCTTGAGCATCCGTAGAGCTTATGCTCCTAACTGAATCCATTTTACTCCAATCAATTCTAAAAATCCGTGCACCAGAACCAAACAAGTTTTGTTTTGAGGCTAAAGATGCCTCTAAAATGTGGAGGGAAATACGAGACAGAGAATCGGGCAAAACCCGCCCTAATTCCTTCACAAACCGGGTTAAATCAAACCGGATCGCAAATCTCCAACTCTCTAACTACAAAGAAATCGTATCTCCTCACAGAGGAGCCATCAATTCTCTTCAGGTACATAAATATTGTTAAAAAAAAAGAAAGAAAGGAAGGGATTAATTAAACTCTCTTCGTCTATGTGTTTAGTCATTATATTACTTAGAAAGGAAATGCTTGACTGATGATAAAATCAGGTTGATTTGACAGAGGGAAGATATTTAATATCTGGTGCGTCAGACGCATCAGCTGCTGTTTTTGATGTTCAACGAGCTACGGATTTTGAAGATGAAGGCGTTATTGCTAAGCACAAGTGCTTATTTATAGTTGACAAGCAGCATGAAACGGCACATAAATATGCCGTTTCATCTGCTACCTGGTATCCTGTGGATACAGGACTGTTTGTTACAGGTTCTTATGATCATTATATTAAAGTATGGGATACTAACACCACTCAAGTATGTACTATCAACTCCATTTTTGTGCTCCTTTTATAATAATTATATTTGTTTTGTTTATTTATTTATTTTCTTACAAATATGATTAGGTAGTGGTGAATTTTAAACTGCCCGGAAAGGTTTATAGAACCGCCATGTCGCCTTTGGCGACATCTCACATGCTTATAGCTGCCGGTACTGAAGATGTTCAAGTTCGGCTTTGTGATATTGCTTCTGGTGCTTTTGCACACACGCTCTCTGGTCACCGTGGTATGCTTGTTGCCGATCTCTGCTGCAACCATTGCTGCTTTAGATCGATAATGATATTGGACATTGTTATTTTCTTTATGGCAGATGGTGTTATGACAGTGGAATGGTCTACGTCAAGTGAGTGGGTTCTGGTTACAGGAGGATGTGATGGTGCTATACGTTTTTGGGATATTAGACGTGCTGGATGTTTTCGTGTTTTAGATCAGTCTCAATCTCAGCTTGGGAGACGCCCCCCAGTCCTCCCACGTTCTGTTGCAAATAAGGTCTCTTTCTTGTGATCTTGTTTTCTCTCTTCTAAGTAGAACTTCACATATTGCAATGCATTTCATGCAGAGGCTGTTACTGTGAACTAAGATTTGTATGTCATAGTGACTTGGTAATGCATCAGCTTTTTCTTTTTCTTTGAAATTTTAGTTTAGCTGATTTGATTCCTTAAATCTATTTTTTCATACTTATCAAATTGCTTAGTTACAAATTTCTCTATCGGTGTAATATTCTTAGGTGAGAAATGTTTCAAGCATGCAGTTGAAAGTTGAAACATAATGTTCTGATGGTCATTATAACTATGGGCTGTCAACGTTCACTTAATCCTTTTTGCTTAACTTCTAGCTGTTGATTATCCCCACCCCCCAGGCACGGGTTGAATATCAATTTCCTGTGCGTTTCCTAATCTGTGAAATTTATTCAGGTTTCATCAAGAAGCTTATTGGCAGGTCAACATTTGTCATCAAAATCACGGGCACCACTGAAGAAATCAGCTACTGGGAATGGAAAAAAGCAGTCTCCCCTTGGTCGGACTCCAGTCAAGGGACCTGTCAGGCAGAGATTACATCCAGGAATGTTGTCTATTCAAGATCGTGCCACTGCTCATTATGGTGCTGTTACTGGTCTAAAAATAACTGAAGATGGAATGTATCTTCTAAGTGCAGGTTGAGTTCTTTTCATTAGCTTCTAAACTTAGATTGTACATGTGATGTGACAATATCCAATTTGAGCCCAAGGAAGCCTAACATTTTTAAATAAAGTGGCTTTGGGCTGCTTCTGCTTGACAATTCAGCAGGTCATATATTGATGCTATAAAAGTTATTCCAATCAAGAAGCATGTTCTTGGTGGTAGTATACAGAGAGCAATGTTGAAATAATGTTCTCACTAAAAACAAGTTATTACTTTTAGATTTTTGTTTAAATGCAGAAGGCATCTGCCTGAAAATTCTTGCAGTCAAATTAAAATATTAGAATACAAATCTTTGTAGTGAAGATTATTTTTTATTACACTCTTACATAGCATGTGCCAAAGATTAGCTGAATGTTTTTCTCAATGGATCTGATTTCAGAAGTTTTTGGAAATTATTTAAGACTTCTTTCTTCTTTGTTGAATGCTCCAGCCAATAAGTATTATTTCTTCCATTTCCAGAGAAGCAATTGTTTCTTCCATTTCTAGAGAAGCAATTGTTTTTGGAAATGATTTAAGACTTCTTTCTTCTTTCTTGACTGATTCTCTCTCTCTGTCTCCCCTTCTGGGATTCAGGATCAGATTCCAGAATGAGGCTGTGGGATCTTGAATCTGGCTGCAACACACTCGTGAACTTTGAAACAGTTCGCCTACAAACTAGCAAGGCAATTCAATTGGCCACAACCCAAGATTCATCCCTCGTTTTTGTTCCATGCATGACAGCTGTGAAAGTAGGATCTTTTCTGCACTTTAATTTTTGAATTTATTATTAGTGGTTAATCGAACAAGGATACAGTTCTATTGAAACCTTAACCCTTTTCTGTTGATTGCTAGGCGTTTGATCTTTGGTCGGGTATGACTTCCATGACATTTCGTGGCCATTATGAGTATGTGAACTGCTGCTGGTATAGTTCACAAGATCAGGTTCAATCTCATTCCTCAACATTTTTCTTCAAGGTTTTCTGAATTTCATATGAATTAGACAAGGTGAATGTCATATTATTACATTGTCAATTAGGCACTATCATGCAATTGGAGTTTTAAATCCCTTGCCTTACAGAATTCATGTTTCTCAGATAAGAAGTCAAGTTCAAATTCAGTTCCTGAGATCTGAATAATGTTCATTTGAAGGCAGAAAGAAAAGGCTTTTTTAGGTTCTGGGTTTCTACATAGGGAAAAAAGAGAAAAAAGGTTGTAGTGATACTTATGTTTAAAGCTAAATTGAAGTTGTTTCCTTATGGCCGTTGACAAAGTAAAGAACCATATGGAAAAATGGGACTGTGTTCCCAAAGTAAGCCTTTTCGGGAGGGGAGGGGGGGAGGGAGGTGGATTTTCTGTTCAATTTCTGGCATAATGATCTTAATGGATATTGGATAGAAGTTTGCTCCATTTCCCAAGTTTACATTGCTCAACTGTTTGACTGACTGATTCTTGTTACAGGAAATATACACAGGTGGTAATGATAGACAAATTCTAGTCTGGTGTCCACCCAGATTGATTGATATGGTAGACTCTTTTGTTAATGTATTTTCATTTTATTTTTTTAAATTTCACTTGTATGTATGTGCTGAGCAAATAGAAATTAAGCATTAGTAGCTGCAGATGGTTGCTTTTCTTATTGAACTTGGATATGGACATGTAGGAAACAGGGCCAGCTGAGGATCAGGATAACTGGAGTGATTGACATCTTCTGCTATATCAGTTTGTCCCAGGTATCTGAGCTATATTTTCTTTTGACATACTGTAACATGTACTATCCTTTTCCGCTTACTGTTTATTATTCTTTAATTTCGGTTAATCTATTTTAGCTTCAAGAGTATCTGATACTTACCTGTATCATGTATAAGTTTTTCTTCACGCCAACTGTAACTTATATTTTATTCATGAAATTATCAGTTTGCTTCCCTGTCTGTGACTGAGTTTCAACTGCACAGTTGGTCTGTTCGCTGGAACTCTTTGATATCCTCAAACTATGGGAAATCCAACAATGGTAATCCTATCAGGGCACATAAAACCAGAGCAGAATCTTATTCCAGATTTGTTTCAATCAGTCCCATAGTTGAGCATTGATGAAACTTCCTTAAATCTAAATCATCCCCTTCCAAACTGACCTACAGTGTCTAATAAACAGTTTTTCTTGAAATGACATTGCCCATAAGATTCCACACCTATTCTACCAACTACATTTGGATTAAATATAGATGCACAATCTAGTTCAATTATTGAATTTAGGAAGTCCAGCAAAATCCAAAATGACTGAATATGACAAAGTGGACTAGGGAATTCTGTCAGTCCTCATTTTTTCATTAATGTAGCAAGTAGGAGTGATATCCAAACGTCCAAAGATTGAGAGACTGCTCTAACATCTCTCTTATCTCTCAAAGGAAACTGCTGACAAAAGGGGGGCACCACTTCCTTTCTTCTGCAGTAGCTTTGTATATTTAATAGTCAAATTTTAAATATGGGAAGGCTTAAAAAGAAAAAAAAGAAAAAGAAAAAAGAAAAAAGAAAATACAGTGTCAAATACTGGTAAACATTAAGAAAATACCAGATCATTCATTTTTCTGTTTCAAAAGAACCGAATAGATTCAGAGCAACTCTAGATGGTGACTAGAATACAAAGAAACAAATCCAATTTCTAGCTTTCTTAACTGCATATATATATCATCAGTTTTCTTCTTTTGACATAAATTCAGGCAGCAGATAATATAGATTACAGACAGCTACATCCTAGATGGGTTGATTGGTTATAACCAATGACTCTTGATCACCCAGGCTTTAATCTTGCAGAAGGGATCTCTTTAAGAATTTCTGACACAGGACTGTACCTTGAAAAAACAAAATAGGATAATCTGAATGTGCCTTTTTATCACTATCTGTCATGACTGAGAACCCGAAACCTTTTATCCATGTCTCAAGAGTGCTGAAGGCAGCAGGCAGAACTAACTTCTCCACACCCAAGTTCAGAAGTTGTCTCTCAAGCTCATTCATCAACACCCTGCACATTCCCAGTCTTCGATATTGAAACTTGGTAGCGACAAAGGGTACCTCAGCCACCTTATCTCCAAAGACGCGCACATTAGCAGCAGTTGTTAATTCATTATTCCTTTCTAGAAGAACTGTGTAAAATCCTAGGAAGTTCAAGCGATTTAGGTTAGATCCACTACTAAAGATCACATCTTCAACAAGATCTTTACCCGTGAAGGCATCTTTAGCTGGTTCAAAGCACTCATGCATCACTTCAAGAGCAAGCTTCAGTTTGCTGTTGTTAGCTGATAAGACCTCAAGATCAAAACAATCAGGCTCCACTCGTTTCAGCAATGTCCAAGTGAGATTATCTGTGCCAACTGGTACTGATTTTCCCAAAAGATGTTGGAGCCCTGAGAATACATATTCGCACTTATCACTGCAAAACCAACTATAACAGGTACTTTTCCTTTCTAACTTGATTAGTCCTCTACTCCTTGCACATGCAACATGAAATTTACGTGGGCATTGGTCACAACTGAGAATGAAACCATCTTGCTGAACATCATTGTCTAGTAATTTGTTTTGGCCGCAAATGTTGCAACAGCAGAATGGGCAGAACCATTCCCCATCAGGAACTTCCTTCAGACCAAGGCAATCTTTATGGAAGGCTGATGGACATCGATCACATAAAACTAAATCACCTCCATAATAGCAAAACGAACATATGTTATCGCTATCAACATTATTGCTGTGTCCTACCTTCTTCCTCCTAGTAGTCTTACTATCAGGATTTCCTGTGATTCTCTCCCTTTTACCCTCACTTGGCAGTTCCTCCTTAGGGTTCTTCGTCTTATGAATTCTTGTGATTCTCCCCCTTTTACCCTCACCTGCCAGTTCCTCCTGACAATCAGTCAATGTTCTGCCATCATATAATATAATATTTGCAGATGGCCTGTGTCTTGTGCTACCAGCATGAACTTCAAATTCTGAGAGGGCAAAAATCTTCTGACAACAATCGCATTCAATTCCATAACGAGTTATCCTCCCTTCTGTCAATTTAGGACGAATCTTGACAGGACGGTAATACACTTTTGCTCCCTCTACCACTACATTATTGTCAATTAAACAAGACAAAATGGTATTATTAGGATTGCGATTTGAAGAACTCATCTTCTCAACTCTTTTGCTCGGTTCTTGTACTAAGGTGGGTTGCTTGCCTGTCAGGTCATCTCTTAATTTCTTTGGTCTTCCCCTTTTCGGCTTTGCAGGGCTCACATTGTGATCGTTTTCCCTTTGATAATTTTGGAAAATTACTCTCTTAGTTTTCCTCATATTTGCACCTTATCAATGACACTTTACGGGTCTTCTTGCGAACTGCTATACGATCTGACTGGAGTAGTAACCAGGTAAACACTGCAGAAGCTGCTGAAAAAATAACAATGAGGAATCCTAACGAGTGTAGTATAAATGGAGGCGGCGGTTACTTCCTAGTTTGACTCGGACTGTACCCGAAAAGAAAAAGAAAAATTAAAAAAAATCCTCCTACAGAAATTAGGATAGTTAAGTTTTATTGAATGTCACCGATGTAATAATAAAATGGATTGGGCCTGTTCATAACATCACATCTTTGAAGCCTCAGAATAATTAAACTAAGAAATTTACCCCAAACCAAAAGTAAATTTAAAATTAAGGGAACATCCTAAAATTAATAAAAAAATATTTTTTTTTTTACTCTGTAATCTTTTTTAGAATACTGTTTTTTTTTTAAATATGGTGTGGTTATTTTTTGGTTGTTTTTATTCCTTTTTATCAAAAAAATTAAAAAAAAAAAACTAAAAAAAAAAAAATTAATTCTGTATTAAAAAATTATACTTTTGATATTTTCACACATTAAAAATGAAAAATAAATTTATACTGTATTTTGACAAAAATATAGATATTTTTTTATTTTTCTTAAAATTAATTTTTGGAGATGATGTGGGAATTTTTATCTTTAATTAAAAATACTATTATTTTTTTTATATCAGTTTAATTCTAAAGAAAACTTACAATTGTTAGTAATAGCCAATGAATCCTAAAATATTTAGTTGTTAATCTTAATTATGAGAAATTAACTTAATTTTATATCTCTAGTTTTAAAAATATATCCTTTTAGTACTGTAAATAGTGAGAAATTATTATATATTACACCCCCATATACAGTCTATAAATTCTCACAAAAACTAAAAATAAGATCAGAAAAAGATTTTATAAAAATAAAATATTTTAATCTTGTTTCTTGGTATATTACGCATGTGTTCATTAGAGAAACAACTAGAATGATCCCATGTTTAACAACTTAAAACGATGTAAATGATAGATGCTAAAATTGTTTTGCCTATATTTTTTCCTATTTCACAATCAAGTTTGGTATTGTAATTGCAATGCATTGTAATAGTTCATTTTCCCAGGGCCAATAAATTGTCAACCTCTTTACTATAAGATTCACGAGAGGAATATTACCCTTTTTTGCAGTATGGTCATAAATATTCAAACCCTATCAATTTGCAATGAAGTAAATTGCGGTAGACAATTCAAATTGGGAAATTTCAATAAGTTTTTTTAATAAAATATGTGAATTTTTATTTAAATTTATCTTGTAGTCAGCTAAAAGAAATTCAAAATATGTCGTCATTTAATGTTTAGATTTCCTACGTCCTAATTCATTACTTTATTACAAAATAAACATGATTTATATAAAATGGTTAGTTCTATCCGAGAAGGTTATTTCAATTGGCAGTCTTTAGTTGGTTCGATCATTCTGAGGAACACTTCAAGATATATTTCTAAATACCCATTGCCAATATAATGTATGCACTCTTAAGATTTGCCATAGAGAAAACAGTCGGTGCAAATGTCCCAAAAAAATATAATAGAGCGGTATAAATAATATATATGTATATAGGATTCTAACTTACTCATATGACCATGTGAAGCTAACAAGGAAACAGTAAAATATCTAATAAACTCTTTCATTAGTCAATGCAGATTTTTGGGCTCTTGTATTCCTGAGAGCCAATGCAATCTTATATGGGTGGCTCTATTCATTTAGTTAACACACATGTAATGTAATGTAAGTTGCATCTAAAAAATGATAAAAGCCTCTTACTTGCATTTATTTATTTCTCTTCTTCTACCTATACTATCCACAACACAATGTTTCACTTGCAAAAACTTACCATTAATATCAAAGCAACAACCAGTAGCTCTCACCAATCTGTCAGCCCCCACTCCCCAGCCAGCTTCCCGGAGATGGATTCTCGGATCTGGAGCCGGCTCCCGGAGGAGATTCTTGATCTTGTGCTATCTTTCTTGCCTCTTAAAACATTCTTGAATCTCAGATCAACTTGTAAGCACTTTAGTTCTCTTATATTTTCTCCTCCTTTTATGTCTAAACACAATTCTTCTGGTTCTCCTTTCTCTTCGTTTCTTTTACTTTCTCATCCTCAGTTTCACCATCGTTACTCTATTTATGATTCTATGCTTGGCACTTGGCGCAACTTAACTTTATCGCTCTCTTTTTTGCTACCTTGTTCTGCTGTTAATACTATTACACAATCTTGCACTCTTCTCTCATCTTCCCATGGCCTATTTTGCTTTTCTCTTCCCAGTTCAGGTTCTTTTATTGTTTGCAATTTCTTGGCTAAATCTTCAAGGCTTATTGAATTCCCAAGTTACCCTTTTTCTTTTGAGTCCGTCACTTTTGTTTCAACACCATCTGGTTACAAAATATTTGTATTTTGCTCCAAGTTTTCGTCAATTTCAGCTTTTGTTTATGATTCAAGAGTCCTTTCTTGGCAAACATTTGATGGTCTTGAGCCAATTATAAGTGACAATTGTCATCAAGAAGGTGTTTTCTTTAATGGGTTATTGTATTTTACTACTCCAGAGCCATTTTCAGTAGTGTGCCTTGATTTGGAGAGCAGAAAGTGGAAGAGATTTAGCAATGAATTGCCAGGAGAGCTTACTTTTGTTAGGTTGGTGAGTGATGGTGAAGGGAAATTGTATCTAATTGGTGGGATTGGAAGAAATGGGATTTCAAAGACGATGAAATTATGGGAATTGGGTGATGGAGGGATATGGAAGGAAGTTGAGAGTTTACCGGAAATGATGTGTAGAAAATTTGTGTCAGTTTGCTATCATAATTATGAGCATGTTTATTGCTTTTGGCATCAAGGGATGATCTGTATTTGCTGCTATACCTGGCCAGAAATATTGTATTACAAGGTATCAAGAAAGACATGGCATTGGCTGCCTAAATCCCCTTCATTGCCTGATAAATGGAGCTGTGGATTCAGGTGGTTTTCTCTTGTTCCAGAGTTGTATGCTTTAGTTTGAGGAATGTTGTTTTTCCAGTCTTCTGGTCTAATTCTGCATCTTTCAGTTTTTCTTTCTTGTTTTTATTGTCTTTTTCTTTTTCCTTCCTCTTTTTCTTTTGTATGTCTAATAAGTTAGCAGCTTAGATACATATCAAAGTATGCCTTCTTTGCATTTACTTTTTGTTCGTAAATATTAAGAATTTTTTGGATCGGTATTGCTATGACTTGCTGTTATCGACACTATCAAAGTTCATGAAAACCCAAGTAGTATAAAGAAAGAACTAAAATGCAATAGTTTTGACCAATTCTCATGAAATTTCATTGCTTGATAAAATATTGTATCATCAGCTTACTCCAGAGCGGTAGATTTACAGTTCCAACTGCCAGCTTGAGAAGATAAAGTTTACATATCAGTGTCTCTTAAAACCTTGCACACCATGAAGTTGCTTAAAGTCAAATGAGGAATTGTGCTTCCTTTCTTCTTTATAATTCTAGAAAATATAAAAGATAATGCTTTGGTCGTTTTCTGCAATATCAGAACAAGTGGGTAGTTCCATTCTTGCACTCACATCACATGTGGCAATACCATAAGAATTTAATAATCCTTGAAAACTGAATTGGGTGTTCCCTACTTCTAATTCAGACGTTATGTCTATGGTGTTTCTTCTTTTAAATACCTTCTTCTTCTTCTTTTTTTTAAAAAAAAAAAAGAATTATGATTATAATCTTGGTGTTTCTTTGGTACAGTCCAGCCATGGAAATATCTAAACTCGAAGGCATCTAGATATTAAGAAAATTCAAAGATACATTTCTTTTATTTTTCCTTTATTATCAAACGCAATGTCCTAGTCTCCTTTATTTTTGGACTGGTGCAACCGTTCAAAATGGTAGACCACTAACAGAGTATTCTGGGTGAAGCTTCAAAACATTTTTTTTTTAATGACAATTTATTAATGATTTCTACTTTGGTTTTGAAAAGGACTATATTAGATAAGAAATTGTTTATCTTTTTCTTCTTGTGTTGGCCAATCAATGACTTCTTCCAAACAGCAAGTTGCATTGATTTATGCATTTAAGAAAGCAATATTCATTTCATACTCTTCTAATCTCTAAGTTAACGTCTTTACAAGGCATTATGAGAAGAAAAAGTTGATGATCCACTTTTTTATTTAAATTACCTTGTGCGGTTGGTCTTTCTAGAAAAAATAAAATTAATTAAAAGAAAACTAATGGGATTATTTTGTTTTAAAGTTTTAAATGTTATAATTTAATAAATATTTGAGTATTAGATTTTATTTAATATTTAATTTCTCTGAAAAAATAATAATAGTTAGGAATAAAGTACCTCAATATCTTATTACAATATACAAATAAGATTAAAATAATAAAATAACAAAATAAAATATAATTTATTTTTATTTATAATTCATTCAAATTAAAATTGAGCTTTTTTAAATTATGTAAAATTACTTATATGAAATATTATTATAAAAAAATTTTACTGTATAAAAAAATAATAATCTCTTAAATATATAAATCTAAAAAAAATAAATAAAATAAATAAAATAAAAAGAAAAGACTAATGAATTTACATTTGACGACGACAGCTTAAATAGAAGTACTATCACGTAAAATTACCATAAAATATTAGTAAAAGAGTCCTGCAGCAAGTCAACAACTAAAGTAAAATCAATGTAATTTTCGAAGGGAGATTTTTCATATTATCATATATTCTCTTCGGCAAATTGAAGGTCCTATTTCAATTATTATCCACAAGCAAATTAAGTTAAATTTACTTCTGATTCAGAATCTTCACATTTGGTAAAGCAGGAAATTTCTCACAAAATTTATTTATTTTATTTTAGTTTAAATAATTTAATTTAGTATATTTTTTTATAAAATATATAATTAATTTGAGTTAGATATAAATAGATTAAAATATCTATAAATTTAGAAAAGAGTTAAAATTGAAATGAGTGATGAGATTGTGTTGAAATTGGACATTCAAACCTTCCAGGAAATACACTTATAATTTGTCTTTATGCCTAACGATACGGGCTTGTTGGACATTTGAGCACCAAGACTCGTCATGAATTGTGTGATACCGTTCTTGGAAGTTGGAACAGTACCACCTGCCACTTTCTTAACGGCAGCGTTATGTTTCTTCTTCTTCTTCTTTTTCTGGGACAAAGGAAATTCACTTCTAAGGAACAGAACTTACAATAGCAGAGAATTCAGGGGGAGGATTGGTTGACGATACAAGGGGGAGACTCTCTGAAGCAAACTTAGAGACGAGCCATCTGGCTGCATTGCCTCTCAGCTAAATCACAAATAATTCCTCCACATTTTGATTTTCTTTAGAATTTCCTTCTGTAATGTAACAATTCAATTATATCATCTCCTTCTAAAATGTAATCTCACCTTACTACCAACTTAAACCACCGAATATTTTATTTATCATTTCACCTTCAATACTGTATTACATTCTCATCTTTTCTCAAGTTCAATTAAAAGTTTAGAATCATTATATAATTTACTAACATTGAAAATTTGATTAGATAAAGAATTAAATAGCAAAGATGTGGTAGAACAGATAAACAAGAAAAGAGCTAAAATAATTTTCTTAGGAAAAATCAATAAGTAAACATGAATTGCAACTATGAAAAGAAAAGTAAGAATCATTGCATTTACGCTTTTTGTTTTTATTTAGGTAATACACAAAATTTCAGCAAGAGAAAAAGACATGTAACTTCATTTAGCACGAAAAAAATATTAAATAAAATATATTACTTCTATTTATTACAAATGAAAATATTACACGATTAAAATTGAAAATTTATGAAATCACGTGATTTCTTTTACATTTTTCGTAAGACACAAAAAGAAGAAGAAAATGTATGCGTAACAATTTTAATACCTGTATTATAACAACAATTAATAAAAGATAACAACGAAAGTTTTTTATGACAGTTCAAATATTTAATTGAGGGAAGCTACTGGGGGAAGCATCACACCAAGTTTCTTTTGGCTCTCACTATAAACTTTTTACAAAAGAATTTATTGGCAGTGGTCCCCTGGTGTTAGAGAAGGATTTTTTGGCATCAAGAGAAAGTATGTCTTGGGCATTAAAATATGGGTGGCACTAATCAGGTAATATTTGAAGGTGAATGAAGCTGTTTTAAGTCCATATTTATCTTCATTTCGTTTGTATTTGTACCTAGGAACCTTAACCAGCAGGCACCTGCAATACCCAAAACAGGCTAATGCCTAATTTTGCTTCCGTAGTTTGTATCCTCTTAGCCATATGGCTTTACCTGTGGTATAAACTGTTGCTTTATTTATCAATATATACATCTTCTATTTTAAAAAAGTCATTTAACTATTTGCTTTGGCAATGTCAATGTCATTAATATTTGTTTTCACGTCAGAGATGATTAGCAACCTTGACAACCATAAGTCGCAGAGCAAATGAAATAGAGATCCACAAAGCTAAGGATGTGTCAAATCTGACAGTCATTTGATTGAATTCATAAATAAGACGAGAGCAATTCTGTCAATGCACATTTTCTAGAAATCAAAATAAGAAAGTACTATCCAAAAGTAATTTGAGAAATAATGTCTTATATCAAAATACCTAAATCTTATTGAGATAAGAACATCAAGAGAAGCTATAAAAAGAACAAAAAATTTGGTTGCATCTTTCCTGTCGGTTTTCAAGTATAACTGTATTATCCATCAAGGCTTCAGAGAGAGTGCTAACCCAAATTTGGGATTCTTTTGCAAGTTTTTGGTGTCGAAAGAACCAGAAAGTGTCAGTAAGGACTTAGGGTTGATCTCGTGCTGTAGAAGAGCTCCAAGATTGCCATGGTTGTTGAGCTTCGCCTTCAGTACTGTTTGAGGATCAACCACATAGGAACATGCAACTGTCAATGTATTCTCATTTGTTGAGAACTTTCGACTGATCATCCCCCCAAAAGTGCCTTTATTCAAAAGATCCAGGTGATGCAAATACGATACCTGAATTGAATCTCCTTTATCAGCCCTAAAGGAAATGAAAGAAAACAATTAGTGATTTCTTGTTTTAACCATGAACCATGCATATCATATGCTATTTAGTTTCACGGTGCTTCCATTTCATTCTTTAAAAATATACATGTCATTCTGCTTGCTGCAGAAGCATTCGCACATTATAAACAACACTGTAAAAGAAAGGCATATGAAACATCCACAAAAAACCATCTCTACTAATTTATCCAACATCTGAAGACAAGAACTCATCCCAACCATGAATTCCACCTTTTGAGCTATATTATCTTCCTTTTCTCCTCATTTCAAGCACATCTAAATTAATGACTGCAAATTATGGGGACTTACAGAATAACTGAGGCATTAGAATCTGCTGTTGAGTAGCGCACACCAGCATTGTACTTTGGAAATTCGCCAGTAGCTGTTGTATAGGATGTCTCTGCACCAAAGGCAATTGTAGGAGTGCCAATAGTTGCAGAGACATCAACAACAGGAGAATGGTTCAATCCGGCAGCTGCAGTGATACCAGCGTGTTCATGGAAATATTGTACCTCCAACTGTGATAGAAAGAATAGACAGACATCAGTACTGTTAACAGTTTGTTGTATAGCAGATAAATGTCCAACTTAAATAATGAGACATTCCATACCTTGCCAGAATTGTAATCAGGCAGTTTAACAGAAGCTATAACTTTTGTGGATGATGGAAGTTCTGTTGCTGTAAGGGTAGCTAGGATCTGCTCAAAATTCATAAGCATACTTTTGTTAGAAAACAGATGGCAGGCAGCTTTGGATTTTGGGAAAAGAAATAAAATCTGAGTTGTTACATTTGATTCTGTGTTGATTTTGATGTCAAGCGAGCCATTCTTGAATTTCAGTTGTGTTGCCACATCCCCAGAGGACAGGCCTCCCTTTGTGTACAAACTTGATGTGATACCCTGAAGAGAAAAGATGTGACCTTAGTAACCTCAGTTTATATAAAATGCAAGGCCAGATACTCAAGGATCATGCAGCTTAAGGGCAACTGCACATTTCCTAGCAAGTAGCAACAATGCCTTTGAGACACATAAATAAAATGTGAGAAGGAAAATGTACTCTTAAGAAAAATGTTATTAGGCCAAAGAAGAAACTCCAATGAGAATTTATTATTAACACATGATTCACAAATGACTTTGACTAAATACTGTTTAGTATTTTGCAAAAGCTAATGCAAGGGCATCCTTTTTCTCTTGTTCACATTATCATACAATCGAAGCCAAATAAACAATTTCCTAGAATTTCATTGCAACATTGTGGTAAATTGCTGAATAATTTGTCCATTTTATCCCTGGAAGCACCAATTCTGTTAAGTACCACCCTTTTCTACCAATCTGCTACACTCTATTACAGAGTCAACATATCTCCTCTCTAATCTTCGACTTGCATTTTTTTTACTATCTGTCATCTTCCTCTCATACTTTATGTTTACTTGCACAAGGAACGCACTGTTGTCCTAAGTACTAGGTTCTAAATCTTGACTGACCATGTTATTTCATCTATTTCAAACTCATCAGTTTGGAACGTGACAATTTTATTCGTTGCAAAGCTACGATTTGCTGAAAACTCATACTTCAGTACCAAAATTTCCAGGATTATCTTCTCCAGTATTCAAAACGAAGCAGTAAATTGGTGCTAATAAGTAATTTAGTTGCTAAGCACTAACGCATCCCAATAAGTTCTTAAATAAACTCACCTACTTTTGCCGCAATTCTCGGTTTACGCTAGATCAACAAATGTAATGAAGTTACATATCCACAGATCTAGGTCTATGACATGAAAGTTAATAATCTTAAATAGAACAAAGTCCGACAGCAAGCAATCTAACTATTTAAGTCGAGTTCAGTTCTTATTCTTAAAAATCAATTCCAGCTATTAAAAAAGTTTATATACAGCAGTAACAAAAAAGAATAAAAAAGGGAAAGAGAATGAACCATACTCCAGAAGCGAAGGAAGAAGAAACGGCTATCTTATGATCGGTACTGTAGTCCTTGTTTAGTAAATCTGGAAAGTTGAAAGAGAAGCGTTCAATATAAGAGACTACTTGATATACAGATAAAGAAGAATAATTATGGACAGTGAAATTAAGCTGTACCTCCTGCTTTCTTGCCGAAATCAGAGAATAATCCAGGTCCTTTGCTCATGGTGTGCGAGTGTATGATTGCTGAGAGAGAGAGCCTCCGTAGCAGAACGCAGAAATAGGATTAGGGGTTTTAGCAGAGGTTTATTAATATCTCTTTCTGTCTTGACTTGCTGCTATTCACCACTTTAAAGATTAAGGGCCTGGTGGCTTCGGCAGGTCAATCCAACTCATAGCTTGTAAACCGAGTGGTGGTGAAATGTTATTAGTTATTATTGTCTAAATAACTATTTGAAAATATTATTTATTTTTAAATAATAATTTATATTATTATTTTTAGTGGTATATATATATATATATATATATATATATATATATATGCATTAATAATAGTAGCATATAAAAGTAGCTAGAAATTTTATTATTAATTTACTTTAATTTGATTATACTGATTATTAAAAACAACCTTTGTAAATATTTTTATGCTACAAATGAGAAATCTATAATCATAAACGTTATATATATTTTGGATATATGATTTTAATTTTAGAATAATAATTATTTATTATAAATTATATGAAATTGATTTAATACTAATTATTTTTAGTAAGGGTGATATAATCTAAATAAATAAAATAATTAAAGTAAATAATAACAAAAAATAGATTTTCTAATTTGTTAAAAACCTCATATTTTTATTATCATAAAAAATGTTATTTAGCATTTATAGAAGAGATAAGCGTGTCCAATTCAATATATTTTCTATTTAGCTCATTTATTTATCAGAATTTTTTATTTGTTCAGTAGTACCTAAGTCTATATAAACTTGAAAAATGATTTCCAGAGTTGAATTTGTAGCTTATATAACTGTAACAACCAAATGAGATAGGAGTTTCCACGTCATCACCAATAATAATAATAATAATAATAATAAGAACAACAGCAGCTTATAATCCATTTAATACTCCAAAGTCATTAAGTTAAAGCTTCAATTGCTTGAGAACTAGTCAGCAATGCAGGAACCCACATGCTTCGTAGTCGGGAGAACAAGAGAATCTTCGTTATTTTGATATATTGTTTCAAGAGGATGGATGCCCAGATTGAAATTATTCATAAACTACTTGAAGATTATTATTATTATTGAATGAGTTAATAAATAAATAAATAAAATGTGGGAAGTGGGACGTTTATTGAGGTAGTCCAAACGTCCATTACTAATAAATTTAGGTACATTAAGTTCAAATTGTTTGTATATTGATATATCAACTTCCACATGAAAGATGACCTCCGGATCTGACCTAGCCATATCAGCAATCATTTGTTTTAAATACAGTGGGATAAAATTATTGTGGTCCGCAATACAATTTCTTTGCTACCGTCTACATCATCAAATTTCCATAAAACAACCAAAAAGAAAGTGTTTAAATATATTACTTTTCTCTTGTTGGTTAACGCAATTTGTTGTTTATTTATTTCATCTAATTAACTATATATCTATAAATTATTTTACTCTGAAATGGAAAGAGACCGATAAATTACTAATCTTTCATTGTCTAAACTCAATCAAACTTCATTTACTAAAGCAAGAAGTTGCTCACGACATGGATAAAAAAACACTTGGATACGGGATATCCTGATTTTGGTAACCATAACTATACACAATTATACTCAACACCAAAATCCCACATTGTGAATTAACTTATTTACATCAATCTACTGATCTATGAACATAATGACCATATATATATATATATGCTACAATGTCGCATCAAAAAGCTCTACCTCGTCTCTTTTTCTTTTAACCTAAGAGGATCATACACTGCATCAAAACTTTCACAGAAACAAAGACAAAAGAAAAAAAGGAACCAGATGCTTGGGGGTGGTTTTGGTCTCTGGGTTGGCCGGGCCCCCATATGCTTTCTCTTCTATTTTACAATTTGCTTGTAAATTGGGACTGTTTTATTATCTCCCCTATACCTCTCGATTTATTCTTCATCTCCTCCTCCTTATGTGCAATTATAAGTGATTTAATTAGACACATTCTTCTCCAGTGGTTATATATTTTTTCTCTTCCTATTTTCTCATTTAAAGTATTGAGTTAATAGATTATGGTAGACTTTAAGAATGCTTCAACTTCTTACAAACTATCATTTTAATAGAAATTTCGTTTATTCTTTTCTTAGCTTATTATTTAAAAACTGCATATATAGTTGTGGTTTGAATATATTTAAGCTAGATTTGAATCGTTTGGTTGTGAACAAGATAAATCTTTAGAGATGATGAAGGGACAACTTCGATTTTATCTTCCCCTCTTACTAGGGTCAAATGTGTCCTAATTGTATTATTCTCTGCCATAATTGTTGTAATCTTTTATGGATCTTTTTGTTGTCTTTTGCAATCTTTAGGCCACCGGTTCAATTAGTGAAATTATGCCCTTTCTTTTTTCTTCTCCAAAACTCTATTCTCTCTCTAAATAAAGTTAAATAATTGTTATAGTTTGACAATCATCAATCCTGGAATAACAAACAATAACTAAAAGAATAAATCTTCTTTTGAAAAGAAAGATAGCCACCAAAATATTCTAATAATTGTCAAGACACGCACTGTTTAACACAGGGATGTAGCCCGCCCAACTAACCTGGATCCACTCCATGTCGGTCTACGGCGTGTAGGGCCTCTAGGCTTCTAACCCTTACTGCTGGCCTGCCTTGGCCAATAAGCGCGGCAGAAAAGATTCATATCCAATTAATTAATTAAATTCCAGCACTAATTTTATTTAATACGGTTAGGATTATTTTAATTTAACAGCTAATACCATAATTCATTATTTAATATGAGTCAAATTTAATTAATGGTAACTTTACAAAAATTTAATAAGTCACATAAAAATATAATATTAATAAAAATATAAAGTGATTAACTTGATTACATCACAAATGGGTATTAATTTTATAATGTCTTTAGAGCATTTAAGAATTTCAATATGATACAAATCGATGGTGTCATTATTATTAATAATAATTCTTTATCAGTTGGGTTAAGATATTGTGTTGGTTTTTTGTCGGGTATAAGTATTTTGCTTTAATATATGATATTAATTAGTTATTTGTGGCACTATAAGTCGTTTAAAATTACATGAATTGTACTACATATTATTTGGAGTTGTTTTATTATTTATTTGTCTTATCAGTTGACTATATTTATTTTATCTCCCTCCATATGCATGTTTCTTTTATTCCTATGCTATAAATAACACATGAATGTCTTTTTTTGTGCAAATAAACTTAGTTGATATGATTTATGAATGTAATTCTTTTGACGTTTATTGAGTTCTCTGTATAAAAAGGTTTTCCTTTTTTTTTTTTTTTTTTGTTAGATGTTTGATGATATCTTTCTCTTTATTTGTCAACCAATTAATAATGTTGTATAATCGTTTTAATTTATAAGCTTCCGGAATTCTCAAAGGTTGAATAAAATAATTATGTAAACAATTTACATATCTTTCTTACGACAAATGTATGTAAGTAGTAAGTTTTGAATAGCTTCTATTATTATTTGCAGTATGATATTTTTTTGGCAACTAATTCAAACTTTTTTTTTTTTCGTTGTTGAACATACAGATTTTAAAAAATTAACCGAAGAATTTATTTTTTTTGAATCAAACGGAAAATATTTTTAAGCAAATATATTTTTCTAATTCTTTATTATTTATTTTATAGTATAATGATAATTTAAAGTAAATTTTATTATTTTGTGTTATATATATAATTTATTTTATGCACAACTAACTGTTTAGCTTTCCATGTAAGTTTGTATTAGTTAAAAAAATAAAATAATATATATTTAATTATTTTATTTTTTATGCTCTAAAGTGTTAAAAGAAATAGATCAAATGACCAAATATAGTTCAACTATATATTTTATCTGTCTTAAAATAATAGTACTTTTTTAATTACATACAAATTAAGAAATATAGATTTTTAATTAACATTATGAATCTTTATGAAAATTTGTTAATAATATTTTAATTGGACTTTTAGTTATAATTTCAGAAAATAATATTTGTATGTAATAATATCTAAACTAATTAATTTTGTCAACAATCTATTGTACTAATAAAAAGATAGATTATAATTTAAAATAAAATAAAAAAGAGTTAGAAGGAATAAGTATATGTAATCTTAACTTGTATTCATATATAGCGACTTGGAAAATTCGCACTCAATTAAGTTACGAACTTTAAATAATAAATCAGTGGCGTGGTCTGATCTGTTTTGATGCCTTATGATTGATGAAAAGCATGTGCATCACACTATCACAGTCAACACCACGCAAAAAAAGAACTTCAGAGAATAGTGACGTGGCACAAAATAAAGCACGCAAACCAACCTAATATACCATACAACAACACTGAATTACACCCACCCATTATTCCTCTAACTAAAGAAAAGAAATATTTAATAAACCGGAAAAAGAAGCCCCCAAATCACAACGTAGGGCGGAGTTAAGAAGAAGAAGAGCAAATAAGAAAGGTTCTTCTCAACATCGAAAACCCTTTTCATCGAATAGCGAACCTTCCCCGCACGCGTTTAAAGAGACCATTCGCACGTGCTCACACCCGACTAGGATTTGGTACGGTCAAAACCTGCACGTGCCAGCCCATCTCCCAATAAACTCACGCACTCTTGTCCAGGTGTTCTCTTTCCCTGCCTCGTTATATCCCTCTCTATAAAGCATAAACCACTGCCTTCTCTCTTCCCTTCCACTTTAACTAAACTCAGCTTATTATTATTCCCCTCTTGAATTTTCCCAATTCGGATCTTCCTACCCGATTCCAAATCCGAAATACTTTTTTCTTAAAAAAGAAAAATAGATGCAGTGATAATGGAGATGGAAACTCGAGCAAGTTTCACTTACATGGGAAGGAGCTTTGGCAACACGAGTGTTAACGATGATTCTTCTGCTTTTAGCGATTGCAACAGCGACAGATCCGGAGAGTTCCCTACGGCGTCGTCTGAGAGTAGGCGATTATTAATAGCTTGCGCAGCGGAGAATTCTGACGATTTTATCCGCCAGCTTGTATTGGATCTCGAATCATGTTCTATCGACGAGCAAAAACAAGCGGCCATGGAGATTAGACTCCTCGCCAAGAATAAACCAGAGAATCGTCTCAAAATTGTTAAAGCAGGCGCGCTTAAGCCTTTGATTTCATTAATATCCTGTTCGGATTCTCAGCTTCAAGAATACGGTGTCACAGCAATTTTGAATTTATCTTTATGTGATGAGAATAAAGAAGTGATTGCTTCGTCAGGAGCGATTAAGCCATTAGTTAGGGCTTTAAAAACAGGGACATCAACTGCTAAAGAAAACGCAGCATGTGCTTTGCTACGTCTCTCACAAGTAGAAGAAAACAAAGTCGCAATCGGACGATCAGGGTCGATTCCGCTTTTAGTGAACTTACTCGAGACCGGAGGATTTCGCGGGAAAAAAGATGCAGCAACAGCTTTATATTCGTTATGTTCGGTGAAAGAAAATAAGATGAGGGCCGTCCAAGCTGGGATCATGAAACCATTAGTGGAATTAATGGCTGATTTTGAGTCAAACATGGTTGATAAGTCAGCGTTTGTTTTGAGTCTTCTGGTTTCGGTTACGGAAGCGAGAACGGCGTTAGTCGAGGAAGGAGGGATACCGGTTCTGGTAGAGATAATCGAGGTTGGTTCTCAAAGGCAAAAAGAGATTGCTGTTGCTATTTTATTGCAGATTTGTGAGGATAATTTAATGCGTCGTGCTATGGTGGTTCGTGAAGGTGCGATTCCTCCTTTGATTGCTTTGTCACAGTCCGGTACCAATCGCGCCAAACAAAAGGTAAATGCCACGTCTAATTTCCGGTCATAAAAAGGGTCTAAAAGTTGCTGATGTGGAACGGGTATCTAGGGGAAAAAAATTTACCTTATATTTTATAATTACTGTGCTTTTCCGGTCTTTTTTTTTTTAATATTGAAAATTTCCTTAATTTATATCTGCTTTTAAGGAAGGAGACATCTTCTCATCTCGAAATCAATGTTTTCTTGTTTGCCTTTTTCTATTTATGTTTTTGTGGTTTTAGAGCGGCAAGAATGCATTGATTGGCCACTCTTTAACTTTCCTTTTTAGTGAGAAAGCAAATAAATGTTCCATTTAACTTGGACTTTCCCTTTTTCATCTGAAATGGGCAAGTGCAGTCCTTTTCAGTTTTCTCACATCGTATAGTAATTATTATGTTATACCAGGTCTTAACAGATGAAGGATTTTGAGTAAGAGCGTTCTTATTCTTTTTTTAATTTATTAAATGATGTATTGTACCAAGTCTTAACCAATGAAGGGTCTTGGGGATTTTTTTGTTTTTCTTGGTTTTACTTTTGCCAATGGAGTTGTTATGGTTGGTTAATTTGTTTACTTTGTCTAATGAATTATATCTGATGGAAGAGTGGGCATGTTTTGGTGTCGTTTTATGCGGACAGGCGGAAACACTGATAGATCTTCTACGGCAACCAAGATCCGGGAACGCCGCTGCCAGAACACCAGACGTGTCTGTATGAATTGGTGTCCATGTCCCTACCACATGCCCATGTGTAATCATACGTACAAACTGTTGATAGCTTTCTCTTTTTTTTTTTTTTTTTTTCCCTTTCTTTTCTAAAAGAAAAAAAGAAAGAGATAAAACTTGTAAATATCTGTGTTACGGAGCTTGTAAAAGTTTTAAAGTGGTTTAAGTTTGGTATGAGGCCTCTGTTTGCCTTTCTGAATTTTGAGACTGTTTTTAGTTCATTTCACCTAATTTATTGTCCATTCTAAAAATTTAGCTTAACTATATAGATTAGCATAATTGGGAAGGAAGGGTGGGAAATGATTAAACAAAGGGATTAGGGACCAAAGGAATAAAGAAAAATGCTTTATTTAAATAAAATAAAATAAAAGAAAAAAGGAAAATTCACGAGGAACTCGTGCATTAGGACCGTGCAAGAACGAGGCTGCGGACAAAGTCATCAGCCCACTTTCATTCAAATAAAACCCATCGATTTTGGGGATTTTAATTGAAGAATTTGTTCATTTGCTTGCCACGTGATCAACATTCAGTTACTGATAGTTAGTGGGTCAGTCAGTCCACTCATCGGCCTTTATATGGGTCCCATTCTTCCTCATGATTTTCTGCATTATTTGTTGTTTCTTTTTCAGATATTTCTGCAAAAAGAAAAAAAAAACCTTCCTTTTCTTCAAATCCATCCACTCTACAAAAGCATGTTGTTCCCTGTTTTTACGCTCCATGACTTGTGATGGAGGTGATTCCAAATTTTTAGGGCCCTCAAAAGTCCTCTCACTTCTTTGTCAAACTGATCCTAGCGAAATATATTCTAGTCAGCATTTGAAATTGATTGATGAACTATTTCTCAGTAAATTTCAAAATATTACGCGCCAAACTCCGTCATCCGACGTCCTAATTAATCTATTTTTGCCAATCTCCAAAATTGTCTGTTGGGTCAGTGTCAAGTTTTCTCTCGCAGACATTGACAGTTCAACTTTCATGCTCAGAGAGAGAGAAAAGTGGGTCTGGAAGTTACCCATTTCTTAAGCGATGTCGTTGTTACTTCTATAGTGCCGTTTAGAAGAAGAGTTGCATGGCCTTTTCACGATCTATTTACGCGGTAATAGTAATAGCTACTACATATTTCCTGTCGATCGGTGCGTGGATTGTTGCATCACTAGTAACCTTTTTCATAAGTTAAATTTGACCTATTCTTCTTCTTCTTCTTCTTCTTTTATTTATTTATGTTTCGAATACAGGGTCACAGGTCAATTTCAACTAGTACAGCAACTACTCTCTGGAAATGGATAACTTGGGTTGGACCCTGCTTCCTTAGGTTTAAGTTTACCTGAACTTGTAATGACCTCATTCTTTTATTTTAATTATTTATCATTCGAGACAGTTTCAACTAATAATAGTATAACTCCATATTCTAATACCCCCTTGTATCCAAATCCAATTGACAGGATAAAAATAGAAAAAGGTGAAGTGAAATTATTAAAACATTATCCTCCTTAGTGATCTCATATCATTGGCTTCTCAATTTATTAAAAATGAAAAAACAGTATCTAAGAAGTAAAATTCAATTTCAATTAAATTATTTTTATAAAAAAAAAGTGCTACATTTGTATGAAAAATGAGGATCCGTGTAGTGTGGATGACAATATATGTACACATTATAAAAAGTGGTCGGTTGATAACTTGGGTTTGGAGAGTTTTGTTGAAACCTCCCTGGTTTACATTTGCAGGGATGGCTGCAGGTCAAGCATCCTTCCATTTGCTGTTATTTTGCAGGTCAAATACTCATTAATTTCAAATCGTTTAACGATATTTGTTCCCATCTTAAACCCTACAAAGTCCTATCTTTGAATATCTACGAGCTACTCATATATCGTCCAAATCGATTTATTCTGTTGTATTTTGATAATGTAGAAAAGTCTATTATTAAGAAATAATAATACATTATTCTTCAAAAAATTTAGATTTACGTAGCTAATCAATTATAAAACAAAATAAATGCAATCCACAGAACTAAAAGTTTTACAATAAAAAAAAAAATACAGTCCGTATAGCAAAATGTTCAATAATAATAAATGTTTGTGTATATGTAAATAGATATATACTCTCTCAGCAACTAAATGCACTATCAAATTTAATCCACTAATGTTATTAGTTTTTGGAACTGGCACCAATAATATTAACATTAATGTCTTTAAACATATATGAGTAGCATGTATATGAGCATATCAACTCTTACCATCACGAGTGTATATATATATATATATATATATATATATATATATGTCACGACCCCATCCGTGGACCCGTGACTGGCACTAGGGAATGGGTAGGCGTAAGGCCACCGAAACCCGTAGTAAGCCCGACACTCACCGACTTAAACAAATCTCATCTCAAATTAATATTATTAAAGCCACAATTTATCTTAACGTACTACATTCTACATAAATACTTGATGCGGAAAAACTAGGCGAGACCTGAAACTCAGAAAATTTACAATTGATACATCTACTATTACTACTGCGGATGATCTAAGATTTACCAATTTACATACCAAATCAAATACATCACCCGATGATGAAGGAGTCGGGTTACTGAATAAGAGTCGCGGGAGAACTAACGTCGAATCCGAAAAAATATAAATGGATACCGCCGAGAGTGAGTTAAAATCAAATAATCTAGAGACTATTACTTCTTCTCAGAAAACATAGATTATTCAAATCAGTATATCAAACCATACTATAATTATACCCTACTATTTCCTTCACATAAAATATTAATCATTCGAATCAAAATGTCAACCATGCACGTAAATACAATCCATATTATAATCATACCATAATAAATTAATAAATAAATAAATAAAAATATATTTTTACTTTTACGGGACGAGTGGCTCGGTAGAACCCTAAACCCAAAAATCTAGTAGCCATTCGGCTCTCTTAATCCAATAAGACTGGCGCCCCGAGAGCAATGCCCGACCAAGGACCTTACTTCCAGTCTGGTCACTTAAGTATCCAAATAAGAAATCTAGTAGCCATTCGGCTCTCTTAATCCAATAAGACTGGCGCCCCGAGAGCAATGCTCGACCAGGGACCTTACCTCCAGTCTGGTCACTTAAGTATCCAAATAAGCCGGCGCCCCGAGAGCAATGCTCGACTAGGGCAAACCCATGAAAATCTTATTACATGTCCATGATCATTACCGGTGCGCACGCGGTCCTGATGTAACCCATCAGGCGGCATGTTCTACAAGCCACGTTTCCCAAGACACGATCATCTATTTAATAAATATCATTGTATAATGAAGTCATTCAACCATATCAAATTAATGATTAACAATTAAGAGTAAAACATCAGGCAACTCGTGAGGAAAAATAATAACGTTTGTATTATTATAAGATTACTATAATAATACTTATATTATCTTCAATAATTATTAATCCAGTAAAATTATTTATGTTGCGATACTAATAACCATATTATGCATAAACTTTTAAAATATCATATTAAAATCAGACTTAGCAATAGTGCAATGATTAAATGACTTTAACTCACAGAATTGGGCGACCTCCTAGCTCTGCTCCGGTGCCTCAGTTGGAGCGAGCCGAACAGACAGATCATCTAATCACGGAAAATAATTTATCAAAGCCGAAACAATCGATCATTAATCCTAGGTCTAGACTCCTAGACTGACTGTCTAAGAATCTCGACTCGGAGAATTCTACCAAAAATCCCGTGAGAACCTCCCCTACAACACGAACATTACCCCCGTAAAAACGGGTCCAGGGACTGCCAAGAACACTTCAAATATCCAACAATTTAAACAACAGGAGTCGGGTCCCCAAACTTCACTATTTCCCGACTCCGCCACACAGCACAAAATACGAGGCAGGCAAACTGACAGACAATTATTTTTGACTCACAAATATCATCAAATACTCAATACCATCCAATAGACACAATTAAACCAAGAATTTCTAAAATTAACGGGCCAAAGAAAATTACCGAGACGCTCGATCGCTCGGTCGACTCGCCTTCGGCTGCCGGAGTCCGATCGACGATCCGAACTCACAACGACGCGCTGAAGACGATCCCCGCTTCCAATTTTCCGATCTGACACCGGATCATCCGGAGAGATTTACGGACGATCTCGACCATCGATTTGCAAACGAAGCCCGATCGCCACAAAATCAGTGCCATCGCGAAGCTTGAGCTGAAAAGAGTCGGGATACGCCCTCCAATCGTCCATCCTCTGCCGGATCTCGTCGGAAAAGCCCAAAAACCTCGGCTGCCTCCACATCGCCGGAACTCTCTCCTCTGGCCACCAAAACCGACGCCGCTACCGCCAAAAGGAAGCTCTCTTCAAGGGGAGTCGATCGCCACCAAGATCGGCCGGAAAAGGCCGGAATGGCGCCTTGCCGCTGCTCGGCTCCACCGCCCTCGCCGCTCTTCGCCCGCCCCCACTAGAGCTTCCGGCCACCACTGCGCCTCTCTCTCTCTCCCCTCTCTCTCTCTCTCCTCCTTTCTTCTTCCCCCGATTTTCTTTCCTTTCAATATCGACATTAGGCCCCCGAACTTTTCCTTATTGCAATTTGGTCCCTCAATTTTCTTAATTACTTACAATTTCATCCTGCAGAATTCCAATTTAACCCCCAAACTTTCCTTTAGCCTTTCAATTAAGCCCTTAACTAATTAATTTGGGCCAAAACCGAATTATTGAAAATACACAATTACAAAAATACCCCTGACCGACATATTTATTTACAAAAATACCAAGCTCACAAATTTCCATTAAAACCCCATAAAAATAACATTATACTTTCAATCCTTATTCCAAAATAAATTTTCAATTAAATCCTACACACAATTAAATTAAATAATCAATTTCTAACTTAAAATTTAATACTACTAATCAATTATAATACCAATTTTTTCAAAATTCTTTTATAAAAACATCCCTTACAATTTCTATCATAATTTTCCAATATAAAATTTTACTTATATAAATATGCATTTATAAAAAAAAATTGAATAACCAAAATATAATCATTTCTCAAATAGTCTACTTGAATAATTTCTTAAAATTTCAAACTAATTGGGTATAGAAAATAACTCATTTATTTATCTAACATGAAAATTCAAAATTTGTATTTAAATCATTCCAAATAAACCGAATAAAAATAAAGCTAAAATTAACCTAAATAAAAACTCATTATTACATATATAAAAAATTCCGGGTGTTATAATATATATATACTCTTAATTAAATAAAATATTAAAGTTATTAATAAATATAGAAATTATTTTGATTAAAACAAATTCTACAGTTATTATTATTATCTAACAGACCAAATTACAATAAAATCTTTTCCATATGAAATGAAGTGAAATCAAAGGAAAAAGGGTGTTAGGGTGGTTTGGGCCTAAGGTAAGCAATAATAGAAAAAACACAATAAAATATATTATTGAGGCAATGGCCTAATAGACGCGTATCGGGCTGGGATCTCTTAGTCTTAGCATCGGACAAGTAGATGACAGGAGGAAGTTCAAATCCGTGAGCAAGCAGCACAAACAAACAAACAATTCACCAGCACTCAGAAGTCATAAGTTATTACAGTACATGGACTTTGGCAACCATGAATATCCTCAGACTTCCCTCATTTAAACTCCTGCCATCTGTTAGCTCTTATCTTAATAGTACATTTTGACTTGGGAGTTCTTCGCATTACAAAAAAATGAAAGGGCATATATGTATTTTCCTTAATAAAATTTAATTATTATTTAGCACCCGTCTTATTATCACCTCAGAGTTTCTTTTTTTTTTTTTTCTAATTCAATCCAACATCAATTATTAGTTTTAATTAATTTAGTCAGTTCTCTAATCTAATTAATTAATGTTTATAATCAATAATTTATTTTAAAATACCATTCGTAATTAAAATAACGATAATAATTTGAATAATATACAGATGAATGACTAATTAATCTTTATTTATTCAAAGGTTTTTCTTTTAAATATTTGCTTATAGTTATAGTTGAGATATCTGCTTAAATAAGGAAAGAATGATGTTCGATCAAATTGCCAATTTTTTTAATAGATTCAATATTTTTTGATGAAATTGCAGTCCATTTCATGATTACTTACACTCGTATGCCTTATGCAACATTCATCAATATTGCAAAGGGAAAAAATAAAATTGGTGAATAGAAAAAAATGGCGCCGAAATACTCGTCGGTAATTGTCTACATCCAAATCGAAATAGTTCAAAATCTTTTACTGTTTTCTTTTTCTTTGTCACAACAAGTAATTGATATTTGGATCAGGTTATCTTCACCTCCAAATATCCAATTATTATTATTAAGTATGATAGCAACACAAATTTGATTTCTTTCCTTTTTTCTGTTAAACAAACAAGAAAGAAAAACAAAAGGGAAAGAGACGTCCACTCTGCAATTAAGGATCGAGTGCTCCTTTCCTTTATAGACAATGGACGGACTATAAAGCCCATAAAGTGGTGGGCCACTTCAATTTTGGATCTTTCTTATAGACTGGACTATATAAGATTCTCTCATCCATAAACAAACATTTCTTCCAGAATAAATGTCAACCAATTTGTTTGTTTTTTTTTAATTTTTTTTCCTTTTTACCCTTAAAAGGAAATAGTGAGTTTTATATATTTTTCTTACTCTGATTTCATCATAATATATGATACGAAGTTTCAATTGTTCCAATCCTTGTTTAATCCAGACTTATCTACAAGGGGTCCCCTTAGAGATAAATCCATGTGATCCATGAAAAATTTGTGATTCACTCTACCATTGTGTTCGGAATCAGGAGAGAAAAATAAAATCATTTACATAGCCTTATGGATTTTGAATTTGAGTTTGTTCCAAATAAAAAAAGTAGGAGGATAAAATATGTATATTTGTAAGAATATCTATATTATTTTGCATTATATTAAAAGGATGACTTGTTTTCCTTTCACCAAACAGTAAACAGGAGAATTAAAAATGTTAAAATATTTTTCTATTATTCTTTTTTATCTCTCAATCAAAGTGCAACCACAATAATGAATGGTATTGTTTTAGTTAGTTATAATGGATCCTATTTTCTTAGTTAGTTTTAAGTCGGATCTCTCTTTATCTTAAGAAGTGTCGGTGCCAAATTATGGATTTTTTTGACATTTCGATTTAACACTTTAATAAAGCGTATTTTGATTTTCAATATCTTATTTTTAGAATTTTAAAAATAAACTGAAAGTGGTACATAAATCTCTCGTAATTTCTAAAAAGGAACATGCAAAAAATCTAATATCTAGAGCTATAACAAACAAGCCTCTATAATGGTTATAGTCTTATAGAGGGTGTCAAAGGTTGCCTTAACATCTTGTTTAAGGGTCGTCCCTTTAATTGCAAAGATAACCGAAGCGCTAGATTTGAAGGCATTAAAATTGTTTAGTGCCCAAATGCATGAAGAATTTGAATGACTTGAAAACTTTATGGCAAATGTGTAGAGAAATGCTTAACCTAACTTCAATCCTCACACGAATGTTGTATTACACTGACCTTAGTTGGTTCTTTTATCATAATTAGTCAATGAATGTAAATATATTACCCATAAAATGTGAACCTGTCAATAATTATAATAGAAAATTTATAATATTATGTAATAAAACAGGATTGGTAGAAGAATTTTTACTCTATTTCTTCATCAATATGTAACTTCTTTTGTTTAGGATTGTCCTTTGTTTTTTAGGTATTCGGCCTCATTCTATTTAAATTTAGCTAATGATTTAGCTTTGATTATTTGTCTTTATCCTTGTGGTTAAGGCTTGTACTAGTATAGAGTCCATTGTTAAGAAAAATAGACAAGGAAAGAAAGAGACGGAGAAAAAGAACAAAAGAGAATGCGCCGACACGTGATTATCACGTGGGTATCTTATCCTTTTGAAAAATATCATATAATGACACATATTAATCCCCAGTCTAAGGACTAATGTCCACAAATTATCTTCCAGGTGTCAACATCTCCACCCTTATTAAATTACTTGGACCCAACTTTTTAGCTCCGAACATTCACTGCATAACACACACCTGAAAAAGCAATAAGAAAAAAAGAAAAGAAAAAGAACAAAACTTCTTTTTCTATCTTGAAAGGGCTCGCCGGAGCACTTGAGCCAACAAGGCCGGGGCACTTAAATGTGGCAAATGACCCTCTGTCCTTAATATTTCCACCGTGTTCCGGCCACCCAAATGGATTCTCAAATATTCTGCCACCGATGCTGGTACCGAGACATCCTTGGCTGTCTGAATTATGCAACAGGGTACCTTGACTAAGCCTAGTATACCTCTTAGATCACTATTAAAAACTGTTCTCGACACAAATAAAGTAATATCTGGCCTCATATTGAAAAGGGTCCTGCTAAATTCTCTAACCGCAGCAGGCACATCAGCCCCAACGGCTAGCGGTGCAAAACCGTTGACCCATGCCTCATAATTCGCTTCCATTGCAGTGAAAACATTCTCTATATCAGGTCGCTCGAATCCTCCATGGTAATCTTTATCATTCAAGAATCTGATATATAACAAAAGGTTTCAAGAAACCAGTAACTATATAATGGCAATCTTTATCATTCAAGACTCTTAACACAAGATTTTCAGTCAAACAAGAAATTAACATATAAGTATTCTAATTAAGTAATAAACTCTTTTGTTAATTGGCCCGTACTGATGTTCGAACTCAAAAATCTCACAGCCCTCTACTGAAACTCAAATTCAAAACCTCACAGGCAATCCTGGTATGACTTCAGTCCTGCTAAGTCAAAGCTTACTAAGAATAATTAAAAAATAAATGTTTTGAGTGTTACCTTGGAGAAGCACCGATGAGGATGAGTTTAGAGAAGAGTTCAGGGCGTCTAATGGAGGCTAAAATACCAATCATGGCGGAAACAGAGTGACCAACATAAGCACAGCGATCGACACGAAGAGCGTCAAGAATGTTGAGCAAGTCATCAACGTAAGCGTCGAGAGTTGTGTACCTTCTAAAATCAAAGTAATCGGGATTAACACTGCCTGCACAAACAAGGTCATAAAGGATTATGCTATAATTTTGAGTGAAAAAGGGCAGAATGCGTTGCCATGCTGATTGGTCAGTGCCGAATCCATGGGCTAGAACAAGAATTTTGTCGCCGGAACCGACAACACGGACGTTGAGAGCTTCTAAAAGGGTAGTGCCCATATTTGAAGAGGTAGAGAAGAATGAGATTTCAGAGACCTTTTGGCTGATCGAATGAGTATTTTGAAGAAAGAAAGAAAGAAATAGAGGAGTCTGTATAAATGAGATTAGGTGGGTAGGTGCGTGTGCGTGCGCGTGCGCGTGCTAGTTTTATAGTCTATGGTTCCCTCGCACCCTATTTATATTTGTTTCCAGAAAGCATATGCTAGAATGCCAGTGTCTAACTTAGACAAACTGTTGTTACAGTAAATTTATTGCGAAATCGATTTTTTTTTAAATTATGATGTCACTTATTATAAAAATTAATTATTAATATAAAATAAATAAATAAAAATACTTTAAATCAGTATATTTGAGAGAATAATATTTATAAATAAAGTAATCAAATAATAAATATATATGCAATACAAATGCTTATGATTTAACACTATATGCTAAAAATAGTATTTTGTCTGGCTGTTTACTTAATAATCTATTTGTTTTACTTTAAGCCTATATCTAATGAATAAAATGATGATGTGTCTTTTCCTTTAGTCAGTGAAACTAATGATGCAACTAAAGTTTCTTCTACCAATATAGAGTGAAGCAAATTTAGTATCTCTAATATATTTAACTAAATATGTTCATAATAATTATTATTGTTAAATTAATATGATGGTTAACTAACAATAATAACTGAAACTAATAAAGATACAAAGATAAAGAAATCATTCATTAAGTAAATAAATAGCAAGATTTATATAAAAATAAAAAGACTAAATTAAGTACTTATAAAAATTAGCCTAATATATACTTCTATCTACATTCAGAATTTCTTCAAGTAGCAAGATGATTGGTTCTCACTTTCTAAAGTGTTTATGGAAGAATTATAAAAAAATAATGATGCGCAGATGTGAGAGTAGAAATGAGAGAATTGTCCTCCTATCATAAAACTAAGTTTGTAGGAATTTATATATAGAAGAGTTCTCCTCTCTAAGTAAGTCTCCTTAGAGATAAGTATACCAATATAAGTCTAAATGATAGATAAAAGTATAAGAACCCTTATCCCATAAATAACTTTTAATATAAATTCTAATAATTATACAAAATAACTAAAATGTCTATCGGGCTTTGTAATTTTTGGTCAGGCCTTGCAAATAGCAATCTGTGCGTCTTAATCTTGGCTCTTAATATGAATATATCCAATTAAACTTCTTTTTGAGTATTTAGCTCTATATTTTCTTTTTGGCTAATATTATAGGAAAATAGACAATTAAACTTAAGTGAGGTAAAAATGCATATTTTCACCATATTATATATAAAAATCATATTATTAAAGCTCTAAAATACCATAAATGTCTATATATAATTTGGACCTATCGTGAAAATAGTTACCTAATTAATAACTCTAGTTATGAGTATCATCATGCACAATTTATATTTTGAACTTATAAAAAATAAATTGTCCTCCAATTGAAACTTAATTAATAAAATTATATCATTACGGCTCAATTATTATCGCATTTACAATATCATAGACATGGTTAACTAAATTTTATTTATTTATTTTAGTATTTTGCAATATTATAATCCAAATTTAATGAAACTTGGAACAAAAAGTCTTAAAATGAATTACTGTGTTTCACGTGTTATTTGATAGCTTCTGTTATTATCATTAGATTACACTAGAATAATTCAAGTCAGATCACTTATGTGATTTTTGTGGATATAATTATTTTGTCAATTGAATTTGAATTAAAGAGTTATTTTCTAAATAATAATTAATTTGATTTCACTCTTGATTAATTTATTAAATTTTGATGTTAAAATCAAAATGAAAAAGATTAAATATAAAATTTAGAAGAATAGAGATTGAGATGCAATAGAAAAAGTACATTTTAAATCTAAAGAACGAAATGCAAAAATTCACCAACAGAAGCAGATATTTTTGAAGAATATTAAATTAACTGTAAAATACGTAACTTTTAGGATTTAATTACAAAAAAGGACCAAACTCTTTAAAAATCAGTGTCCATATATCCCTGGTTGACCACAGGAAAATAAAAGAATTTAACCAATAAGGAGAGTAAGAATACATTATCTAATTGAGTTTGGCTCTCATATATGGATTTCCATTTTTAAAATTATCCACAGTTAACTGTTTCTTTTTAAAATAAAATAAAAAGAAAATTCTCGCAGCTGCTCAGTTATTGTATATTGTGTATAAGGTCAACACTGGCTCTATCACGTGCTACGTTCGGTATTGAACAGTGATAATAATACCATTGGACAGTCATAGACTGAAAGGACACCGTTCAGTAAATATAGTAACCCTCTCTCTTTCTCAGTACCTTATTTTTCTATTTCCATGTTTGTTGACTTTTTGTCTTCTAAGCTGCCTTACGTCAAAACCAATGTCTTCTTCTTATTAACGCCCCTCCCAAAACCCCCCAAAAGAAGAAAAGTATCCTTAATGCTCCTTTATCCCTACTTTCTTTTTTGGCAATTTTATACCTTCTTGAAGAGCTATTTTTTTAATAAAAGATTACATCAAAATATTCTAATATTTATCCAACTCAATAAATATTGAACCAATCAGTAAGCAGTTTTGTGCAGGAATTAGAGATCTCAAACTAGAGAATTTACTTTATTTTTCTGTAAAATTAATAATATAAAATAAAATTAGACATATAAATCTGAAAAGAATTTCAATTTCACTAATAATTAATAGGATTGCATCTTTCATTTGCATAAAAAAATGGGACTTGTCGAGGAAAGATGGCAAACGTTATTGTAATTTATGAGTTCCTCCATGTTTTTGTTGGTGGAATGAAAGACAAATGGCTCCGTTTTAAGAAGCCAGAACCGGCCAGCGTTAGTGGCATATCGAAAAATTATAGAAACAACATGATGTTCTCTCTTTCTATATATATATAAAAGAAAAGAAAGTTGGCTACACCCATATAATTGGTGAAAAGCATACAAGGGTAACATCTAGATAGTGATGGCATATTATCATGTCAAAAACTTGAACCCTATCCTTTAGGGAAAGAAAAGACGTATTTTCGAAATTATTTTATTTTTCAGCAAATGAAATAGTGGATGACATTGAGAACCCAATTTCCATTCCTTCATTTGGTATGTTTCTTTTAGGTTGACAATTTAATTAATCAGGTGTGGAGCATGCTGCTACATATATAAATCTTCTGCAAAGAAACCATATAATTGGCCCCAATTTTCTTGTATTGTCTTCTGCCTATACACGCTCACACATGGATGTTTCCTGCTTCAGTTGTCATGCATGTGAGCTACATGAGCCCATAAATTAAGCTGCGATGAACACGAAGTGTTATATTATTAATGAGCGCAGACTTTATGATAAAGTTGGCTTGATCACTAAATAAGGAAAAAAAGAAGAAGGATTGTGTGAATTCTTGAGTGTTGATGATAACATAGTATTCAAGACATTAATGATGATGCCAAAAGAATGAGAAGATTGTATGGAAAGACATCTCAAAAGCAAGATGCTTCATAATTACATTCCTAATACTGGGATCACCAGACCGAGACAGGGACAATCATCACATAAACATTTTCTTCTTTCCTTATTAATATTATTATCATTATTGTTCTTCTTCTTGTTTCGTTTTCTTTTAGATCTGTTGCTATTTATGATGTTGATGAGATTGTGTAGGCGATATTTTATTAGAAGCTGAAGCTGAAGCTGACAGTGAATTTAAATTCCATAGAAATAGAATCCCTATCTGGATTTGAATTACAAGGGGGCATGCAGTAGTAGGGTCACAAAAAGGAATCTGATTCAATTGGGGTTGGCCCTATGTTCACCCTAAAAGAAGAAGAAGAAGAAGAAGAAAGAAAAAATACTGCATACATATATGGTCCATCTTTTTCTTGTTGCCGCATCCAGCTCATTCCTCCCTAATTAAATTGACTTCTCCACTGATGCCCATTGCTCTTGAAAACATTTCCCCTCCTCCTTTGACAGGGACTGGCAATGCCATAAAGCAGCCTCTCCATCTATCACCACAATTGCATAGTTTCTCACCAGGTTAAAACTCTACTCTACAGACATAGCCAGCAGAGCGAATTGCTAGCTTTTGGTTTGCGATTACTAATATTAATTAGCAATGCCATTACCACCATTATGTGCATGATTTATTCTCCAATACGGTTTTTGGTTTCTACTATTGCTGACAACTACTTAAGATGGAAAAAGAGAAAGGAAGTATCATCACAACTGATGAATAAAAATAATATAAAAATTTCATTGGTAGATTAGAGCAAGTCGTGGCACAAACAAGCACCAGTCCATGTGAAAGTCCTATAGGATTACCCACTAAAGAACTCCTCTGAGATCATATCATATCATCCTGTTTCACATGCTTTCATAATCTTATCTCCATATTAAGTCAAACAAACATGAGTACTACTGATATGGATACGGTGCAGAATATGTACTCGTTCAGTTAACAATTATGTATCTGGCCCTATGCCCCTGTTTCGCATACACTTCATTTGTTTTGGCCATAGAAACTTAAGGGAGAAACACTGTGTAATAGGTGAATGTCGTTTATGTATTAGTATATATAGCAGAACCCAACACTGGTGCCATGTATATTTATTAAAAAGCAGTATACACAGAATGACATATTCGTTTATGGAGTTGGTCTATAACCCTGGTACAGAAAAGTCTTAGTAGAAGGTGGACCAAGATGATTAGCAGACAGGGTAACCATCAAACCAGCAAGAACCCAACTTTGTCTTGTCACGTAGGTAGCCCCAAGCTAGTATTGCAGGTTTTTATCGAATGAGATGCAGCATATGAGGATAGAAACTTGGAAAGTTTGGGGATAAGTTATAAATAGGGGGTTTGGGTCCCAGTGCCCATTATATAGGCATATTGTGTAACAATGACATGAAAGAAAGAGAGAGAGAGCAATGGGTTCATTTTTATGGTTTTGGTACGACCTTGTGGAAGAAAGTTTCAATGGAGTCTTCTAGTTGGTTTGATGAGTCACTAGGTTTATCTTGTTTATCTTTCGCATTCTTCTTTTCTCTCTATTTTGTAATTTAGCATCTACCTATATTCCTGATACTGTCTAGCTTAGAATGGGATGGCTCAACAGGAAAGTGCGAACAGAGGGATGCTTAACTTTCTACATATGATTATAAAGTACGCAAAATTAACTAAACATCATTATGACTAGGCTTTAACGATTCTACTCGATGTGAGACCACGATCTCATCCGGATTTCCCCCCCTCTCCTCTGGTTCCTTTTTATGCTATTGATTATCAAGCTGTTTTTTTTTTTTTTTTTAATTTAAATTGCCCCATCAAAAGTAACCATCTATTATTCTTCTTTCAAGACATTGATAATTAATTACCATTTTATTCTTAGGTAACCTTGAAAGTGTGTTTTTGATACTATTTTTTCCTTGGGTAGTTTTAAAAATACATTCAAGTGCACTAGAATAGGTTTTATTCTTGAGGTTCTTTTGACTTCAGTAAATAAATTTGGACATCAATAAAGATAACGAGCAAACACTCACGTAGCTTATTTATTCATTTATTTTAATTTTAATTGAAATCCTAGAACTCTAATGCCATGTGAAATGGTATAATCGAAAAAGTAATTTTGAGAGAAAACTATCTTTTCCATTACAGAAAAATACATCAATTAAAGAGCTACTTTGCAATAGTAATCCTATTAGTATTTATACTAAACTGACAAAGACTAAAGTACAATAAAGAACAGCACTAAATAAGTTTATAATAAGTAATTAAAGCATAAATATAATATATATTCTACCCATGTCAAATGGCTATTGCGAAAGAAAATAAAAATAATAAAATTAAAAGTTGAAAGGCTGAATTGTACCAAAATGAAAATTAAAAGGCTTTAAAAATCAACCAATTGCACATTTAGTAAAAAAAAAAAGAATTGGCTATGCTATAAAAAGAATAGGCAAAACAACCCATAAAACTGACGGCTGATGTATTGCAATTGGAACAGCAAAAAGGAAATTGCAGTGTATAAAAGGAAACGCAGCATCTCTATATTCCTTTCTATTTTTAGTTTTTCTATGTCTTACGGTCTACCCTTGTATAAATTTTCTTTGAGAAGGTCTACCTTTACGTAACTTACGAGTTTATGATATTCGGCATTGCTTGTGTTGGAAGCAAGAAGTAACCTGTATTATTCACGGTATACCGTGAGCCTAATAATAGTGCCGATTGGCTAGCTAATCTTGCTTTTGAGATGGATTGGGGCATGCATAATTTGGACGCAAATGGTCTCGATTCCTTTTTTTTTTTAGCTGATGTCGTGAGCTTCAGTGATTTGAGATCTTGTGTGGGGTAGTTGCTGCTTGTTAGGAGATTTCAAGGCTAAAAAAAGTGAACCCCTTGTTTTGGTGGCAGAGCTAGAAGCGTTGTATATGTTTCAGGATCTCCTTTCTGCAAGTATACTGAGAAATTCGTATGGAGCCACCGTTTGTTCGAGTATAGCAATACTGAATAAAATAGCCCAATAGGGGTCACCACTCTCTATACTACTCCAATACGATAACAATCAATCAGCAGTTTCCCCTACCCAAGCTGTCTTAGAGCCTTCACAAAATGACTGCTAACCTAAGTGGTCTTGTCTTAACACCAGGGTTACTCTTATCAGCTCTTAATCTCGGCCCTTATTAGAAGGGGATAATCCTGTCTCTTGAAATTTTCCTGATCTGTTGAAAAAAAGAAAAAAGTAATTGACCATCCACTAATTTAAGTTAAATGACTCTGAATGAAATTTATGAGTTCAAGTCGGATGCCAGCAGCCTTGTAATGCAAGATTTTTCTTTGAAAAAAAATATATTTAAAACTTAAAAAGAAAGGTTTATATTAGCAAGTGCCTCCAAACAATTGAAATCGTCATTCCTTTTAAGCACCATCATGTTTTTATTATAACAATAGTAGCAATTGTCTCCATCCTTGTCTCATCAAAAGAACGACAAGAAAGAGTTGAGTTAAACATGTAGAAACAAAACATCAAAACAAACAAAGACATGATCCTATGCAGGACAACATATATAGAGCTTGTTGCAGATTGTTGTTGTTGCTGCGTGGTAAACAAGCAGATTTAGAATTTTTATATCGAGTAGGTCAGTTTTTTAATTTTCTTATGAATTACTTTGGTCAAACTTGCATATGGTTTTGAAAAGTATAGCTTTCAAAATCTAAAAAAGAAAAAGAAAAAAACAATAATTTGTTCGAAAAGCATTTTTACAAATACAATCTCATGCGGGGCTGTAAGAATGTTTGGATGTTGTATTGGATTCCAAGTGAGTGGAAAAGGGGAGGATGCATATGGTTTTGAAGTGATTCTCTTGGATGATCATTACCTGGGAGATTATTACAAAGTGAATTAGTTTCGACATAATCATATCTCTCTATATCTTGTAATTTATCATTCTTTCTTTCTTGTGCAGCGCTTGTCTCCTATTTTTCTTTCTAAAAAGAATGGATTAAATTAAAGAAAGAGTCTAAAATTTCCCTTTTCTGGCACGCGTGGTTGATGCCACTCCAATAAGGGTTACTTCCCTAGCTAGAATGTGACTTTGCATTTTACCTTCAATTTTCCAATGATTTGATGCGTTAGGATAAGATGGCTGGCTAGAGTGGATAACCTTTACTATACTTTCTTTTTACAAGGATCCCTACCAATTCAACATATTTGTTTAATCATTCCTTTGATTTTGTTGTGGAATATTAACTAGTTGAGCTGTTGGACTTTGATTACAACCTTTTTCTAATTTCTTTTTTATCGTGAAACACATGGCTTTCCCTAAAGCTTGGAAGTCTTATACAAGATAATAATACTATTATTGTCATTTTCTAGCATGTTTTCAACCATTAATCAGGAAGCTACTACCGCTTTAAAAATTAAAATTAAAAGATGATTAATTGCTACTGTGATTGCAATAGATTGCCGTATGCGTATGAACAGAGTGTCAATGACATAGTAGGCCTAATTATTAGTATGAGGTTAAGTTAGTTAATATGTTTTTATTATATTATAATCTTAACAAATAATTATATTTCTTACACGTCTGATGATCGGATCTAGCTATATTCTCTAAAACGCTGCCTCTGTGTTCAACTAAATATATATATTAAGGCGAGCAACCAAAAAAAAGAAAAGAAATTATATTTAAGTTTGTTCTGATGTAGTTATATCCCTCTGTCCTCCGGATGCAAATTCCAGTTGATATATTCTTATAAAATTGGACCGACGAATTAGCTTCAGAAAGAAAGTGAAAAGAAAAGAACAAAGAAATAAGAAGATAAAGGAGTCCATTCGTGATAGTCGTTGTTGCATTCGTGCATTAACATGACTCCGCATATTTCTTTAGATTTGCAGAAGTGAGTGACTATTCCCTTACATAATCGCATGTTTTTTCTTTTCACTTCCCATCCGAGTGTTGTAAACGTTATATTCTTGTTATCATATTTACGGTGCCTGTCATGCAAAGTGGTTGTAAGTCTGTTTCCTATGGGACATAAACATAATTTTACTCAACGGTTGAGTATCAATGCAAACCAATTTCTAGTATTGGGTCTCCAACTTAGTGAGAAAAGGGGCGTCGATGTTTCTTGAATTCCATATAAACAGCCAAAGAACATACTGGTCTCCCCTTATTAATTAGGAGTTTCAACGAACAAAATAAGTTTAGAATTCGAAACCATACTAATTACATTCAAGAGCAGCATTACAAAAACCTGATTAGGTTGTAAAAATACTGTTAAAGAAAAAGATGAAAATGTTTATGACAGCAACATTATATATAGGATCATCACTGAAAAGCCAAGCACCGTACTAGTTCCTATGGTCTTCTGTTCACCCGATATCCAGATTTGATTGTGTTACCCCAACTCGTCGAGTATGATCTTTGCACAAATTGTACGACGCTTCTCCTTTAGCAACCAAACTAAAAAGAATGAGCGAAAGATGATGAATCCAACTAAGGGTGGAACAAATGAAATCTATTTGCGGACACAACCTCCATAAAACTAGAAAGAACAACCACTAGGACGAAAAGGAAGAAAGCTTTTAAGAAGAAATGAAAAGGGAGGGGCTGCCATCAGACACCAATGACAGCCATGGGAGCTAAGTTTTGAAAAGGGCAGTGTTGGAGAGAAAAAGTTGGAGCAAAGAGTTTATATACATCATAGGACTTAATTATTATAACATAAGTTTACAACAATTACTCACTTGTTTATTTTTGAAATAACTAGCTTTTCTAATTTTAATGGTAAAATGGCAAGATTGCTTATTCTTAGCTCCAACTTACATGGATCTTGTCTCTCAATGCAGACTTACTTTGGGCCCTTACTTTTCCTAAGCTAACAGTTAATTACAAAGATGAGATCCATATCCGTTTTGAGAATGCCCCACTTCAGTTTTAGCCTATTATACCATTACCATATGTCCCCATCTGGAAATTGCAACCACTGTTTTTATGGACACCGGTATGGCTTGATCCAGACTCCAGAATTACACAAGTAGTTTTTGCTGTTTTTTCTTATTCTCTTCAGATTCTAACTTCTATTTCAAATCAGACTGGAAAATAAGTTGACCTTTTGTTTGATTGTTTATCACTGTTTTATAGTAACCAATTTTACTATTTATCCTTTTATACCAGGAAAAATTAGAAAAATAAAAAACAAACCATACTTGAAACAAATTATCCGTAATAATAATCATTAATTAAGATGCTCAAAACTGTCTCTTCTTTTTTCTTTTTTTTTTTCGAACCGTCAAACAATAATAATATGCAGATCAAATGGATAAAAATAGCAAACGTTTCTCACAGTGTGGAAGTGACTGCTTTGCCTTTTGGTCCCATGGGACCTCTGTTATCAGTCAGGACATTTCCTTAACCCTCACAAAAGCGACTACCATTGTCCGATTTCTGCTACCAAACCCTCGAGCAAAGGATAAAAATTAGATCTTATGATATATGTCTGAATATCAACTAACCCTACTTTCACTTTTATGATAAAACGTATCAAAATTCTCTTCTCTTTGGACGCCCCAAATGCAAACGAAAAATAAAGAACAAAAACAAAAGGTCCAATCAAAACGGCCCATTAGTTTTAAACAATTGGAAAGAGTTGTCGTATTGGTACCCACATGCCTAAAACCGCGTAAATGCGATTCCCTGTAACAACCCCGTTTCACGCAGCGACATTTCTCTGCTCTTCACTCTTGCCCAAGCGGGAATGCTACCGGTCAAGCCAGTCAACCGGTGATCACCAAAATTTTTGACTTGCTACTCTGAAACGGAAAGCTAAGATCTACATCTACACTACACATCCGACTCAGTCGTCTGCCGTTTTCATGCTGTGCAAGTTGCCGTTTATGGTTACAGTACAATAAGGTCAAGTTTAGTCGTCTTTACTTTTTTCTCTGTTAGAAAAAAGAACGTTAGGTGCTAAAAGAATAAAGCAGCAAAAGCATTGCTTGAGAATTATATCTTTCAAAAATATCTTAGATTCCTTAATTAGCTTCATTTTGAATTTCTTTTCCTTATTTTGTAACTGTAGAAGATTAGATAAGTTAAAGAAGAAGAAGAAGAAGAAGAAGAATTAGTTGTAGCATATCTGATATGGAGAACTATTTGAATGAAAACTTCGGCGATGTAAAGCCTAAAAACTCATCTGAAGAAGCTTTGCAGAGATGGAGAAAGCTTTGTTGGTTAGTTAAGAATCCTAAACGACGATTTCGTTTCACTGCTAATCTCTCTAAACGATTTGAAGCTGACGCTATTCGTCGCTCAAATCAGGTATCAGTTTCTCTCTCTCTCTCTCTCTCTGTTTTTTCTCTTGTTTAGTTGCCAAGAAAGATCAGGAGAGAAAATTAATTAATCACATGTGCTCTTTTTTTTTTCTTCTGAATTTATGCTTTTCCTTTTTAGGACTCAGTTATAGAATAAAGTCCTACAGTTTTTTTTTGGTCGTTGACCAGTGGCAGATTGCTTCCTGATTTGATTTTTATTCTTTTTTGTTATTTTTTATAATTTCCATCTCCTTTATAAAAATTAATAATTTTCTTATGCAGATGTTTCTGAAAACTGAAGAGTTTTTTAAAGATTGAGATTATCCTGTGGAACTGTTTAGTTCTTACTAACAGTACTCAGTTCTTATAATGCCTTTCTTAAGGCAGAATGTGGCAACATAGCATTAATTATTTACTTATGATCTCATACTTATAAAATGAGTTGAATATAGGACGGATGTATTGGATATTTGGATACAGCTATGATCCGCTGGGATATAGGTAGAATACAATGAGCTTGTGGTGTATGTACGGTAGTAATTTTTGCACTTCCTGGATCAGCATTGTAATCTTTCCATTTATTAGGGTACAATTTTAACAATGAGGCTTCACTAGAAAAAATTTGGTCAGGAAAGCTTATGCTTGCTAATTGTGTATCTAGTTATGAAGATAAGAGGAGAAGCCAGGTTTCTAGTATAATTCCTTTATGCATTACATTAGTTGGTCTCTGGAAATGGGTTAACCTGTCGAATGCTCTGCATTAAATTGTTGTACAGGCTGTTCAGCCAGAAAACTATCTGTTTCATAATTTTGAACTCAGGTTTTGTTCATTAAATGCTGGATTGAAACCTATTATCTGTTTCTACATAGCCTTGGAAAATGTTCTTTACCAAAGTTCCTCAAAAATAATTGAATGCACTGATTTAGGCTCAAGTGAAATAGTACCTTAGTATTTTCTCTCTTTTTCATTCAATTTTTCGGTTTTCCATCTTTGCATCACAGGAGAAGCTTAGAGTTGCAGTTTTGGTTTCAAAAGCTGCTCTTCAGTTTATCCATTGTGAGATATTCTTGCTCTGTCAATGAACTTTTTAAGTTTTTAGGTGTTGTAGGTTTTATCTTCCATGTTGACTTTTCCCCTGAATTCGTACAGGTCTAAATTTGTCCAGTGACTACACTGTACCTGAAGAGGTTGAGGCTGCTGGTTTTAAAATTTGTGCTGATGAGTTAGCATCGATTGTTGAAGGCCATGAAGTGAAGAAGCTAGCAATTCATGGTGGAGTTGAGGGCCTAGCTGGGAAGCTTTCCACATCAGTTGCTGATGGTATCTCTACTTCTGATGATTTACTAAATAGAAGGAAAGAAATTTATGGAATAAATAAATTCACTGAAAGCCCAGCGCGGGGTTTCTGGGTTTTTGTTTGGGAAGCCCTTCAAGATATGACTCTTATGATACTTGGGATTTGTGCCCTTGTTTCTCTTGTTGTTGGCATAATTATGGAAGGGTGGCCAAAGGGTGCCCATGATGGACTTGGAATTGTTGCAAGTATTCTACTTGTTGTGTTTGTCACTGCTACCAGTGATTATAGGCAATCTCTGCAGTTCAAAGATTTGGACAAGGAGAAGAAAAAGATATCAGTTCATGTAACAAGAAACGGCTTGAGGCAGAAACTCTCAATATATGATTTACTTCCTGGGGACATTGTTCATCTTTCCATTGGAGATCAGGTCCCAGCTGATGGACTCTTCATTTCAGGGTTTTCTTTGTTAATTAATGAATCCAGTTTAACAGGAGAGAGTGAACCTGTTCATGTGAACACTACAAATCCTTTTCTCCTTTCTGGAACCAAAGTTCAGGATGGATCATGCAAAATGCTTGTGACTACTGTAGGAATGAGAACGCAATGGGGTAAACTGATGGCTACTCTCAGTGAAGGAGGAGATGATGAGACACCACTGCAGGTCAAATTGAATGGAGTAGCAACTGTCATTGGTAAAATAGGCCTATTTTTTGCAGTTGTGACATTTGCTGTCCTGGTGGAAGGATTATATAGGCGCAAGCTTCATGAAGAAAGCCACTGGGACTGGTCTGGTGATGATGCCATGGAAATGTTGGAATTTTTTGCTGTTGCTGTTACAATTGTAGTGGTTGCAGTTCCTGAGGGGCTTCCCTTAGCTGTGACATTAAGTCTTGCTTTTGCCATGAAGAAGATGATGAATGATAAGGCACTTGTTCGCCATCTAGCTGCTTGTGAGACCATGGGGTCTAGTACAACTATCTGCAGTGACAAAACTGGGACACTAACAACTAACCATATGACTGTTGTAAAAGCATGCATTTGTGGGCAAATCACCGAAGTGGGCAGCTCTGAGAGTACTCATAATTTTGGTTCTATAGTGCTTGATTCTGCTAAGAGAATCCTACTTGAATCTATATTTAATAACACTGGGGGAGAAGTTGTTAGTAACAAAGACAACAAAACTGAGATACTAGGATCACCCACTGAAACTGCTCTTCTAGAACTGGGGCTGTTACTTGGAAATTTCCAAGTAGAAAGGGAGAAATCAAAAATCGTGAAGGTTGAACCATTTAACTCTACAAAGAAGCGAATGAGTGTAGTTTTAGAGCTTCCTGAAGGAGGTTTTCGGGCACACTGTAAGGGAGCTTCTGAAATAATTTTAGCTGCATGTGACAAATTTATTGACAAAAATGGCGTGGTTGTTTCCCTTAATGAAGAATCCATCGATCATTTGAAGAATACAATTGAACAATTTGCTAGTGAAGCTCTTCGAACTCTTTGCCTTGCTTACTTAGATATTGGAAGTGAGTTCTCTGCTGAAAGTCCTATCCCTCTTAAGGGGTACACTTGCATAGGTATTGTGGGTATCAAAGATCCAGTGCGCCCTGGTGTTAGAGAGTCTGTTGCAATTTGCAGATCAGCTGGAATTGTGGTTCGGATGGTCACTGGAGACAACATAACCACTGCTAAGGCAATTGCTAGAGAATGTGGAATTTTGACTGATAAGGGCATAGCAATTGAAGGACCAGAATTCAGAGAGAAGAGTGAGGAGGAGTTGCGTGAACTTATTCCAAAAATTCAGGTTTATCCATTTGATTTCACTTACATTACTTTGGAATCATCTAATATGTTTTTAATCTCCAGAGGGTTTTGGCTTTAAATTTGCATGAGATGGCAATGCAATCTTCCTTGCTTCTATCCTTTCTTTTTATCTGCCACTTCTTAGTCGTATATGTGGATATATATGTTCTCTGGCATTTACAGTCTCTGGATATAACCGAAATTTCTTTCTGGATATGGCTTTATGCACCTCTATATTATCTGAAAATTGTGAGACTCTCCTAAACAAATTTTGGAATTTTTAACTTTTTACAGGTAATGGCCCGATCTTCACCAATGGATAAACATACCCTTGTGAAGCATCTAAGAACAACTTTTGAGGAAGTTGTCGCAGTGACTGGTGATGGTACAAATGATGCTCCAGCACTTCATGAAGCAGACATTGGGCTAGCAATGGGCATCTCTGGAACTGAGGTTTGTTCTGTCTTATCTGTCTCCATGTATGTTCTATGTATGCAATGGCTTTTACTTCAGCAAAAGTTTAAATCAATTTTCACATTTATACCTTGTAAAAGCTCTTATGCTGTGCGACTTATTTCTGCTATCACAAATACTAATAAGAGATTTTATGATTTGCCATTTTCTTACGTGAATTGAAAATGTACCCTTGTTTTGCAGGTAGCAAAGGAAAGTGCTGACGTCATAATTCTAGATGACAACTTCTCCACAATTGTGACTGTGGCAAAATGGGGACGTTCAGTTTACATAAACATTCAAAAGTTTGTTCAGTTTCAACTCACAGTCAATGTTGTTGCCCTGATTGTCAACTTTTCTTCAGCTTGTTTGACAGGTTAATCAGCCTGGTCTTTGCATAATTTTTAATCTTTGAAGATTTGGCTCCTCTAGGTACTTTATGCATTAGCAATTATATTCATCTTCTTTTGGTTTGATGTTCGTGCAGGAAATGCTCCCCTAACTGCTGTTCAACTTCTCTGGGTCAATATGATCATGGATACTCTAGGAGCACTAGCACTGGCAACAGAGCCTCCTAATGATGACTTGATGACAAGATCACCAGTTGGTAGGAAAGGAAACTTCATCAGCAACATAATGTGGAGGAATATTTTGGGCCAGTCAATGTATCAGTTTGTGATGATATGGTATCTGCAAACGAGAGGAAAAACATTTTTTCATCTTGATGGCCCAGATTCTGATTTGATACTGAATACTCTTATTTTTAACTCATTTGTTTTCTGCCAGGTAATGTCATCTAACTGAGCCATGCTTTTGTGGTGTGTTGAGACCAAAAGGCCATTGTTACTGTCAAGTTGTCAAATCTTGAGCCTGAAAACTCCCAATTGGGAGCCATGCATTTATATAGTAGTAGTTCATACTTGGTTGCTCGTGTTCATACTCATTTCCTTTATGCATTTATATGCAATGAATATTTGTTTTGGATGACAGTAATTAGTTTTTTAGAATTCACTTATGAGTTGTAGGCTCTGTTCTACTCACATATATGATTAAAATGCAAGCAGCGGCTGAATGACTATGCATCAATCAACTTCATTATTGAATTGTAAAATTGTGTCAGTTACTGACTGTTGTCTTTCTTCTTCAGGTTTTCAATGAGATCAGCTCCAGAGAGATGGAAAAGATCAATGTCTTTAGAGGCATACTGAAAAACTATGTTTTTGTGGCTGTGCTCAGTTGCACTACCCTCTTCCAAATTGTAATTGTCGAGTTCCTGGGAACATTTGCAAACACCTCTCCTCTCACTTGGCAGCAATGGTTTGTTACCATTTTGCTAGGATTCCTTGGCATGCCAATTGCTGCTATCTTAAAGATGATACCAGTGGGATCAAACTGATATCTGAGGAAATGCACTAGGTACTTCCTTAGTCATCCAACTTTTCATGCACGAATGAGTTTTTTTTTTCCCCTTTTGTTGCCCATTCTTTATTATTTTTCGAATCACCTCATTATACAGCTGTAGCATCAATGGAGCTGTAGTATTTTTTCACAGCCTAAAAGTTTGAAAGGCTAGCAAAATTTGAGGCCAAGATTGTTTTGACTGCAAAGCTTTGATGTTACTTAAAAGTACAAAACCTGATCTACATGACAAACTTGGTCTAAAAATTCAACACTAACTTGTAAGCTTGTAGGAACAGGAGAGAAATTGTAATATTATTATATAAACTGAATCTTTTTATTGATCTTAAAATTATATTCTTGTTCCCTCATCTAGTTTTTAATGATAGCCCTTCCATCTCCACCCCTTTAATGAATTTCCTGCATCAACCTGACGAAAGTATCCGGTTGTATCATTAATTTCATAAAAATGTATGAAGGTAGGTAAAATGTTTGATCACATAGTTGCACTAAGCAGATTTACAAGGATGCTCCAACCGCCTTATCTGTTTCCCTAAGGATTCGTCGCCATGACAAAAAACTGAAAGGCTTTCGAAAAGGCTGCAAGACTTTATTAAGGTCCTAATAGGCTAATATAAGACTCTTTTTCAGCTTCAGTATCAACCTTTTCCTATACAAATCTTTGACGGGCAGAAGGTTAAACATGTCATTCTTGTATGGCCTCGTGAAAGGAGGACGAAATGGCTTGAAATTTCCATATGGCTATCCTTCATAATTCCCATGCAGGAAATTCAAAACAGTTGAGTCACTTTCCGTAAGGAAGATAAAACTGAAAGTAGAAGTTTGGTGAAACAATCCGGAATAGAAAGTAAAGCTATATGTCATTCATTTGCAGCAGTAGTTGGAACTATCTCTTGCTTGGAAAATGCAATCGGCCAATGGATGGTAAATTCTGAGTTAAAAAAATTTAGACAATGCCATTGGGTGATAGGATTAAGAACTTTTTTCGAGTAGTAAGACGGTGATAAGTGATAAGGTGTTGGTTACTTGGTAGGACCTAAACCTGCTATTCTTAGTGAGAATATAAAATAAAATGTAACACAAAAATAAAAGGAACAAAGGAAAAAAGACAGAGATTTGGTAAGGAATGGCCTTCAATGTTGATACCAATTGGGACATTTATGAGCAATTATGGACGTTCATTCAATTTCTTCTTCACTTGACCAACTTTGTATCACTGTATACGGATCAGTAAGCTGTGTGGATCTTTCCAAAAAAACAAATAGTGTGGCAAGTGGAAACAGGCGGAGGACGTGGAGTGTGAATTGCTAGACTATTGCATTTAACAGTTTTGATTGGTGGCCAGTACCATCAGTGGTGGCTTGGCACCTTAATTGCAATTCCATAAAAGATGTTCAGTTTTTTCCAATATTGATAAATGACTTGACCTGACTTCAATATTCGTCCCTACCTTACACCTATGCTTAATCCTGAATTCTGAAATAAATTACAAGGGACAAAGTTTACTAACTTATAATATGTACCAAAGCAGGAACCCCAGCAGCATACTTGAGAATTTTAGCTTAATCTTAGTGTTTTCGCATTTATATTTTCTTTTCACTAACTGGTCCTCTTTGTTACCTGGTTTTAGATTGAGGTAAAAACAAAAATGAAATGGTTTCTTTTCATAATAAGGGCCTCATTCAAAGCCATCAATACCTCAACCTCATCGCCAGGAAACTAGCAAGCCTTGAGGAAGGATAAGTTATTTGCGCCGAGTGTATAATAACTTCCTTGGCAAATATCTAATTAGGAAAAATTGCATCAAGCGGATATTGGAGAACTCCTAGACCTAGGTAAATTAGTACATTATGTTACGTAGTTGATGGTATTGCTAGTCAGGAAACGTCAGTGATAATAATTCTGGGAGTCCTAAAAGTCTTGCAATTTTTACAGCTGAAATTTATAAGATTTTTGTTTTAACAATTAAGTCTTAAAAGCTTCTAAAATGGCTTCCCTTTAGTTCAGAGCCTACAAACCAGTTTTCTTTTTACATCTAACCCTCGCGACTTAGTTGTCAATGTCATCTTATATAAACTATACTGTAGTGTCTATATGCCACAAAAGGAAAATTGCGAAAGCTATATGGGCATAGATATAAGCCTTAAACTAGTCAATCAACAGTATAAACTTTTATGAATTTTTCCTTTTTACCTAATCAACTTTAGATCTTGAAAATCTCTTTTTGCCTATACAAAAATATAGTATATTTATATATTTACGTATTCGATTCTAATAACATTATACTGTTTATGGTCCTTTATGTTGCGTTATTCGCTCACTGCAAATTTTTTGGATCATGTTTGCATGTAATTGCTACATTGAATTAGTGGAGTTATAAAATGGTGGTTGTTTATGAAAAATGAGGAGAAAAAAGATCAATTAGGGCTGAATATAACAATTATAAAAATGTTTAGGCACTCGAACAGGAGTTTCAGTGTTCTAAAAGGAGTAGGCATTTGGGACTTTCGATTTGATGAAACACTGACGAACTGTTACCTGGGCACTGTTTTTATCTTCGATCACTGGATACAAATCAAGGACAATTCTACGCCCTTGCAAAGACCAGATTATGAATAAGTAACCGAGGCCTATAGGCGAAGCAAAACAAACCAAGATAGGGGTTTAGCTAAGTTTAGGTGTGGATACAAGAGCTGAGAGCCCTAGCAAAGTTGGCAGACGATTAGGCTACTCATTGCCAGACAAAAAGTACCAAGTACTTCTTTTGCCTCCCAGTTTTGACTGCACGGCTAATAATATCATATGTTCTTTTATTTTCTCCTCTTGGACCTTTGTAAAACAACTAAAATCTTCAGTGTTCACTACGTCAACCTAATCTCATCATATCTTCGGTTTCAGATTTTCAGTCCACGATCATGCAAGGAGAGAGGTACTGGGTTTTTATTTTTAGTGTTGTATTTGGTGAAGGAATAGCTCTGTTTTGTCTTTTATACAAGAAAAAAAAGAAAGGAAGTCTATATCAGCATCTTCAGAAATTTGTTTTGATTATTGTACCAGCTTGTTGAATCTGTAGAGTAAATACAGATATGGATAACAACTAAAAGATTATCAATAGAGTTTTTTCCGGTAGCATCGTTTCTTTTTTTAAAAAAAATACAAAGAAAGTAAAGAGAAGAATGCATCAACATAGGAACTAAAAAAGACATGTAAAAATGCAACCCCAGAAATACATTCCATCAATTGTATAATCAACGTAGAGTTTCCTTTCATTTGATTTCACAAAAAATGTATTGGGTTCATTGACCCCTTCTAAGTCTCAATAAAGCCAGCAAGCTTTTTCGGGGAAAAGGAGCTGGCCCCTGCTTTGAGTGGCAACCTCCAAACAGTCAAACAAATCCAATCACGTTCACCCTTTATAATACTATTTGGATGGCCAACATGCAGCAGAGGCTTATCAAATCACACCAACAGAAAAACAGAGTCCCTTCTCTTTTCTTTCCCATCTCAGTCCACAATATATATCTATCATCAGCCTTTCTAAAGACACAAGAAAGCGCGCCATCAACAAGTAGGGTAGCAAGACACAAACCCAGAAGGAAAGTTGAAAAGAAACTAATGAAAGAAATTTCAGAAAAAGAAAAAAGAATTGAAGATATGAGTAAGCATATGAATTGACTGTTGTACAAGCAACCTCTCTTTCAGGCCTGTATTCTTTTCCACCTGGTGGCATTGGTCTATTGACGATCAGCTTTTAAATGTAGCCCAAAGCTTCCCTTTTTATTTTTCTCTCTCTCCTTTTCTCCTCTGTAAGGTTGTTCCTTGAGGAGACAGTTTCAATCAACTCCAAAACCATATCCATGAATTAATAATGGAAATACGCTCAAACAAAACATATAATCCTTTATATGCAATGACTAAACCTCTAGGCAAAACCTTCAAAATTTTCTCTATCGGTGCCGCTTTTGATCAGGTAAACCATAATTTTGATCAGAATCACTGAATGCAAGTCGTTTTCTTTTACTGCTAATAGCAGAAGTAACTGAAGAATTCTCTAAAACACTCATTGGCCTGAATTGGGTAGGCCAGACATCTGAATTTACAAATGTTGGTGTCCCATGCTTCTCCATTTCCAATTTTTGCATCAGACTGTAGCATTGAAACACATCTTCCTGCATTATTGAAACCAAGATATGGCAAGTCTAGGTGATCAGAATGTACTCCAACTTGATAAACTAATAGAAACAAGTTAAATGAAAAAACTTACAATTTCAAGAAACCCAGATGGAGAAATGGAATCGATCTTACACTCTAATGCTTTCCTTATCAGATTTCGATCCAATGACATCAAAGCTGCTGCAGCTGCTATAACAGATGGTCTATGCTCCATCGAAGTGATCTCTGCACTTAAAAATATACATCAATATGACAAAATCATTAAAAGTAATAGAATAAAGAAAATACGTAAAACAAAACATAATTAATGCCCAATTAGAAGCTACCTTTCACCACTGCGAAGATGAGTCCTACGGTCCTTGATACCAAATGCCGTGACGGTGGAGGCTCCTTACTGAATTTAATGATGAAGTAATGCAGAAAAGCGAAAGGAGTAGAAGAAATCATTCTCCATTCCAATGTGTTTAATACCAAAAGCTCCATTCTTTGAATCACTTTGCTTTCAAAATTGTATTCTTCAATCTGAAAATTTGATAACGGAGGCACTTTTATCTCCTCCATTTTTGCTGCCAAAGAAAGACATGCCACCGATAGCAATTTAACTGCCCATGATTTCTCCCTCTGCACCCAGAAAGCTTAATCAATTCAGTTAACAAAGTAACAAACATAAAATCTGCAACTTAAAAAGAAGGTTATCTTACATCAATAGACCTTCTTGAAAGAAATCGATCGAAGTATGTAATTGACAAGTAAGCTGTTTGGAAGCCAAAACCAAAGATTGCTCTGTTCTGCATGAATTACCCAGAAAATCCATAAAAAGGTCCATATTAATATAATTCTGTAAGTTCAACTTTAGCATTTGTATCTAAAACAAAAACCCAAAAAAGAAAGCACTAACTTTTAGGATCCAAGTAATGGCTTCCAATCTAGCAAATTTGACCCAGTTGTCAAAAGTACTCAACGATTGATCCTCTTTGGACTTACTAAAACTGATCTCTTTCTCAACTAACATTTCCACATACTCTTCTTCTCTATCTAAATCCCCAAAACCATTTCTTATGGCCTCATCATCTCCCAATTCTTGTTCCTCAAGACGAGTCTCACTTTCTTGACAAAGAAGCTCAGAGATAGATTCATTCTCCATGTTATGTATCTTCCTTCTTCTATATCACTATTGTCACTCTCTGTTTTCTTTCTCTCTATATATAAATTGCATCAGACATATTATTATTATTAGGGTAAATTACTTGTCAGTCTTTCAAATTTATGATGATTCACTAATGGACCCCTTTACTTTTGCCCCCGAGGTTTAGTATAATATAAGCCCTTAAAAGAAAATTACAGGTAAATGATAACAAAGCATATCGATTTAGTCTTATAAGTTAGTGCGTGGATTAATTTTCTAAATCTTGGTGGACGATATGGCAGCTTCCCCTTTACTAAATTTACAAGAAAAATTAAAGATGTGAACTTATAACAAATAATAAATTAAATTATAATTTTTTTTTGTAATAATGCTTTAATAATTTGTTCTTATGTAGAGTTTATAAAAATCGATTTTGGTTTTTTTTAGTTATTTAAAAATTCAAAACAATTAAATACCATGCAACCTTTCTTTTTTAAAATTCTTTATCACATTACTTTCAAAAAAATCATTTAGATATTTAATATTAATTAGTAGAGAGATGGACATTTAGATCTGTTAGTATTAATATGTTAATGAAGGAGTTGTTAGGACATTATATCAAATGTCAGGGGCAATAGTAAATTTGCCTTTTGGTATTAAGTGCTAAAACTCATGATTTGGAGAGAGAGGAGATGAAGTTGGGTAACTAAACTTTAGCTGTGCTTTTACTATGTTATCTGTTTAAGTTTTATAGATTGAAAGAAGGAACTAACTTATTGGGTTTGATTTGTTGTGTAAAATGTATCTATCATTTTCACTTTCTTTCTCTTTTGAGATTGTGTTTGTGCTAAGTGCTAACCCTTTTCTTCTTTTTTCTTTATTATTATTATTATACAATTTTCATTTCTTTGGACTGGGTTTGACTGGACTGAAAGACAGTGTGTGCGGCGCGCGCTTAGCTCCAGTTCCAGGGCTTTTGTACGCGACTCTGTAGCACGTGGGGTTCACGGTCCAAAGAGCAAACGAAGTGGATATGTCAGGTGGCTACCGTACAATGGGGTCGTACCTGAACCCGCACCACTGATTATTGGTGAATGGTTAGGGTTTGGTCTTTGAATGCTCGAAGATCAATTGCGGGCCCCTACAATATTATTTTCATGTTATTTCTCCAACTCCAAATCCGTTGCTTAGATATTTAAGGTTTTCATTTTCAATTTTCTCAATTCTCAAATTAGGATTAATCTTTTTATTTATGATATTTCTATAGGTATTGATTTAATTAGTAATAATTTCAAAACATATTATAAATTTTAATAATCATCTTAATTTTAAATATTATAATCAAATCAAGATATATAATATTTTATAGATTTATGAAAATTAATATTATTTGAATTTTAATAGTTTATTGATTTAAATTAATATAATAAAAATTTAATGAATGGCATATATGATAATATGAAATCAAATCCATTATTGTAGAGTTCTTTTTTAAATTTTAAATGTTTTACTATTTTCTTTTTTTTTTTACTATAATTAATTTATGTAATGATTATATTTATAGATTAATGATGAAAGCATAATTAATATCCCATTTTCTTACAATTGGTATCTTTATTTAATTCAAAAAATCAACTTACTAGTTGATATATTAATTGCATATGCAAATTAGTGTAAAAAATATAATAATTATGTAAATTAGCCATTATTAGTTTGTCCATATGCTAGAATTATTAATATATATATATATATATATAGATCGTGAAAAATTATTCTAGGATATGGATTTATTTGAATTTTTGAAAGTGAATTTAATTTATGTTTTAGATGAAAAAAAAAGATCATATATTGAAATCAAAATACTCTTTATTTCAGATTCTAATTTATCCGAATAAACTCTTTGAAAATAGACAATAAGGAATTTAAGTTTGAATCTCATTAATAATCTTTTTTTTTTCCTCTTAAATGCTAAAAATGCAAAATTCAAATTTAGGATGAATTGGGGTTTTAAAAATCATATGAAGAAGAAGAAAATGATGCAGTACTTCTTACTGCTTGTTATATTTAAATGTTAAATGAAAAAAGATAAAATATGTATTACAATTTCTAACTTTCAATTATTACCCAGAAAAATGGCAAAAAACACTAGAAACTTCATTGGGTTCTGATGATAAGAAGAAACAAAAACCCAACTGAGATTCCAACTTTTGTTTTTCTCAGAATTCTTTTTGTTTTCTTTTATCAACATAAGAACTGGTTAATTAATTAAAGTTTATCCTGTGAATATGATTAAGCGAACAACCATGTGAAGTGTAGGGCAGCTATGTCCTAAAGGAGTATATAAAACTAGGAGAGGACACAAGATCCAAAAGCCAACTTCAACTGTCAAAGGTTTAATGACACCTTTGCATATTGTATTTATATAATCATTTTCCAGTAATCCAAACAATATTCAAATCGACTAATTTTAATTGTGCCCACATACCTCTTTTATTCTTGGTCTTTGATTATTGTGGAAGTCCAACTAGTTTAAGTTTACAAGTCTTAATTAATCAACTTTTAATCCTTCAAGTACGATTAAAAGGGATAATTTTATTACAAATAGATGGTCCGTCCTTTCTTTGCTTTACGCATAACTAGCAAAAGCCTCTTTGGAATCTTTATTTGTCTTCTTCAATTGTTTAGACCACATTGTGCAAAAAAGAATAGCTTCAAATTTGATACCTTTTTTTTGTTTCTCCTTTGATCTAATTTAGACAAGAGCCATTATCTTTTTGCCACATAATCAAGTTGCCCTTTTCAAATCCAACCTCCGATCAATTGATCCAAATTCTGAAAGTTCATTAACTGTAACCTAAGAGACAATATGTTTGAATTATTGTTGCCTATCTAAAGAGTTAGTGAAGTCTTCGTTTCCCGTCTCCTCTGCCTTTCTTCTCCCAATAGTACAAAAGATAATATATTCATATAATGTCACTTTAGATCTAAGTTTTCTACCGTTAATTAGAAGCTGTTTAAATAAATATAAAAGTTAAAATTTGATAAGTTCTATTCTATGAATGACCCCAATAACTTTATTACAACCATTTGTCCCAAATTTCTTTTTTTTCTGATTTTACGTAAATTTGCTTTTTTAGGTCGTAATTACAAGATAGTGTCAGCTATGGCCAAAAAGTTATCCAGTGCTGGGGCTACAAAGTAAGCCTAATCGAGAATACTATAAGACTGCGAAATGAACAAATTATTGATTTTTAGACACTAAAAGAAATTCTATGTACGTAATTTTCCCGTAAGATTATTCCACTACGTTGCATTTATATACTGCTAAAATATATATTTATTAATTAGATATCATGTGGGAATTATATTCAAGATTAATTATATGTAAATCCACCATATGGGTCACTATTGTTTATAACAGCAGCATGCAGACACATCTGCACCATTGAATGACAATGCTAAACTTGTTTGCTTGTCCTTTTTGGGTCCAGAAAATCTTTTGACATACCATATGAAATCTTTAACTTCAACTTCGAACCCTAGAGTGACGTCGTTTCTACGTGCCATTTGTCTTCTGTCAAAGTACAGGGAGTAAGAAGTGAGTTTTTCTTTTTTCTTTTTTTTTTTTTAACAATAATTTTTCTTTTATAACAAGTAATGATTTTACTCAATAAAAGGCCAAAGGCCCAACTATAGAGGGAGTAATCACCATCTCACGCCACAAATTTACACGAGTTAATAATTAGGAGACATTAAGATTAAACAAATATAAATATTTCTAATATGACATATAAAACATTTGAAATTTTTGGAAGCTTCGAAGACATTGACGGTTTCTTCTAATTCTTCACTTTGAAAACTAGGATTAGTTTGCTTAGTTGGACTGGATTTGCAACTTCCTAAACTTAATTTAACTATAGAATAAAAAAGTATATATAAACTAATTTTATTTCCTTTATTTTTCTTTCTCTTTCAAATTCTTTTTTCCAGAAAGAGGAGGGGTCTTTGGCCCCTACATCGTGCGAGTTGGCCAGTTGGGAATGCATAGGTATTGATCCAATAGAGCCGGAACGGGCAGCATATAATAGTTCCCCACCTTTAGCACTTTTGGAGAAAAGACCCAGCATTTATCTAGAAAAGGAAAACGAAATTTTTATGAAATTTGGTGTATATAATAATAATAATAATAATAATAATATCCATATTTATTGTATGTCCCTATCCATATGACACATATTCATTAGTATTAAATAATAGAATATGTATCAATTATCCAATATCAAAATATAAATCCATACGCAATACTCTTCTATTAGTTATAGTATATGCATCAAATTTAAATAAAAATCTCTATAACATAATTAATAAAATATATATATATATATATATATATATATATGAGTATTTTATATTTTAATATATTATTATTATTTAGAATTAATAAATATATATTTTACGAAAATATTAAAAGAATAATAATAGATTTCTTTTTCTCATATTAGTAGGATACATTTAAAATAATCTGTAGATTGTCCGGTAAGATTAAACCCCAATTGACAGCAGAAGAAAGTAACACAGTTATCTATAAAAAGTTGCATTCGATGTTAAATACCTATAAGTTGCATCAGCTCAGTCAGCTATAAGTGCTTATTTTCTAATGAGTACCGCTTACTAATAGGTCTCTAATATCTCACTGATCTTTAAAAAAAGAAAAAAAAGAAGACGTAATTTACTATAGTCACGATTCTGAATGTACCTATTGACATTAATATGTCTGTAAGTACAAATAATATATACATTCTCAGTTCCTTTTTTAAATTTTTCTCTTTGGAACTGTATAAAGCCAGAATTCGAGCAACATGTCTATTGAATGCTCAAATATATACAAAGAGAAAACAATGCTCAACTTAATAAATTCTCCTGCAGAGGAAAACTGAATAGTTGGTTGCATTACATAAGAATACAGCGTTTTTTTAAGCAGCTGATAACATAAGGTCAAGAACAGTACTGAGCAGGTACGTAGTATTTAAATGCTGAAATCCAAAAGCTACAGTGCCCTGTAATTAGAGAAAGGAATCCCAGCTGCTAATAATACCATGATGAGAGAGTTTTCAGATATATTTAAAGAAGGCCACAATCCTATGTACAGCATCATCTATCAAGAACAACAAAAGCATTAGTACTAGTTATGCAACCATCCGATTGATTTCTTTAGTACGTTCACATCTGTATGACTGCAATTCCAGCTCAATTCTCCTGTCCCCAGTTACATTTTGCACTGAATTCCAAATCTTATGACTTGGTTCCATAGCATATATTTACATAGAAAAGTCCAAAATGATAATTTGGGTTTAAACCAACTATTCTTTTTCTTTTCTTTCTAAAAAGAAAAGGAAAGAAAAGGGAAATCAAAATTGGAGAGAGTCCAGCAGTAAGGAGCCATATTTAGGATCGATCACTAGGTGCATAACTATTGAAAGAGACTAGGAAGATTGTCATGACGTGTGTTGAATATTATTATTTTGTGGGGGATAATGGTGTTCAGGTTATAATTAAACACGAGGTCCGTAGATGCTTTGCCAATTCCAAGCAAAGGCAATTGTCAGAACTCAGGAGACATTTGCTAACAAATTTCGGTCTATGCATTGCGTTGCTATAAAGGGTTGTGTTTTTTACCTTATGAACACTAAAAGGTGGAAACCAAAGTAGTTGAAGATGGTCCCTTGTTGCGATTAATATTATCTGTATAGCCAAAGCCAACTGCAGTCCCCACTAGCTCTTATTTTTCAAAGCCTGTATTCATGGAAGAGCATAACTGGGAAAGGACCCATTTCAGACCTAATAAAAATTGTCTATCAAATAATAATAGCAATGCAAGATTTAAAACGAAATGAAGTTGCAGCGATTATTATTAAACGCAAGCATGTGTCTCCTGCTGCAGCCTGCCACTGTAAGAATGCCTAATTATTTTTATTACAACAATTCTGTGTCCAACAAGCAATAACCCTACACTCTATCAGTTTCTATCGTTATCCTTTGATTTTCCATCTTAAGTGGTTCAAGGAATAATCAATCACCTGAATTCGAAGGAATGGAATATGGAACTCGGAATAAAATCTGAAAAGTTAACTTTCAAGAAAGGATCTCAGCAAGCAGCATATATTTGCTCCAAGTAAAAAAAGCCAAAACAAGAAATGAAAAAGATAAAAGAAAAAATAAATAAATAAAAGAAGATAAAAAGTTCATAGACACAAAAACAGGAGGTCGGTGAACAAGTTATATAGAATTTCGGAAACTGAAAATTCTGTCAGATTAAAAAAAATAAAAACTAAAAAGTTATTATGCTCGAAAGAGAACACAAGCAGTGGCCATGCCATAGGTTAAAAAAACCCTTGCATGATTGTGGTGGGTGATCTTTAATATTTTTCTTTTCTGACTCATTCAACAAGAGTGGGGTTTCTGCTTGTGACTTACAAATTGCAGTGCATGGGTTGGTTTGCACAGGTTAAGGTTGATATGTATAATCAAATTATTTGGTTTTGGTTTGAAAATTTATTAAACCGAATCTAATTTGAATTGGTCGGTTTTAGTTTAAATATTAATATTTTTTAAGTTTACTATTAATTTATACCGGAGATTTGCATAACTTAATCTGAAATTATAAGATTTGTATTAGTAGTTTACTTAGAATTTTGTAAAATGAGTTGTAAGTAAATTCCGAATATGTAACTTTATTAAAATATAGTTCTAAGTAATTGAGGTATTCTTTGATTAGTTATCTTTACTTTGGTTTAAGATTTTTTATAAGCGTATTATTCAACCTGGTTTAAATAATCTTGTGATATATATAAGATATGTTAAATAACATATAAAGGTATGCATCCTAACAAAAGAAATACTCATGGAACCATAAGGCAGATGATATAAAATAACGTAATACTAATGTTTATTAAAAACATAATTTCGAATTGGATTAGTTTGGTATAAATTTTTAATCATCTGAACTACATATCGAACCGAGAAATCAATTTGATTCGGTTGAATTGGTTGGATTTGTTTGGTTCGTAGATTTGTATGCACAACCCACCCTGACCATAAGACACATAACCTTCATCTCACTAACTCCCATGCCATATCTTTCAATGAAAGTGCCTCTGCTATTCTTACCTTGTAGTATTTCACAGGCCACAGTCAGGAAAATAGTTGTTAGATTCCCAACGGTTTGACTGCCCATTGACTTGACCAGATCCCTTTGAATTCACTAGGGCAGTGTGCTCTCAGTCTCAGGGATTCCAAAGGTACCCTAAAAAATAACAGGACTAGTTTGGGTTTTTAATTGTCAATCTTTGGGCTACAGTACAAGCCCCTGTGCTGAGTTCCTCCAAATGGCCCTCAGGACTTTTAAAGTGTCTCGGTGAGGCTAACTGTGGTGACAAATAGGTGAGGTTGGATTAAGCAATCTCAGATTTAGGTTGAATTAATTTGGGTGCCATTTTCTGAATGGTTCAGATACAAGTTACTGAGATATCAAAGAGGTTGAATATGCATGTTGGATTTGAAAAAAAGCTTGAAAGAAAAGGAGTAGCAGCAGGAAATAATTGAGTAGAGATAGAGATAGAGATAGGAGAAAAAGAGCATCATCCATTCTCCATACTTGGAAGTGTAATTATTCAGTTACGATTCTCTGGTTTGGACTTTACTTCGATAGGATAATGAATTATTTGTCAACTCAGGTATGACCCATGGACCCCCTCTTCTGACATTGGAATCTGGATGTTGGGTTATCATTTCTTCAATTCTTCTACCCGAGTGTTTGGCTGAAAATATTATATCAGACCTACACGTTTTCATGCACCGGAGCAGGTTTTTGGGCAGTCAAGGTCAGGAAATGCTACTTTTTATCTACAGACAAAATGTTTCAACCTTATATGCAATTATATCTCCACCAATATCACTCATCTACAAATGTAAAAATTTACAGACTTAGTCCTTAATAATCATATTTATTGGATACTTAATAAAAACTCACTTAATTTTAAAACTAAAAAGCATCATATGAGCGTGTTAATAGATGAATGTTGTATTGCAAAAGCATGTTATTTAGTTGCATTACTTGTGCGCAATCCTGATAAATTTTAATGATATATGTCTAGCATAGACTTGTACTTGGGTTGAAACTAAAGATGAGTTACATGCTTGAGCTCATCGATGAGACATTTATTTTTTCAAAAAAATAAAATAAAATAAGAAACCAACATAAATGTAGAGATGTATTGCATGTATGGAGATATAAAATAAATATGGAAATAGAGATGAGCTTATTTTTGTCTTTTCACCAATTTGATATTAAACATAAAAGATAGCAAAAATTTAAAAATTAAGACAACATTATGTAATTTTATCCAAAATAAAAGACCGACATCTACCCATCTTTTGTACAGACCGAGCACCATCTATTTCTTTACTAAACAAATAGTAAATTCATAGGCCTGGTTCGGCTTGGGCTGTAGATTACGGTACTCATGCCCTTAAGACCAATCCAGAGTTTAGGTTGCAAAGCCCAAAGAAGGCAAGGCCGATTAATGAGTCTGTTCTCAATAGGCTACCCTTTCGCTATGTTTAGCGTGATTCTTTCAAGCCCAATTATGTGTACTAAGGCTCTGTTTAATTTTTATGAATTTTTTTTGTAAGCTTTTGTCAACGAAATTATTTTCTTTTCGTGTTTGTTAAATCCAAATAATTAATAAATTGAAAATATATTTTAAATTAAAGTAACAGAGTAAATCATTTTTTCCTAAAATAAAAACAAAATTATTTACTAGAGTTGATGAATTTATAACAAAAATAGAATTATTCGTAGGAAACATAAGATAAACATGTGTCTTTTAGTATATTAACTACCTGCAATCAGCTTCAATTCCATCTTATTTACCACAGTGGCCGACCTTGGTCCTTGGCATATTCTTGGAGACATTTTTATATTGTTCTTTTATAATTTAGATTTAATTATGAATCAAAAAATACTAGTAATGGCAGAATGGAGTGGTTGTTGTGAGAATGGATTTGGATTTAATTTTTTATGATATTTTTTAATTATGTTGAATGTAACATGTGTTAAAAGTGGGCTAGTTTGCAAAAAATCAATTATTTAAAAAACAGGAAAGTTCATTTTTAACTATACGAGTGGAGGGGATAAATCCACCCTTTTTGTCCAAAAGAAAAGTCAATAAAAATATGATACTCAACAACTAAAAAGCTAAGTTGCCCCCTTTACTTGGATTATATAGATAATTAGCTTGTAAATTAATTTTCTGTCCCATTAGACTGCAAACTTGCTAAAAGTAGTTAAAATTACCTATTTTTATGTCTCAAGCTAGCGCATGGTCTCTAAAATACCCATTTATCTATCCTTTTATTCAATTTTTTTTTCTTAAAAAATTATTCTTTCTTTGGAAATCAACCCTCAAAATAAGAAACTAGCTTTTAAGCTTAAAAAAGAAAATAAATCAAAATCGCTCTTGAAATAATATCACTCCCAAGTTCATCTTCATATGCATCCCGCTCTTCATCCACAGTAACATCAATGGCAATAATGAACGAAACGACGTTGTACAAAATTAACACACGCAGATGGCAATCTTGATAATACATCCCTGAAGCTTCCGTTTTTGCAGATATACCCAAACTACCTAATAAGTAAGCTAAGATTTCCATGCACACGAGACATTACCATTAGTAGAGCTTTAAGTGGTCTTATCATAGTGGTAACCGCGCGGGCTTTACAACTTTTTAGAATCGCAAAATAGCAAGATTCAACAAGCATAACACCAAGCTCATGCACAAAAGGAATTTATCACCAATCTCTATTTAAAGAAATTACAAATCTTATAAATAATTTTGACAAAGATCTATTAATCGATGATGATGGTGTCTTTTTGATTATATTCAACATATATATTAATTTTAAAAATGCATCAATAACTATAGAAGGCATTAAGGCCAACTTCAAATCCAATTTTCAAGAATTATTGGTAGAGATTAAAACGATACATAGTATCTTTAAACTCTATAAGAGTTACTTAGCATTTGTAGTTGAGTTTATGATTTTTGGCTAATAGAATACTTTGTAATCATATTTATCATACACATACTCACTCCATTATAGATGATGACCAATCCATAAGAAAAATATCAATATCCCTTATCATTTTATGACATAATGTTTATCAATTTGCAACTATAATTTTCTTATATATAAAGCAACTAATGAAGAATTATATTTTGCTTATGATTTTGATAAAAATCAAAGGCAACTTGACATTTCAGTTCCATAGAACCTAATTGTATTATCCATGCTAAATGAAAATGAATAACTTTAGAATTTTTAATTTGGGAATTAATTTAGAAATAGAAAGAAAATGAATAGAGATATAACTAGGAAATCAAAGTATTTCTATTTTCTCTCTATAAAAGATATTTTATTTATTATAATATTTTTTTTAATCAGTAAATCACATATATATGTCAGGCGCTTGCTTAAGAAATAAAAATAGTAATTTGACAAATTGGTAGCTGATCAGCTAGAAAGTTAAAATATGTCCTAATTGCTCAGCGGATCCAAGCACAAGGAGCCAGCTGAAACTAAACTCTAGTCCCCTAAATTATACGTACAAATTTATGGCCTTTTTTTTACACACGTTTACTACTCAACTCAAAACTCAAAAACAACCGCGTCGACTATGACAAAAACAAAATTAAAAGAAAAAAAAAAAAAAGAAAAAGAAAACCAAGACAAAATCTCAATTTCATTCACGTGTCTCATTCACAACCTCGGGCGCCATCACCGCTCAAAAAGCCTCTCTCCAACGTGGCGTCGAAATAAGCTAATCAAACAGCCCAGAACACGGCGCACTCAATTAACTAGGCTGTTCTCGGCTACACGTTACCTCGAATATTCCGAACCACTCGATCTGAATAAACCCATTCATTCCTGTAACATTTTTATAAAGTTCTCTTCTCCTATTTAAGTCTTTTATTTATTTATTTTGTTTCTGCAGCGTGTTCTATTTATGCAAAATTCTCCTCAAAATCGATCTCTTTTAATAAAATCAGGAAATTTAATGGCTATATCCTCATTCGATTTAACTCTGTTGTATTTGCCTGCTTTTCTTAATATAGTTGTCTTCAATTTTATCCATCTTTTTTACTCTTCCTCCTCAGAACAATCCAATCTTTCTCTGATTCCTAACCAGTCTTGTAGTTCTTTTTGACATTAAATTAGTGAATTGACCATAAACAGCTTCTAGCCATGGGAAAGCGTAAGTATTTTTCTTTTTTCAATCAATTTATTTTCTAGGATTTGAATTTTATGAATTAGGGTTTCTTTTTCGGTCAAACTTTGTATATAAGAAAAAGCTTTGTTATTGATGCTTCAACGATAACTATAAGGGACTAGTGTTGTTAAATTTATTAATTTGTTCTGAATTTGGCAGGAAATGCACAGCGTAAAAACATAGCGATGTTGGATACGGATGACGATGATAATAGTAGTGTTAGTTCGTCGTCAACTATGAAATCGGATCGCGCTTCGGTTTTAGGAACCGAAGAGGTTCAGGTTGATAAAGATAGTTTACTAGACCAAGCTCTAGATGCTTTATACGAGAAGAGGTTTGTTAATTTTGGATGTTTTAACATATAATTAACCCATATAATTTAGTCTTGGAGATTAAAGAAGAAATGGCATTAAGCTGATACATGCTGTGTTGATTTTGTGGATATAGGGGTGCCACAAGAGAAAAAGCTTTGGCATCAATTATTGAGGCTTTTAATAGCAATTTGCAGCATCAGTTCCTTGAAAAGAAGTAAGGAACTCTTACATGTTTGTTTGGTCTATTTGTTTTCTGTTAACCAACGGTTCATTGTAGGTGTGTCTCTGTTGTCTGGTTTCTATAGCTGCTCTGTATTCCAATCAGTAATTCGCATTTCTTTTTAAAGAAAATTCTGTTACGTCGACTTTGTTACTGTCTCTTATTCCTTTTTATTTTATCTAAAATTGACAGTTTATTTGATGTTGAATGGTTCGATGTTAAATGGTTCTCAGGGCTTCTTTTAATTCCTGCAGATTTGCTACTTTATTACATCAGTGTCTGAATTGTATCAAAAAAGGATCTAGCAAAGAGATAGCTCTAGCATCTCATGCTATTGGTTAGTATAGAACAACAGCCTCGTTAACTCTTTTGCACTTCCTATCCTGTTAAGATGACTTTTAGCTATATGGTGCTCTCTTTCGTTTAGGATTGTTGGCTTTAACAGTTGGCTGTGGGGATAATGCACGAGAAATATTGGAAGACTCAGTTACTCCTATTTCTCAAGCCCTTAAATCTGGGTCTGAATCTACAAAGACAGCATCGGTATGGATTACCTGCAAACGAGTGTTTTGCTGAATCTGGAATTAACTTTTATGCTCAATCTGTTGTTTTCTGTGTGATTGGTTATAACATTGTAGCTATTGGAGTGCTTGGCTGTTGTCACCTTTGTTGGTGGGAATGAGCCAACAGAGACAGAACGCTCAATGCAAATCATGTGGCAGTTGGTTCGCCCTAAATTGGGTTCTAATGTATGTATATCTGTTGCTTCATGGTTATTGTCTTTATTGGTCTTCCTTTTCACAAATTAATCAGTTGTTTTCCTTGCTTTAGGTAGCTGCTGCTAAACCTTCTGCTCCTGTAATAGCAGCAGTAGTATCTGCTTGGGCATTTCTTCTGACAACCATGGATGGCTGGAAAATTGACCCCAAAGATTGGCAAGAGTGAGTATATTCTTGATCTGAGAACTACTTTTCTTTTGGATTTCTTTCTTTCTGCTGGTCAAGGGGTGTGTGCTTTTGTCCCCTAGAAATTTATTGGACTTGGTTTCCCATGCACCATAACTCGTCCAACTCCGCCCATTCTGCATAGTTCTTAGGTCCCTGGTGTTTTGGTTAAAACAGTGCTGGTCTAGTTATTGTGTTATGTGTAACCTTTACCCAGAGAGCCAAAAGCACTGCGTGGTGCGTGGTTGGAGGGAGGGGGAAAAGAGCACTAATGTATTTTGGCATTTGATGCAGGTCCATCTCTTATCTTTCTGGTCTGCTGGATAAGGATGATCGATCTGTACGCATTGCTGCTGGTGAAGCGCTAGCCTTAATTTTTGAGATAGGAAGCCTGGAAAAGTTTGCTGGTGAAAATAAAGATTCTGATGATCTCCCAGTCCAGGGGGTGAACAAGTCTAGAGAAGTAATGGTGCATATACAAGGATTAAAATCAAAAGTCCTGAATCAGGTGAGAAACCTTTCTGCAGAGGCAGGTGGGAAGGGATCCACCAAGAAAGATCTTAATACCCAGCGAAACTTATTTAAGGATGTCTTGGAGTTTCTTGAGGTATTAATCTATTACTCTCCTCTTTCACTAGTTGTTCTTTTTGGACTTCTGTGATGACATTACTTCTTATATTATCAGTATGGTTATTGCCCTGAAACCTCAATGAAGATAGGAGGAGATTCACTGCAGACTTCAACATGGTCTCAGTGGATACAGGTTCTTGCTCCTTTGTTCTCATTTACCTTCTTGTATCAGTGGTTTGGTATTTGTGATCAGTATTTGAAGGCTCTCTGTTAATGTTTTGGCAGTTGAACTTCTTAAAGCACTTCCTTGGAGGTGGGTTTATCAAGCATATGCAGGTTGGTTTTCTTGACGTTAGCCTTTCTTTTTACATTGTGTAGGAAAATTTGATCTGCGTTATAGCTGTGTGCCTATTCTCTTTTGTGAATGTTTTTTTTTTTTTTTTTTTAAATCCTGATTTTGTTGAAACAGGATAATGAACTACTTCATGATGTCTTTGGTTTCGTGCCGAAGAAAAAATTGCTTCAAGGGGTTGAACATCAAATGTCTAGTTGCGAAAAGGTGAGTTTATACACTTCTTATGCAGTTCAATGTGCTGATCTCCCCCAGTTTTCTGATGCTCGGTCTTTTGTCCTCTCAAATTTCCTCTTTTTTTTTTTTTCAGTCTTTCGTTTTCTAAAAGTATTTTGGGGGGAGGAATTTGGAGCTAGAAGTTACTAGTAGTCATTGGGGAAAAGAGTTTTTGGAGAAAGGAATTTAACTTATTTGTGTTTTTCTGAAGTGATGGAACTTTGACCATTCCTTTAGCCATATTGCCGAAACAAATTCTTGTCTGTGGTTCTTTTATCACTTTTAGATGTTCAAATGATTTGATTCATTTTCTCAGAGGATGTTCCGGTCCCCCAATTCAGTCCTTAACAAAGCCAGGACTCAGTTTCTGAACAAACAGCGGATGTTATCTAAGGTAGTTCCTCCTCCTTATAATTAGCTGTAGTCAGTTGCCTTTGCTGGTTTCTTGAATTGGAGAACTTTCGAAGTGTTGCAAGAACAGCTATGACATTTAATAATTTGATATGCGTACTGTTATTATTTTTAACCTACCTTGTTGAGATGTATTTGTGTCTGATTTTCCAGGATAGAAATGTTGGGCATTTTGCAGTCAATAGCGGAGATGAAGAGGCCTGAAGGTGTCCAATGTCTTGTTAGGTCAAACATCAGCAGCAGCAATCATTTATGATGGGGTTTAGGTTCTTTTCATTTTTGTGACATGTGGACAAAAGAAACTGTTGGGGTGTCCATTGAGATTATACGGAGTTGCAACTTTATTATTTTTTCATCTGGGATTCATAAAATCATTGTATTCATGGCACTGCTGCTATGAACAGCATTATAATGTTGTACTTTGTAATATCTTATTTAGGGCGTACTATGCTCAAGTGTATTTTTAGTAGGATTAAAATGTCCAACATTATTCGGTATAATTTTATTCATTTAGTTCTTCAGTTTGGTTGACAAACATATTCTCCAATTGAACGCATTAAAAATCATTAAGGACATTAGTTTCTTATTCAAAAATCATACTATGTTTTCTTTAAATATAACATTTTGCTACGTTCTTCAATTTTGTAATTATGTATTAAATTTTTATTGTTAGATTCAGTATATTTTAATCTGTTGTTCATTTTGTTTTATTTACAGTATTCTTTTCGCTGTCTTTTAATTAAATTATAAATTAATTTTAATTTATTTTGAAATGGATCTGTATTTTAATAATATTTTGTTTTATTTTATCTTTAGTTGATTTTTAGATAATAAAAAAATAGAAAAAGAGAAAAATAAGTAAAAAACGAAATGTTTATTCTTTTCTCCTCATGAGAAAGAATATGATCACTAAATTATTTTATTTATATTTTTTGATATGTATTTAATTTTGGACACCATTTTTATTTTGATATATATATTTATTTTGGTATATGAAATTTAAATTTATGTATTTCTATTAATTTATTAATTATTAAATTATATTTCTAATTTAACATTAATTTTAATTTTAAAAACTAATATTATTAATAATAAAATAATTTTATATTATATAAATAAAAATAATAATTTTAATTATAGAAAATAATATTTAAAAATATTATATATATTAATAAATTAATATTTTTAATTATATAATTCCTAATTTTAAAAAATAGCAATGTCAATTATATTGATAACATTAATTTATATAACATTAGAATTGATTAAAAATATTTTTAAAATATTTTTATATTATTATATTAATAAAATTTACTATTTTTTAAAAAAATTAAATATTTAAATTTGATTAATTATTATTTTTTAAAATATTATAAATTAATATTAAATATTAAAAATTTATTAAATTGTAATATAAATTTAATATCATAATTAAAGTAATAATAACGGTTGTACAACATAGGTAAATGACTAGTATTTTCAATTTTTATATAAAATTGTAATTCTAGTAATTAGTTTATAAATTTATATTCTTAGACCTATAAAAAATCTTATTTTAAAAATTAAATATAAAAATTTAATAAATACAATATAACTCAATATTTTTAGAAGAATATCATCAAATTTAAAAATTATTTTATATTATAATAAGCACGATAAAATATTATCGTGGCTTTTATCTGTGAAGGAGAGCCCTGTTGATAAGACTTCCTAGACAATGTAATTGCATATATGATCTTTCGCGCCAACACTAATATTATGTTTGTCGTACTAATAAAATTATAAATTTGAGAAATACTAACAAAAGGAAAAGTTAATATAACATAATATAATAAAATAAAATCTGACCAATAAAAAATAATAATTAATCATATTTGTGATATTATATTATTAATTAATTAATTTTTTAATTAGAATAATACTAATCTAAAAAGTATTGGTTTCAACTATATTTATAATATTAATTTATATAACAATAAAAAAATTAATTAATAGAATATTTCTAAAATTATTTTTATATTATCACACAAATAAAATTTTAAGGTATTATATCTTTTAGAAAAAATTTAAAAAATACTTAATTATCGTTGTTTCCTAAGATATTATAAAGAATTAATAAAATAAAAAATTAATTAAATTTTATCTAAACTCAATTTTATAAGCAAAATAATATAACAGTGCGCGAGCAGGGAAAAGACTAATATAATATAATGAGAGGCAGTTTAACATATGACAGACTCAGTGGCAAATTATGTTACCCATATGATTAATGGTATAATTCAACAAATTGGATTCCGAAAAGGATTGGTTTTTCAAATGCTCCGGTTTCGGAATGTCCAGGAGAAATATGGGCAAAAATTATTATTCGATTGCGTTCAAATCTGTTGAGCCTCAGGGCCTTCCTTGTCCAATTGCAGAACTGGTTGTTCCGGTTGACAGCTTAAAAAGACAACCAGACTATGCAGTTGTACAGATCTCTCGACGAAATAAATCCCATCTATACATGAAAACTTCTCTTTATAAATATCTTTCTAAAAGCACGTAAAAGTCCCTATATTCACTTCTAAACACCAGACAATCCAGAAAAGTGCTTTTGCATAGCTCTATCCTTTCTGTAATTATTACCACCCCTTCCCCTCCTTCCCCTCCCCCTGGGATTGCCAGCATTTCCTCTCCCTTCCATCTGAGAAGCAACTGATTGGTTATCTTGCTCTCCATGTGATTCACTTGGCCTTCCTCCAGTCGCCCTTCCTCCTCCCCGTCTGCCCCTGCCACTGAAATTCCTGGTGGTCCCTCTCCCTTCTGTCTCAGGTTCATCAGATTCCTTTCGATGTTGCTGTTCCTGATACTCAGTCCACTGCTTCACTGCGCCAGTGGGAATGTTACCACCACGTCCAAGACCATAAATTTGGTCCGCCTGTATCTGACTAAGTAGTAAAGCTTCATTGGAATTTGCAACTGCGATTGAACCTGTGACCTTGTAACTGTAGTTCTTTCCATCCTTTACATAGAATTGTGGCTTTTTCCTGGATCCCCACTTTGAATTAGAAGAAGCTTGAGCAGTGCTCTCAGTATCAGCACCTGAAGATTTCCCCAAATTAGAGCTGATTCTGTCGCTTAATGTCTCGTTCTCCTCCAATCCCGACTCTGCGACACTCAAACCCAGATCATCAAAGGAGTCATCATATTCATCCTCGTACTCATACTGTGAGATCAGGGCCACTGTCCTAGCTGCATCCTTTTCATCTCTGGCATCTAGGGTATACTGTTCAGGCACATTATTGGACTTCCTAACAAATCTTCCAACTGTTGAAGAGGATGAAACAAACAGACTCTCAAGTTGTTGCTCTCTAGCTAACACTGGATTTGTAGAGTGAAATTGCATTGAGGGGACTGGTGCAGCCTCAATTAACATCCCTTTTCCTTTATCCTTTCTGCTTATGGTTGAAGTAGACTTGGGTATTGGCATGGTTTCAAGTGATGTATCCAAGCACTTTAGATCTACATGTAGGGTCCCCTCAAGTATCCTCTGAATGACCTCCTCCGGATCCTGGTTATAAACTTCAAGACAGGCAGTTAGAAACCCCTTGCCAAAATCAGGAAACAGGTCCTTTATTTGGCTTATTTTGGACTCCTTGATGACTGCATCTTCATCCATCTTAACTTTGTTGCTTGGAACAGGGGCTGGCAATGGCATGATTGGCTGCTCTTTAACAGTACCTTCCGAAGAAGACATTATTATCCCAGATAAATACTGGAGCTGTTCATCATCCATGAATATCCATCCTGGAGGGAAAAAAGATAAAAGAATAAGCACAGATTCCTCCAAGTTCATAACCACAGTTGAGCAGTGTCAAAGAACAGCGACTCAGAAATGATACTCAACTTAGATCAAGCCTGTGTCTAATTAGGTGCCAGTTATCACAAATATATTATCCAAGGGCTACATAGTATTATCATTATTCTAACTTTGCTGCGCACACTTAAAATTTGTGTCCAGGCTACAATTCAGTGGGACAACAAGTAACCTGTGTATGTAGTATGCTGGGCCACAAGCTGTTTTCCAGGGAATATGAATAATACCTTTTCGTTAAAAAAATTTGGGGCATGATGAAAAGGCTGGTCATACATTGCTTCACAATTATTAGAAGCAAGCTACAGAAATTCCTTCAACTACAATGTCATCTTCCCTTTGAGACATTCTGTCAATCTAGCAGTAAATATACATTTTGTAATTACAAATGAAATGAAGCAACACCCTACTTATCTCAGTCCTGGGACAATTTTTCTTTTCACCCATGAAAATTCAATATGTTTGATAAGTCGTAACAATTATTTTTACTTTTGTTTATTCTTAAAGTTATGTTGACAACAAAGTGATGTTTGTACCATGATCAGGTCCATGTCTGTGCTTCTAACTTGATTTAGCAGAAATATGCCTAATTTAGCAGGGAACTCACCAGCATTTTGTAAGCTCTGCAGTCTGCTCATTAGATGGTAATTCTTATCAAGATTCTGAAGAAATGCATCTCTATTATGATTCTCCTGAGCATATAGCAAAACTCCACCAACCTCCCTAAAGATTTGGATCAATATATCTGCTCTTATGACAGGGTCCTCAACTTTTGCAGGGAACATCTTTGTTATAGCTGGAACAGGAAGAAAATCTGTGAACACTTCATCGCTTAAATAGCAAATATCCAATAGCTTCCAACCAATTTTGGTAATTCTCATGGATAACATCTTCAAACTAACAGCAACATTTGATATCACTCCATCATCTCCTCCTGCCAAGATGATCCGAAACCCCCGTTGTAGAGATGGAAGCAAAGTATCATGTAATCTTGCAAGGGTAATCAGCAATTCCTCATTTCCATGACTGCATAGACCACAGACTTGGGTATAAGATAAAGGCATATTAACCAAGGAATTTGCTAAATGAGAATTAGTGGTACATAAACTAGACCCACGAGAATTATTATTGAGTAATGAAAAAAAAAAAAGATTAAACATATTTAGAGGAAAGAAACAATGATCCAATGTAATATGCAAGCATACGTTCGTATCGTTGAAAATATGCTTTTGGCTTATCCAGATAGATTTGGAAAATTCCAGTCTTAAACATGTACCTCATTTCTACCGGGCAGGAAAAGAATACAGCTGCTGGTTTGTATGCATTAACAAAAGCATCCAACGAAACAATCGCATCATTTATAAAGTCCATCACCTATGAAAAGAAGAAAACAGGTAATAAATGATAATACGATCTAACTAAGCACCGCAGTTTATATATGTGTGTGTGTGTGTGTGTGTGTGTCTGTGTCTGTGTATTCGAGTTAACTTTGCATTTGGGATCAACTTATTAAGTTGTAACAGGATGCTTCAGCCATTTATGCTATGTTAGTCAGAAGATGCAGCAACTCATTCGTGGCCACCGGCCAGAATCTTTCTAAACAAGGTTTATTAGACCACTTCTGTCAACCATGAAAACATGTTCTTTGTAACTCATACATATGCAGGAAAAAGTATAGAATATAAGTGCCAAAAAGTGCACCAACAGGACATAATAAGGCAACTCACCTCTAAGAAATCAGAATGAAGTGAACCAGAATCAGCATCTCTAAAGCTTCCAGAAGAAAATAAAGCCTATCATGATGTCACGCGAATAAATTTATCATGTGTCAGATAAAATTGTAAGCACACTCATTCATTATATTTCCACAAAAGCAAGGTGGTCTTTCATAATAATCTATAATACAATTGACCATAAAGTCAATTGGGAGTCCCATAAAACCAAGGAAATTAAAGAATATGAGAGATGATAACAAGTTAGGTATGTTTAAAATCTCTATCTCAAACATTCTTTGCAGAAAGAAAAGTGATAACATTCCTTTAGTGACACAAACATACAGTTGTATCAATCTAATATATGATTCACGAGGAAGACATCATCTTATGCATTGAGAAAAGTACCTCCAAAGATGCAATGCATCGTTGATACATTGTGTGTATGATACCCATAAAATGAGATACCACAGCAGCTAAATTATTATGGATTCCAGGCTGGGCTTGCAAAGCATTCTCAACCTGTAGAAAGAAATAAAAAAAGAGAGAGATAACATTTAAGTTCAGTTTAAGGAGTAAAATAATAATTTATTAATATGAATTTGCACACAAGCATCCATCAAATGAACCACTTCAAATACAACTTAAATAAGCATTACTTCAGGAAGAGAAACAGTCATTACATTCTCCTCAACCAAATGAGGCAGCTTAAAAAGCAAGACTTTAAGATGAGCTGCCACAGGGCAGCAAGAGATCAATATCCCTCTGACACTTTCTTGCCTCTTATACTCAGTTGACAAGAAAAATAAACTATGAAGCTCTCTTCTGTCCCAAGTTAAAATTTCTCAGTTGTTACTCTGATATTATTAATAGTATATCCTCAAGAGTTGCTAACCACAGACAAACAAATAGTTTTAATTAAGAACCAATGGCTAAAAGTATCATGATTTTAAAGAAAAGGGGATTCTGAAGTTAATTTTAGGCTGACTTAAGAATCAGTGTGATAAACAAAATCTAGTGAATTGCAAAAGCACTTGCAAAACACATACCAGCAATCGGGTCAGTTCTTCATTTTCATGACCATATATGGCACATATATCCAACAACTTAGGCAAGTCAAGCAACTTTTTATCCTGCAAAAGAGCTACATGCAAAATTAATAAACAAAATGCAAAACCAAATACAAAATTAACACAAGAAATTAACACCGGCAAAAATTTTAAGCTAACCTGCATGATCTCTAGAACTAAGGGAATCAGCAGCCCGAGCACCTGGATCCCTATTGGAAGATCTGCAACAGCAACAGCAACACCAACCAGCGTAACAGAATCAAGAATCAAAGTATAAAACAATGCGACTATGTGCGGGTGTATGTATATAGAAATATCATTAAATACAACCTACATGCGATACAACACCATGAAAACCCGGCGACTTAATTCGACCTCCCCAACAATGACTCCAGCAACAATTCCCTTAGCTCCACGATGCGGAAAATCATACCATCTACTCTTATACTTCAGGAAGCTATCCAGAAACTCGTGCAACGATTTGTCGCTAGCCACTGAAAATTTGTAATGAGTCAGATACATAATTAGACACTGATGAAGATAACACTCCTATAATAAGTGTACCTTCTCTCCAAAAGTCTCTAGGATTTAACTTGAGCAACCGAGATAATTCTCTGCTTAAAAGATCAACAACTCTCTGTGACTCCACTGGATCCAATCCGCCTTCCTCCGCACCCAAACCAGCCGCCACTGCTTCATCCTGCGGCAAATAATTTACAAAATTCCCCGGAGGTGCGCCTCCTTCTTTGTTTGAAATCCAGACTCCACTACTCGATGACGACGGGGCTGCGGTGTCAGATTGGCTTGAGGTTGATTGACGGAGGGAGTTTGAGAGCGTGGGGATAGGATAAGGGTTTTGATATTTGGGAATGAGTTTCTTCTGGTTTTTCGCGGAATTTTTGTTGTTGTTGTTGTTGGTGGTGGTGGTGCTGCTACTGTTGCTGTTCCATTCTTGTTGCTGTTGTTGTGATCTGCTGTTGCTGCCCGACATGTCTGTACTAAAATTCTGAAAGAAAATGAGAAGGAGAGTGATTTAGCTTAATATGTAAAACACTAATATATATATATATATATATATATATATATATATATATATATATATATATATATATATATATATTATTAGTTGTAATGTGTACACTTAATTAAAATGTTTATGAAATAAAAATGTAATATAACTTTTATGAATTGACAAAAGTAAGTTTATTTTTTGAAAACTATGAATAGGTAAATATGTTAATATTAATATGTTATATGGTAAGCAAAAACAACAGTTAATCTAAATTAAATTTTGAAAATTTAAATTTCTGATTTTAAATTTCTAAATAGTATTTAATAATATATATATATTATTAAATACTATTTAGAAATATATTGCAATATTTATATTATAAAATCATTAAAAATTAATAATAATTTTTAGATTAAGTTATATGTATTTAGCTATTTTTATATTTGATGATATTATTTGTATTTTGACTAATATATTTTATATGTTAATTTTAACAACATATAATGTTATCTTCTATTTTTAAAATAATAATCACATTTTGAATCATTTAAATATTTTTATGATAAATTCTGTATTGCTAATCGATAATGTAATATAATATTTAAATTAAAAATATTGACGTCTCTTATTTTAAATTTATTTAATAATAAAATCATAACCTAAAAAGTCTCAATTAAATTAAAAAAGATTTAAAATGATAGTTAAATATATTATTTTAAGGTTAAGATATAAAATGTTTATTGAACATGATCAACTATTAAGTTGGTAAAATTTTCTATTGAATTGAAAATTATTATCAAATATAAGGAAATTATACTATAAATGAACTAAATATTTTATGAGCTATTTGAATTTTTTTAACTCTATAGAAAGTTTATTTCGAAATTATTTATTAAATTAATCAAGTTGAGTTTATCTCAATTTTGAAAATAATATTATTGAGTTGAACTTATACTTAATAAAGATAAAATTTTAGTTTATAGTTTACGAACTTGCTTATATATTAGCTTGTAAATTTAAATTTGAACTCAAATCATTCATAAAGCTCATGAACGAACTTGCAACATGATCATAAGCAATTTCGTTTATAAACTCGTTTACGATTAACTCATATTTATATTAGTTTTATTTATAAATTTAAAATTTTATATATAATATAATATAGTGTGTATGTATCCCTATATTATATATTATTTATGAAATATTCATATATATTTACATATAATAATAATAATAGTAACTACAATATTTGTTGTATAATAAACTTTAAAAATATTTGTTATCTAGTTGTTGCCAGATTGAACCGAGCAGCCGTATAAAACATATATGTTAAATTTGTTAGAAATTACATTCTTCCGGAGTATTGCTTTTCTCAAGAGCAGCTTCAATAGCAATTTTTAGAAAGCCATTTGAAGTAAGATATATTTGCTTATTTCATCATACGAACACAAGGAAAGCGTAGCTCCACGACAGTTAACAGTAACCATTAGCAAAATAATATTTGACCTGCCTAAAGCCACAATTGGTTGCGACAAGATTTCTACAAAGTTTCTTTTTTCTATTCGTTCACAAGATAGACACTTTGTATCTACCAACTAACTAATCTATGACTTGGATTTACAATGGGGAGTGATAAAGTTATGGAAGTATTGACCACTCCATGCACCAACTACATTCGATTATCTGATTTTCTTTTCTTGCAACAAGCCTGAAGCTGCTCACTTGAAAAAGCATTGGTACTGTGTTTTCTACTGATCTATGTACCAGTTATGCCATAGATACACGCTGTCCCAAAGAACACAATTCTATCTCAAGTCTTCAAAGATCAATCATATGGCAGAATTCAGACTCTGCTGTGCTTCTTTACACGATAAACTATGATCAAACCCAATCAAAGTTGGTTTCTTTGGGCAAAACCAAAGCAATTAGACAGCTGGATGCATCAGGTGCAATAGAAAGCATCGAACATGTTTCATGCGAATACGGAAGTATGAAGAGAAGCCTTGCCCATATGGATCTCACAGCTGGAATTTTAATTACTCCAGCACATTCCCTCTGCTTCAAGTATGAAATGAAGTCCTGAAACTGCAGAACTGAAAGTTTAGTGTAATTGTAGTAGAAAACAGTGTGCCCCATTTATTACGTTCACAGGTTTCTAATTTGGAAAAGAGATTGGGTAAACGGAAATCTATTGATCACAGCATGACAACAGATGGAGAACGGCCTGCCATCAAAAGGTTAGAAGGTTTCCATTTTCCTTACAACAATGTGCAAGTTCTAATTGCACTGCATAGGTTAGAAGTTTTCCTCAGACCTGATTTTAATTATTATCTCAAGTTGTTAATCTCAATACCAAAGGGGAAGATCACTGGATTAAATGTTTGGTTTATTTTTTTTATTTTTTATTTTTTTGAAACCAAATGTTTGGTTAATAGGAGAACAGAGAAGGAAAAGACAAACTAAATAACTTACGCCTTTTTGGTCACTCGCAGAAGACGGGATCAACTGGCACACCTCCCTCTGTATCAGAAAGTGAAAACCCATAAACATCACATAGGAGAAAAAAAGAAGAGAGGGTGCAGCGAAAAATTAGCATGATAAACAATTATAGTTCTTTTTTCCCTCTAGTTCTACCTTTGCCCAATGTGCCCTTCTTAAGATCATAACACATGGGAAAATTCCAAATGGATGATCCAACTCATGTTTTCCTCTTCTAAACAGAATTCCAGAGGCCTATTACTTGGATTCTTAGCTCACCTTTTCTAAACCAATCAGCCTAACTCAAGATCTCTTGATCTTGAGGTCACATGGGATACTATTACGACTCGAGGAGTGATAGTGTTTAAATCATCTATGATGTGAAACACCACTAAAGGTAGAATCAGATGGTATAACTTAACAATGGTTAAAGGGAAATTCAATTTGTCATTTTGTTCCAAAATATAATGAGAATCTTACCCCTGGAAAAGCCACATTTAGAAGTAAGGAAAAAGTTTCAAAGAACCCGACTTTGAAGAAGCCTATCAACGTAACAAATAATGAATACAGTTCATTCAGGATTACAAATGCTCAGCAAATTAGATCCTCAATGAGCAATGCAGCACATTAAATTCTTAACTTACTTCAAAAGCCTCATGCAGTAAATGTCATAGAAAGGAAAAATACATAATTTGAAGAGCTAGCCAATACTAACATGATTAGAAGTACGAGAGAGAGAGAGAGAGAGAGAGAGAGCTGAGCACAGATATACTGATAGACTCACTTTATGTGGCGGAGTACTTGTAAATGTTGATTTGACATGCCGAAAATCTGTGCGTTTTGTCATATCTAGTTTGCATGGCCATCTGCATCGTTAATAATTCAGGACTAAACAAATATTTTCTCAAAACAAAATATGATCAGATGAGAAGGCACAAAAGTGAAGACAGTTCTTACTCCACAGGTTCAGCAATTGCATTTGAATATTTGCAAATATCAGAATCAACTCTGTATGCATAAATTGTGCAGTAATGGACCCCACTTTTACATAATGTGCCCTGCCATCGACAATTCATTAACTTCCCAGAACTCACAAAACCAGTTGATTCTGCAACAGGTGGAGGTGGAGGAGGTGAAGCAGGCAAAGGAGGAGCAGGTGGTGGGGATGGTGGCAATGGAGGGGGTACTTCAGGCTGAGGTGGTAGAGATGCTAAAGGTGGTGGCACAACAGATGGAGGTAGTGGAGGTGGAGGGGGTATTTCAGGCTGAGGTGGCATAGACGATAAGGGTGGAGGAATAACAGGTAAGGAAAACATTTGGTCAAAATGCTGTATTGGAGGTCGCTGAATCTGTGCTAGTGGAGTCACAGAAGCAGGTATAAAAGGAGGTGCAAAACTGCTACTCTGAAAGTTATTAGGCATTACCACTGGTGAGATTGGATTTAAAGGAACGTGATGATTTAAACCTCGTGGATCCCACGCACTTTTTGGAGGAAGGTAAACAGGTCGGACAAATTGAGATGGCTGGAACTGTGGTGGTGGGGGAATAGGTCTTCCTTGAGCTCCTACAGGTAAACTTGGAATGTTCCCAGGCGCAGGATGAAGCTCATTTTCATTTTTCTTGTACATCCACATTTGTTCAGGAGTAGTGGAAACAGCACGAACGCCTAGATATACCCAAAATTTTCAATAAAGAAGGAAGAACAAGTCAACAAGAGATTATCAACTATCAGGAGTGAAAAATCACCTCCTTGCAAAGGGTCCATCCCCCCAAATGGGTGTACACCTTGCACAACAGACCCATGATTCTCTGATTGTATTCTGGGCGATACAAGCTCCATGGAGCTTTCATCAGGCTTTATTGAGAATGGTGCAGAGTAGTTCTTTCCTGGTTGACTGACCAAACAAAAAGGAACAATCTATTGTCAGGTCAAGAACAGTAGGGCACAAAAATATTGCTTTCTCATGTTCCAAAAGGCTGTTAGAAGACAACCAATAAGAAAAGATTATGTACGTCTAACACTCTGCGTTGGATACAAACATACAATACAATTAACCATGTAGAGGACACGAATCATGACTGTAACCAAGAAATCGCATTTATGGGCAAGACTCACAAGGACGAGGAGGAGAGGAAGAAAATACTTGAGAGTTACGAAGTTAGTTAGTTAATTCTCAAACTTTCCACACAGGAGAAAAACATGTGTCAATCTCACGTTTCTTTATAAGAAACAGGAAAATTCTACAAAACAAGCAGTCAAAAGCAAATTAAGGAAAACAATTTGAGTATCTAGAAATCCAATTTTACATCTTGTATTCAGAACATGCATCCATTGTAGCATGCACACATCAAAACACCAGCAATTACATCTCAATGATCATAATGCACTTCTACACAAAAGATACCAAACATCATTTTCTAGAGGAATTAACTCTAAAATAAAATATAAGACATCAATTTAGAAAGAGTGCTAGTTCCAAATCAAGAACTTCCAGTTATTGGTTCCCAGTCACATTGAATGCTACTTTGTATACTGTGAACTTGAAGGAGAACTATTTCACACAGTTAAAAAATCACTAGCATTCTGTTGATATAAGATAACAATATTACATCTCAGGCTAACTGAAGCTGTAGGCAAGCAAGACAACCACTAAGAAATGCAGATCACAATTCTACTTGTGGAAATAACTTGAATACTGAATAAAGGAATTAACAAATTAGAAAATTGAAACCTGAATTCAATCTGAAAGAACGTTCCAGGACAACTACGAAGATTTGTCAGAACAGCATTTGCAGCATCAACATTGCTACAATCAAGAAACCAACCACACCCCATCTGCATGTTTGCTCGCATCAACCTAACAATAGACCCCACATTTGAAATAGCAAGATTGCAGACAGCCATTAGCTCATCATCTGTGATGACAGGAGAGCTAACATTTGGAATACAAATCCACAACGTGCTTGATGACATTCGATCCACATCCCTCATTGGAGCAGTACTGCTGCTTCCAGATATGCAATTATCAAAATAATTTGGGTTCTGGCTAAAGTTGTACTTATTACGTAATGATGCAAGTAAGGAAGATAAGTGAGACATCCTTGTCCGACAGCTATCAGAAGGGCTCTCAAGCACAGTTTGAGTATGAGGTGATTCGATCTTGCACATGCTTACAGAACTGTTCATTCTAATGTCATTCTGAACTGTAGCAGGCATTGATCTTCCACCATCCAAATGAGGCAAAGCCACATTAGCTGATCCAGCACTAAAAGGTGGCAGATAACTACTTTTTTCTCTTCGATGCTGCCTGAGATGTGCCATCACAGCAGTAGCTTCTTCAGGAGTCTCAAACTCCATTAATAATGCTCCTTCATTGCAAAGATCCGTGACCATGTAAGGACCCTTGTAAAGCACCTTCCTTGATTCATGCAGAATCTCATCCCTTGCCCATTGGCTTGAGATATTTCCAACATAAACATGACAACTAGAACCAACTGCAACACCATTCATAGAACCCCTGGTTCCTAATCCCGCATCCATGAACTTTATTTGCCAAGGAAAATGGCAACGCATATATTCACGAGCCCTTATGGCATCAATTATGCTCCTGTACTCCACCAGGGCAAATCCTTTGACTGGAAACAAGTAAAACTGTTCTATGGGACCAAACCTCTCAAGTTGATACTTCAAATGAGCTTCAGATGAATCAGGACCTATAGAACCCAACCAAAGCTGTCTAGAGGCAGAGAAAATATCTAATGCGGCAGGGTCTCCATCACAAAACCAAACAGGTGGACTGATTGAACTGCATGCTGCCCCAAAATGATTGTTAGGAGAAGCAAAAGAATTATTTGTGGTTCCACTAATGGACCTCAAGGCAGGTGAACCGAAATCCATGTTTGAAACTGGACTTTTGTCCGCGTGTGTTCTACTGTCAAATGAATTATTCCTGGAGTCTAATGCTGTTCTTGTGGCAGGTGAAGGCATATGATGGTTGGGTAAGTCTCTGGGCAGGGAAGACCTGCCATGTGAAGAATCTGCTGGGTCACTCATCTCTAAATCCATGGATCTTGACCCTCCATTATCATGGCTAGTACCTGTATTCAAGAACAGATCAGTTTCAAGGGGAAGTCTCGAGCTGCACGCTTTCAGAGATTGGCCTAAATAATTTTCTATGAACACTATCATCGCAGGATTTATCAGCAGTTTTAACTTACAATCTTTACCAGGTATGACTGGAGATTTCATGCTGATTAGAAATCCTACCTATCGAGTAATTTCGGTTGACAAACTTTGATGCATCAGAGGTTTCCTCATCGCTGTCCATTTCGCTGTCGTCTAGTTTACTAAGTTCTGTATATGACTCAAAGACCCCTTCTAGAGCGGATCTTATTTCTGATGCAGCTATAAAAGATGGCATGTTACATTGCTTCTTATATTTTCTAAACAGCCAACTTCTTAATGATGAACTGTTACCAAGAACCTGCATAAGGAAAACTTCAGCACAACAAATTATGGCAAGGAGCAAAAAAATGAATATCTATACATGCATTATATAAACCAAGAAAACAAATATTTATCAAAATGGAAATCATTACATACATTCTACTACAAAGGAATTACTTTTAGTGCTTCCAAGTGTTCAATAAAGTAAAGGAAGAGATATATGCACTCAAGAAGGATTATATAAAGAAGAAGATTAAAATGTACATAGACCCATGCACATGAAATCCCCTTGCTGCAATAAATTCATGCTACAGAAAATACTCGCATAAAATCTAGATTGGGCCTGCTAAATAACTATGCTTTCTCTATTCAAAGTCATATTCTCAAGATTAACATATACTTCAACAAACAATTACTACATCTAATTAGATAATTGTAACAAAAGCAAGAATTCTGTGCTGAAATAAATAGTTCGCTCAAAGTATAATGAAATAGAAATATTACCAGTTGCAACAGGCAGTTCTGAGGAACAGAACATGAATTCACAGCAACATGGTTGCCTGATAATAGTTCCTCACCATTATCTGACACATGCGACACAAAATTATTCTCGAGCCTGCTTGTCACCTGACTGAGAAAACACTGTGCTTCATTAGTGACCTCAGGTGTGACATGTTTGAAGAGCTCAAAACATGCTGCAAGCAAATTTCTCGGACAAGAAAAGAAGATCCAAAGCAGACTTATCGCACGAAACTTTGAAAGTTTAACTGTTGGAGATCTGTCTTCCTCAGAAATTTTTTGCTTTAGCTCAGAGAATATCTCAGCAGAATCCTGCATCTTCAATGATTCCTTATCAACAATATGAAAGATATCCTTTCCCTCAAAGGAGGACATGAAAAAGGAGAGCACATTCTGAAAAACTGCAGAGCAGATGCCTCGGATAACAGATGATGTAGGAGCCTCCAAAGAAGCAGTGTGACAGATATCAGATAAACCAAATATACAGGCTTTAGCAGTCTTAGTTGCAACACCATCAGAATCTTCTCCTTTATTTATCACTGCCATGCTCCAGTTATGCATATTAATAACAACTTTAGTAGCAGCTTCAAGTGCAGTTGGACAGTATGATGCATATCGAGGAATGAGATCAGCTACTATGCGCTGTACACTGCTACAACCTGCAACTCTAGCAGCATATACATCATTAAATTTCTATGCTCTTGTTTTCTTCTTACTATTTTTCTTTCCCTGATCCCTTTGGCATGTTTATGCATTTGTACCTAGTAAGGATCTCTATTTATGTTGGTTTCACTACCTCTTTTTAAGGAATACATCCCTGTATGTCACATATGAAGCCTCTAGCAGATGGAGGTTGCATTGAACATGTTGAATAAATTGGTGTATAATAGACAAGAGAAAACAAATGCAGAAGTATGGAGTAGGAGAAGTATGGAGTAGGCTACATAGGATCTAAAATACAAAAAAGCTACCATGCAACTCATTTGATCTGAAATAAAGCAAACAGAGGTGCACAACCATGTACTTATACTGCAAAAAAATGTCAAGTTAGCCAGAGGAAAAATGATCGAGCTTGAATCAGGTCAGAATACCACCATACTTTTTGGGTCTCCCAAAATAAGAGATTGGGTTTCATGTTTTTGTTCAACAGACGAATGACCATTTCGTTAATCCACGTAAGCAACTACTCAATCATCTAAGGCTATGGCTCAGAACTTAATTTTTCAAAAGAGAAGAGGTCATCGCGAGAGGGAAGGTTTCAGAATTTCAAAGTCCGTGACAGGTTTAAATTCTTGTTTCACCAAATATTTACAAAAAATTAGAAGGAAGGTCTCAATGAGTTCAATGAAATTGTGTTGGACCAATTCAGTGTCTCTGTAGGAGATAAGCAACAATTTACCCTTTTCTAAAGAAAAGGAGCATTGTCATTATAAGATTTTGAAGCCACAAAACGTCCTTATTACAATTTTTGTCTGCAAGTAGGAGTTGTAATAGCAAATCATTAAGCACCAAACAGCACTATGTGGTTGCAGAAAAATAAAAAAAGAAACAAGTGTTGTTTCTATTAAAATGCATGATGGTAATACACATGGTCAGCTGAAAAGTTTACTAACGTTCTTCTAGCAATGCACTGAAACTCAACATGATAAATTGCACCTAACTATGCATCAAGAAACAGAGACCAGCTTCTATTTCTCCAATGCCTTCTAGTTTCGATATTAAAAGCAACCTGGATCATTTTGACATTCCTGCTTTATAAAATTCAAATAAATTCAACAACATTTCTACATAACTTTCAGTATTTCATTATCTAAAAATACAATGTGTCTTAACTTATTCACTTTTTCTTGAGTTTCTCACACTACTACAAACCAATTATTAATAATAAAGAAAAAGATCAATGGAGGAATAATTAATAACACATTAATTCAAAAAATTTAACCAAATTTTAAACTGAAAAATAGGTTTAAGAAAAAGGCCCTACCTCTTGAAGCGGAAATAAGAGAGAGATAAGCTTGTTCAAGGTCAGGCATGTGACGTGTCTCTTTTTGAGAAACGTAAAACTTAAGGCGCTTGTAAGTATCATATATGCTCTTAATTTCATCTCTATTTCTCCTTCTAGCGAGAAGTTCCTCCTGCGACAGTGGTGGTGGTGTTGTTGGTGGAGCTACGGCGGTAGTGCATGTCCCGGCTGGGGTTTCTTGTGGCGGTGGCGGCGATGCTTGTTCCTGTTCCGGTTGTGGCGGTGTTTCTGGTCGAGTCTCGTAAAGCTTTCTCTTCTTGAGGGGCTGCTCTGACGAGGCCATGGCTCGAAAAGACGCAGAGAGAGCGTCTCCCTCTGATTCACTCAGAAGGGCTGCTGCCCGAAGCCTTTCGGTTGTTCAATTGCGGAGGTATGATCGATGAAATTACTCAAGTAGCCCTAGCGCCGGTCCCATAGAAATGGACAGAAGCTCACTTTAGCCCTTCAGCTTTTAGGTCATGCACTGCTGAATCCAATGGGCTTAATAATGTCACAACTTTTCATACTTAGCTCATCTAAACTTTACAATTTTTACTAAAAAAACTGATTTTTCTATTTCAAAATTAGAATTATAAGAAGAAAAAGAAAAAAAATATTTATCTTTTATCAAACTTCTCCAAACAAAATAAAATTACAAACTCTAACATTCTAAAATTTCATTTTTATTTGTTTTCTAAAATCTTACCTTAACTTATTCATTTTGAAGCACATCATATTCTAAATTTTCCTCTTCCCCAATAGTAGCCTCCTCTATTTCCCATTTCCCATACTGATTGATTAATAAAGTCTTCTATCAATTAAATTCCACAAAAGAACAAACATATCACAGTAATGAACATTTATATGTCTTGTTCCTCAAAAAGAAAATAAATACTGTAGCTCTACTAACAAAAAATAAAAGATATAAACAGAAGAATATCACTATTATAGTGAAATGCGATGTACAGTAACTTTTATTTGATTATGCACAAGTTGTATTTGATTTGGAAAAAAGAATTCCTTGTGTGGTTTTTACTTTAAATTTAGATATTTAATTCTGATTTGTACTAGAAAAAGTGATATTACAACGGTAATAAAAAAAATAAAAAAAAAATAATATTGATAAAATGGAATAAAACTAGAGGTAATGATAAGTAAATAAAAATAATATTTTTATGTTTTGATTAAAATAATAATAGTGTTTTAGGCTGTGGTGAATTGGATTTCTTAAAGAATTAAAGTTTGAATGTTATTATAATTATAAGAATTTATAAATTCAGTCATACTCTTACATTTAAAAAGTCATTTTGCACCTATGATGAGATTTTATCCACTATATACAAAAATGCACTAACTTCTGAGGTTTCGGGTAGTGCCTAATACATTTTAAATTAATTAATTATATATAGCGCCTTAACATTTTTCTTTCCAGAAACAATTATTTCAATAACACCTGCATGTCATTGTTTCATAAGAAAAGAAAAGAAAAACCAAAAAACTGGAAAATTCTTATCTGGCACTCCGTTCATTGAATTTGTGATTTACTATTTAAATGTAATTTAGTAATCAATTTTCATTAATGATTTGTAAGTATTCTTTTAGAAGAAACTGGATTTCTCTGCAAGTTAATTATTTCGTAGAAGCTATGATTTTTAATTTTTGGGAAATAAAGTACATGATTTTAAAATAAATATCTTGGTTTTTTCTTTACAAATACATCTATAAAACTTGGAGAAGATTATTGTCAGGTTAGTGATACTGTTATATATATATATAGTTTTCTCAATAATCCTGCCATTGCATCCACATTCCTTGGAAGTATTAATTAGATAAATTTCCAGATCTAAAAATAAAAAAAGAGGCTGCCGGGATCTGATATCTTATGGCAGAAGATCCATAGAAGCATTACTGTCAAATTTTTAAATTTTCTTTTTCCTTTTCACATCGTGTGGCCATTACTTCCAGATGCATGTTCATTAACTTTTGAAACAAATCTGCCTGTATAATAAATATGTACATTTATGGACACTAAGCAGATCAGGTACGATTGTAAGCAACGAGTATACATATGCTTACTATTTGTGATAGATCAAATTATTTAGTGTTTATTTATAAATATATTCTATACTCCTTAGTATTTGTAATTAAAATTAGTTAAACAAATTAATGCTATGGCAGAAGCTTCTCTCCAGGATCATAGAAGCATACAGATCTTCTGGTTGAGGCCAATGTCCATTCCATTGTAAGCGATAGGGGCGTACATCCACAGATCATCAGAGCTTAAAAGCTGCCAATATCAAGAACACAGATCATTAGCAAATATGTTTAGACAAAAAAGAAGGCAGATCAACAGCTCAAAAAACAGCAGCAACTGCCATTAATTACCTTGATCTGAAGCTGCAGAAACTTAACATATTGTACTGCCTCCTCTAGCATTGTACTGATATCGACCTTTGTTCCATTAGGAACTAGGTTCTGTAAGATTCTCAACCGCTCATTTATCCTCTCCCGTCTTTTCTGCAAGATTTGATTGAGCAGAATGTATGAATTACAAGGCACTGGTTGAGTCTGACATTGATCGACCCGATCAAGAGATTACTTGCTTTTTTGTGTTAGCATTAGTTTCTTACCCTTGCGTAAAGACTCTGAGGATCCGTGGCGGATCCTCGACCAGCTCTTGCCTTGCCCTTGGAATTGAGAGCTTCAGAAACTTTAGAATCTCCGTTAGAATCCTGAGAGGCATTGTCCTCTCCTGAACAGCAACTGCTAGAGCTTTGTCCTTCTGGTCCAGCATTTCTATCTTCTGCCTCGTTGTTATTTGGAGTGAACTTCTGATTTTTCTTTGGCTTTTCATCTTTTCTACTCTTTTGCACCTGCATTGAGAAATTTTGATAAGTAGATTGCTGTTAGATAATAATACCTTAATTTGAGGGAAGGAAATGTCTTACTAGATGAATTGGTCTACTTACATCTCTTCTAGCACGAGATTTTTTCTTCGTGCAGCTCTCGGATGGATTGACTTCGGATTCTCGAACGTCAAACTTTCTTTTGAGCTGCAATTCCTTGTCAGGAACAGGATTAGCTCCTGGCGGAGCATTGATTTCATCAATACAGACAGTTTGAGTCATTCCAATTTCAGGAAACATCGAGACAGATGATCCTGAAATTTTATCACCCATGATGCAAAAATCCATGGACATAGAAATGTCATTTGTTGCCGGAATATGGTTAGAATCACTACAGAAGCAGTTCTCATGGCTGCTACAGTTACTGCTACTACTATTTTCCTGAGAAATAATATGAAAATCAGGGTTGAGAGTATTCCAAAAATAAAACAGACTCTCATTAACCTCGGTCAAGTTCACGTTGGCTTCAGAATTTGGACAAAAAGCTGACAGGTCAGTAAGCTGCAATCCTCCATCATGGTTCCCGACAGGAAATGAACACTGGCCCAGGAACTCTGATGTGAGATCAAGCTGATCTTCTGTGCAGAACATTCTGCTAAAGTCCCATTCTCCATCAGGAAAGACTCCAGAAGTCTGCTCCATGTTCGTTCTTGTAGCACTAAGAAGCCTGAGACTCTGGTGAAAGAGAGGCTAGGTAGTGATACTACTTTTTCAAGCTCGACTGGTTGCACTTGAGGCAAACAAGGACAGGAAACATATTTATACCCAGTCCTTGCAAAGAATGTTAGTAAGTATTGACTTAATTTCTATATTATAAATTGTAAACACCTAATCATACCTCTGATGCAGGTCCTAATTCTCTGTAACTGAACTCAGGAGTCTAAAGTGGGCCAATACCTGGCAAAGTACAACTAAGAAGATATATTAAAATATTGCAGAAGTTGAAATGAACTTAAAAGAATCTTTTATTTATCCAAGATAAACTGCAAATAAAATGGCAAAGATGGTCAAAAGGAAAATGATTGAGAGATGGCTAACTGTGATTAATTACACTCTAATAAGCAATAAATGACATTGAATAATTAGGCAGAGCATGCGTAATATGAACTAATTAAAAAAATGTCAGAACGTGGGAAGAGTCATCTTGAATATAATAAAGGGCAAAGAATTCCGTCAGATGATATAAAATTATAAACAAACTATCGCACAGGGACGGCATGAACGTGGGTATGACATTGTCAAAAGAAAAACAAGTAAAACAAAAAAATATCCGACACGTTAACCATCGAACTCGTTCTCTGTCTCCTCAACTACCTAATCTCTGTTCCTCCTTTCTTTCAGTTCTCTCACTGCCCGGTAATCATTTCAATATTTCTATCCATTATAGTTCCACTTATCAAAACACATAGGCAACTGCATAAGTATTATCACACTCCTTTATCGATGGAAGCATAAATTTTCTGGGTTCTTGTACTAAGGAGTGTCACTAGCTATATATTTTCAAAAAAGCTTTAGCAAAGCAAGTTACCGATGAGCTTTCACCCGTTGCTGTTATAAAGAAAGCTGTGAGGTTATAAATTTGAATCCAGACTGAGATCAATGTGCATGTAGATCGAGGGAAAGAAAAGAAATATACTAAAAGCTCTAAGATTATGCTTCTCCCGTAAAATGAGGTTTACGGGAGATTTAGCATCAGCTCAAGTAAACTCGTATTTCTTTTGGGGGTGCAAAGTTAAAGGAAAAGTAAAATTATTACTCAATTCAACCTGTAAGTCAATTATTGATGTATATTTATTAATTTTATTGCAATCTATATTAACTAGTGCTTATATCATGCATTTAACAAATAGATAAGAATAAGCAACATATCCACATTCTTAATTAAAGGAAAAAAAAAAAAAGTAACAGTGCATTTAATGGGGCTCCAAACTCCAATTCTATAAACAAAAGGATCCGATTACAAGATAGAGAGACATTGTACATCTACTGGAACCCAAGAACACATCTACAGATACCTTTCTTTCTTTACGACCATAACAAAAACATCAACAAACCACATTTATTAGGATAGTTTATTAATCTACATTTTCTATTCTCCTAACGTTTTCATTCCTGTAAGGATCTTAGTTGTAAATAGCTATACTTTTCTGAATTGCGCCGGCCACTGCACGATGTTTAGGGGAAAGGGAAAACGCCTTAAGAAATAATCCTAATATTTTGGAATTAAAAGGAGAATAAAATCTTACAAGGGAAAAATTAAAAACTGTAGAGAAATCTGATTTTATTCGTCTGTTGTATTGCGGTTGCACGACTTTTGGATTAAGGGTTTGTCATTATCATCATAACCATCAAAAGAAAAACAACATTAACCATTGACAAGAATGACAGCTATTTCATTTCAGTCTTTATCGACCTACCAACTTTATATCTATTCTTCCTCAACCACCCAGCATCCGCCACGTGACTCTGCTATATCCAGCCACGTGTTCCTTTTTGGATTGCGATATTTGTCGTGTTTCGATTTTGTTTTGTCTGGCATTGCTACGCAGCCTATGCCGCTGGCTCTTCTTTGTTTGTTATATTCTTTTTAATTTTTAACTTTGAGGGAAATTATTATTATTATTAATTAAGCAACAACCCCGCCTTTTCTTTCTGCAGCTGATTTAGAAAATGAAATAAATATAAATTAAAATTGAAGACGTGTTTTTGGATCACTTTCTTCAGTTGAATCAGACAGACTGCTGCAATAATGCTAAAAAATACTTTAGTTTCATAATCTGATAAAAAAACAAAAAAAAAAGGAATAATCTAATCTCATAGTTTTTATTTAAATGATATATCTATGACATATGAGTAGAAAACATAAGTATCATTAATGAATAAATAATGAGATAATGAACTTCTGAACCTTTTGTCTATAATTACTTAAACTTCATAATCACTGATGAAATATAAAAAGTAAGATTCAAAAACCTTCGCTTATTAGATATGGTAATATACATATCAGAAATATAAACTTAAGGTGCTTTCCACCAGCAAGTTTGACGTTCTATGTACATTTCCATACCATAAGGGTAAGCTTCTGTGTTATGTTAAGTTGCTTTTAATAATGATTAGAGCAATAGCAATAAGAAGATGGTCCCATTATTCTAATTTTAAAAATAAAAAATTGGCCATCCTAAAAGAAGCGTAATTAACTTTTAAGTTGATGAAGCGTTAGTGAATGACATCAACCAAGTTGTAATAGAGTAGCCTTTCCATCAAGAGAGAAGCCACATATTCTTATTCAATTCTCATAAATGATTTCCATGGAAGATATATGTGATATCATTTATTTATTTAATTTTTAAGTATGCATGAGCATTTTTGTTCTTTCATTATTGCCCACAACAAAACTAAAGCTGCTTTTTTCTGCATCAAAAAAATAAAAAACTTATTTTACGTATTTGTAGCTATTTCGAAGCTTTCAAACTAAAATGGATTACTCAATCCGTATTTAACGCTAATCCAAACATCAAAATTTAGATTAAGAAATAAAATACAGTCGTTTTACAAATAATTACTACTTCTCTTTAAATTGCTATATCTGTAATATAGTATTTCCGCATTATTTATTATAATATACCATACATACACAACTGATTACTAACAGACAATAAGTCCCAGAATTTAATTAAATTCAGTAAAGAAAAATAATTATAATTTAATGTGCGATTGTTAGACTTTGAAGTCAATTAATGCATTTTTTCTAAAAGAGTGTTTTATGACATAAGAATAAAATTATGGGAGGAATATTAATATCCAAGGAGAAATGTCAAACTCAAGAGCTCCTGTTTATGTTATCTAAGTACTTTGTATACTACTAATTCATGGAAAGCACAAATTAATTATCATTTTCAAGGGGAAACAATTATTGGGTCGCCATGGAAATTAAATTAGAGTTCTAGCATATTTAATTACAAACTTTAATTAAAACATAATCCATATGCAAGAGATATTGTTCCTTTTTTGTTTTTTTTTTTTTTGTTTTTAAACAGCAATATTATGCATAATTCTCAACTGCTAGAAATGTTCACATCAAGTGTAGAGCAGGTGCTAAGATACGCTAGGAATGGGCGATGTACATAAAGAGTATATAGTATTTCAAACATGTAAGGAATAAAGAACATAAATTGTTTAGGGCGTGTAACTAACGTCACAGCATGGACTGCCACAAACAAAATTTCCCTAATAAAGTACCTAAACTAAAATTATTATAGACATAAACACATGCAAGATCGAGCATTATCATTTTAGGAAGGCATTGCTCTTGGAAGAGAAAATGGAAATTTTACCCTAATAAAGATTATAAGTCGATTTTTATAGACAAATCATATAATGGTCTTGGTTAGTACCTCCATTTATGAGAGCTCGGGAAGTCTCGAGTTTGAGACTTCTTGGATTATATCTATCAATACTAATAGAAATTCATTATTTTTATAGTGAGTGATATGAAATAGTAAGTATAAATCACAGTTATTGGAGAAATAAAAAACTTGCCTTCTAAATAATTCATAGAAAGATTGAATATACAGTGTTGCTAGTATTTATCTCTTTTTTTTTTTAACGTCTAGATGATAACTTCAATCCTTTCCACATCGTCCTCTTATCTTTCAATATGAAGCAATGACTATAGACAAGAAAATATACAAATAGTAACAAGGAGAGATTCACATTCTCACAATAAATGGCACTTGCAATTCCAAAAGCTGAAGATAATTCCGCCCTAGCTACTTGTTACAAGTGAAGTTTCAGCGACAGAAGCACTTGACCCAAATGATGAAAATGTTGCCATCACTAATTCCTTGCGGTCCAACAAAAAAAATAAAATGAAAATGAAGTGTTATCTCTCTCATAAGTATATAATTTATAAAGCCCAAGTCAATCCCTTTGTTTATTCACTGAAGTCAATGCTTTGCTGATATTTTATACTATTTGCATAGAAGTTATATGTTTGATTATAAATAAACAAACGACTTTTCTATATATAAAAAATTAAATTTAGAATTGGCATAATATTCATATTCATTAGATATTGTACAATATTATTATTATTTCATGGAGACATTGAGGAAAAAAGTTATAATTACTCGGTAAGCTATATGTTAGAAATAAAACGGGACCACTCAAAGTCAAACAGACTGCTAAAACGGTGGTTTTACTAATATGAAATCCCACAAATTAAGTAAGTAGGTGGTTAAATTAGCTCCAAAATTGGAAAGTCCAAGCCGTGTCTAAAAGATGAGTTTATTTTATCTCTTTTCTTTTTTCAATTTGTAATAAGGGCAAGAAAAGGATTTTTTTTGAATTAAATTGTGATTTATTTAAAGTTAAATTGAAATATAATTAATTTCAATTTTTATAAGGAGAATGAAAATTATCCTCCTGTTATTATCTTGCCCTGCTAAAGAATTTAGTAGCTAACCAGGGTCAAAACCAATTATGCTTCTGCTCCTTTTCTCCTTCAATTATCCTTATATTTAAGATCAAATTAAGGAAGAGAAGAAAGTGGACCGTTGATACTTTTTGAGGAAGTTAGTTGAAACAAAAGCTGAAGCTGAAGCTAACCACGCATTTGTGCCTTTTTTCTTCTTTTTTTCGGAATAAGGTCTAATTTGCCCCTTCAACTTTTCAGAAAAGCTCAATTCACCCCTTCTGATCTTTTATGTTTAAATCAGTCCAGAATTTTGATTTTTTGATTCAGTTTAACCCATTTTTTAGAGAGTGAGTTTCACTTTCTCTAACATAAGAGTGATACAATAAAAATAATAAAATATAATATCTAAATCAAATAAATTCTTTTAATTTAAAAACACTATACGTCAGGAGCCTAACAGTAAATTTGAATGTTTCCAACTATATATTTAGGCTCTTGTACACTTTGTCTTTCCTCGAGCTCTCTCATCTTCATCGTTGTAGTCTCTCTCCTCTATTTTTTTTGGTTGCTATTAGATGTTAAACTCCTATTATAGACTCTCTTCGATGTACCAAGCTTTTTCCTACCACGTGTATTGCTGAAAACAGCCTTGGTTTGTCAATTTAAAGGAGAGGAGATCGTGCCATTGTCGTTCATGATTCGTCTGTTCATCGGCGTTATCTCGTTGATTAGATGCTGGCAATCGATTTCTGCCTCCAAAAACTTCTGGATGAAGGATGACAACCCCTAATGCTGGTGTTTGGCCGATCAACTAGCTTTGCTGGTGCAAAATGTCTGGCTGCTTGATCCGCCACTTAGGAGTGTTAATGGCAGTGGTAGTAGCAGTAAGGGCAGTGGTAGTGGTGGTGTGAAAAGCTAGAATTTATTTATATTAATTTAATATTTGAGTTGTTTTTAAATTATAAACTACATTTTAAGAATTATTAATTTTATTTATTTATTAAGAGAGTGTTTTCACTCTCAACTAAAGGGGATATTAAACAAAAATAACAAAGTTATGGACTAATTTGAAAAAAAAAAGGTCAAAAGGGATGAATTGATCTTTTTCAAAAAGTTAAAGAGGCAAATTAAATCTTATTCTTTTTTTTTTTTTAGTTGTAGAAGCTTTTGATGTGTTTTTAAGCCTAGTATATGGCTTTGGCCTGCAGCTAAATTTCACAAGTCTTCATAGCTTAAGAAAAACCATGGAGCGACTTTTAATTGGGGATTCATCATTTAAGCATGTTTATAATGACAAATTCCATTCAGGATCACCAGCTTTTTGATAAATATCTTATTATGGCGTGCATTTTGATCCACCGAGTACAACTAATTCTTTTTTTGTTTTGTTTTTTTTAATGATAACAGGAGGTTTTTGGGTGCTGTCGTACAGCTACAACTGATCCTCTTAACACTTACCGTCCGAGGTTCTTTTTGTATGTCTTCGTCGGCCATAAAAGCTATTTGATAGGAACTCTTCCATACTGGTGCTTGGATTACAGTGAAGTAAAATTCTCCGAGGGTGCATCTCTTAATCACCCTTCTCAAGAGGAAAGTGTTCTGTATAAAAGGAAGTCTACTGCACTCGACGGTCCTCGTCAATTCAGGCAACAGAAAAGAAACAGTTCATACTCGATAAAAGAAAGAGATTCAAAACCTCAAAACACATTAGAACGAATAAGTCATCAATACAGAATCTTTTGCATCCATATTCGTACAACTCTGACGTAGAAAATCATACAGGCAGACAGGCAAAAGTAGGGGCATGCCTTTGTATCCTATATGGCCGACATTGGTGCTATCGTGATATTCATGTCCACCCACCGAGATGCAACAACTCAGTGAGGTGCAAATGACATTCGATGCATAATGGAAACCAGTCATTCCCCAACAGCAAACCCAACAACAATTAAATTAGGGCTCATGCAATCAACCAAATAAAAGAAGAGGTATAAAAATTGAGTCCTCATACTGTGTCCTATCCTTTATTTCCAAGTTCACTTAGCCTGAATCATCTCGTTTCCAAGTTTCAGATCTTCAGTAGAGCTCCAGCAACCAGACACCTGTAGAAACAGGTTGCTACCAAAGAGAAAATCAAGCAGAGCTTACAAGAACAAACAGCGGTGTCTGTCCTAACCTTTCCCGACCCTGAAAAAAACAAGAAAGCACAGATGTAGATGAATCTAACAAACAAGAAACTCCCTAAAAGAACATATTGTAATTCATGACAGAAGGTAAGACACAGTTAATGACTAGGTCTATATACTTGGAGAAATTGAACATGCCACTAGCTGTATAACATGTCAGCTTTAGCAAAGCATGTGATTTGAAGGCATAAGAATGGTGATTGGTACAGAATATCTTCCGAGAAGAGCACAACAGGAATATTAAAGACCGAATTGTATACATGTGTAGCCATGTTTGGAAATCTAGAAATGCGAGCCTGTTTGAATGGAAGAGCTGTGACCCTAGAGATGTAGCATGAGTGCAGAAAAAGCATGGTTGGAGTATAAAGAATGCCTTCCTTTGAACCAGATGACCATCCCTGCTCCTCACCATGAAGCTATTTGCGATAGGTGGCTACCACCCCACAATGCAAGCTTAAATTCAACTGTGACGCCTACTTCCAGACAGAATCAATTCAGCTATCATAGCTATTCTCGTGCGGAACTCCCAGGGGAAGACTGTAGAAGGGAGAGTCTACAATAAGCTATCTACACCAGTCCTATCTAGTGAAGCTATGGCCTTACGGAAAGCTGTTTTCCTGGCCAAAGCAATAGGCATTGAGGAAGGCTTTCTTGAATCTGACTGCAGCAACCTGATCCCAGCTGTTAATAGTTCTGATCCACCAAGTTGGGAATGTGCAACAATTTTCTAGGACATCAAGGAGATCTCTGATATGTTTCCTAACTTTGTTTATTGCAAACAAAGCAGCAGATTGATCAGTTAGGAATGGCTTTAAGGCTAGCTGTCCATAATGGTGAGTTTATTCTCCCCCTCCTGAACTGGATGTTATTTTGCTATTCAATGCCGGTTGGCTTTGATGACAGTTTTCTTGGTAAAAAAAAAAGGGAAAAAGAAATGAAGAATGGTAATTGGGTCCCCTCCAAAGTTGACGCCACCTTTTCTAATTGCTATATTGTATGGCCAGCCTTGTAAACCGGCTTTACCTAATAAATTGACAGGCAACTAGGTGCCTATTGCTATTGCCTATGAAATTAAGATGGCATCGCCAGAGTGGTCTACTAAGTGTATAACCTACTTGGGAATGTACAATGTTGCCCTGCCAATCTTATAATTCTTGCATAGACTAAAATATATTTGCAAATAATGACAGCAGGCAAATAGGTATTCTTGACATTGCCTAAGGATATAGCAAGGACACCACAAGAGTGGTCTAGTCAGCATCTACAGCAAATCTACCTCAGGTGTATAATATATTGTCATGCTTGTGATTCTAGAATAGACTAAAATTTCATTTCCAAAATGTTACAAGCCATCAAGTAGCAGCATAAACTCTTTAGTATAACTTACAAACTCTAGTTTGAAAAATCACTTGTTATTTGCTTAGATGAATAATCCTAGTCCAACTTTATGTCTAAATTAATGCACCTAATGCTCCTACAAGGCTAACACATGTTATGTGCATGTGTTTTTTTCTCCTTCTTTCAAAAATGATCAATCAACACTAAAATGCAAGGATCATCGTTGTTCCCTATTAATTATATGCTGAAAAATATGTTTTGGCTCCACAGAAGAAGTATAAAGGCTGATTAATTCTTGTCTATAAATTCATAGCACAAGTAATTTTTTCGTAGCATATGAGTACAAAGGAAATTTTCTAAGCATGGGAGGAAGTAAGATTGGTTATGCAACTGATGGTAAATATTTATCATCAATGCCAGAAACGACTGACTGCAATTTGCAAGAAATGCGGACATAGTGCAAATATATCCTTGGATCAAAGTATGTCATAATTTTCAATCCTTATGCTACAAGAAGTTCAGGGTCAAGTTGGAAACCAGACTGATTACTGGAGAGAAGGAAAAAGTTGAAAAGAGGAGGATATGACTTTTTCCTTTCAAACTATAAAGAAGAGGCAAAGAAAAAAAAGGAACATGTAAAATAAAAAATTAAAGCTCTCCAATGATGAAAGTTTTATAACCGATCATATTAATAGTGATTAATGAATTGGATGTTTGTTTCATGTGAACTCATTGACATACCTTCAGCTCTGGCAATTCAATGACACAAGCACATTCAACAACTTCTACCCCAACACGCTCTGCAGTGAAAAGAAAAAGCAATTGTTATGAATAAGAAGATGCATCCCCTAACAGCACACAGTTGAACAGCCAAAAGGTGATGGTTAATGACCATTTGATTTTAGAAAACTTATGTGTAGGCAGACCTAAAGGTTAAGTGGACATATCTAAAACCAAAACAAATTTGTTATCACCTGTGAAATAAAACTCCAAAATCTTTACTTGAAAGGGAAAACAAAATGCTTTAATATGAGAGTAATATAGACCACTCCTTAAATCAATTCTATACTAACCCAATCCTTGCATGTAGAAACATCGTGTAACGTAGATGGCCCAACTTCTACCCAGATTCTCTTTCCAATAAACACCTTAATTGCAAAACTCCCAACTCAAACAGTACATTCAACCTCCTCTTCAGAGGAAGGATCTCCTTTTCATTTGAAAATGACAAAAATAGTAATCTTGTGAGCACACCCCTCCTCCCATCTTGGGTATCAAATCCAAATTCAGCAAATATGTAATCGGCAGATATTGAACAAATAAACACACAGAGTATACTGCTACAAGGAATCACACAGTAATTAAGTTCTGAAACATTACCAAGAAGTCTGATTGCAGCACATAAGGTCCCACCAGTTGCAATGAGATCGTCTATAACCAAAGCACGCTCTCCTGCTTGTACAGCACCTACATGCATTTCCATTTTGTCTGTTCCATATTCCAATGAGTACTCTTCCGAAACAACCTCCCCTGAAAAGAAAAGAAAAACCTTGAGCTGGGAACGCCAAACTAATATATTTATGATTCATCAACTTCCTGAAGTAACCAATCGCAGATTATATCCTATCCAAAATTTTAAGAACAGCATAAAAAATTTATCTTCAAAAACATACCAGGCAACTTATTAGGTTTTCTCATAGGGACGAACTTTGCCCCAATAGCCAATGCAATAGGAGGACCAAATATAAAACCTCTAGCTTCAATACCTAAATATGCCATCAATATCAAAATGCATTAGTAAAGACCCAGTTTCATCACACGCTATAGAATGATCTGTTACTAAGATAGCAAACCAACTACGAAAGAAAGTTTAAAGGACAGCAAAAGGAAAAACCTGCAACAACAGAAATGTCTCTCTCTTTGTACCTCTCCACAAACAAATCAATTGTATCCTTAAACGCCTTTGTATCCAAAAGCAAAGTAGTTATATCTTGAAACAAAATCCCTAGCCACCAATATATTGAAATCAACAAATGAGTAAGCGCATTTTGCAATACGAAACACTAACGAAACACTAACGAAACCAAGTGAGCGGTTGACTCAAAAAAACAAGAAGCTACATTAAGAAGAAAATAACCTGGTTTAGGAAAGTCAGGAATAACTCTGATTGAAGAGGAAATTCGCTCTATACGATTATCTTTGTCGTCTTGAGCGGCCATTTTCTGATTTTGCGAGTCACTTCCTGCTCAACACTAAAGAGAATGAGAGAGAGAGAGAGGCGAGAGCAAATTGTTTATTGACGCGTATGCCGATCGCAAAACAATCTTTCTATTTCACCAATTGGGTAATTTTTTTAATGTTTGGACTAAGGTGCCCTCTGCCTACATATCTTTCGTTAATCGCCATTTCATTTAATTTAATTTTTTTTTTTATTTTTTTTTAATAGAAAAGAGAAAAAGAAGAAGTTGAAAGTTAAATACCGCCAGCAGAGCAACGGAGAGAAGGGCGGGCAGGAGGGTAATTTCGCAAGGAAATTGAAGGCGCTTGCTGTCCGGTGGAGGGAGCTGCGATGACGATCCGAGCAGAGAGTTGTTTATTTGGCGACGGAGGAGAAAGTTGGCGTGATGGGAGGATCGAATTTGGAGCCCGGAGATGGATACTTTTTAGCATTTTTTTATTTTTCTTTTGGGTCAAATTCTATTGAGTGACAGTGAAGTGGCTGCTGCTGTGGTATGATACATGCATTTTCCAACAACACATGCATATTGTTATTTTTCTGTGCTTAAATTGCCCAATATAACCCTGCGTCGATGCATGTTCCATGCCAAATTTGTGAAAGAAGAAAGACAGAAAGAAAAGGATATGCTCTACCTATTCTTTTTTCTTATGCACAATAAGTAGCATGACCTACTTGTTAATTTTGGCCTAATTGAAATTAGATTCTTCCTTTTTGTTAACTTTGTGGACCTCATAAGAAAATCTTTACAAGTTTTTCATAAATATTTTATAAGAAATATAAAAAAAAAAACTATCATTCCTACTGTATAATTTTTTTTAAAAAATACGGTTTGATTAGTTTTTTTAGTTTTTATTTGGTTGTTTTATTAAAAAATAATTAAAAAAATTAATACCATATTTTTTTTAAAATAACTAAATAAATTGTATTTTTTATATTTTCATACAGTAAAAATAAAAAAAAATTAATGAAAAAAATCTAATATAAAATATGTTTATTATTTTTCCAAAATCTTTTAGGAGCTATTTGGACTCATTTGCTCAGATTCAATTCCACAGAGTAATTACCAAAGTAAATATTAGCTTAACAATAACATGATAAACATGGCAAACAAACAAAAGAATAACTTATTGGATCCATTGGGTTGGGACCTCGCAGTATCTAAACTTACAGGGGACATCCGTCCCTTAAAAGGTCAAACTGTACTTTGGGCTTGTCAATTCTAACTTTTCTTTTATTTACGACTGTTGCCATTCTAAACTTGATGCACTTTTGCACAGTGTTTTTATTCTTCCATATTATTCAGACTTCCATAGATTTATGGATCCAACTGCTTAATTAAGCAATATAGACAATGAAATGGTATTATTTCCATCATGCAGCGGAACAGAGTAAAAGACAAAGATGGAAAATTAAGACTAAAAAAGTAATTGGGTTATTTACGGATGCGCCAATAACTCTAAAATCAAGTGTAAAAACAGTAATTTCTCAATATCTAATTACAGCATTTTGCAGATATAAAGAAGAAAAAGAAAATATTTATTAGAGAGAGAGGAGCAAGACGATGACTTATAGGCCATAGACAGAAATGTTAGTAACCTATTGCCTTTTCTAGCCCAATTTCCAGCCCTCCCATGATTTTGGTCACGTCCAAAACCAGAATTAGCATCAGATGCCAACGAATAACGGCTTGCAGAGGCATCTCTTTTTGGGCCCTTGGCCCTTTTCTTTACACGTCTCTTTTTTCTACAGTACACTTGCTTAGTATAAATGATATCCGTGACCATCTGGACCTCATTTACTGGGTGTTCCTTTTTCCTTTCCTTTGGTACAAGAGAAAATTGCTTTTCAGTTTTATATTTTATTATATCCTCATAAAGAGTGTACCAATCTGCAGGCTCCAAACTCGCAGTAAAATAGTGCAACCATGACCAAATCAGTTAGGCGATTGCTCCGATAATCACGTTACGACCTCATACAAAATGAAAACAATAATCATATGATTTGTGAGCTTAATCTGACAATCATATTAAATGCTGATTCAGATCTTCTGCCAGAAAATTTTAACACGTTTTTCAATTTCTAACTTGGGCCATGAGGTAAATAACCTAATAAAATACTGTAAGCTTGATGATAAGTTTATCCGCTAATCTTTGTTCTTCCATAAATAAACAAAAGAAAGTTGGTATTCTCTACTTATTTTATTTATTTCCCGCGATAAAGTAGAAGAAATGGATATTTATATTTGTATAAAACGAAACCATCATAAGAAAAAAAAAATAAAAAATGCCATCAAAGAAAATATCTGCGTGTCGTTTTGGAGCTTTGTTTGTTTGGGCATCCGTTTTTAATGTCTACAGGGGCTGAACCTATACTGTACACGTCAAGTGAAAATAGGCGAAGTAAGCAATGACCAATCCTTTCTTTTGGTGCCAAATAAGCAATGCTCCATCTTTATCTTTATTGCCAAGTAAGCAATGACGTGACAACCCTACCATCCTTAGGGCGAAAAACGCTGTTACCAACAGTTGATGATTTGGCCCTCAACTTGTGTCCAGATGCTAAAAAGTATATATGAGCTCTTTGATAAATTAATAAATATAAAAAAAAAAACAAGTCAAAAAAAATACCTATAATCTATAACTTTATTTATCAGTTACAACCACACTCACATTCGCCTCTTCGAGTATAAATTTAGAGAATGAGTTAAATACCCATTTTTTCCTATTATGATACAAAACCTAATCCATTTTTATATTTTCTATCTTTTCTCTTCCTTGTGTCTTATTCTAGTAACTATCTTATTCAGCTTGTTTTTATGGACTGTTTCTGCCTCCCTTTTATTCTTTTTTTTTTTTTTTAAATAAAAAAACAAACACATTCAAGCTTTATATCCATTTCTAGTTAAAAGGAAACCCAAAAGAAATTTAAAAAGAACAATTAAAGTTAAAAACTTTTAAAATCTTGAGTTATTAAAATGTCACGACTATTGGAAGACCATAAATATTGTGAGTTTTTTATAGCGCAGTCAGTTTTTCTTTTCTTTTTGTCTAGACTATACTACTAAAATTTATTTGAAATCTAGTGTATTCAATAAGAACTCTTTTGATGAAAGTGATTATTAAGATTTATTTCATTTCACTTTGTCTATTTTCTCAATTAGCTTTTTTATTGTTGAAAATAAGAGAATCAATGAATATAAATATTGGAACTTAGATTATGATAAAGAAGCATATGGATTTTCTAGATTTTTGAATTTACAATTGAAGAGAATCTATTCCTTAAGTTTGTTGCAGATTTGGTAACTCTGGAAAAGATGATGATGCAGCATATGCAGTGTGGCTCTTGTTTATTTGATATCCAGTTCAAAAAAATTGAATTCTTTCTCACCGAAAAATATACAAGGAAAATTGTATTGAGCGAGTAAATTGCCTCCTTGGTACTTTATAGCTGCTGACAAAGAAAGGCGGCTTCCTCTGTGAACATGGACTATCGACTTTGGCAACAAAAATCTAAATAGTCCCCTGTACAGTACGGCAAGAAATACTCAAAAGAAAAAAAAAAAAAATATATATATATATATATAACAAACTTTTATTTTTTCTTTTTTTTCTGTTTTCATGTAATTTTATAAAGTATTTATTAGAGGTGAAATACGAAAATTGACCTTTTATTTGGAAAGAGAACGAGGGAAGAAAAAAATAAAAAAGAAAATTAAGTCCTTTTTTATAGAATGAAAAGAAAAAGAAAAGGGATTATTATATTTTCTTTCCATTTTGGGAGAAATAAAAAGAAAGCAAAGAGTATAATCTGTTCTTTATCTTTCACTTATCTAAACAAGAAGATAAAAAAATATATATATATAATCTTTTCTTCTTTCGTAAGTTCCTTTATATAAGGTAAAGGTTTTATTTTTATTTTTATTTTTTAATAAAAAGAAGAGTTGATGGAACAGAAATTGTAGATGTACATATACACCAAAGAATGAGTGAAAGAAATGTTACAAGTCAATTAAGAAGGATTTGACAAATGAATCAAGAAATTGCCAACCCTAGGGCCACTTATTCCTCTCTTAACTTAATTTCGGTGACCAACTAACTAATTTAGGCTTTTCTATTGGACGGCTGTAATCTACAAGCAGGACCCGAAGAGGATTGAGAGTCGGTGATACGTGTAATTTATCTAGATGCTTCTGGCATCGTCCGGGTGCTCTGTTTGTCTAAGCGATGAGGAAACCTCCAACTTAGGATAATTGGCAAAGTCAAATAGAAATAGTATAACAGAATAACCACCTCTCTCAACCGCCTTTATTTTGATGCGTATAGTACAAAAAGCGGTCTTACCTCTTTTCTGAAGTGTATATAAAGCAATTGGCAATTACTAACATCATTCTTGATGGCAAACGTTGCAATTACCTTGTTAATTTTTGTAAGTATGTAAAATTAAAAACCGAACTAGCAGTGAAGATTAGCTAATTCAGAAGAAGCATTTGATTTGATATCCATTTTGCTGTAGCTAACCCATTGTGTTCCGAAATTACAATGAGGCGTACTCAGTAGTTGTAAAACAATCAATACTCAACTCACTGTATTTTGAAATCCCCACATAAACACTAAAAAGTTGGAAAGTGGGCACACGTACGCCTATTAATGAAAAGCTTTAAACACAATTAAGTGGAAGGATCCCATCCCAATTCTAGCACATAGTTGAACAAACTCACCCACTTGCATATGCTCGTGTGGTAACCCCTAAAGCCAAACTTAAAGCCCTTTCCACTACCTACACATCCTCCACTTGGCTACACAGTAGGTTCTCCACCGTACCAAGAATAAAGCCTAAAGCCATGAGCCATGAGACATCCATCCATGTGATTTGGCTGCTATCTCATTCTAAGTGCCATTTTTTCATGCTGTTGTTGCCGGCCTAATTGCTCGCCGCGTGGGTGCATTGCTGTTCTTCGTTTACCACTTACAAGTTTTTTATTAATCACTTAATTGCTAATGCACGAAGATCGGCTGGCTGGCAAATGGCAATTGAAAGTAAAAGTCTGTTGGCTTAGCTGCCGGCTGCTTTCTGATAATAAGCATTGCACCGCGTTAGTTTGGAAAAAAAGAAAAGGAACAAGGCATTTTCGTTATAGCTCTGTAACTTGACTTGGAAGGGAGTAGACTAGTCCCAGTCTTCACTGCACTCGCTCACTTCCTCGCTTTCGGATTAGACCCCACACATGCAAATTGCACAGTTTCAGTCATATATGTACTTATAACTACTATTCTCTTTCTTTGACCGACTTGGCTCACTCAACTCTTGCCCACCAAGAAACAATACATAAACAAATAAATAAAGTTAAAAAAACGTGCGCTGCCCCCTTTTCCTTTCGTTTAATGGAAATCTACTCGCTTAATTAATTAATGTATCGCTGCTCCTGCACACCTCTTACTTTCCCACCACTTGTCACGCAACTTCCTGATATACTCTAAACTCTAAAACTCTGAACTCCCCCTCCGTCCTTTATAAACCCACATCTCCCCTCTCACTCTTACTCAGCACAACACATCTTCCTTAAACATTACTCTCTTGCAAACTTGAGTTTGATAATCTTTTTATTGATCAAACAAAAGCCAAAAGGACTGGAATTGAGATGGCACTAGAAGCTCTAAACTCTCCAACAACAGCAACTCCAACTTTCCAGTTTGAAGATTCGAGCAGTCTTCACTGCCTTGCAGAGCCATGGACTAAACGCAAGCGTTCCAAGCGTTCACATCACCACCAACCTACTGAAGAAGAATATCTCGCTCTTTGCCTTGTCATGCTTGCTCGCGGAACCACCTCACTCGCCGCCCTCTCTACTTCCACCGCCTCACACCGCCACCGCTCTCCTACTCCATCCCCACCGCAGCTTCCGTCATCTTCGGATGATCAGAAACATAGGTACAAGTGCACCGTCTGCAACAAGGCTTTTTCTTCCTACCAAGCTTTAGGTGGACACAAAGCAAGTCACAGGAAACTCGCCGGAGGTAGCGGCGGCGAAGATCAATCAACTTCAACTACTACTTCTACCAGCACAACGACCGCCTCCGCCACCGTAAGTGGAAGGACTCATGAATGTTCTATCTGCCATAAGACCTTTCCATCAGGACAAGCTTTAGGCGGACATAAACGCTGCCACTACGAAGGCAACGTCGGCGCTGCAACAGCTACAGAGAAGGCCAGTGTAGTTACTTCAACTATTTCTGAAGGCGTCGGTTCTACAAACACGCAGAGTCAACGTGGCTTTGACCTTAATATCCCTGCCTTGCCGGAGTTCGCAGCTGATTTCCTTATTTCCGGTGACGATGAGGTTATGAGCCCTCTACCGGTGAAAAAGCCGCGTCTTGTTTTGGCGGCTCCAAAAATAGAAGTTTCTCAGTAGAAGATTTAGGAATTAGGACTTTCTTTCAGGGATATTTCAGGAATATGAAATTTAGGCAAAGATTAGTTCAACGTTTTTTTTTTTTTTTTGTTATTATTATTTTCTAATTTCTGTTATTATTATTCTTTGAGCGATAAATTTTTTTAGTGTACATAGCAGTTGAACTCTCTGCTTCAGTTGCTTCGTTGTCAAACTTGATATTCAATTCAATAGATGATATTTTTTTTCTGTTAGTTTTCTTAAATGATTAGTTGATTAAATAACTAATTTAATTTGCAAATTAAGTTCACAAATCAATTCTGACTCGGTCTAAAATGAGCGGAGTCAACTTCACTGCAGTGGCCTAACGTAGGTGTGGCTGGCAAAACCGTGTGAGCGGTGCGGCAAATATACCGGTGGCTCACAGCGGCAGAGTTTATTGGTTTGTCGGTTGAGGCCACTTAGCGCAGGAGTCATGGCTAGGTACGACTTTCTCTGAGCCCGGCATGGCAAGGTACAACTAGATAGTATATCATAAATCTACATTTTCGTGAAGTGTACACGCGCTTGTTGCACGTTAGCCAATTATTACAACTTCTTACAATTTGTTTTTGGTCGTAGCAATTTTCTTTTTTAAATTTAAAAGAAAAAATCAATAATGGAGTTGGTGATACTGATAAAGGATGAAGATGAGAACAAAGGAAGGGGGTGTTTGGGTGCGTGTGGATAAGAATCAAAGTAGGAAGAAATGTGTGTGCCTGCGTGTGTTTATAAGTGTGCTGTTTTTTCATGGAAGTGATTAGCATGACAGGTGGCCTTATCTAAGCAATTACTCGACTTTTTTTGTTCTAAAGTCCATATTATTATTGTGTGCTATGAAATAATAATATAATAAAATTAAAAAAAATATTATCGAATAGATTATTAAATTAATATAAAATTTATTTAAAATTTTAATTATTTGATTAAAATTTAATTTAGTTATAACAAGTTTCATATAAATTTAAATATATAAAAATTTTAAATTAATATTTACTTCGTTTAAAATATATAAAATTTAAATTTATAAATAAATATTATAAATTATATAGAATTTATTAGTCTATTCAAAATCAATTTGCAATTGCTTTTCAAGAAAATAATAACTTATAATTGAAAATCAATTTTACATATTTCTATTTTCACGTTCCCAAACAAGAATCAAAGTTTGCAAACGGGCTGCCGACCACGAAATCAGCCACGCTGTGTTTGTAAGAATCATGGATGTCTTATTTTTCACGTGTCATAAATAATGATTCTCTGCTCCTTCAAGAAAAATTGCTCGACTTTTTTGTTTGGAAGATACACCCAGAGATAAGGTAAACATATCCCTATTGAAATACAATCATTCTAATAATACCATAAATATATACTACTATATAAATTTATAAATATTAATATTATTTTAATTTTAAAATTTATTAATATAATTAAATATTGATTTAGTCAATTACATATAATATTTAAATTTTAATTAATTAAATATATTATTTTTTATTAAAATATTTTATTTGTTTGAATTTAATTAATAGTACTTGAAAATTATAAAATTTAACTATAAAATCTTGATTTATATATATAATTAAAAATTATACATAAATTTATTAATAATCTATAGTAACAAAAAATTAATTATTTTAAAAAATTAATTAATAATTTATAAAAATAATAATAATGATGATGAAGTTCCAGAGCAAAATCTATTGAATTAATATAAAAAAATAAAGAGTTTATAAAGAAAGGGGGATCATTAACCTTTTTTATGTAGAATTAATATTTAATTTAAAATCAAAATCTATTTGTATTGAGTCTTTCAAATTCTTTTCTCTAAATTTATTCTTTTCGAAATTATTGTTGATAGTGTCATTAAATTAAGTCCATATACATATTAACTGTAAAGACAAATATAAATAGTTACGATAAAAGAACTATTAATTTAATTTAAGTAATGCATCATTAAATATAAATTAAATTTTATTTGTATTAATCCACTGACATTTCTTTTTTTTTTTAAAGCATGTTCAAGAAATTTAATTGGCGAAAATGCCACACGCGACATAATATTCTCAAATGCATTGAACTCGAATTTTATCGTTGAGAATAGGAAATATATAAAATATTTGGTACTGATTCTATAATTGGTCCCTGAATATTCTGCTTTGACATGTTTGGTACAATCAATTACCAAAATAATTTAATTTGTAAGCGAATTAATCTTTTAAGTATCTGCTCCATACATAGTATTGTTCGATTAGGAAAAATAAAAAATAAAAACTAAGAAAATTAATATTTAATTTTTTTTTAAAAAAAAACTATAACTTGTAAAAAGCTCTAAAATTTGTGATATTTTATAATTTTGAAAAAAATGGAGAAATAGCTTGGTGTTTAAATCGTATTGCAAAAGCTAAATAATTCAAAAACATAAAATTATCAGAATTAGAAAATTATAATTAAATTAAAAAATATGCTAAACTTAGTTATTTTTTATAATTAAATTTGAAGAAAACAAAAACTAAAAAGCAGGAGTTGAATGATAAGCATTCGAAACACATAGCTAAATATCATTATTAAAAAAAAAAGTAATAATAAAATATCAAAACATGTCGTTTCATGGAAATATGGTATCAAATCCATCGCAATAGCTTATTTCATTTTAAAAGCACACAGCAGAAAAATATGCAAAACATGGCAAAAGGTGCGATCACTAACATTACATTATTAAAGGAAAACGGTGCGAGCTGGCGCATCTTCAAAGGTGAAGACTTTTGAGTTGTGATAGACCTAAAATCTAAAGCCATGCAAATGGAAGTATCAGCCCAAATTACAAGAAAGCCTTTAGCAGATCAGCAATTAGCGAAGCCTTTATTCTTCTTTTTTTTGGGGTATCTACAGAGTATTAAAACACGAAAAGAAAAGAGTATGATAGCAGATGCAGAGTGTGTAAAAGAAGCGTGTGAATAGTGAATAGTAATCGGCATAACGCAGAGCTACACAGACACCTGCCTGCTGAAGGGTTACTTGTGGATCTAAACAAAGCCTAATAATAAAAGAGTGTGTTGAAACGTGTTTAGATTGCCTGGTGGTACTAATATCAAAATGAGGATCCATGCAACTCGTACATTTTGCGTGTGGGAAACGTATGTCTGTATATGCCTGACTAAGTACACTGCCAAATAGGAAAGGGGCTCTTGTAGATAATTGTTGTTTGAGAATGAAATGGCCGTAATATACCAAGAAAATCAGAGATTGCAACCAGGTGTAGCTATATAAAATATCATTAATGTTTTAGTTTTATCCCCAATTGCGAACAAATGATTTACAGATGGGTCAAGGATGAAGAAACATGCTAACTTATTTATGTACCAAATGGATGGTGAACTAGAGGTGCGAACCTAGGCACCATTAGATTATTAGCAATTGGTTTAAGGTGTTCAACTTGTTATTCAATAAGAATTTTAATTAGTTTTCTTGTATATAGTTTATAATGGAATAGATTCACTGTTACAAGCAAGATTCCATCTTATTTAGAAGCTTTATAGAAAAAGACTTCAAATATAAAGGAGGAGACTTCCTTTCAATTTTCCTTTTTTTAATACAAATAAAATTGAGTGTGAAAGTTGTGCCATTATATATAAATTTATGAGTGGCCACATGTTCTCAACTTGTAATTTTCTCTTGGCATAATATTTAAAATTGGCAGGTATAGATGACTCCATGAGATAGCCAAGAACGGGACAAACATGAAGCTTCATCGTATATTTCAGTAGCTTCATTTCACACTATAATTTCTTGAGATTCATAAAAGTTTTTTTGGTACTTAACTAACTATATCGATCGACGTCCTCCAGGAAGCTTCTTGTTCGCCAAGTTCCTTGCATCAATTTGACTGTACGGTATTGACTTGTATGAGACGGCGTTCTAGTTTGGTAGGCAGAGAAAGAACCCAATCCAAATATGAATGTCAAACCCTTGACTTCTATTTATTTATTTTTCATTGAAGGTTTCTAGATGACCAAGTCATGAACCTCTGCGGTCCTCACATTTTAGCAAGTAGACACATTAAAAAGAAAAGGACTAGATTCATTGCCCTTTTGAGTGCAGAATCCAAAGAAAACAGCCTACAGATACTTTTCAATTTACACTATGTATTAATTCTTTTGGCTAACAAGAAGCAGCAGAAAAAATTAGAATTATGAACACCAACTCCATATAGAAGTAACCATCCACCGGCTAAATCGTTAACGGTCAAAATAGGACTGATGCTAAGCTTAATTTCAGCTTCATCTCCAACTAAAAGCATTACAGTCCCTCAAATATTAAGATTTATGTTTATACCTAAGAAACACCAACACTTCTAATAGGATAAAATGTTGGTATTCGACAGTATTTCTAATATATTTAAATTAAAAAATAATTAATTTTACGTTCTATAAAGGGAATTTTTTTTCCTTTTCCATCATTGGAAGAATTCAATAGCCAAATAAGACAAATGAAAGATTTCCCTTAACTCACTCCCCTTCCCCATCATTTAACAATTGATTTTAAAAGCTAAATCTCCATCACAACTTAAGTATTGTGGTTTTGTAATATCAAATCCATCATATAGAGAAAGATCAATTCTCTCAACTAGGCTTCTACGATTGCCCAATCATTAGACAAAGTCAAAGGGCTCTCTTCCATAACCAAAATAAATATCTTCGAAGCTCGGAGTCTGCAGAAGTCTGAAGTTCGGTGATGCGCAGTTCTGAAAGTGGAATTATTGACGAGTGATCTGAGGCTGTGAGTTCAAAACAAATTTAATTGGAATGAACCGAGAGAGCGATGATGCTACCTGCAGTACATGACTAAGAGATTTGGGCTTATTTTCCATAAAACAAGCTAAGCTAAGGCGAGGCTTTACCATAATTCAAATAGAGAAATGAGATGGGTTTACAAATTCGGCCCAAAGCGAACCATGGGTGCCAGTAAATAGGTGTTTGTTGTTGTAAATAAACTTTCGGGAGTAATCTAACTCTTTTATAAATTAGGTTTGATTCAGTTTTAAGTTTTTGAAATTAAAACTATTGTATTTAGTTTAGTTCTTAACAAAAATTAATTAAATTGGATCGAACTGAATTTTTTATCCTTTAGTAAAATAAATATAATCGATTTAAAACTCAAAGTACAAAATAAAAATTATATGATTTGATAACCTAATAAATCAAATAAACTCGATGTAATGTCATACATGCGGAAGTCGATGTTTCAAAATAATTTAAATAATCTACAAAAAATAGAAACAAAATTAAGAATTAAACTGAGCCTAACAGTCTACAAAAACGTGTGATTATTATAGGAATAAAGTGAGAAGAAAACTGCAAGAGAAAGGCCTTAAGTTTGGGCGGCTAGTAAACTTTCATAAAAATGTTATTAGGTTTTGCATTCTTCCTTTTCAACTGTCTGGTAGTCGGAAATAAATTATGTGGCGTCACTGCCGATTACATCTGCTTTTTCCATTTCATTTTCTACTAATTCTCGCAATTTTCTTAGATTAAGAATACATTTGATAGATTTAATCATAAAAAAAGTAACTAAATTATTCTTTTAAAAGTAATGTAAAGTTTATCATTTTTTTTATTTTTTTTTAAATATGAATATTTCATTAATGGTAATCCACAAACACGTCTTAATATAGAACATCAAATATCAAGAAATACATATAAAGATATTTACTTTTAACAATCATCGATCGTAAATTATAATTCCATAGAAATAACGCTTCATTCAGTGGCACTAAGCCACATATCGACTTTATAGATATTTTTTAACAAGTTTTATTGTTTGAATATCATTTTTTTTTTTACCACTTCTACAGAAAGAGAAGTCAACACATCTTAATGAAGAACTATAGAACTCTTTAAAAAAAATAGTAATATTTATTTATAAAACTAATTAATAAAAAAAATCCATACCGATCTAAAAATGATTTGCAGTACAATAAAAAATAAAATTTTGATAAAAATAATAAAAAAAAGAGAAAAAGCGGTTAGAATTTTACATTACATTTATTTCAATATAAAGATGAAATAAAAAAAAAATATAATATTACATTGAATATATAAAAAAAATAATTGAGATTTTTTTCATTTAAAGAAAAGACATCTAGTTTGAAACAGAAAAAGAGCAATTCATTATCATTTCTTAAAAAAAATTATATAAATTGAACGTGTATACCACAATTAATAAGAAAATAATACGTGTATAGATATTTTATTATTTAAAACTAATAAACATATATATCAATTATTTATTAATTTAATATATTGACAAAATAATATACTAAATTTGAAAAAAAAAATCAGAGACACTTTACAGCTTTATTACATTATTATTTGATTTTTAAGCATCTTTTTTCTCTTTTTCTCTTTTTCGGGGAAAAAAAAAATATGGGCAACTATCTTTGGCCTTTAGTATGCTTTATTTGTTTATAATTGCTTTTTCTTTTTGAGGGGAGGAAGAAAGAGGTCTGCTGATTTATAATTATTGCTGAACTGCTTTGACTTCGCCAATAAGGAATTCTTCTGAATCCCTTTCTTCATAATTTTCTCTTTAAAATTTAAGTCCTTTAATGATTTTAAATCATAAGAATCTGGGAGTACCCAAGATAATAAATAAATAAAATTTTAAAATATACCATAGATATTCAAATGCAGAAGTTTCTAAACTAAGAACAGAAATCAAATCTTCTATTTATTTATTTTTCTTTAGATAATTTCCAACCATAGCTTCAACCTTCAACATGATTAATGTAGCTCATAAATAGAAAATTGTAAAATCAACCACGGATAAAACAAGTTGATCCATGCTCATTTTATGAGCTCAAAAGCAGGAATTTCACAGTTTCATTAATGATTTGTAGCAAGGTTTTCAGTGTAGATTGAAATTCTAAATTTACATATTATATGATTAAGAAAATGACATTAAGTAGTGAGTAGAATTATGTACTCAGATGCCTTTATCATCATGGCAATATCATAGAGTTGTTGTACTTGACATTAAGTCGCCCAATTACTCATTTTGTTTATTTATTCTAATTCCCATACATTAACTATTTTTGTCGCACAAAGATTGTTAAATTTCAAAGGTAATTAAATAAATTACGAATACAACCGTCTAATCTTATGACTAGTTTTGTCCCTCGTCCCCTTAGGCTGCTATTTCTTTATTCTAATGAATTCTTTAAACTAGAGTAACTACGGAAGGCCGAATTTTTTATTTTATTTTATTTTTTTTAAAAATAAGGATTCGCAGTTCTGTGTCACTGTCCACTTATTAGGGGCAACTTGAGTTCGTACCCGTACTTGAATAACAAGTACAAATAAAGAAATTGAAGGAGTGAACCTAACCAAAAAATATCCAACGCCACATATATATACAAGAAAATAGAAATCCAACGGTGCTGCGCGCCTGGCAGAAACAATCGACGCGAAAACACGGAGCCGCTCGTGCCCAGAGTTTGGAAGATATTCGTCTCGACAAAACCAAAAGAACCCTTGACCCCACCATCCTACGCCAAAATCGAAATCCCACCGTCCATTCCGATAAAAATCTCAACTCAATCATAGTTACTTTTTAACCATAGTTACTTCTCTCTTTTCCCCAATATTATTACCATGCCTCACTCTTCACTCTCGCGTCAATCTCTTTTCCCATCTCTTCTCTTTCTTTTCCTCCTCACTTCCTTACTTGTCAAGAAATCTCCGCCGCTACATAACACCGTCGAATATCAAGAATTTGATCATTTATTTTCTCTAATAAGTGACCAGGGGTGGAGATGAGCTGCAACGGTTGCCGAGTTTTGAGAAAGGGGTGCAGTGAGACTTGTATACTGAGGTCGTGTTTGCACTGGATCACTCCCCCTGAAGCTCAAGGTCACGCCACCTTATTTCTCGCCAAATTTTTCGGCCGTAGCGATCTCATGTCTCTCATCTCCGCAGTACCGGAATCTCAACGGCCTGGTAAACACACTATAATAACAGTACACGCCTACATAACTTATCATATACGCATTGATTTTTTTTAAAACATAATATAATTTAGTGGATATTAATAAATAAATTGTTCTTTTGCTTGTAGCCTTGTTTCAATCGCTGCTTTTTGAAGCGTGTGGACGAACCGTGAATCCCGTAAACGGAGCTGTTGGACTGTTGTGGAGCGGAAACTGGCACGTGTGTCAGGTGGCGGTGGAGACAGTTCTTTCTGGCGGAATTCTACGGCCGCTACCGGGATTACTTTCCGGAGTTTTAGCACAGAATCATGACGAGTCATCTGATAGATTCTCTGCGGAGGGATACAGGTTACGAAACATGATGACGTGGGCTCAATCAAAGCCGTATATTAATACGAATATGAATATGAATCAAGCATCGTCGGATCTCAATCTCTCCCTGACGCCAAAGCTAACAGGTAGCTGCAGAGTGAAGAGAGGAAGAGATCATGCGGTATCATTTTGTACTGAAGAATCATCAGAGATGACGACGTTTGAGAGTAATGGTGGAGATAGGAAGAAACTTTTGAATCTATTTGTTTGAAAAATAGAAAAGGAGAAATTAAGAGTAGTGTGAGTGATGATTATGATCTTCAGAGTTAATCAGTACCATCACCACCATGGCGGTGCAACTTTTTTTTTTTTCTTTCCCTCTATAAATATGAAGCCGGAATTTTAGGACCGGCGAGTTTTTGGATATGAGATAAAAACTAATTTTAATTAAAATTCGGGTGAAGTTTTGTTTTTGTTTGTTGTTGATGGATGATGATAAATAAATTGTCAGGTAGTGAAGGGATTGCCTTAGGTGGTTTTGTCCTGACCGTACATCTCTATGAAATTGTGAGCATCTGAGGATAGAGATAAGCTAGCTGCGCTAACCCAACCAAACCCCCAAGTGGCTCTTAGATTAAGAGACCTTTGCTTTGCCACGTATTTACTTTGCTTCCACCTAATGGTTTTAAGACACAGAAAGATACATTTTCCCACTGGTGTTGCCTATGCTTTGAGTTTGAGGTGTTCTTTGTTTTAGTTAGCTGTTCCTGGAACTTGCAACTTCATGTCTTGTGTTCTTGGTTCTTTCGTTGATGGTTGTGTATGTGAGTGTTTACCTGCAAGTTGTTATTCATCCACAATGATCAGATTCATATGCGTGAAAAGCAGCTAATCTTATGGGATTTGCTGAATCAAACTGAAAGTTGCCTATATATAATACTAAAGATGAAAAAGTCATCCTAGTCTATTGCACCACATGAGCACTTTGAAGCAAAGTGTGTTTTGTGCTAGTCCTGGCATTTCTTGGACCCAATAATTACATAAATGGAAGGGTTTGTGAGTGATGAAAATAGATAAATGTACATGTCGAATTCAATTTCAATTAAAATATGTAAATCTTTTGACCGACCATATAGAATCATTAACAAGAGGCTAGCACCAGGCTTTAATGGTGCAGACTTTTCAAACCATAAGGATGGACTGTGCCATTACTAGTGTCAATTATTTGCATTTGAACTATTGGCTGCAGCCGTGCGCTAATTGGGTTTTAAGACTCAAAAAATAGTTTGTCTTATATCGCCCCCCTAAAGTCTAAACCGAGCTTCTATCAAATAATAAAAAGGGATACCACTCTAACATTGATTAAAATTAAAATTTTGGACAGGAGATGCCAAATTACTCACAAAAGAGCATGAGCATCACATGAAGTCAGATGATTTTTGACCCATGGTCTCATGCTAACCAAGCAGGTCGATTCATTTGCGTACTTGGCATGGAATTGAAATAGTGTGATAGAGGGTGGGACCCAAATTAGAATTTGTCAAGAAATATAATAAAAATATTTGGTGCGGTGCACGTCAGCCTCCTCCTCCTCCATAGTCCTCCTCCGTTGGAAGTGGGTTCCACGGCATCAACAACCCAAAAGCTAAAAAAAAAAGGGGTTTTAATTTTAACTTATATGAAAAGGACATGATTGAAGAATTGAAAAGGGAAATTTTTCATATTCCAATCCATTCGAGTCGCCGCGTCTAATGGCATATGCTGTGGATCCCACGTCACTTTCACTGGATCACCATTCTCCATTCGCCTTTGTACATAACTAGTGGGCGATGCGAAAGAAGCAATTAGTTTTAAAGGCCAAATGCCAAATGTAAGGTACCCATTCACAGTAGTTCGGTTAAAAGAAAAAAAAGGATCAAATCATTTGAGTGAGAGGTAAAGGGGAGGAACTGCAAAGAAAAAGAATGTTCTCTAGATTTTGGTAGAAGAAGAATTCCATTTAGCTTTTATGCATTTCTTCTTATTTCGACCTCCTTAAGGATATCATTTTCATGGGCATCTTACTTGTAACAAAGGTACCTAATTCCTTATCTTTTTTTTTTTTTTTGAGCAATACCTAATTCCTTATCCTACACAACTAGCTTATACCATTTTCAAGTTTTATAAATTTATCTTTACGTATTTTTATTTTTATTTTTAGATTGTTTTATTGGAATCTTGAACTCTCCTTAGTCTAGGCTAAATAGAGAACAGGGGTATCCTTGTAAGAGTTGAGCAAATGAGAATCCCCTTAATCTGAGTCTCGTAATTGGTTAGGGGATGTGTCTCTGTTTTTTAAGGAAGAGGATATAGTCTGTGCGTGTATAGTTTAGGTCCATTGCTAGGCCATAGTGGGTTTCCTTTTGCTGGGCAGCAGTTGTGGCCTGTGGGTTCATCTACTTGTCCCCACCTCTTAGTCTGTCTCTCTTTTGTTAACTTTCTGTTTTCATAAAATTAAACTATGAATGAACTACTTGATAAAAATTTCTATTGCTAAAGAGAAAAAAGAAAAAAAGAAAGTAATTGTGAAAAAGACAGTGGATAAGAAGGGAAAAGTAGGAAGAAGGAGCGGGTACACCACCAATAAAAGAGTGGGCTTGATGACGCCATTAGACAATAGCAAAGCAAAGATCAAGAGAAATAAATCATTTAGGCTAAGGGAGCTAAATAAAGCCCAACAGAAACCTAATAGATGATGGCGATTGGCTCTTTCTTTTTCCCCTTGCTAATGAAAATAAGTTGTCTATACTTTCAACACCTAAATTTAAGAGAGTAGGGCAAGATAGGATAGACTTCATTTAACATAAGCTGTGCATAAAGAGGAACACTGAATTTTACCATTCACCAAATCAAGAAAGATACAGTTTAATCTTTCAAGTTATTTAATAGGGTAAAAAAGTTGCAGATAGTGACAGAAGGAATGCCTTGATATATATATATAGACACATGCAGAAAATAGTGTCACGTATTATGTTTCCCGATATCAAATGCACACATAAACACAGCGTTGGCAAGCGAAAACATCATCAAGAACACTACTGAATAAGAGAAAAAATTGGAAACATCATTACAGCATATTTACAATATTTTTCCTCTGCTCCCCTATAGAGAAAGTACCTCTATACAAATTACAATCTAATCAGAATATCGAGAATGACAACTTCATGCCATCTATGCATTTAATATAAGCTGCCCTTTTTTCGTATCTAACCTGCCATGTGAGCACTCTTCTGCTTTTACAAGCCAAGGACCATTCAATACTTTTTATTACATCTGGCTCCTTGAATCCGAAGAACAAAAAAAAAGGTCTGGGTTGATGTTAGCATTTTCCGTTGGCATCAAGTGACATGAGCTTTACACTTTTGCTGTTAGGCTGGAAGGTACACGTTTTACTTGTATAAAATGAGTTCTCAGGCTACATTCCTTCACCTGGCCATAAAGCCACTTTTCATTAGAAAACTAGGATCATGAAATATATGCTTCCTCTAAGCATAACATGACACTATTCCAGTCTGCTTCATGAACCTTCATGAAAGTAAAACCATAACACAAAATTACCTGCATGGCTGCAATGATTGATAAGAGATTCTTGCACTGATCAAGCAAAGCACGCTCCTTTGCAGCTACATTAGCAAGTTCAACCACCAGAGAGTTTACATCCCCAACCTATCAATTGAAGACGCTTTGAGATACAGAGACAAATTTACTACAATGTGCAGTAATTGGTACCCTCAAAACCAGAAGAGCAACCAATTTATGAGAGATAAGACATCATCAGAGGAAGATAAAACTTAATAGTGAAATGGGCACATCCTCGTGCAAATAGTAACATTCTCACCCTTTCTAATGCCTTTCATGAAATCCCATATAAACTACGCACAAGATTTTGGATCTTCACAACTCAACAATAAAGCTCTCATATAATAGAACCGTTATTTAGGACAAGTCCAGATTATATTAAACCTTATTTGAGAGAATTATGGCTATGTTATAAAGCTTATTTGAGAGCTATCTGAATTTTCACATTTGCTCTTATTAGGAACAGATCACAGCAAATAGGCTGATAATTTGCTACTATGGTTGGAAATGATAACTTATCCAGCCTAGTTTGATCCTGAAGTCTGGGGAGAAGATCACCTTTGATAATAATAAGCAAATTGAGGAGGCCATCGCCTGCATCACATCAACTGCTGAACAGATAGCGTCCTTTACATTTTGGATATCAGCCTGAAGAAATGATGCATCAAATGAGAAACTATAAACACAAGTTCAGGATAGTATCTTAATGCAAGCAAATAAAATGGCCCTTACCCTTGCCCCACAAACAACAGGTAGGCGGAGTGTGCTAGCTCGTAAAGCTTCAATAGCCCCAGATAAAGAACGGGAATATTCATGGTCTATAAGTGCTAGCTCTTCCAAATAAATCATCTGCATCAAGCATACTAAGTGTAAGATACAACAGCCAAAGAGAATACACAGTAGTCACATAACACATTGCTCAAAAACCATAAAGTAACATAACGCAATCTAGATATAGGCATTTATGTGAAATGAAACTCGAGAAAAAGAAAGAAAATGTTAACCTCAATTTTAATAAGTTAAAGCACAGGACCAGAAGCTTAAGAACATTGTAACTATTGGCTCCCAAAAAGTAACCCCACATAGTATATACACATTTTATTGAAAATTATATATTTATTGTAGAGAGAAGGGGCAGGCGGGAGAGAGAGAGAGAGAGAGAGAGTGTGTGTGTGTGTGTGTGTGCCCATTGGCCATAATTGAATAATAGGCATACAATTTAAAAATGTCCATTTAGGACAAGTAGCATAAATAATTGTAAAATCGTTATACAAATCATATAGAAAGATGAAGAAGCTCCCATGTAAAATAATAAAAGAAGTTCAAAAGACACAGGATCCATTATTATTTGTGCCAAATCCATATAAAACAAAACAAGAATATAGCACAAATTTCTTACCTGCCCCTTGAGGATGGAAATGAGTTTTAAATTTTGCCTGAGACATTGTAACTCCATTCTTTTTGCTCTAACAGATTCACGCAGCTTTGAAGTTGTTACACGTGCATTGTACAAGCTTTTCTGATAAAGAGAAGAACGTGTAAATGAGAAAAAATCACCTCATAAACTTGATTACAAAGTATAAAAGAAGCAAAAATAATAAAAAATAAAGGAGTTAACATAGATATCATACAAGTGGCAGGAATTCCAACCATAAAACATGTATTATCAATTGTATTTCCTTAAACAGTCAAATCTAGATATTACTATGGCAAAACTCACTATTACCATTGTTAAATACTTTCATCTTATCTTTGAACATAGGCTAACTAAAACAGCCAGTCAACTTAGAACAGAGTTGCTGCTGCTATAACACACATATCTCCACCTATGATCCAGTGATTGCTTAGATCAGAAACTATATTAGATAACTTTGAAAAAGATTATGGTAATTGAAATTTCATAAGCAGTACAACATATCATTTAATTTAACATTGTGTTTAGTTCAAATCCTACAAAGAATTCATTTCACTTATAAATGAATTTCTAATAGAACTTATTTGCAAATGAATTCCTTTATTTGGTGTTATATAATATGTATATTGTATTTAAAAATTGAATTAGAGTTGAAGAGATAAGAGAGAGAAAAAAAAGAAGGGAGATGAATTTAAAAAGAAAAGAGATGAATCAGAGAGGAAGGATGTATTTGAGATAAAGGAAGTTTTGTCATAATAATTAAAAAAATTCTCATAAGTTTAAAGTTCATTTGGAAATTCTATCAAATTTTATAGAATTTGGTTAGAATTCCAAGCACATATACATTTACACCAAATGCACTAAATATGGATTTGCAAATGAATTCTATAAAAACTTATTTAATTCATTTACACCAAACACAATGCGAGTCATCTCCTGCAACTTCGCATCATAGCAAGACAATGCCCAACTTGTCAATGATACTTTTCACCAGCCATACCATTTCACGATTAATAACATATTCTAGAATCCTCAGTTCCTGTATGCATTTTTATCAAACCTCCAATTGAAAATTTTAACTTAATATATTGGCATTTACTACCTAAAAAAGACTATGGCCTACACATGTAACCGGTCATTCTTTAGTATCACATCCATGAAGTAACCTCTGCAATCAGTAAGAATTTGTCAGTTTAACTATTATGTGCTCTTATGTGTCCATAAGCTTCTACCTTGATCATTAAAATCAATCAAACAGCACATCCCCAATACTGCAACATATACAACTTACATTGGAAGAGATTAAGGAAGCAAGGAGATATTGAATTTTCTATCAATGCAAAAAGTTAAATGAGAAAGAGAAATTACAAAGATCAGGCAGTTTGGAAACAACACCAGAGACATTTAAGATTATCCAATACCTTAAGCCAATTGTTAAGATCAGAACCAACAAGAACTAATGATGCCAGCTCATTTCCCTTAGACGACTTATCCAAAGATATATTTATTGAAGAAACAAAAACAAAAATTTATTCCTTTCCAACACTAGGCTGCCAGTCCCTCTATCATGTTAATAGCCTTATTTCGCAGTCTAGCTAGAATTTCATTTTGAATAATTATAAATAAATCATTCTTAATTTTATGCTACTTCTGCAAATTATACCACATAATCGCCAAAAACAGTTCATTCTGTGTGAATATGCGTTCTAGTAGCTAAATAAGTCAATAACCTCCAACTTCTGCCTTACAGCTAATTGCCTTGTCAATTCAACCTCTTCAAACCCATGCATAGAAAAACTTACTGACCACATAAATAGAATCTATCCTGAATATTGAACTTTTGGATCTCCAAATTATCTTTACACTTTTGCATGCTTACCACTACTTCCCTCAGAAATAAACCAATAAGCCACTACCATCTCCCAATACAGTAAAACCTCTCTATAGTCATACACTTGGAACCAAATAAAATTTATAACTATGAGGAGGTTATAACTTACATGAGGTTTGAGTTATAAATTTTTTTTTTTAGACTTTAAATTTGATATTGCTGGTCAAAGGACAGAAAAAGATATGTAAATATCTTGTCATACTATATAAATAAGATTAATGAGACAAAACAATGCTATAGTAAGATAAAACATAGCATAACATGCACTTCTTAAAGTTATATATATAAATATTACTATATAGAGGGATATTTTCGTAAAGCGGGACTTAAAAAATTTATAACTTATTATAATAGAAAGTTTATCTCTATTTATAACTGGTCCAAATTGGAACCGTAATTTTTTTATCACTATGTACAGGTAATTCCTATATAGAGTATCACTATAGAAAGGTTTTACTGTATACACAATGTGAAATAAAATTACAAAAAGGCCCTATTTTAAAGAATGAACACATATGGACACTAAAAGCAAGATTTCATGTGGCCATAATCCAGACCGATAAAACATGGCCGACTTGTTGAAATTCAGGCAATTATGTTAAACTATCCACCCCACCCCAACAAGCATGCAAGATCAACTATAAACACACACATTTCTTTCAAAATTACAAGTAGTTCATATGCAGAATGTGCAGTGTAGTCTTCCCACTAACTATTTAAGTCAACGGAAGAATACCATAGCTGAACAGTGTGAAAAGAGGGGACAACAATATGGATTCCAAGCAATAAGCCACACAAATAAACGACATATAATCACGTGAAACAATTTGATTTGATGCATCAACTGATATAGGTCACCAGAAAACAATGTTGCAATATAGCAAAATATACTAATTTGCCTACAACAGTGAGTTAAGTCCAGAAAGCAGGAACAAACCTCTGCATTCAACCTCTGGGCTGACAAGGAAGCATCAGCTCTAGCATTGACAAAACGCCATTGCAACAACCGATTATATAAAATCCTCAACACATGCACCTCAACAATCTGATGCTCTCCACTCTTGCCTCTCCGAATATCAGCGGCAAAGCTCAAAATTGAAGGCGTACTATTAATGGAATTACTTAAATTGCTACTCACAACAGCTCCTACAGCACTCCTCATTCTTGAAGGACTCACCCCTCTCATCGGTGAAAGGGTAGCTGTCGGTGTACCAAGCTTACTAGGAGAAGCAGGCCGTAGTGCACCACCACCACGAACAGGAGACAACTGTCCCCTATTGTTAACAACTCCTTTAGGAGATGAAACTGGACTATCTATTCCAACCTTCTTGGGTGCAATGAGTTTAGGTGGCACAGGTCCTTTCAATCCTCCGACAGTCCTGGAAGAGCCAGGCTCCGGCTGGCGCCGTAATCTGTTATTAGTCTCTTGCCAGAACCTTGCAGGAACAATAATCCCACGCCGTCCTTGTCCATTGCCAATAATACCCTCTGTTGTACTACCAGAAGACACACTCTCAGTATCAGAAGCAACAGAATGATCACGATCACAAAGTTCTGATCCATTAACTTCAATATTGCTAGAATCAGTGCTCAATCTACTCTCAATTGAAGACCTAATACTATTACCATTACTATTATTATCCACCAGAGAGCTTTGCAATGCCCTAACAACATTAAAATTCACAGCAGATCCAGTTAATCTCCTTCTATCATCCGTACAATCCACACTCCTAGTTAAAGAATTTGGTTCACGAAATCTCCCTGGCCATGGCCTCGAATTATTATTCTCCACTTGATCTGTTCCTCTTCCTGGCGTCGGTGTCGCTTTTCTCCTCTCCGGGGTACCTTTTCTAATCGGAGATGGAGCCGCGGGTTTTGCCTTACTCACTTGAAGCGCAAACGACTCTCCTTGAAAGGAAACCGACAAGCTTCTCGTTGAAGTAATCAGCATTTTATGTGTATTAGAAACCTCCGTTCCATTACCGTTAATCCTCAAATCTGTGGAATTTAAACGCGGCGTGTTAGGCCGTCTACGCTCGACTGATAACGACCGTTTGATTGTTGAAGGAGTAGAGGGAGTTAACGTCGTCATAGCCGTTGGTCGTGAAATCAACGGTGATGGTGACCGTTTTGGTGTTGAAGAAGAGGAAGATGTAGAGGACATGTAACGAGAAGTAACTTCTCGTGATTTAGGTCGGCGAGGAGGAGCGATTGCATTGTCAGGGTCTGATGGTAGCAAAGGAGGTCTTGCTGTCCGGCTGCTGTTGTGATTCGCTGTCGTTTTGGGATTTATCGTTGTGGAAACCGCAGCTACCATTGTTGAAACAGAAATTCAAAACTCACTTCTTCAACACATTTCATTCTTTAATACCTAAAAACCCTAATTTTTTTTTTCCACTTTCGGAGTGGTGTCTGTTTATCACACCATAAACCTCTATTAAGTTTAATTTATAATTAAAGAAGAGAGAAATAAATATTAGATAATTCCGTTATGAGAAGACGCAGCTCCGTATCGAAACTTTTTAAAAAGATCAAAATTGACCGGAAAAGTGACCGTTACCGTTCACCGGCGAGATAGAGAAAGTGAGAGTGTGACTGTGGGGGCTTCTTTAGGCGAGATTTGTGAGCATAACTGTCGTACTTGGCTTTTTTTTTTTTTTTTCAAAATCTAAATTGAATAAGAAAATAATAAACACGGGATTTGACGAGTTTGATATTTATTATTTACTCGCGGGTTATATAGCATGAGAAGAGACTCTCATGCTGGAGAAGGTGACGTGTTTCGGTGCGAGGGTACTTTTGGAAGTGGGCAAGCAAATGTTATGACGCGGGTACACGTGGAAGCGAGGTTATGGGTTTTAAATTGGCACGCTATTGAAAAAGAGTCGGGGAGAAAAAAGGGAATGAAAGGGAGTGGACGCCTCAGTTCTGTGCATTTCGGAGAGACGTTACGCAAACGACACCTGATTTTTGAAAATTCTCTATTCCTGTTTTTTAATTCAGGAAAAATTTATTAGCAACTAATTTGTATATCCATAGCCGTTTTTCTTTTTGCCTTTTTGTGATAATTGGTCCAAAATGGTGCTTTTCCAAGTCTAATTTTGACTTTTTCTTTTTATTATTTCAATTAATTAAAGGGCTACTTTTTTCTCCAAAAATATATTTATAAGACTTACCAATACAGCAAAAATGTAAACTGCGGGAGAAGAAGTGGGAGCGTTGCTTTTTGGAAGAATTACTGGAGATTTTTTCTTTTTCTTTCAGTGGCCTTCACCAAATGTCTTTTGCGTGAAGGCAACTACTATAGTATTTTTGTGGAAAAATAACCTATACTCCAAGTGATACTACAAGGGTAAAATGTAAAATTTGAAAATGTTAATGAATAGTATCAAAAAACTGAGATATTTGGAACAATTTCTTTTATTATAATCCTTTGATTCTTATACTGATACATGCAAAAAAAAACCATTTTATATTCGAGTAACAACGCTTATTTCAAAAGAGAAAAAGAAAACCAACTAATTATGGTGGTAATAAATTGTAACAATGGTATGGTCAAAGTTTATACTAAGAAAATATTAGACTAAATAAAACAGTGAGCTACGCAGCAAGGCAAATAAAAATGAAAGTGATATTCAAGTTAAAGACATTTGGAATGGGAAAGGGGGCAGACAACCTAGTTTTATTGAAAAGACACGTATGCATGATCTCTATTTCACAAAATAAGGCTAACATCTATTATATACATTTAAGTTTGTTTTTTGGTCAGATGAAAGAGCTCCTACAATGCCAAAGAATGCATCATTATTAATTATGATCGAGTACATGGACTATTACAAAGACAACATTAGATTCAATTTGTCATAACATGATGTTTTTTTCAACACAAAATTTACCTGATAAATTGTACAAAGTTACAAGTATCTATCATATTCATGTCGGATGGTAAGAACAAATTGCTGATCATTATAAATGGAAAATATAATATAATTGGAAATTCTTTTTTTTTTTTCTTTCTATTCTCTTCTTTTTCCTCTTTCTAATTTCCATCATTTAGCAATATGGTTAAAAGGGAATTGAGGTAATCACCAACTAAATTAAACCTCAATAATTAAACTTAGCTACTCAATTGCGTTATCAGTAATCAAAGCTTAACGAACCCTTAATCTTCTAATTGTGAAAAAGGACTTTCACCCTCTTTGAGTTATTTTGACTCAACTATACAACTTAATCAAAAGTTACTCATTTTTGTGATGTCAAAAGCCAACCCTTGAAGCCCAAACTATAACTTATTTGCACTCATTTCATAATATAGTAACTTTAGAATCCAACTTCACTGCAAAGAAATAAGTTAGCAAAAGCTTTATGGTTAAATTATGCAGTGTATCATCAGCAAATGAGATCAAATTAAATCATATAAACCCAATAAAATGCATTGTCCATTCTTAAAGACTAATATATGATTTCTCAATTTAGCAAAAGTTTCTATATAGAAAAAGAAAATCTGACATAAATTTAGTGCCTTGTGGAAAGGGGAGGTAGGGATCGAGGGTAATGGTAGGGACGCATACCAACTTGAGGCTCTTTATTCATGCCGCTGCATATGCCACTCTAGATAACATTTCATACCAACCCTAAACCCTTACCTAAACTTTAATTAGCTCTCATAACAACCCTCTAATTATTAATACCAAATTATCTTTTACTGTCTAATAATCCATCACACAAACTGCACAAACTGACTTTAGGGACAAGGGTTTATGATCCATCCATGATTTAATACTAGATTTCATCCATAAGTAGAAAGCTTAGTTAATCTTTCTCCAACTGATGACTCCTTTAAAAAATTGATGGATCCTTCGCCGGATTCCCCGACTGACTCCAGAGGGGCCATAAGATGACGAGCAAACAAGTTTCTAGTTTTAGAATGGGGGCGGGGGTGTTGAGTCTCAAATTGCTCCCACAGCTTTAATTATATAGATATTTTTTCCTGTATCATTTATGTATATTAGTGACTTTTAATTTGCAATTTACATAGCAAACTGGACCACTGGTCCAATTTAGAGCCACTTGCTGTGTCTATGCAGATAACCAGAAGATCTAGATGTTCCAAAATTACATGAAACGTTCAATGGACAAGTGTAAGGTCTATATATCAGAATCACATCCCGGACAGTAACACATGAATGAGTGCAAAATCAATGCACAAAAGGGCCACTCTCTCTGTGCAAAAGTTCATTTCTTCCTTCCTTAGCACTCAATTCAAAAAGGATTTCTCCTTCTTGTTATCTACAGGGAATATAATAAATCCTTTTCTTCCCCTCTTTACCAAAGAACTTAATCAGAGTAATTTTCTCATGTAATTTGTGATAGAAATGGAATTTATGAGCAGAAAGTCTATGGTAATCTTTATATATTAGAACAGTCCACAAATACTGTATATTTCTGCCATCAAGTTGTTACCATGAAATTATATTTAATCAGCCACATTAAACAACAACTGTGTTCCAGGTTGGACGGATAACAAAAAGAAGATATATGCATAATGAAATTATTATGAGGCATGATGGTAGAGACTTTAATTGCTTAATAAACACTACTTACGTGACAAGCAATCATTTTTGCAAATATTTGTCACAAGTGCATCATTATCTGCCCAATTGAAAGGGAAAAAGAAAAAGAAATGAAGAAAAAGAAAGAAGAATTATAGGACTGGACATGGATCCATTTTCCTTGTACCTGACTTGATAGATAACCACTGTTTTATCGCCAGTGAAGGAAAGCTTAAATTTAATTAATCCCCACTCCTGAAAATGCTGAACCCTACATGACATGGGCTAATTTTAAAAACAACAAAAGACACATCTCTTAGTTTCTAGGATGCTCCGTCCCATGCTGTCTATCCTCTGCCTCATTTTTTCAAAGAGGAGATGGTGCATTATTTGATGTCTTCCTACGATGAATTGTGAACATATCTTGCAGTTAAAAGAGCGTTCTTCTAATTGGGGTACGTTTAAATGTGAAACTTCATAGCTTGCTGATGACTCAGTATGGCTGAATTTCTTTTTAATTATCCATAGATGGGCTGTTGATCTCAATTGGGTCCCATTCTCAGTGGTACTGCAAGTATTGCAGATGATGACACAGCATTGCTCAAAATCCCATTCTAGTGACCGTTGGTGACTCTGGATTGGGAGTTTATCCCTGTCATCATTCATAGCTTGAAAGTTTTTACTGAATCATGCAGATTCTTCATCACCTTGGCTTCTTCTTCTTGTTTTCTTTTTTTTCCTTTTTTATCTTTTTTCCAATTAAGAACAACATAAACAGTATTATTACCCTTTCTTTTGCATGCATTTACATCTTTCAGTTCATTTAACAGATTGTTAATTAATAATTTAAAGATGCAAATTTTCTTGCTTTCCATAACCTTTATTCTCATTTAAGATAATTATAAAGTTGATTTAGTCGCTACCCCAATAATTAAAATTACTAATCGTTTATTCGTATGCTAAACGACTGTTATTATTATTTTGATTATAAAATAAATTTGATAGATACAATTTAAAAAAATATTTAATTTTTAATATTAATTTATAATAATTTGAAAAATAATAGAAAATTAATTATTTTTAAATATTTTTAATTTTGTAAAATTTTAAAATTTTATTAGTATAGTAATATAAAAATTACTTTTAAAATATTAATTAATTAATATTAGTATTATATAATTTAATACTATAATTGATATTACTATTTTTAAAATTAAGATTTTATTATATAATTAAAAATATTAATTTATTATTAAATATAATATTAAAAATATAATTTAAGATGTTATTTTTTAAAATTAGAATTATTATCTAATTAAAAAATAATATATTAATTAATATAATATAAAATATAAATAATATACTATTTTGTAGAATAATATTAGTATTATTATCTGATTAGAAAATTATTATTAGTTAATATAATATTAAAATATAATAAATATATTTTTTTAGGATGAGAACCAATATTTAATTAATAATGTAACTTATTAATAAATTAATTAATAAAAAAATAAATTTATATATAAACTTGAATTTTATGTGTCAAAAATAGTACACATCAAAATTTACAAGTTAAAAATTAAACACACGTGTTAAAAAAAATTTAAATTTTAAAAATTAATATATATATATAATAATGATTAAACCAACTAGAGACGATGGATTCTGAAAACTTCATATTAAATAGAACAAACCAAATATCCATTCCCAATTGGTAGCAATAAACACTAATGTCAGTCATCAGTAACCTACTGTGTCTTGCTAGCTAACCACTAAAACCTAACTTTCAAGCTTGAAGAATTTTGTAAATTTGCTTCTGTAATGTTAGATTTCTCTTCAGAATCCTCACTGGAAAGCAAGGAACGACAGTAGGCAATCCCCAAGCCAGTGATAAAATGACAGAGAGAGAGAATAACAAACTGCTAGAATGTCACTATTCAGTAAGGTCCAGGCTTAACAGTGACTTTAATTTAATGGAGGAGACTATTATGCCAAATTCCACAATAAAAATACACCTAAAGTAAACCAAATCTAACAAGGTTGATGGTACACTAACAATTCAAATCAAGAAACCAGTTAGTTAGAAAATCTAATCCTTCTACCTCTCCCTCAACTTCTATCAATTGCCAAAAAATGGGGAATTAATAATCTGCGCTGCAATTACTATGCGACCACAACAAGGAAAGTGCATCTAATATGAAATAATCAACAAAATTGAAAAGTTGACCATGACAGGAACTGGGTCCAGTCTGACATCTGCCACTAAGCTTATAGGTTAATTCGTTAACAACTTGTTAAAGGTTAACTTCAGCTAAAATCATATACTTTATCAACAAATGATGAAAGTTAGGAGTTTAGAAAGCTTCATGACTTCAGCAATACTTTGTCTTACAATTGGTTTTAAAGTAACTGATTTTAATAAGTACAATAGGCCATGTTAAAAGTTAGGATAAATTTTTTTTTTTTCTTTTTTAATTTGGTGGGGAGCTTGGCCCCATTGCTTTAGTGAGCAGATACTTCTTTCTTTATTTTCCACTACAGAAAACCCAGAAAGAAGAAAAAGGAAAAGTGTGACAGTTGTCAGTTGGGTCTCAAAAAGATAGTCGAGTTCCCTTTTAGAAATCTCATAATGATACCCATATTTATTCATATTATGCACTAGGTGAGACGTTGATGGATGGTAAAATGGAGGAAGGAGAGAAAATGGATGGATAAGGAAATTAGCTTGAAGAAGAAGAGAAGAGGCAGTCACAATTCAATTTCTATTTTTAAGCAAATAAGATTTCATTAAACCAAACAGGCATTTACAAGAACATTAATAAACTGAGGGGGAGAGCAAGATGAGCAAATAAAGCGTATTCCACAATTTCCATAATCGTCTGCGCACAAGATATTCATACGACAAAGCAACTAGTCATCTTTAGCACTCAATTCTCAGGTCCGTCTAAAAGGTGGCACCATCATTATTATTCTTTTCCATGTTTTCAGCTTGTTTTCTGCTGCTTGCTTACTCGCAGATGACAGTCTCCCTCCACATAGTCAATTTCGCCAGAAAAAGAAAAATAAATAAATAAAACCTTATTATTGTTACTCTGACTAAAGATAACTTCTGAAAGAGTTGGCACAATTATGTGCTAAGAATAGAAACAAACCAAAGACTGCGGCATAGACTTACTACATTTGTTGCTAAATTCTGGTTATTTATGGTTGATTGTTAGCTGGTCAGCTAAGGAGGTGTGCTACTGCTAGCTTTGATTTGCTAAGGTAGGTGTGCAGTCAAAGTGGAGGTTCAGTGACTTGGTGGAGAAAATGGTCCCCCTCCATAAATAATAACATCAGTAGTTAAAATATAGCTCATCACATAATCCTCATTTTCTCAATCTTCATTTCTGTTTTTTTTTTTTTTTCTGAAAATAAAATACTAAGAAAGTTTCTTCAACTATTTCCAAAATATTATACTATGTTACAATGCGATTGAATAGGTGATATATATATATATATATATATATAATATTTATAAAATATACCACTCTCTCATTGTACAAGTGAAAAATATTCAAATTACCTATCCTTCGTCCAACTATTAAGTGCAAGACACTGGAAGTACATAAGTATTTTCCTTAACGACTTCAATCTTCATTTGATACAAGTACATTGTTCCCGAATGTAATCAACAAGCAAAGACTATTTAGTTGCTCTACAGAGGAAATACAGTGATGCAAATTAATTTTGAGGAGATTATCATTTTCACACTTGAATCGCATTATTATGAAGATCTCAAATGTGAAATCAACTATTTTATGCACAAAAATATTCATTCATTTACTGAAATACATAATAGTCATTTCTCAAAGGATAACAGATTCCTTAACATTAAGTACATCAATTGCAAACATATTCAAACCATCTACACCGAACAAGACGACGCATAACTTAAGTTGCGCTATATAGACCATAAAATTGACAAAGTACTAAAAAGACCACATGAAAACTAAGAAGCTATGTTCTTTATGTTATTAGCATACTTCCATTTTGAGTAATGGATCAGTAAACTAGTTAAGCTAACCGACCTTCTTGGGAGGTGCAGGGCTAGGAGCAGAAGGCTTGGGAATAAATGGGTTCAGAGGAGTGCCATGCTCAATGGGTCCAGGTTTGATGGAAGCTTTTGAACTTGGAACTGGATCTATAGGGTGATAGTCATCTAGATTCAAGAGGCTAGTATCACCCTTCTTGTCTGTGCTAGGATAATAGTTGTTCTCCTGCATGTAAAAGAAATGACAAAGCCCAGGATCACAATATTAGCTTAGACTGCTTCTTGTTAATTTAACCCTAATAATAAAACAACAAACAAATCGCGTCACGGCCTTTTGTACAGCTTTTGCAGCTTGAATCAAAATAAAACTTTGAGTCCTCTTGTCCTCATATAATCATAGAGGTGTACCTTGAGCTTCCTGCTGGTTGCTGTCATTATCAGTTCACCCCCTCTGCCAGTGAAGAACACATCTGGAATACATTGTATCAGTATACCCAAGTAGAAGAAGATAAATGTTCTTTCCATTTACCCTGAACTATTAATTAGCAAAATCTTTGTGAACCATTATTGACCTAGTCCATCAGATTTGCCATTTCTCTGCTGTAAATGAGTTATCATATCTTATGCATTAAATTCATTTAGTTAATTTTGAACTGACAACATTTAAACTTTTACCAGGAAATAAATAGCATTTGCCAGCTGATCAAAGTTAAGCCAATTAGATTGGTTAGCACTGGGCTGCCACCAAATCCACATAACAAATGATCCATAACTTCACAAACATGATTATGACAGATGCACTTGGCGTATATGTAAATTGACCATGTAATAATGATGTAAAACATAATCAAGCACGATTATATAACTTTAGAGCTGTGACTGGGACTAATGAACGGGAACCAAAGGAAAGAAACCAGGAGGCAGCCAAAATTCTTATGATAAAAGACTAACGGCCAATAAATGAATGATGGTTGGTACCCATAGTCTAACAGACTATCTGCAGATTAGAACTTGTTATGCATCATAGACAAGAAGACAAGCTGAGAAAATCCATTCGATACAGCAGTATTAATCAGCAAAGATCACCCATAGAAAGAATCCTATAGCTGGAATTTTGATCTCTTCAGCTTGCCACTGTGCTGTGTCTTTTCTGGCAAGACAAAAAATAACTATGATTTTACGCTATTACTCGTAATCTTAGTCCACCAAACGCATAGACAGGCAAGTGCCAAGTAAGTCTTGACTTCAGAAGCATCACTTTTTTTAATGAATGATGATAAACAAATAGAAATATTCCTGAGTACATCCAAGTCTAATAACCTCTCTAAAAAAGAAGCTGATCTCAAAAGAACTTGTTTTTGAAATAAATTGCCCCAAATGGATCAACAATCATGAGAGCTAGTGAGAAAGGCTGCAGTACAAGTGATGCAAAGAAAATACTGATAATAAAAACTTCGTGAATTTGAGATAACTCGTGAAGTTTGACTATGATTTAGTTTGTATATGAATAACTGTATATCAAATGACAACCGAGTCCAAACAAAGATTGAAGAATCAGGCTAATAGGGATTAAAAAATTCAAGTTTTAGGTAGAAGCAAGGAAGAATCAGGCTAATAGGGATTAAGAAATTCAAGTTTTAGGTAGAAGCAAGGACTCAGCTATTAGTGACTCTTTAAATTTCAAGTACCACTAAGCAGTAGCATATAATAATCATTTGAATTTGCTGAAGTAAGAATCAGAAGCCATGATCTGAACACTTATAGAGAGCTGACGACACAGAGAAGCCAAAACCATTCAAGTTAACAGCCGTGAGAAAGAAATTTCTGTCAACATGCAAACATCACCATTCAACAAAGCATCTACGCTTCTGTGGGTATTAAAACCAAAACGAGCAGTAAAAAATACGAACTGGTTTTACAAAAATAAAAATAAAAAGAAGGGGGAAACTTCAGAGCCAATTTAACCAAAATATATAAAGACAATAAGAATTGCGACAAGATCTCTGAAGCATTTTGAGATATGATATTTAGCCTGACTTAAGAAACAAGCACAGTTATGTGTCCTTATATGGTAGTGTATACAAACCCACAAGTGAAGAAACAGTTATAAATGTACTCACCAGAAATTGACAAGCTAGTTGATGTAGTGGTGCAAGACAAGTTAAAGAACATTAAAGCTGTCCCAACAACAAAGTACGAAAACCAGATCCCAGAAACCTTCATAATGTGAGAATAACAGTAAATAAACACGCACCCACCAACTATCCAAACCAAACCACGCCGTCTCCACGAACCCAGAATGCAAGAAAATTCCTACCCTCTTAAGCAACTTAGCCCATCAGATATTTGACCAAAAATAGAAAACCGCCGGCCTTTCCTCACCCAAGATATTGAGAGAAAAAGAACACCAAGGTCTACGGGAAAATCCGTGGAGATAAGGGACTTGAGCATGTGTCAATAATGGGTGTATGTGGGATAAGTATGATTGAATTGCATTACTGTATTTATGAGGGTAAGTGATGATAATAAAAGAAAGCATGTGGTATCATTGTCTTACACTGCTGGAGAGAAGTCGAGAGTAAAATTGGGTTTGTGCTGTCTAGTGAGCAGCAGAAACAACGGGGAATGAATGAAAGTCTTTAATGCTATATCAGAAATACTCTGCGCTGGAATGTGAGCCGGTGGGCACGTTTGCAGTGAAGCTATAATATTAGCGCCTACTGCCTAGCATTTTTGTTTTCTAGCCCAAAATCCAATTATTATTGAATCTAACAAAACTCAACCATAGCCGGGGGTGTAGCTCATATGGTAGAGCGCTCGCTTTGCATGCGAGAGGCACGGGGTTCGATTCCCCGCACCTCCAAATTTTTGCTTGTAATTCTGAGGTTTTTCCTTTTCCGCAGCATGTTTTTTCCCCTCAAAGAATTCGCCCTTTGTCCATCATACCCGGGCAGGGCTGTAAACCTGTTTACTTCATTCTAACTGGTACCTTTTTAGTTTACGACACTCAAGCAGGCCGCCCGACCTATTGATATCATTCTTATTAAATAATGTAATTCTTTGTACATTGTAAGGGTAGTTTAGTCTTTTCTATATTCTTAGTATAGGAGTATATATAGCTCTCTTTTGTATTAGGGTTATAAAACAATTCATTTTTTCATTATACAATAAATCTTTCTTCAATCCTAACATGGTATCAGAGTCTCTCGCTCTTGGAAAACAAATTGTTCTTTCTTGGCGCAGTGTGTCTTCTTGCTGCTTCTATTCTTAAGTCTACTGGTGCGTCTTCTTGTTGTTGTGCGTCGACTGTTGATGTGCATCGACTGCTACTGGTTGCGTCGACTGCTGGTTCTTGTCGCAGTGCGTCTTCTTGCTGTTTCTGTTCTTAAGTCTGCTGGGTCTACTGGTGTGTCTTCTGTGTCCGTCATTCTTTGCGTCGCGTCTTTGTTGTAGGCGTCGTCTTCTCTTCTTCTTCTGCGTCGTTGTTTGCCTTGTTGTACACTTATTCTTGTTGTTATAAAGCTGCTGTGAAACGGTGTTGTTTCATATGAGCTAAAAGAAGGTATTCGGACTGAAATTGGTTTTGGAAATTGGTTTCGCTTCCGTTTGTTAGTGTGTTAGTGTGTTGTTTTGTCGATTGTTGTTGATTTATTGATTTTCTGTACAAAAAGGGTGGGCATTTTCTCTTTGTGCTAATCACTTTGGCTTGTTGGTACTATCTGCTAAACATTTTTTCTGTAGCAAGTTGACTGTTATACTTTGGGTAATTGATTACTGTTAATCTGTTGGCATGATGGCTGAAGTTAGGGATAACTCGCTCCAAGCAATCAGTGTTCAATTAGATGGTAAAAACTATGCCTATTGGAGTTATGTGGTGAAATTTTTTCTAAAAGGTAAACAAAAGTGGGGATATATTTCAGGTGCCTCCCTTAAGCCCCAAGATAGTGCAATAAGCGTGCAATATGTGGCACTACTGGATAAATGGGAGGTCGATAATTCAAAAATTATCACCTGGATCAATAATTCTATTAAACATTCCATAGGCTGAATGCTAGCAAAATTTGAGATAGCTAAGGAGGTTTGGGATCATCTGGCCAGACTGTACACAGTTTAATTTTGCAAAACAGTACCAATTGGAGTCTGACATTCATGCTCTTCAGCAGAAAAATATGAGCATTCAGGAATTTTATGAATCTATGACAAATTTATGGGATCAATTGGCTCTCACAGAATCTGCTGAATTACGAGCCTTTAGGGCTTATGTTGCACCAAAAGAGGAGTAGAGGTCGGTACAGTTTTTAATGGCCTTTCGTGATGATTTTGAGGGACTTCGCGGGTCTTTTCTGCATCGTCATCCACTGCCTTCTGTTGACTCTGTTGTTAGTGAGCTTTTGGCTGAAGAAATTCTTCTGAATCTGAAGCACTCGGTTGTAAAAGAGGTTTCTTCAGCTTCTACTCCATCTGTTTTTGCCATGCCTCCTCGAAACTTTAAATCTCACTTCAGACCATCTGGATCATTGCCGGGATGAATGCCCGTAGCAAAAGGTCATTGGAAATCTCAGTGTCCGAAATTGGGCAGAGGAAAACATCAGCAACAACAATAGTCTCAACAGTGGTCTTATCGACCACCGCCTCTCCACAATAGACCTCCCCTTCTACCTCGTCCTCACAATGCTCTATCAACCTCCTCCTTGGACCCATCATTGATCGAGCAGTTTCAGTAGTTCCTTGCTTCTCAGCCTCATGCCATGTCTGCTTCCTCTCAAATAGGTTTGTCATCTAGTTCTTCAGGTATATCCCCTTCCTCCTGGATTTTAGATTTTGGTGCTTCAAACCATATGTCACCTAATTTATCATCATTTACTTCTCTAACCCCTAAAGTTTCAGTCCCTCTTATGAATGCTAATGGTACACCTATGCCATTGCAAGGTGTTGGTTCAGTTATTACGCCTTCTATATCCTTATCCAATGTTTATCACATTCCTAGTCTTGCTTTGAATCTAGCTTATGTTGGTCAAATTTGTGATACTGGATGCTCAGTCTCTTTTTCTTCCTCTACTTGTTCAATTCAGGATCCACATTCTCAAGAGGTGATTGGGATTGGCCATAGAGAAGGAGGACTTTATGTATTGGATCAGCTTAAAACTTCTCATACTGCAGCATCTGCTTCTAGTGTCAATTTGCCATCCTTTCATTTAAGTTCATCCTCGTCTGTGTTTTATTTGTGGCATTCTCGCCTTGGTCATGTCTCTGTGTCTCGTTTGCAATTTTTAGTCTCTACAGGAGCTTTAGAAAATTTGAAAACTCATGATATTTCTGATTACAGTGGTTGTAAACTAGCAAAGTTTGCTGCATTGCCTTTTTCTAAAAGTACTACTATTTCTGTTACTCCTTCTGAACTTATTCATTCTGATGTATGGGGACCCTCTCCTATCTCTACAAAAGGGGGTTCTCATTATTATGTATCTTTTATTGATGATTACACTCGTTATTGTCGAGTTTATCTTATGAAACGTCGTTCAAACTTTTTTGACATTTATAATAAATTTCAATCTCTTATGAAAACCCAACATTCAACTGTCATTAAGAGCTTTAGATGTGATTTGGGAGGAGAATATACTTCTCATACTTTTAAAGACCTACTTACTTTAGATGGTACAATTTACCAGACTTCTTGCACTGATACTCCTAAACAAAATGGAGTTGCTGAAAGAAAACATAGGCACATTCTTGAGACTACTTGGTCCCTCTTGTTGTCTGCTAGCGTTCCTAGTGAATTTTTGGGGGAGGGAATTCTTACTTACTGTTCACTTAATTAACAGAATTCTGATTTCTCATAATTCCGTTTTGTCTCCCTATGAAAAATTGTATGGTTGTCCTCCATATTACTCTTCCCTTCATGTCTTTAGTTCTACATGCTTTGTCCTTCTTCCTCATGTTGAACATAGTAAGTTAACATCTCGCTCTACTGTATGTGTTTTTCTTGGTTATGGTGCAGGTCAAAAAGGATATCGTTGTTTTGATCCAGTCAGTCATAAGTTATATGTTTCTCGTCATGTTATTTTTCTTGAACATATTCCTTATTTTACCATTCCTGATCGTCCTTATAATATATCTATGCCTGATCTTGTCCATATTGATCCTTTTGCTATTGATATTGATGAGCTACCCTCTGCTGGCATTCCTGACACTTCTACTGGCTCTTCCCCTATATCATCTCCTGAGACTGCGGATACTACCGAACCTCGCTATCCTGTACTAAATCGTAAATCCACTAAACAACCTGATTTTGATTATTCTTGTTATTCGAGTTCATTTGCTTCTTTTCTAGCTTCTATTCATCGTCTTTCTGAGCCTTCATCTTTCAAAGAAGCCATTCTTGAACCGCTCTGGCAGCGTGCTATGGCTGAGGAGTTAACTGCTCTTCATCAAACCCATACTTGGGATTTAGTGTCCCTTCCTGCAGGTAAACGTTCTATTGGCTCTCGCTGGATTTATAAGATTAAAACTAAGTCTGATGGGTCTATTGAAAGGTATAAAGTTCGTCTAGTGGCTAAAGGTTATTCTCAGGAATATGATCTGGATTATGAGGAGACTTTTGCTCTCGTTGCTAAAATGACCACAGTTCAAACACTCATTGTTGTTGCTTCTGTTCGTCACTGGGATATAACTCAAATGAATGTTAAAAATGCCTTTTTGAATGGCGATCTTCATGAAGAAGTTTATATGGTTCCTTCTCCTGATCTTGATCATCAGCCTGGTGAAGTTTGCAAACTCAGGAAGGCTCTCTATGGTCTCAAACAGGCTCCTCGTGCCTGGTTTAAAAAGTTTTCTACTGTGATTACTTCATTTGGTTTTCATCCTAGCAACCATGACTGTGCTCTATGTACTTCGGCTGGTCGAATTTTGCTTTCTCTATATGTTAATGATATGATTATTAAAGGTGATGATGATGTCGGGATTAGTCTATTAAAGTCCGAACTGACTCGTTATTTTGCTATGAAGGACTTGGGTTCCCTTCGTTACTTCTTGGGTATTGAAGTTGCTTCCTCTCCAAAATAGTATCTTCTTTCTCAATCTAAGTATATTTTTGATATTTTTGAGCGTGCTCGGCTTTCTGATAATAAGACTGTTGATACTCTGATTGAGCTCAACGCTCGTTACTCTGCTTTTGATGGTTCTCTACTGCCGGATCCGAGTCTGTATCGGACTGTTGTTGGAAGTCTGGTTTATCTCACTATTACTCGTCCTGATATCGCATATGCTGTTCATATAGTCAGTTAGTTTGTTACTTCTCCTACTACAGTTTATTGGGCTGTTGTTCTTCGCATTTTAAGATACCTCTGCGGCACTCAATTTCAGACTCTTCTACTTTCATCTACTTCATCATTAGAGTTATGTGCTTACTCTGATGCTAATTGGGCCGGTGATCCTACTGACCGCAAATCGACTACTGGATTTTGTATTTTTCTAGGTGATTCCCTTATCTCTTGGAAAAGTAAGAAGCAGGACGTCATTTCTCGATCCTCAACGGAGGCTGAATATCGCGCTATGGCTTCCACTACTTGTGAAATAGTTTGGTTGTGATGGTTGCTTGCTGATATGGGTGTCTTTCTGCGGCAACCGACTCCTTTACATTGTGATAATAAGAGTGCTATTCAGATTGCTCACAATTCGGTTTTTCACGAACGGACCAAACATATCTAAATCGACTGTCATATTACCTGTCATCACCTTCAGAATGGCACCTTGACATTGCCTTTTGTTTCTTCTTCCTTACAGCTTGCAGACTTGTTTACAAAATGTTTTACTAGCTTCGCGGTTTCGTTTTCTGTCTGACAAACTCTCGATGTTTGTTGTATCGCCTCGTGAGTTTAAGGGGGATGTTAAATAATGTAATTCTTTATACATTATAAAGGTAGTTTAGTCTTTTCTATATTCTTAGTATAGAAGTATATATAACTCCAAATGGCTCAAGAAGGCGTAAAATAGTTAAGGAAAGATCCCGTAGACTGCTTTCTTAGTTATCAAAGTTGTTCCTCTAAAAAAGGAAATATTGAATAAATTGATCGTAATTTATGAGATTTCTCTTCCTATCCCTTTTAACTTTCAATGCTCAAAAGCTCTGTGGCAAACCGCTGCTAAAGAAGAATAGCTCCCTTTTGTATTAGGGTTATAAAACAATTCACTTTTTCATTATACAATAAATCTTTCTTCAATCCTAACAATTCTAATCATTATTGGCATCTTTGGGGATCCAGCTAACAATTGCAATTGTCGGTCAAAAAAATGCAGAATTTTTATAGTTACACTAATTCAATGGATGAATGCCTCAAAAGTCACAAATCATGGAAAACAGCTTACTGTTAAGTAGTCTAGTATCGTGCCGAAACCCAGCCGGATATCATATTACAAAGCTATGCACGAACCAGAACTCCGTAATTCCTGGTTTAGTTATTCCTCAAACCTTAAAAAGCAATATGGACTGCGTGCTTCAAAGACGAGAACGAGAATCAATTAAGCAGAGTGGCGTCCCATCAACTCGATTCTTTATTAGCGAAGACCACCTAAGCTGAAGCCTAAGGATCCGGAAAACAGTGCTCGAATGGATCTAGAAGTTGGAACTATTTTAAAGGCGTAATACCCTGCACTAAATTTGATAACAAGCATCAACCAGAGTGTTTAATATCCCTGCTTCCAAATCCAAAGAAATATCCCATGATAAAGGACAAGGGGCAAGAGCTAAATTCTATCCAAGGTTCTTTTTACCCCACGATACATCTACTTCAAATTTGCGGATAAACATATGAAGAACAAGAGAATATAGATGAATTTGCACATAAATACCTACTCAAGGTTCGAATTAAAAACAAGCCCAGAGGCCATTCTAAAACCACCATCTAATTAACCTTTCTTCACAGCCATCCATATGAATTTAGAAACAAAGGAGTATAAAAAGCAGTATAGAAAACTAAAACAGAAGAAATAACTCAAAGCAACTCTTTACTTAAATCCATATAACAAAATTACTCTAATACTGCTCGAGCATTGAACTAATAATACAATCAGCAATTCTTAATCCAGCATTACATTACTGATTGAAGCAGAAAAAAATGAAAATCTTCTCAGCGTCATACTGGAGGCAAAGCCTTGGAAATGCATAGCAGATCCATCGAACATTCAGCGATACTGGACAAACCATAACAAACAAAAGAAATATAAGTTTCAACTAGAAATAAAAAGGGAATGCAATCAACGACAAGTATCTGGTTAATTCTACATGTCAATACTTTGTTATCACTCATTTTTCTTGATGTGAGTTTTGGGGAAGTAAATAGCAGAAATACCAAAAAAAAAAACGCTCCAACTAAAGAGATTAGAAAATAATGTTAAACATTAAAGAGCATACTTCTCCTAGGAAGGAGCAGCTCAATCCATAGCTTTATATCCAACACTCCGGATAGGCAGAAGTCTTTCATAAATGCTTTATGGAAAGAATCATGTTTACAAGCTCGAGGAATCTAAGGAGCTTTCAAACTGGCTTTTAATTTTTAGTTATGACTCATAATTGGAGGGACCATTGATTCTTTGGACTATTAATTAAATATAAGTTTGAAATAAGTTTTACACTAGTGCTCAGAATACAGATGCGAAAATAATTATTATGGACAGAAAGCAAATCTCAACAAAGATGATCACTTATTTATACATCTTACCTTAATAAATCCAATCTCCTTGGCATTGCTGCGGAAGCACTGCCTGCAGCACATGAGGCCATACTTCCTAATCAATCCGTGAGGGTTTCCACAAACGCGGCTGCAAAATAAGAACAGTAAACCCAAAATCAAAATTGGCATATAATTACAAATAGATGAAATTTGACATGCTGTCAAGACTGATCATTAACCATTGCTACAAAAGGAAAATAATAAAATTACACACAAGATCAACATTATGCATAAATAATACTTGTCAGAGCCACAAAAAAAACTATAGATATCCTCAAGTAAAAGAAAAATCATGCAGTTCTTCCAAAGCATTATAAATAAACCTAAGCAATATTTAAACCCATCTTGAATCTAAGACACCAGTTGTATATATCCGTGAGAGCGAAGCATAACTGATTGATTTGATACTAAATATGCGAAATCGATTGAATTAATTTTAAAACTAGGGCTGCAAGCATGTAACCAAAACCTAATATCACATAATCAGCGCGCTTAAGATGTAAAAGAACACAATATTAAAATATTAAAGAAGGCACAATCAAAGTTGGACGTCTAAACAGTATACATCGAATTAAACAATGAGAATCAAAGAACGAACCAAGTACGAGAACCGGGACCGTAGTTCTTAGGATGCGAGTTCCAGACATTTGAGTGACCCATTGTTTTCCTGAGATTGAGAGATTGACTTGCTTCGCGCCGCCTCTCTGGAGCTAAAAACCCTAAACTCTGATTTTGTGGGAGGAAAATAGAAATTTTGTTGCATTTTATAGGTCTGGGTCTAAGCACGTGACCGTTTTTCCGAAAACGCACCGCCTTGGTCATAAATAACAACTATGCTGTATACATTTTTACTGTGCTATAAATTAGCCCCTAAATTTATGTTACGGGGAGAAACAAGTAAGAAATAATTTTTTATTTTAATAATCTCATGTTGCAATTTTTTATTCAATAGTCCCTCTTCTTCAATTGATGGAATAGGAAACTATATTTTTATTTTTACTCAATTAAAAAATTACTGTTTCATTTTCAATAAATATATATATTTTACAAATTGATACAAATATGCTAAAATAGATCACCTCAAGACGAGCCATAGCTCGCCACTATACCAATCATATTTCCCATCACAGATCAAGAACCACCCACATGACCGAACTACCGCAGTATACTTTATCATAATCCACATTCACCACTTCCTCCATGAATATAGGAACCTACTTACTCCATTATCAATACACTACTATTAGCTATTTTCTATGAAATAAACTCCCAACAATCATCATTATAAAAATCCAAAGATGTCACTTGCTCAAGGAAAAAGGTCATTTTAACTATTGTAAACACTTATATTCAAGTCTTATTTAAAGACTAATTTAAACTTCAGAGTGGTTCTCTAGACACATCGCATGGACCCTCCTAACTTGTGTTTTACAGGTAACTTACAGGTAAATTGTTTATCTAAAGATCAAAATTTTCACCAGTTGTATCATTTGGTGTAATGAAGGTGGAACACCTTTCTTTTGTGATTTAGTCTACTAGTCATTTCCATAGATTTCTTCCAACTCATAGAACTCGGACAACTTGAGAGCTTACTACCAATAAAGTACTAGAGTATTTGTTTCTAATAAATTTTTTTATTATTTTTTATTCAATAAAGGGCCAGTATCTAAGTTGCCTAATAGTTAATGTCAAGATTTTTTAAGATTCTTCATACATATTTTTTATATGATATTTGTTTCTGATGTTATGAGAAGATTCTACATTCAAGGTCTAAATTTTTTTGTTATGCTTCTAGCTATATAATTACAATTCTAAAAGGATTTTCGTAGAAAGATCTCCAAAAATCAATGAAGATTCTAAGAAGACTTCAAAGAGACCTCCCAGAAGATCTTTAACGAAATTTCTTCAAGAGACTTTCCAAGAATATCTCCAAAAAAAGATCTTATTGCAAGAAGATCTCCGAAGAAATATCAAGATATCTATCTCCCAAGAAGATCTCTAAAGAAAATTTTCAAAAATTTTTATAATAAGATCTCCAAAGAAAATTTCAAAAGATCTCCCAAGAATATCTCTAAAGAAAGTTCTGAAGAAATCTTCACAAGAAGATCTCCGAATAAAATTTCGAGAGATTTTTCAGGAATATCTCAAAAGAAAATCTCCAAAAGATCTTTAAAGAGAATATCTCAAGAAACTTCAAAGATCTTATAAAAGAAGGTCTTGAGAAAAATCTCAAAAAGATCTTCCAAGAGAAGATGTCCCGAGAATCTCCAGAAATATTCTAAGAGAAGATCTCTAAAATCTCCAACGGATCCTCCTAAAAAATCTCCAGCGAAAAACTCCATTATCAGTTATATCGTATAGACCTCCATAAATATTCTGAGCCTTTAACTCAGAAAACTTGTGAGGAGACATGTGATATAAATCGACTAAAATAGATCACTCAAAGGCGAGCCATGGCTTGCCATATACCGATCAGATTTTCATCACAGATTAGAAACCACCAACACGACCGAACTACCTAGCATACTTGGTCATAATCCATATTTACCACTTCCTCCATATATATAGGAACCTATTTAATCCTCTATCAATATACCACCACTAGCTATTTTCTAGAAAACAAACTCTCAACAATCATCATTATAAAAGCCCAAAGATGTCACTTGCTCAAGGAAGAAGGTCATTTTAGTTATTGTAAACATTTATATTCAAGTCTTATTCAAAGACTAATTTAAGCTTTGGAGTGGTTCTCCAAGCACATCGCCTGGGCCCTCCTAACTTGTGTTTTGTAAATAACTCACAGACAGATCGTTTATCTAAGGATCAGAATTAAGAATCGTTCTATCACAAATTGATACAACTAGCGAAAATTCTAATTTTAGATAAACGATATTGCCTGCGAGTTACCTGCAAAACACAAGTTAGGAGGGTCCATGCGATATGCCTGGAGAACCACTCCGAAATCTAAACTAGTCTTTGAATGAGACTTGAATATAATTGTTTACAATAGTTAAAATGACCTTTCTCGAGCATGTGACCTCTTTAGGTTTTTATAATGATGATTATTGGGAGTTTGTTTCCTATAAAATAGCTAGTAGTGGTGTACTAGTAGTGAAGTAAATAGGATCCTATATTCATGGAGGAAGTGGTGAACATGAATTATGACCAAGTATGCTGCGATAGTTCAATCATGTGGGTGCTTTCTGATCTGTGATGGAAAATATGATCGATATAGTCAAATGATTAAATTTTATACCTTAAACGTTACAAATTAAAAGAGTAAATATTACTTCAAGGAAAAAAAGGTGTGGTAGGCAATTGGTGTTAGTGATAGTTATAATGTCAAAATGCCCAACTATGATTAAATTAAGAAAGAAATTATTAATAATTTTTAAAAAAACTACTAAAATGAAGGATTTGTATGTCAATGTAGGGTTGAAAGATAGTAGAAATAATAATTTTGTTTTCAAAATTGTTTCTAATTATTATAAATAATAAAAAAATTATTCATGGAAGTAAGAAAAATGGATATTCTGTTTTTTTTTTTTTTGATAGGATATTGTGTTTATATATCAAAAACAATTCTTCTCTTTTACTTTTTTTTGACACCACGACACGAGTTCATAAGGCAATGATAAAGCCCATTGGCCCAAAAGAAATTCGAAAGTTAACGTAGGCTAGACAGGCCCCAAGCATAACTACAGTGTCAGTGAAAAATGAAAAGCTTCTGGCATGCTATAGAGAATCTAGTCATGGACCCCTTTCCTCAATTTTTTTTTGGATACAAAGGAGGGTTTAAAAAGTAAAGAGAGCAGGAAAAGCAATAATAAAAAAGAAAAAAAAAAAAAAAACACAAGAAGGAAACATTAAACAACTTTAGTCCATCTCGGCCAAACCTCACCAGTGATGTCCATATTCATCAACTGTTGAATATTACTGGATTTCTCATCCAACACATGAATCTGAATAGGAAACGCGAAAGCTATATTAGCCAAAGAGTCAGCTACTTGATTCATTTCTCTGAACGCATGCTTAATTTGCACATCCCACCTATTTTGCAGCAGATCAAGACAAGCTAAAACCAAGTTGGTATGAAACAGACTAATGTTAATTTCTTCAATAAAAGGAAAATAAAGCAGAGTTAATTTCTTCTGCAGAATTTATCTTAACTGTATATATAATGCCGCAGTATATAAATTATTTCGAATCAGACTAATGTCAGAGCATTAATTAAGATAATTGGAAGAACAAAGAAATTAACTAGATAAATAGCATTCTTCAATAAGGAATTGTGGAAAAACTATCGGATCGAGTAACGGAATGTAATTACATATTGAAAAATTATGCCATAATTAATATATATATATAACAGAATTATACAGCATTAATTATTTGAGAAAGCAAATTTTAAGGCCATTTAGGTCCGGGATGTGCTAATATGCATGATTATAGCTTATCGCACTGAGAATCTGATTGGAAAATGCAGCATCAGTGCGAGGTGTGAACGTATTAATGGTTAAAAGAGATCTGTGGAGAGACCAGGATTCAATTACTGCATTAAAAGATTTCATGTTCAGACAGCCTATAAGAAGAAAGTTGATGGATGATTTAAATCTGTATGGGTGGAGATCATATCATATCAATAATTGAAAAGTAAAATGAGAGAGCTTCAAACTTGTTTAAACCACCCAACCCAACTCATTAATCAGCTTACTGTTACTCCCAGGCCCAGTTCGTCGTTAATGTTTGTCACATGGCAGGCTTGGTTGTTGGATGAGACATTTCTAATCAGGTACAGTATGAGATCTAATTATTAAAAAAAAATTGAAGATGGTTTTAAGTCAATAAGTCAGATTTTGATGTCATGATTAACGACAGAAAATTGATGATTGTTGTGGAAAATAAAAATTAAATGATATTGACCTTCCATCGGCAGCTTTATAATTTTCAACAAGTGATGATCTTAACTGATGCATCTACAGAGAAAAACTCTCAGAGATCTGAATTCAGTCACCTACTCAAAAGAAGATCGAAGGAGTCGAAAGGAGAATGTTGTCAAGAAAAAGTGAAAAAACCATTCCATTCAAAAAGTATTCAGCACGTCAGTCTACAATTCATGTGAGCTAAAGCTTTAGATTACAATTTTTCACCATTTTTCTCCCTAGGCAAGCTTCGCGACTCCATGTGATGTGATCAGCCCAATCACCAAAACAGTGGCATGCTGGAGTAAAATGCAGGATTAGGAAGCACACCGAATTTAAAGATCTAACATGATTAAACGAAAAATGATAGGAAAGTTTGTACTGATCTACAACACATAAAATGACACAAAGTACTAATCTAAGACACATAAGACCATATATAGTATACTGAAGAAGTTTATTGCATAGGAGAATAAACACAGAGACAAGGAACTGATGAATCATATTCATCTAGGTGGATCGGATGATATATACAAACGACAGACATGAAGAGGAAACGAGACTATCTCAGCCCTCCTTTTCTCTTTTATTATCGACTGACACCCGTATCACATCCATTACGAATGCAGTGGATGAGCATATTTTGAAAGTTTCACATTACAGATGAAGAGAGATTAACAGTTGCGACCGAAATAAGGACTGCACCTAGCCCAGCTAAAGCATTTCCAGAAGCATCTCTTCTTGCTCTTCACTGGTTGTGATTGACGAGCACTTTCAGTTTCAGTTCTTCTCAGCATCTCCCACATTATACGCACATCCTCATATTCACATGCTCTTACATCATGTCTCAGCTTCAACAGCCCTATTTTTTTTTCCCACAAAAACATTATTACATAAGGTTAGATACAAAGTAAAACGGAACGTGCTCTGCATCTCATTTTGCAGAATAGATTAGACTAGACATTTGAGCATCAAGTACAATAGATTTGCTAGTAATTTTTTTGAACATTGATTCGCTAGTAATTTAAGTTGCTCAAAATCCCATATAAAATTTATTTCTAAAGGGGCTATATAATTTGCCCAAATGAGAAATGTTTCAGTATATTGTTGCTGATCCATTTAAAAGAATTGGAAAGATCAAGTGAAACCTAAATGTGGTAAAACAGAGATGTAACTCCTTTCTATTCAAGAACAGGCTCTAGAAAAACTCAAGTTTGGGCAACTGATATAACAAACATGGAAGGGATTGTCAAAGCAGCGCTGCCTTCACCGACAGCTGCCATAATTTGACTAAAGAGCATCATGGATCTTTATTTTCACTTTTACCATCAAAACCGGCAGTGAATATGAACCTTAGATCACTGCACTGACACCTAGTTTACTGCATCAACCATGAAAATCACCAATCACCTATTTTCACCTCAAAAAAGCTTCACCATTCATTCTGCTACCTTCCAAACATACATAACGGACACCCTAGCGGAATAGAACTAAGGTCGTGTTACTTAATGAACATTTCCAATACAATTGAGCCATCAAATCAATCAATTTGCAAAACAAATGGCAATACAACAGTGAAGAATAAAGAAGAGAGAGTCACCTCGTTTGCGAATACCAATCCGCAAAGCGACGCCTTTCCAAACTCTCCGCACAGGATGCATCACCTTATCCCACCACTCCATATTCTACTAGAAAGAATATATTTGTCCCTCTGGTTTCTCCTCCGGCCAAGAGGAGGAGAGAAGAAAGAGAGAAGGCGATCGAAAGACCGAAGAGATAGATATTACTGCACAAAAACAAAGCCAAACAATCTTGTAAAATCTTCGATATTTATAAAGTAATGCAACAATTTATTCCTAATCAAATAGAAACTTCGTAATTCGGATCTGGAATTAACTACTAGACAAAAAGGGAAGTTAAAAATTAAAAAGCCTGTTAAAACCAATATACTTGCTTACCCCTCCTCTCTTTCTCTCTGTCTCTCTCCCCACGCTTGGACCCAAAATCACTGAATTATTCACTTTTTCTACGTATACGGCTTACGCCATTACCCCCTCTAAGGATACCACGTGTGCATTAGCCCATGTCCGGATCCAATGCTTACATCTTGTTTGGAGAAGGGAAATAACGACGTCTTCTGGCGGGAGGAAACTGACCCGCTGTTTGATATTTATTACCACGTGGAGCATGATGATAGGCGGTAACTTTTTGATATAGTACGGCCATGTGGAGATATTATGCTTTATGGATCACCATCTGCTCTTCTAACGTTTTTTAACGGGTCCCACGTGTGGTACAAGATTTTCGAAGTCCAATCTCGTTGAAAGGCGTGAGGACAAATTAGTTAGGCTTTGTTAAGACTGGCCAAACAAATTGTCGCGTGCTGGTTACGTGCTTTAGAGAAGCGAGAGTTAGTGTTGCCTTTAGGTAGTATCAGTGGTCAGTACAGAGAGACGTGGCAATTTAAGACGGGTTGGCCGGAGAAATTATATCACCAGCGTACAACGGCACGCGAGGAAGCTAAAATGGAAAATGGGAGATCAGCGCAGTGTGTAGGTCCCATTGTGGTCAACCGAGAGCAGTGGAGCCCGACACGTAGACACTTATGTAAGAGATTTTGAATTTTATTTAGTAATAATAAATAATTTAAAAAGAAAAGAACAACGGGGTATGAATCACTAATTTGTTAGTTGTTAGTCTGTTACCATTTTACCTAACAAAGTGAACATCAGACTCATTTCGTCTGTCGGTTAAGTTAGCTGATTCAGTCCATTAATCATAAAAATAGATAATGAGTTTACAATTATGTAGTTTTCTTAATACGAGAAATACATAGGGGAAAATAAGTTTCTTTTCTTGTTTGGATAGATGGAAAATAAACAAGAAATTCATTCTTTACTTTTTACTCTCGTATTTTTTTTAATTTTTGTTTTATTTTTCTTCCAAAATGAAGAGAAGATATTTGATGGAGCAATTGTTATATTCTTTCCTCCCTTATTTTTCTTTAAATATATAAAAAAAAAAGTTTATTTTTTTCTTCTATTATCTTCTTTTATTTTTCCTCAATCCAAACAAAAGATTAGACTATATTTGAGAGGTGAAAGAAAAAAAAAATGCAAATATATGCGACTAAACGAGTTTATATATGAATAAAAATTACTTACTGTTTCTTTGGTTTGTGGCCTGAAAAATGTTTTTATTTGAGAAAAGGCTTTGCGGCTTGATAATGCATAAAGCAGAGTTAGAACAAGTCAAAGCATAACAAATAAGTATTGAACATCCCAGTCGTAAGATAATTACAAAGACTGGTGCATGAATTTCCACCACCAAATTGGGTTACCTTCACAGGTTAAATAAATAAAGCCAAACTGTATTTCTCCAGCCATACCAATACACGTTTTTATGTAAATAGGACTCAGAAAAACAAGAAAGAGAGAGAGAGAGAAAACGTCCTAAAAATTATATGCAATACAGAGGATTTAAAACACATTCTGACACAATTCATAGGGTAAAAATGCAATCCGTGCAATTATTGAACAATTTTATCAATCAACCTTTAATTTGAACTAGGAAGAGCACGTGCTTTGTTCGATACCAACAGCAAACAGAAGTTTCTTTTTTACCTATAAAGAATAAGAGCCAACCAACATTACCAAACACTAAACGAATTTTAACCCAAAGAAAAGTCAAAAGTAAAATATGAGTAAATCTCACTTTTTGTCAAAGTGAAGGGCGCGACGTTCTAAAAGAAAACCCCATGTCCTCTTTCTTCGATACCAAAAGAAAGCCAAAAAAAAAAAGAAGAATTCTTTTTTATTCAATTTGACTAAACGCCTAAATCTAAAAAATGCTAAGTGAAGAAAGTGATGAGTGAGAGAGAGGACATCATTCACCCTTGCAAGCAAAGATATTTCCGTCACAAAATTCTCGACTCTTATTTTGCATAATCTGTAAAGAGTTTAGAGAATTTTGCATAGAAATCAAAATGAGAGTTTCAAGAAATTACTAAGATTTATTAAGATTTTATATTCTTTTCATAATTAAATATCAGCAAATATATCAAATTTAAAGAAATTTATGATGATCGTTTGCTGATTGAAGTCCACCGCTAGAGACTTGCGGTTTATACAAATCATGTCAGTTGAATATGGAGAAGGTGGATCTTAATTAATTCATTTATCCATATATGAACTATATAGTATTTATATAAGTATCCAAACTTCTATAATCCATATAAACTTTTATCCAACCATTTATCTAAATAGTGTTAACTTAATTCTTTTTAATTAAAAAAAATTATTTTAAATATATTATTATTATATACTTTAAGTTCTTTTTATTATTAGTAGTACTCAAATTTGATGAATTATTATTATTATTATTATTGTTATTATTATTATTATTATTATAAAATATTTAACTCGCGCATTTCTTTATTTTCCTTATACAACTTTACTCGTATTATTTTTTTCCCTGATGAAGTTCTTTTTGTAGTTTCTTAATATATTATATGTTATTGCATTGAATATTTCAAAAAGAGACATACATAACTCACAATAAATTTTTAATGAAAATTCTTTATCTTTTTATTTTTTATTTTTTTTATGAATGAAAAACATGATAAGTCTAATTAAATAAATTTCGTATAACAAATATCTTTTATTTTCATATTTTTTTATTTTTTATTAAACTAAATTTTAATGAATTTAATTAAATACTTAAATATCATCTTCTCTGTAAATTATAATATGTTACTTCCTTCATCTTGAAATAAGTGTCGATTAAAATAAATTTTTTTATTTTAAATCAAGTGTTATTTTAAGCAACTAATGCAGTATTAATTATTTATTTTCTAATTTTATCTTTATTTATTGTAAGTCAAAATTATTAATGGATTATGAAAAACTAAATTCACTGAGGTGAAAAAGAACTTTGTAGAAATTTTATGTATTTTGATAAACTGATATTTTACTCATTTAAAATTATTTTTTATTATAATTGAGACAATTTAATGCTGTATATTTCTTAATCCTTGCATGTGAGCTTTAAAAAGACTTATTTAGGGACATAAATATTGTCAAACTAAAACTTTTTAAGTTTCATATTAAAAGTTAAACTTTATATATTTTATGTATTAAATATTTTTATAATTTACTTTTTATTGGTTGAAACCACTGATATTCGATTCCGATCAGTTTGATTTTTTTTTTTTTACTCACCTTTAGTCATATGGGATATTTTCAAAAGCTATTATAACTATAGATTTTTATTTAAAAGTTATATAACAAATGAAAGAATCGTTAATTTAAAAAATAATTAACAGTGGACTAAAGTTTTAGTAAGAATAAAAATAGAAAAATAGAGAAAAAAGAAAAAATGTCAAATATCAATGAGTTTTGTCTTATTAATATTAAAACTAATTTTAAAACTTTAAGATTTCAAATTTAAGTAATACTTAAAAAAAGGAAAGCACATTTAATTATTAATAATATATAAATTTTTTGAAATATTAATGTACATAAATTTATAAATGTACATAGTTTGAAAGCAAAATAGAAAGTTAAGCTTCTGAATTAAAGGACGAAGATCACTTATTAATCAATCAAACCTTCCCTAAATTTATTAATCAATCAAACAACTGATTTTATTAAAAAGGAAAAAAAATTAAATTTAAATAATAAATTTTGAGAGTGACAAAAAAGAGTAAGCATGATGGTCCAAATATTCGTTGATTCATTCATTTCCTTTTAAAAAAAATACATGTCATGATTGCTTTATAATTTAATGTTTTAATTTTAAAAAATATTTATTTATAATTTTTAATTCAATAAATAAATGAAATATAGAAATCATTCAAGACAAATAGTGGTTAAAGTATATCAATGTGGTATGGCAATTTTAGAGTTTCAAAATCTTAAGTATATCTTTTAATTATCTAAAACTATAAGCTACCGGAAAAAATATAATTATATTTGATAATATAGATTACATTCTTAAAATTTTAAAAATGAGTAAAGAAAAAAAAATATAAAAAAAAAACTGTATTTTTTATTTTTCAATAAATAGTTATTCATATCTAATCTAATTCACCCATATAAATAAGGATTATTTTCTTATTATCCTTTTATAATCCATTTAGTTATTATATGTTACTTATTTATTACTCATACCAATATTATAAAAATGGACTAAGATGGATAAAAAGGTAAAGGTGGAATTTGTCACCTCTAATTGGAGGTGGTCCTCGGCAGCTCATTAACTTATTAATATATATATATATATATATATTTATTATTTCTATAAATTTATAAAAATGTAATAAATAATTTCCACGTTTCAAAAAGAAAAGAAAAAAGAAAGAAAGAGAACTACATAAGTTTTCCTAAAAATTGAAAAGTAAGAATTTATTGTTTAGATGATAAAATTTTTCAAAAAAATATAATTTTGTAAATTTTTTAAAATATTATAATGTTGGAAAAAAATTCTATAGTTATTTTTTATATATTTTTTTTTGTTATGCATTAAAAATAGAAAACAGATTTTTTCGTTCAACACGAATTGTAACGTTTCTTTTCCTACTTTTATCTTTTTATCTATCGGCCCATTTCTCTGAATACATCAAACACATTAAAAAAAAAAAAAGAATTCTTTTTAAAATGTTTTTAACGAAATAAACTGGGCCTTTATATACTTTCGGATAAGATGTGATATTTTAATCCTATTATGCATGCATAATTTGCAGAGGAATTGAGGATTTTGCATATATTCCAAAAGATTAAGAGTTCAAACTAAATCTATAAAACTTGAAATGATCAAATTTAAGGTTTGTTAGTGTAAAAATTATTTAAAAAAAAAATTGAACAAGTAATTGGTCGTGATCAAGTTTCTATTACTTGAATATAAATTAAGGATCCAATCCCTTAATCACAAGCCTTCGTTTCAAATGTAGACCCTTTGATTTTAACTGCAATTTTAAAACTTCAAGAATCATTTCGATTTATTTTCAGAAAAATTTGTCAGTCAAATTCTAAGTTTGGGTTGACAAAGTATTATTTGATGAAAATCAAATGGACCGTAATGTTTGAAGGAGAACTAATCTAATGAACAAAAGATTCATTTAATTTAAGGAATGAGAGATTTCCGTCCATTAATTCTTTTCCTTGGGCCCGTAAAAGATGATGCTTTTCATTGGGCCTCTCATATTGAATTGGAAACATGATGCTTCCGAAATTTATTATTTACATTTGATTAATGATTTATAAGAAAAAAAATGGTTCAAATATGATCCTAAAGTTTTCTATCATTTGTCATATTCATCCTACATGTTTTTTTTTTTCCAATCATATTCGGAAAATCGATTTATTTAAACACTTTTCTAAATTGTTAATTGTTTACATCAACTCCGTTTCTTCCCCCAATAAATACTTTTACTTTTTGTATAATTAAATTTTATGTGTTATTTTTTTATTTATTCTAATAATCACTTCAATTTATTTTTTAATATATAAATATTTTTTTTTTCAATTTAACATGCATCTAAAATTTATTCTTTGCTAAACTTAAATTCCTATATATATATATATATATATAAACATATTGAATGAAAACACATGTTAACGAGAGCTAAAATATCGCAATAAATAAATATACGTGTCTATTATAATATCTTAAAAATCAGTTTCAAATTTATTAAATAAAAAAAAATCTTAGAAGCATAGATATTCATTTAACATTATTTTTAGTTTCAATTTCGATATTGTTCTTTGTTGAAAATACACGAGACAATAATTTATTTTTATTAAATTATTTCAATAAAATAAAAATCTAAAAGGGTCTAATTTTATTATTAATTTTCTATTTTTAACTATATTTTAGCTTAGAATAATGGTAGATATATTATTTCAATTTTAATCTTTTAAAAGGGAGTAAAAGTGAAATGGTATTATTTTGAGTAATTACTTCAACAAAATTTCCTGTTGACCATACTTCAAAGAAACGGGTGTCCCAAATCCAACCCAACTCCATCTATTTTATTATTGGGCTGGGCTCAGGCCTATCTTTTGAACAACCCAGTTTTAATCTCTTTATATAGTAAAGATTCGTGACTCCATATGCGGGAAAGAGACAGTTAAGACGCCATCCGATCATCAAAGCAGTTTCTCCCATTCTGCTCCCAGAAACACAGCATTCTTCATTTCATGGACATGGAAATATAAATCTACCTTATCCAATAACTTGCTCTTATTTATTTACTGTGTTAAAAAATCAATTCTCCTTTTTATAGATATGTATTCAACATTTTTGTATGTGTAGCTTTAATAGATGTACCATCCATAGATATTGATTCTATAAATGAATTAACTGAAGAATTATTATCTTCTGAGTCACCGTTCGGCGAGGCAGTGTTAGTCACAGGTTGTGACGAAGCATCATGGACCCTTCAATAATGAAGCTCCTCGAAGAAGACGAGGTAACCAGCTGAATTTTATCTCTTATTCGTAGTAATTGAGATTTTAGGGCAAAACATTTGGAAAATAGTTTTGGGTGTTTTTGATATGTTTACAGGACGAGAGCATGCATTCCGGTGCTGACGTGGAGGCTTTCCAGGCAGCCTTAAATCGGGATATTGGAGGTGACGCATCCACTTCTCAGCCGTCTGATACGGGTACAGGTATTGATTTTGATGGGAACCTATTTCTATTTAATTGATTTAGTTGTTTGGTACAAAAGTTATTTCTACTTGATTGTTTTGTTTGTTCGGTTGCAATTCTTTAAGGGTTTTGCTTTAGCCGTCATATCTTTTTTTTGGATTCAATTCTTGAAAGAAATAGGGATAATTAATAAAGCAGGAAACAAATTTGAATATGTTTTGAAGGCGATACTCCATCATGAATTTTGTTTTTTCTTTTTGTTCTTTAGGAGGGTGATAGTCTAATTAATAAATAATGATGGCAATTCATTTTGCTGCCCTGTAGAGTATCTATTCTCTGGTTATAGTTGTAAAAGGAATTTCTGTTATCATCTCCAAATATAAGAGCATAAAATTTCATAACAAGATAAAAGTTAGATCAGGCAATTGGGAATACTGTTTAGTGAAAACTATGAGAGCGAAACATTTCTCATTGGATTTATTTGGGAGTCTCTTATGCTCTTTCTATTTGCTTTTTTGTATAGCATACATGGAGATTTATGGGTTATAATAACATCTGCAACTCATAAAATTGCAGCTTTGTCTCATGAAACCAATCAAACTCCCAGTCTGCCATCCGCAAATTGGCAAAGTACCATACAAGATGAAAATGAGAATGCTCCAAGTCAGCAGCAGCAGCAGCAACCACAACAGCAAGAGCAGCACTCCCTTGTAACAGAACTAAAGCAGCATGAGTCTGCTGGTGAGAATCAGCAACTAAAGAATGATGTCAAACAGGAATCCAGTCACCTTCCATTACATCAGAAACAACCCCAAGATACTGTTCAACAAAGTCAGGCAGAACAAGCTCCTGTTCAGACTCCTCGAACAATCAGGACGCAAATATCTGAAACAAATACAATGCCAAAATCTGAGCCCGATAAAATGCAAATTCCAGACACTGAATCCCAATATATGAATGTACAAAATATGGGTAATCAGCAGACTATGGGCCCGGAGCAGCCTAGTAACCCAAAGAATCAATTCAAGCCGATACCATTCATGTTATTACTGCCTACCTTAAAGCCCCATCTCGACAAAGACAGGGACATGCAGCTTGAAATTCTGTTTAACAAACTGAGGGTGGGTCTCTGATATGAATACTGTGGTTCTTATCTATCTTGTATGCTTTGGAATGGGTTCCTTGTTTGTTATCCTGACTTTTCTTCTTTTTTATCGTTAGAGAAATCAAGTTCCGAAAGAACAATTTGTCAGACTCATGAGAGGTATTGTAGGGGACCAAGTGCTTAGACTGGCAGTGGAACAGTGGCAATCCCAGGTAATGAGAGGATGAGTTCAATGTAATTGTAGTGAACTCAGGAATCATCTTGTTGATCTTGAGCTAAAGGGCAGTCTGTCTGTTCTTGCAGCAAGGCTCCAGGCAATCCCAGTTACAGTCTCAAGCCTTTGGACGTCAACATAATGTAAGAATGCCTGTTAGTGCTACTGCATCTTCAGCAGTGCAAGTCCTGGCTGATTCTAGCTATCCACCTGCAGAAGGTAATGCTCATAGACCTCGAGGGGTGGAACATCTGCCAGATTCTCATGGAATGCAAGCAAGCCAATTTTCTTCCCCCAGTACTAGCACACTCAGTCAAGATAGGGAGCGATCTTCAATCTCAGTGCCAGGCCATAGTAAGCAGCAGCAGCAACATTTGCACTTTCCACAGAATTCTTTTTCAACGTATGGCAGTAGCAGTGGTACTCATCACCCATATTCCGGAACAAACATCAATACTTCTGGATCATCCATGAAGACTCAACCTCATGATTTACAGATGAGGCAAATATCACATTCAACCATGGCTTCAACTCAAATAGGAGGTTCAACGCCAACATTGAACATGGTGCATGTCTCAAAATTTGAGAGGCCAAATTCTGTTTCTGATCCCAGCAGAGTACAGAGTGGTTCTATGTCCCAGTATAATAACAAATCAGCATTGCCACAAAATTCAATTCCATGGCAAGCTCCCACAAACAAAGAGCAAACTTCTCCTCTGTTTCCGTCAACAAATTATGTGAAACAGGAACCTCTTGAACAGGCCACTGACCAGCAGCAGAAACCCCAGTTGTCTAACCCACAGGGTTTGTCTGCTGCACCTGGTGAACAAGGTAATGCAGTGCCTGTAAATTCAAAAGAGGACTCTTTAGAGAAGCCGTCTTCTAAAGTTGGTTTCTCTAACCCCAGTACTGCAGTGCCCTCAAATTCAGTTTCTCCTTCCATTGCTATCCAACCGGACCCTAACATCCAGGTATATTTTCATCTGCATTTTGCTATTTGGGGTCTCATTGTTTCTTTGCATTGTTACTTATGTGATTCAAATCCATGGAATGGACGCCTTACTTTTCAGGTCAAGAGCTCTGAACAGTACCCGTCAACAATGAAATAAAAGAGTTTAGGCATCATGTATAGCATAGAATTGCATCACATAGTCCAAAAGGGGAAAAAATCATAATCGCTTGAAATTTCATTGACTAAATACTGAATCATTGGAATCCATAAACATTGTATTTATAATCTCTAACTAATCTTAAACCTTTACGAAATTGGATTTAAAACTATTATGATCCTCTTAGGAATCTTAACTAAAGGGAATATTGTGATCTTAAAATAAGAAAAGCTCAAATAAAAGTTTAAGATTGCTATACTACTCCTTGCCAGTATTCCAAATTTCTCAAGTCTTTACTTGTCTTTTCCTGATCTTTTTGTTGTCTGCACTGCCTAATCAATTTTGTGGATGTAAATTTGCTTTATGACTTTAAACTTTGCTTTATTCTAAATGTCATTTATTGAGGAATTATAACTTCTTGTTCCACAATTAACAGGCAGGTCCTCGGTTCCCGTCTGGAGCTGCTTCTGTTGGAGTTAATGCAAGAACACCTACAAAAAAGCTTTCTATTGGTCAAAAGAAGCCTCTTGAAGCACTTGGTTCCTCGCCACCTATGTCAAGGTGCAATTGCTTCTTATTCTCACTGCGTATGGTTTGAGAATGGTTTGCCTGTTGATCTTCTTTTTATCCTTGATGAAAAATGTTATTTCACTACCTTAGAACATATTTATGTATCCTACACAGTAAAAAGCAAAAGGTATCAGGGGCCTTTCTGGATCAAAGCATTGAACAACTTAATGATGTCACTGCTGTCAGTGGAGTTAATTTAAGGGTATGTCATCTGTGTTTGCTGCAAGTATGATTTTTTGAAGTATGTACTAGTAAATGATGCATGTTGTGCTGTTTCTATGAAAGATGCTCATAGTCTGACATTTACACTCTTAAATAGGAAGAAGAAGAACAGCTATTTTCTGGGTCCAAGGAGGACAGTCGAGTTTCAGAAGCATCTCGGAGGGTTGTACAGGAAGAAGAAGAAAGGCTGATATTGCAGAAAACTCCACTGCAGAAAAAATTGGCAGAGATTAGTTAGCTCTTTTTCCCATCGCCAGTCTTATGTCTAATTAAAATTTATCATTTTTGCACTCTCTTATATATGAAATGAGCAAATGTCAATACAATAGCTTATAAAATATAGTATGCCTCTTGTTCCAGTGGTCAAATGTGGTTTGAAGAATATCAACAACGATGTGGAGAGATGCCTGTCCTTGGTAAGATGCTAGCTCCCAAGTTTTTTCGTGATGACTTTGGGACATTTTCTTATGAAACTGATCTTTGCAGTGCGTTGAGGAAAGAATGCGTGGGTTAATAAGTACCCTGATCAGGCTATCAAAGCAGGTCAGTTTTACTTTTCTGATTGTACTGGAAGTTAACGTGCTAGCCTTTTGTCTTCTTTATACTTCTCCTGATCTTATTTTAATCTTAACAGCGCGTTGATGCTGAGAAATCTAGACATCGGACTGTAATTACCTCAGATGTTCGACAACAAATTATGACAATGAACCAGAAAGCTAGGGAAGAATGGGAGAGAAAGCAGGCTGAAGCAGAGAAGCTCCGAAAAGTTAATGAAGTGGGTGCTATATCTGTAGTATGACATTTTAGTTAAGCAAGTTTTTGGAAGCAAAGAACATTGCGCAATGTTTTTGGGAGCAAAGAACATTGCATAATCGTCTTTGTATTAAATAATGTTAAGTGTGCATTCCTTAAATATCTTGGCTTGATATCTCTGAATGCAGCCTGAGGGTGACAATGGAGTAGAAGGGGACAAGGAGAAAGATGATGGTCGTGTGAAAGCAATTAAGGTATAACCTGGTCATGTAACTAAGAATAAAAAGTTTTTACCTTTTTAAGTATAATAATGAATGCCTGAAAAATAGGGAAATATCCCGGCAAACAAGGAAGAGGATGACAAAATGAGAACAACTGCTGCAAATGTTGCTGCCCGAGCAGCTGTTGGTGGAGATGACCATCTATCAAAATGGCAACTCATGGCTGAGCAAGCCCGCCAGAAACGTGAAGGTGGGATAGAGGCGGCATCAGGTTCCTACTCAGCTAAAGAAGTTACCCGCAAGCCTCAATTTACATCTGGAAAAAGTATGAAGGATAATCAGGAACCTGAAAAGAGGAGCCCTGCGGCTGCATCCAGTAAGTGATAACTATTGGAGCATATGCCAGTTGTGGGGCTTTTGCTTTGCTTTTTTCTTTTTAATGCTTAGCTTATGCTTTCAGCAGGGGTAAGGAAGGTTGGAAGGAACCAAGCATTTACGCCACAAAGTAAGGTGGCCCGTTCCATTTCTGTTAAGGATGTAATTGCAGCGTTGGAAAGAGAACCACAGATGTCAAAGTCTACACTGATTTATAGATTGTATGAGAGAGTGCAGTCTGATGCTCCAACAGAATAGCATTTTTAAGCCTCAAACTATGGAGGTGTTTAGAAAGATTGCAATGCTAGTCACAGCTCAGATGTCATAGGGGATGCTCTGATTTGTTGCTTTCACGGTATAATTTATCTGGTGCAGCACCATTGCTTGCATACTATAGTAATCAACTCGACTCAGCTGATATATTTGACAGATCATGGAAAACAGAAGTTGGGACGAAGTTCATACTGACTTGCTGACCAGAATTTCTGCTTGATTTAAATGTTCTCTTCTTGTTCATTGATTGCGAGGGCCGTTATTCACTCAGATTAAATTGCTACTCTGAATACAAATTTGGCCTTTATTAATATAATCACGATAAATTTCTACTGTCATTGCTTTAGTTCCTAAAGGAGTCCCTTGTCGATCTTCATGGAATTTTTTTAGGAATATTATATTTAAGATCTCTAGGCTATTTAAAATCAACCATCAGTGTCTCCCAAGATACTCGTAAACAGTAAAGTGAAACAAAATTATAACTACTATACATAACTGTTACAGAACAACAGTCATTGTTGTACGTCTGCGGTTTTATAAATTCTCTTCCAAAGGGATGAAGAAAATGAACCAAATGAAAAGATACAAGTTCAGTAAATTCTAATCCAGTCGTACTATTTCATCACTTTCGGACCAAGACTGAAACATCGCACAAATTTCGATGGTCTTATATTGGTTTCAAATGCAAAAGTCTAATTTGTTGTCTCATAAAATAGTCAGTTCCAGAAATAGTTAAATAACAATCACAGCAGCAACAGAGTGCATTGATTTTACTCAATTTTCTGCTTCTCCAGGTTTATATCTGATATTTACATACGCAGTCTTCTTTAACCTTTCTGCAGAGACGGCAGGAAGCCCTGGTCCAGATTTATCAATTCTGATAATCAGCATTTGGTTTCTTTAAAGGTCATATACCCTTTTGATAAAAGAAAAAAGCTTTTCAAGTAAACTTTATGTTATAGAGCTTTTTTTAAGTCTTTACCTAATGCGATTGCTGGTTATTTTTGTTTCATTTGTTTGACACACCCAGCGCACTTAACTTGGTCTATTCTTCAACCTGGATTTTGCCTTTTCTTTAAACTTTCTGAATATGCTGTTGTCTATCGTTCCGGGCTCTAACTTTTGTGAATTCATATCTGATAATCCATTTTCAATCCCACCATTACCGAGCTTCATGTTCATGATTTATCTTACTAGTTTAGTTTCCATTTGCTATGTTAGTCTCTCCCAACTTACTAATTTATGATCCGCTTGCCCTTTTATTGCTGAACCTTGAAACTATGATTTACTTCCTACTTCTAATTGTTTGTTAATAACCAAGTTCAACTTTCTCTGTCTCCCTTTCAGGCTCATCCGTACTTCTTTCATGTCAAAAAGTGTGGAGCATAGCAGAATACGGACACAATCACCATTGCTTTGCCTCTTCTAGGGCCCCTTTATTTGAGGAGATTCGTATTTCAGACTGTTATTACAGGATATCTGTGGTTTTGCATGACGAACCCAGTGTAGGCTGTCCTTCCAGATTTTCTGTTTGATATTGTAAATTTGAACTCTGATCTCTATTTTTCAATCAGTTTAATATTGTTAACATATTATAGTCAGCCGAGGTCTTTTAATAATATGTGCGCCACTTTACCGACGGATGTATCATTTTATGATGTTGAAAATTCTGTTCTTACACAAGTCTTAATAAAATCTTCCATTTCCTAACTTCCTTCGGACTTTTGGTTAAAAGAGCATAGGGCACAAAGGCCAATTCCACATCAAGTCTTGACAAGCATTATACTTTGCGTATTTGGCATATTTTCCACCATTCAGTTGATACCTCCACGTTTCAGGCCTGAAAACTTGAGAGGCTTAATTACAGTTTTGAAACTTAACTTTCGTCTGCAATGATATTGGTTTTTTATGCAAGGGTTCATCATTCAGCTGGACAGAAAGGAGTTGATTGAATCATCCAATTTCTGTTTTTAATTTTAGAGAAAACAAGAACCAGACCATAGAGACAGAACAAGAGAATAAATCATAAACAAGAAATTAAGGCCAAGCAAATAATATCAACATATTTCATAAACATAGCAATGATATCCAACAGCGTATGGAAACAAGGATATGATATGAGTGGGAGCTTGAAACCCAGCTCTACAATTTTCTTTTTTAATCTTATTGTTTCATTTCTTAAGGTGAGGGAAACAAACAAATAGGTCAGATTTTGGGTGTTTTGCTTCTGCATGCTCTCTGCACTTCACCTCTGAAGTGGTACAAATGAATGTCTGCATGCACACTTTGCACTGCAACCAAAATCACAAAAAATAAAATAAAATTTACCAGCTAAAAAATTTTAAAATTGTCATGCTGAATAAGACATTGTTTGCAAGTACATCGATAGACGGGCAAAATCGGATCCAAATCCCTTTCCTTCGTGGTAATCTTAGAGCAGAATAAGCTCAATTTTCAGCTTCAAAAACGGATGAGTTAATAACCTATGCTACTAAAGTTAATTAATGAGAATTTGCAGCAGTAGCCAAGAACAGTACCTGAATTGACATGGCTTTCTTGTTTGATTCAAGCTGGCTCCCTGCAAACAGATCGGACCATACTCGAGTGAACACATAACAATTACCAGATAGATCAAGAGGACCTATTGATCTATAAATAATAAAAAAGATAATATATAAAATTTCAACATCCAAAGAAGAAGAAGAGATAACAAACTTCTTCCTTCAAGAAAGAGAAAGCTTATAGAAGTTGCAATCCATAAAGAAAGAAAAGATAAGGCTTTAGTATTACCTTTAGCAGCAGCTTTCTGTTTCTCCATGTTCCTTTCGCGAGCCGTCTTTGCCTTCTGTCCATTGCCACCTCCCATTTCTTTCTCCTTCTTCTTTCTTTGATTGTATTAAAAGAGCAAAGAAGTTGGAATTTTGGCAGAAACCGATTTATTAAATGAAAAACCAATACGCCAAGCTTCTTGCACAACAATTCCTCAATTTTATATATCAGTGGTAGTGGAGGCCAGAAAAGACGGCCTTAATACCTACAATTTTTTCATATATTATTTCTTTTCAGAATTATCACGAATTCGTGAAGAAGGAAACATAGCGACGTCGTTTGCGCTTCTTGTCAGAAATACGTCGCCGTTTTGGTGCCAATGGCAGAATGTACGAAAGTCGCTAGGGAGTTGCTTAGAAGCTTCTCTTTTACGGCCTGCCGCTCACGTGATTAGAATAGCGAGTTGCTCTTTCGAGTTACTCTCGCACTTGTTCCTGTATAAAACACAATACAAAACGGAATTAAATCTATTTAAAAATGAAAAATACAATACTATTAATTAATTTATATATGCTTTTTTAAATTTAAATAATAAATAGATAAAAATTTAATATATTTCACTTAAACATGGCTTATTTTATTTTTACTTAAAAAATTCTATTTTTAAAATAAAAAATTTAACAAACGAGTCTTATATTTATTTCAAATGTTTAAAAGTTAAATATAATTAATTATTTCATAACAGTTATTGGTTGATTAGATTTAGAATTAATTATCTATTTTGTAAGTTTACAAATTAAATTATCATTTAGATAAAATCTTTTTATTCAATTAAACTATTATTGTTAAAATTATAAATTTAATTCAAAAAAGTCTTAGCCATTATCATTATTGTATTGAATCTCGAAAAAAAATAATAGTCGTGTTTGTGCCGTGTCAAATATAAGCATTCATTGTTATTTAATAGAACGAAAAGTAAAAAAAGAAAAAGAAAAGGAAAAGGAAAACAGTTGTCTATAATAAATAAATTTTACAATTGTTTGACTAGTAAATAAATCGTAATTTTATGGGATAGAAAACTGTATATCAAACATTTCAGAGTTGATAATTGGAAACTCAAATGTGAATTGGCACTAATCATCTTTCTAATATATTTACCCACTAAAAATATAATAACAATATTTATCCCACCAATCTATTTGATATAAACAAGTTTCATATTCTCAGGCCTTCTTCTTAATAATCAACTGGATAAGAATTCATACTCTATTAACAAAAGATTCAATGAATCACACTCTTCAATAATGTGCAGTGCAGTACGACGTTAGATTTAGTTAAAATCTGGGTCTAATAGCCATTAGATTAAACAATAATAATAGTAATAAAGATACTGTGCAAAGTTATAAAAAAAAAGCTCAAACTTGAGCCACTTGACCTGTTGATACAAGTGCACGCAGCAAATTGACCTTTGTCTCGTACTGAAATGTTTTTGTCTTTTTTTTTCTTTCTTTTTTTCTGAGCAAAATAGGTATTGACTTGACTTGATCAATCACTTTTATTAAACTTTTGTTTGTTTTAATCAGATTCAGCACTAGCGTTGGACTTGGGGTGCTGAGTAATGAAGGTGAACCAGACAGCTGGAGCTCACAATAATAAGTGGTAGTTACTCGTTACATAACACAAGCCTTACGAACACGTCATAGCACCGCCATTAGTAGTGGAACCCAACCTAATCAATGTCTCCACCAACAGTTTTACCATTAGGTTTCCTTTCTTCATTCATTACAGCCTAAATTTTCAGCACAATAAGGTTTATAAAGTCAAAGAGATTATATCACTTAGATGCCATTGGGACCACTAATCTTTGAGATTTTCAGATGCTCTGGTTTGTAGATTTCTACTCGTAAAACAAATTATGCTAGAGTTTTTTACTTGCAGGGCTTCTACTCATTTAACTTATCATTAAATGATACAGAGAGCCAATAACCTAATATGGGAAAAACAAAAGGTTCCCAAAACGAGAAGGGAAGAAGAGGATCATAAAACAACAAAACCAACAGTATACTGGAAGATGAAGAAAGTGAACAAATCCTTTTTCCTGTTGTTCCCTCTCTAACTGGATCTACAGCCAGGAAATAATATGCATAATTCTAGATGTTCACTTCGTGTTAAAAGCATCTTATTATTATTGTTTTTATTATAGACATTTTCATATGAAAATGTGGTCATCTGAATATGGATTCGTCAATATTAATCATGTATCGTTAATAAGCATTTAGGAAAAGTTGCACCTCTCTTGACGTTCTTAATTTTTTTAGTAAGTTAATTAATTTTATATAAAGTATATGTTTTCCTTAATAAGACATCATTTCCAATCTCATAATTCAATAAGAGAGGAAGTTTTATGTTAATTTATCTCTGCAAAAAATATTAGATGAATTAGAAGGTTATATAGAGGCTTCGAGCTCTCTAGCTAAGAAATGTGAGATAAAAGGAGAAATATAATATAAAAAAGTTTCTATATTAGTCCATCTAATAGAAGCTGAAAGAAAATACACTCTAAAATTATTTTAATAATTTAATCAAACATATATGAATTGAGATTAATGTTATATTTGCTTAAAATTTATTGAAGAAATTATTTTATTTGAGAATAAATAAAATAAAAACGATAAAGTTAAAGGAGATATTTTAGTATTATAAGATATACTAATTTATTAATGTAAAATTCATTTAGAAATGTAATATATTTTGTTATAATTTAGTTTGACTATAGTCAATTTTCATATAAAATCTAATTGTATAAGGTTTTAAATTAATTTTTAGTTTTTTAAAAGTGTATAAATTTTAAATTCGTAAATGAGTTCTAATAAAACATATTATAAAAGAACTAGCAGATTATAAAGGAATTTAAATAAGGAGAATAAGGGACTTTTTTTTATTAGCCCGTCTTCACATAAAGGCATTAGAAATTCAAAAGAAATAAATTTTAGAAAAAATAACAAAAAGTCTATTTTTAAAATTTGTTATCCAAAATATAATGTAAACTATTCTTTTTATTTTTATTGTGTAAAAATATTAAAAATATAATTTTTTTAATTTTTTTAATAATACAATATTAGTTATTTTTTTGATAAAATAATTCAAAAATAAAAAACAATCAAAATATAATTACACTGTTTAAAAAAAAATAAAAAAATGATATTCTAAAAACATACACAATAAAAATAATATTTTTGTTAATTTTAGAATATTTATAGAAAGCTGACTAAACTATACTACCATTGTAAGAGTCTAAAACCTACCTAAAAATCCAAGAGTCTAGCAAATCATAAAAGAGGTCCCCAACTCTTTGACTAAGAGATGTAGATGAAAGGGCAATAAGAGAGTTCTTTTTTTATTTATTTATTGACACGTATAATTATGGTCTTAATACAATAGGTTTTTATAATTTGCTCATAATACAATAGGTTTTTATAGGTTTGATTATTCTATTAAATTAAATATATTAATTTAATACACATCCATATAAGATAATTATAATTATTTCAGCAGAATATATTGTCCATTTTTATAAAAAAAAATATTAATAACGAGAAAATAAAAAACAAATTAAGAAAGACGGATATAGAAATGGAAACAACCTTCGAAACAAAGCAAGGGATCCATGAAGAATGGAAGAAACAGGGATATACACATCTCCATCTTGGAGCTGTCAGACTCGTCCTCTCTTATCATGGCAGGATGGGTTTACCAGTTACGGCCCGTATGTCACTTTTGGATACTAGGTATCTCAGATACGAGCATGCAGTAATCAGGACTATTGTCACAACACTTCACACTGGAAGTGTTGTTTTGACTTTCTTCCCAAATTTTAATTTATCTCTTAATGATCCTTATTTGTCCACTGCACTCAAAGTCCAAGTCCAGATTACTAGAGCAAACCAAGTGACTGATGCTCTTTCTACGACCCTGCACCACCAAATTGTCTACAGACTTCAAGATCATGTCTTTAATCTACAAATCCCAAGCTTCCAAGCCACCTCTGATGCTTTGTTTATCATGGCAGACTCTGACCAAGTTCTTACAATAGTCTAAGCCCCAAGGCAGTTGGAAAGAGAAGATCTGCAGAAGTTGATTCCAACTGAATGGGTGGCAAATTACGAGAAACTCCAGGCATCCTAAGCCAAGCCTGTTCAAGCTACTGATCCTCTTTTTCTCACACAAAAGGATGGTACTGTAAAAATAATTTTCACAAAAATGGAAGAATCTTCTTCTGCTCCCTCTATTTTCCAGCTTCGATGATTCAACCTGTGTCCGGACCTAGAGAAAAGATCCCTATTCATTCTTTTCAATCCTCTAGACATCATATCTACACTGCCAGGATTAAGGGGCACTTCATATGGGATATTGACCCAGGAATGTGTAAATCAGGATGCACCTACAAAGATGACCCTGATTTTGCTGAACCATGTTTTCAACACTCTAAGAAAACTCCAAGAGTCATGTCTTCAGAAACTCCGTGTTCAGTCACGGAACCGAGGCAAGATGACCGCGATCCAGACGGTCCTTGGATTGGCATCCATAAAAAATAGAAAGAAAAGCAGGATAAATCTCATCTTCCTATGTATAAAGAAGCTTTGGAACTTCTTGCAAAAGAAGGAAAGACTGTCTTTGACATTACCTTTGATGAGATGAAAGTACTTTTGGCTCAAAAAGAAATTATTTTTGGACAAAAGCCTTCTACTACTTGTAGACGGGAGATTTACTCTGATTTGCCAGCAGTCCAAACACCCCAGACAATCCAAAGTTATTTTATGTTCCAGCTTGAAGGTTTCCCTCCCCTAGGGAAGTCAGAAAATAAAAGATCAGAGATCCTCCCTTCAAGGGTTACTCCATCAGGATCCATAGAGCCTCTCACTCCACTAGAAGAAGTATTAAATTAGCAGACTTCTAATTCCATAGTCCAGAATTCTTATTTAAAGAAGATTGATGGAAAATTAGATCAGGCTCTCCATTTGGCTCACAAGTTGGACCAGAAGTTGGATACTTTCTCTCAAGAAGTACTCTAACTATATTCCTCTCTAACCGCCAAATATCAAGCCTTGGATAGAGAGCTTCGAGTTCTCCAACCAATTACACCAGCTTTCATCCAGAAGGAAAAAGAAATTACAAGGCTCAAAAGGCAGATTGATCAAATTGAACATGACCTTCGAAAAGATCAGTCTTCTACAATCCCTTCCTTTACATCAACGGTCTCTACATCTTCTGCAATTGCTCCTTCATACTATTCTGCATTTCCTTTCCTTCCAAAACCAGAACGAGAAGGAACTCATTACCAACCCTTTGGTACTTTCTCACACCTCTACCCAAAAGGCTCCACAACCCAACAAAAGAAAATATCACATCCTCCAGTCTTGAAAGAAAATAAATTACTAGATCAATCACTAATCAGCCCTTATGATTCTGATTCTTCTTCAAATACCTCTGAGATGGCTGATATAACAGAAATTCTCATGAACACCTCCACTACTGAACCCAACCCAGAAGTAGTAGAGCCTGAAGATGGCACAAAGGATGCACAGTCATATTTTATTCCTACTGAAGCTTCACACCCAAGGTCAAAATCCATAACTGGAACGGGACCTTGGTTCACCTTTGATGATTTGCCTCCATTAAAATAGAGAGATAAACTTTCTGAATTTTTGGTATGGATTGATCTTCAAATGACTTTTGATGGGGCCACACTCAAAAAGGTTCTTGCTAAATTTGTAACGAGATTCACAGGTAGTTTAAGAGATTGGTTTCAGTCACAACCTGAATACACCAGACTCCAATTTGTGACTTTGCCAACTCCATCAGCTGCGGTCACAGTCCTCCATACTCAGTTTCTTGAAAGTTATGATCTCATTATATGACAACAAAAACAGGAATACTTTGATCGAAAATGTTGTTCATTGAAGATCAAGGATTTGGAAAGACATTATTCTGCAATGTCCAAATTATATTATGTCATTGGAGGGCATGACAACGATGATACGTTGAAATATACTTTCATCACCTTATTACCAGATGAGATACAACTAGAAGTCAATAATATGATCGCCGCAACAAAGAAGCCAGTTACCTCCATTACTCTTGAAGAAATTTGGCAGTTTATTCTCTCCTCTATCAAGAGATTATGTGACTAGCAAGAATTGTTCAGAAGACTGTCTCAACGAGATTTGATTGTTCAAAAGGCCTGTAACAAAAGCCACCTCAAAATTAAATGCAAGTCCTCCAATTGTGTCTGCTCCAGTCAGAAGAAGAAAATCAAACACCATTTCCAAAAATACCCTCTTAACAGGAGTAAAGAATTCAAAGGGAAAAGGCCACATACAAAGAAGCTCAGGTACTTCCGGAAAAAGAGGAATCAAGGCAACAAATCAGAAAGATGCTACATCTGCTGAAAGAAGGGGCATTATGCTAAGGATTTTCCTCAAAATCCGAAAAAGACAGCAAGAATGATACAGCAAGTTAGCATGTCCATGTCTCTACTAGATTCATTTGAAGAAGATATAGAGTCTCTCTTATCAGAACAAGACGATCTCACTCCAGAAAGTCTCTTTGGTATAGAAGAAGAATATTCAGACTCTACTGAATCTTCAGAATAGTCATCTTCAGATTATGATAATGAAATTCCAATCTTGATGATTAGTCTCTCCTCAAAAGAAGAGAAGGACATTCTGGCAAATGTGATGCAGTACCCTTTTTCTCCATCTCCAGTTCCTGAATTATCTCAACTTACTACTAAGATTTCTCTAGTTCCTTATGTTCCTATACAAGTCTTACCTTCAAGGTACACAAAACCTATTCCAGTCATAGCTTTCTTTGACACTGGAGCTCAGAGAAGCACGATGAATTCTGAAGTCCTCTCATCTGAATACTAGAAATCTCATATTCCGTTTTCCAGAGCGGCAAATGGCCAAACTTTCAAGACTACCTTGATCACAAAATAAAAAATCGGGATACAGTTTTTTCTTGATTGTGTGGTATGGACGCACATCATTGGCTCAGATCCCCCAAATAAAGACCTCTTAATAGGTTTTGATGTTTATCATCAAGCTCAAAGGCTTCAAATTCTTCCCAATGGAATAAAGTTTAAGAGGCAATTTCATCCATACACAGATACATCTAATGTGTTCACCATAGCAGATACAGAACCAACATTCCTGCAATACAAGAAAAAATTCATTACTTTCTATCCAGAATCCCATTCACATTTTCAACACCCTCTATCCTTGTGGAAAAATTCCCAGTTCTATATCAGCCTTCCTTTCAAGCTTAACAAAGATATCAATCCAACAAAAGTCACCCATCTAGGAATGTCTCCTACAGATTTAGCTCTTGCCACATCGGAATGCCTGACTCTGCTACAACAAGGCCTCATCGAGCCCACAACCTCACAATGGGTCTGTCAAGCCTTTTATGTGGAAAAAAGATTTGAAAAACTAAGAGGGAAAAAGAGACTTGTTATTGATTACAAGCCTTTGAATCATTTTTTGCAAGACAACAAATTTCCTCTTTCCCGCATCTCGAACCTAAAAGTCCACATTCAAAAGGCCTAATTCTATTCAAAATTTGATCTCAAAGCTGGATTTTGGCAATTGGGTATCCATCCCTAAGAAAGATACAAAATAACTTTTTGTATCCCAAACGCCCAATATCAATGGACAGTCATGCCTTTTGGGCTCAAAACAGCCCCTTCTCAGTTCCAAAAAATAATGATAGAAATCTTTGGGCCTATCTTCTACTCCTCCCTTATCTACATTGATGATATTCTCTTATTCTCAGAAATAGCTGAAGAACATCATTAACTCCTGAAACAATTCCTTGCTATCATCCAAAAGTACGAAATCATGCTCTCAGAGAAAAAAAGTATTATTGGCTAGCAAGAGATAGAGTTCCTTGGAATGCATTTTATGGACGGCCAATATACGTATGGTCCACACTTGACAAAAGAGCTTGATTATTTTTCAGATGTGAATCTCTCTATAAGGCAAATTCAGCCTTGGGATACTCAACTATGTCAGGGAAGCCATACCACATCTATCCAGTTACACGTGCCATCTTTTCAAAATGCTCAAAAAGAACCCTCCCCCTTGGGGAACAAAACAGACAATAGCTGTCAAGAGACTGAAAGAATTGGCTCACAATCCTCCACCTCTTACCATTCCGTCTACAAGACATCTTATCCTACAGACTGACGTATCAGATCATGCATGGGGGGCAATTCTTCTTGAAAATCTCAATAACAAGGAACAACTGTGTGGATATGCATCAGGACAATTTTTTCCATCAGAAAGGCATTACCATTTAACATATAAAGAGATTCTGGCAGTCAAATATGAGATAAAAAAGTTTGAGTTTTTCCTGATTGGTCAACACTTCTTGGTACAAGAAACCTCATCCCAGATTTCTTATCCAGACTGTCAAAGCCATAACTAAAATCCCATACCAATGGAAAAAGGATCTCCTCAAAATCATTCATGAAAACAAATTGTTCACGGATAATGACTTCAAAGCTTCAGGATATCATGTCATCTATATTCTTCACAGGCCTTACTTCAAGCTCTCAGAAGACACCTATGCCACCAAAAACATCTGTCATTATTGGAAAACTATTGAAATGCCCTTGCATCTTGCTCCTCCGCCAATAACAAGGGAATTGAAGCTCACTCTACAATTTAGAAATGATTTAGGAAGGACCAATGTTTCTACACCACTTGTCTGCACTTACAATGGACCTAATAATCAATAGACTGAACACTCTATTATTGAACGATCTACTTTACCTATACTGCCGACTCCACTAGATGATCCAAGTCTGACCACTGAACAAAAAGATGCCATTCTGCAAGATTCTCAGCCCATGGATGATGATAGTGGTTCGTGGTGACTCATCCTTTTGCTGGCAATAAAGACAATCTCTCTCCTCTATAATTCAAGATATTAAGGTGTAAAAAGATAAGATTCTCATCTTATCTTTTCCGTCCTATTAGGAGTATTATTTTCTGCATGTGATATCTCTATGTAAGTGTATTATTTTCCGTCTTTTTAGGGATGTGATAGAGTTTATCTTTATGTAAGGGGAAAATCTCATTTTTTTTTATAAGGAAGACATGTATAAAAGATAAGATTCCCACCTTATTTTTTCTGTCTTATTGTTTTACGGCTCCTCTATATAAAGAGAAGTCTTGAGTATTGTAAGGCAAGCTTTTCTTTCATCTATCAAGAAATAAAATTCTCCTTATGGCTTTCTAAACTCTTCATCTCTTTCTCTCGATTCATTGGTTATGAGCTATTAGCTTGCACTATCTGTTCTTCTATGATTCAAAAGGACTAACTCAGCTATAAGAATCCAAAAGAGCACAAAGACCTCTCATGGCAAAGGTGCCTCCATACGGTCTTAGCTTGAGGATTTATCTTGCCTTGAGTTTACAGTATGAGAATCATTAGAATGAACAACTCTCGGCTTAAATATTTTGCCACCTTCAAATACAAAGAATATACCAATAATTTTTTATGCTCAGCACTGGGCCACCATAGTAAAGTCAAAAGCTGGCCCAAACTCAGGCTTCTAAACGACAAGGCCCAATCTGCAATGCAACAAACTCATATACCATCCGATCATCGGCCCATCTAACATTTCCCAACTACCAAATTGTTTCCTTCCCTGCAAGAAGAACTAGCTCACAAGTGCCATTTAGTAGTGAAAAATAGTAATAATTGTAACAACAGCTTTGAATTAATGAGAAACTCTAGTACGAGACCAAGAGGAAGCTGGAAACTGGAAAGCACAAGGCAAGACCCACATGGCTGCCTATCACCATCCACCTTCACGTTTATTATTATCAGGCAGCCTTCATCATCATCTCGCAAGAAAAATACGACTGCCACATAGATATTAGATAAGCTCGCCACTGCACCACAGGTTCTCTAAAGAACAAATGTCTTCAATTCTTTCAACTCTCATTTCACAGCACTCAATTTCAATACCGACCTTTTTAAGTCTGATTCAGCAACATTAACACAATTATTTATCAAATTTACACTTTCCATTTTCTTTAGTAATCATTTTAGATCAGGTTTTATAATTTACAATAACTGAGAAAATAAAATTAGACACTGCTATTAAACTTATAAGCGTTATTCCAACTTGATTAAGCTGTGTCAAAAAGTATAATTTAATAATACTTTGGACATTTGCTTATATACACACTATCAACATTTTTGAGCCAGTCAACCAATGACACGTACTCAGAGCTTGTGATTGCCAAACCGTAGCTATCCATTTGCCATTTAGACATTTTTCGTTTTGAACAACCTTCAGAGATTATGACTACCTTGATATGCTATTTAATATTTATTAATTCATTTTTTTTTTCTTTTTGAGAAATAAATTGATTTTAGATTATTTTATTTTATGCAATCAATATTTTTCAAAGACTCTTTTTAGAGAGAATTGGATATGGGTAACATTGCAAAAGCATTGTCATTACTTACATTGGCTAATCTACATAAATACATGTTAATTAAGTCCTTGACTCTAATATAACTCTAAGATAAATTTAAATAATTTTATTTCAAACAGATTGGAGTTAAGATGTTACTTTAGCCATTACTATCCTTTTTTAAACAATTTTTTTTTAAAACTTTCAGTTTTTCAATTTTATTTTATTATGTTATTTAAATTTTATTTTATTTTATTGAGTTATTATATTTATATTTTATTTTAATTAAGAAGTCATTAATAAAATAAAAATATAAGAACTTAATAATTTTTTTTTTATAAATAATACACAACATGTTATTAATAAAATTACAAATAAAATATAATAACTCAATATCATAAACTAAAAATTCAAAAATTCAGGAGTTAGTAATGGATTTTGTCAAAATAAATGAATAAAAAGAGTTGTGGCCCAAGCCCGATAAATAAATAAGCGCGCCTTTAGCGGCGAGTGAGGCTAGAAAACCTTGACGACAGTTAACCCAAACGGTCGCCAAGTAGCGACCTCACCATTTGGCGGATTACGCACTTTTCGGACACCTCCTCCGCGACATCCCCAACGTCTCTACTCGCCATACAGTCAGGCGGGCCCCATTTCCCCTCATAATTCTTTTGGCTAAAACTAAAAAAATTAAAGAAAAAAAAAGGCGAAAGTAAAGAAAGCAAGCAGAATATGCTTTGCTCTTCTCTGCAAATATCCCTTTATTAACTCTCTCACTCTATCCTTTTATTTTTTCTTTACATCTCTCTATCTACTTGCTCATTTATAAACAGCTTCATTTTCTTTTCTTTTGTTTCTTGATTCTTGAAACAAAGAAAAGAAAAGAAAAGGAATGGAGTTGCTTCAGGAACTCTTCGTCACAGTTATTGTTGCTCTTTTGTTTTCTTTTCTTATAGCTAAACTTGTTTCTTTAGGTGGTGCTGGTGATGCTGATTCTAATCAGAATTCTCAGTTATTAAAGAGTCAAAATACTGATCAGGAAAATACAAATGAAACTATCATGGAGGACTTATCGTATCGTGAAAGATTGGAAGTTAAGGGGTTTGAAAGTGAAAAGAAAGTGGAATTCGTTCAAGATGTTTCCCGGAAGGTGGATCAATTATGTGGAGAATCAAAACCAGTTAACGTTGATGAAGTAATTGAGACTGAATGCAGTGAATTGCCTCAAGATTCAATCCAAGAAGGTCCAAAAGAAGAGAATAATTTGGCTAAAGAAAACAGCGAAATTGAACCGATTAGAACGGGACAATGTTATGCTCAAAGCCAAAATGATGCTGCAGGAGAAGAATCAGAGGATATTAGAGTAGATTGTAAATCTAATAAAGAAAAAGACGAAGAGAGAAAAGAGAAGAAAATAGAAATCATTGAAAGTGATGATGATGATGATGATGATTGGGAAGGAATCGAGAGGAGTGAGTTGGAAAAGGAGTTCGCAAAAGCAGCAAAATTTCTGGAGTCTGATGACAAAGAAAAAGAAGAAGGTTTGCAAATGGAACTCTATGCTCTTCATAAGGTAGCTACTGAAGGACCATGCCACGAGCAGCCGCCTATGGCTCTTAAACTCGCTGCTCGTGCTAAGTGGTATTAAACTTTCTTATACCTTATTTGTTTTCTTTAAGCTATATTTTGGTTGTTTAATTGTTTTCTACTTATGTTTGTTAAATTGGCTAAATGAATACTTGATGCATAACTGAAACTTTTCATCGTGAATTCAAGTTTGTGAGAGGATAGTAGATTTAGTTGCAAGAAAGTTAAAAAAGAAAAAAGGAAAAATCTGGAAAATGCCAATCCAAATGGTTTAATTTTGGTGGGTTTGAATATAAAAGTAATTGAAGAACAAGATGAGATTAGCTATTAGAACCAGCCTTTACGGGAATCAAAACAAAGCAGGCTAGAAGGGAAAGAAAATATAGAGAAAAGGAATCCACGTTGGGGCACGTAGATGATAACTGTCCTCTTTGTATCATTTTGTCCTTTTCCATCCCGCGTACTTCCGCTATAATGTTTTGTTTTGTCTTTCTTCGGAAGAATTGAAATGTTCCCTTATGGTTCCAACTGTTTCACCATCTACCTCATTGCCTATCCGTCTCCATCCTTTACCCTTTTCTTTAGATATATCTGACTTGGGTATGTCCAAAATCCAGACAGCTTATCAGACATATAAAAAGTCTAGCCAGCCATCCACCTGTAATTTCTTGTATTAGCAAATTTGTCCAGCGAAGAAAAACAGTAGGAGTTTACAAAATCAACACCGTAGGGCCTACCTATACCAAATTGTACGGTATAGTTTGATAGTTAGCTATAATAACAGGGTTGACAGCTGCTATGTATGAGTGATGGAGGGCACTGCTTACGTTGTGCAAGGAATGCTTGGCAAAGGCTGGGAAACATGAATCCGGAGGTGGCTATGGAGCAGTATATCGCTCTTGTATCAGATAAAGTCCCTGGTTGGATGGAAGACACATCTACTGTACGTATTTTCCATTGAGGCATAGAGCTTTTTGGTTCTTTCAGTAGCTCTCGACTCTAAGAGAACATATGCATAATTTTATATTACAGGGCAATGGAAAACCAGGATCAGCTGAAGAAGTAAATCCTGGTGGTCTGGCTTCAGATTTAACCACAAAAAATATTGCAGAGGAAAGGTATTTCTTGGAATTTGTTAATCTTTCTTTTTCCACTGCTTTATTCTTTATTTGTTTGGTCTCGGTTGTCTTTGTTTCTTATGTTTCATTTTTCTGTCAATGTTCTCTTGTAGGAATCCAGAAGCGACAACTGATACTGAGAAAAATGATTTGACTGGAGTTTCAAACATGGAGAGCAGGGTATGTGCATGTATTGCATTTTCTTCTATATTGTCATCCTTAATTGTCATCAAGAATATGCAAGCCTGGTGTTTTTATAACAAAAATAGTTAGTACTAGAAGATGTAAACTGATTAAACCAATTTGTGTGCTTTGCATCAATAAAGTGTTGAATAACATTTGGAGCTTGTGTTTCTCTTAAACTAACACTCCTTTTTCGTAAGTTATCTGAAATTTATTAATGACGCAGAAAACAACTGGCACTCTGCATGATTGAGTTAACCCTTTCCTCTTGGAATGTCGGGAATGGCTCTATCTTTAAATTGGAATTAGGTTCAAAAGAGATTTTCATGCAGTTGATACCCCTTTCACATAATAGCTTTTATTGGATAAAACAGGACAGGCATAAAGGAAAACAGCAAATTAATAACAGAAACGCAGTTTATGGTAAGCTAATACATAAGCACCAAAACGAGCCATATGCATACAGCAAATTGATAACAGAAATTGTAACTTAGCTATAAGCCAATATATAAGACCACTGAGGAAGTAATACACGCATAATACTGTCGCTGTTACTTAACCACTTAAATACACAAGGAATGCGAATACTAGGTTCTCGTCTTAGATTAAGTTTCTAACCCCTCCTCCTTTGAGATCAGTCCTTACTATAGCTTGATTTAGTCATCATAACAAAGCCTGCAACAATGTGAGGCTGATATTTGTTATATTCTTGAATGTTTGTGCAGTCATCCTTAATGATTTGGTATATCAGGTCCTTCTGTTGTTTAGGATATCTCAAATCATTTGATTACTTTATCATTAATCAAAAATGTTAATTTGACTTAAAAAAGTTTCATAGTCTCCATCAGGCTTGGAGTGATGGATGGAACTCTTTCCTTTTCTTTCCTTCTCCAGTCAATCAGAATTTATGGCCCCAAATCACCCTGGATGAATCTGCCATCAATGATGGTCCATGTTTCACGAAAGTTGTGATTTACTTTTGTTCTTTTTCTTGGTTACTTAAATGCTTAGAGCAATTTCAGTAGGAAAATTTACAAACTGCATATAACTAAATTTTTCAGTACGCATTTTCAGGCTAAGGAATGATGAGCCTTTTCCTGCTTGATTTTCCCAACCACAGCGGTCATTCTACATTTGCTTGACCATGAACAAGTGAAGACTAATTCTTATTGCCAAGTATAAAACTGTTATTCAACTATGTAAGGTTCGTGCACTCTTCTATATTGATTTGTCTATCACTGGCTATATTGTCTGAAAAAATCTGGTGTGGTAATCAGAACATGATGTACATATATTACCTGTAATGTATATCCTACATTTATTTAACTGGACGGTTGGGATGGTCACACTATAATGATGTTAATGCAACTTCGTTTTCTGTATATGCTTGTTCGGGTTAGGTTGCTGTTTTTGAGTCCTTTGTTCTTGATATTAAGCGGGGATTTCGTGAAGGAATGTCTAAATTGTTGTTAGTCAAATAGTTGAAGCTGGAGAATTCAATCACATGCAGTTAACAGTTCCCCTCACGTTTAAAATTACATGAAAAAAGAAATAATAGGATAAAATAGTTGATGAGCCGTGTGTTCCTTCTATTTGACAAAAAAAGCATGGCAGATAGCTTGTCTTGTGTTTGATTATTTTATTGTTCTAGTGGTGGAAGATGGAAAGTTTCCAGCTTTTCTTTTCTTATAAGTTTGTCTGGAATCAAACTATAGATTTATGAAATGTAAAAATAAAAAGTCATTTGAGTGCAAATTTGAAATTGCATAATTTCATATCCATCTTGAATCAATTTTCATATACGTTTCCTGAATTTTTCGACTAGAATCGGTTAAAATTTTCTTTTCCTTTTTTTCCTGGAAAAACATTTAGAATCTTCATTAGAAATATAGAATTAAAATTTACGACAAACTTGCAAACATAGAGAATTCCTAAACTAGAGAACTTTCATCCTTATTGACTACATTAATTCTGGATGGGTGTAATGTAGGAGTCCTCCCATTCCCTTTTTAAGGGTCAATACCTGTGTTCTAATGCAGAATGAGAACCGGTGGCCATATAATGACCATATCCTCCGCCGCCACCTCCAACTACGCCCCCACTAACACCTCCACCTGCGCCCCCACTAAAACCTCCACCTACGCCAACACTACCATATCCATTTCCTCCACCGAAGCCACCACCACCTCCCCCACTACCACCTGCGAAACCAAAACCACCTCCTTGGCCGATGCCATTGCCAAAGCCCCCACCTGGTCCATAGCCACCTTCACCAGTGCCTGGCCCACCTCCTCTCCCGTAGCCTCCTGCGGGACCAGACCACACCCCTCCACTGCCCCCACCAGAGTTAAACCCGAAACCACCACTTGAACCTCCACCGTAACCGCCAGAAAGAGTTTGATAGCCAGCCTTTACACCATTCCTTTTGATAATCTCATGGCGCATATCACCCTCACCAATCATTAACCTCCCTTCTACCACAGATTCTAGAAGCCCAAAACTACAAAGCACTAATCCCAGGACAAGCATACCCCATGAGACCGCATTTTTTCTTTCCATGGCGCCTTTTCGCTGTGAAGTATCAACGAAAACAAAGAACGTGAAAATGAAAAATTTAATGTCTCTCTAAACTAAGCAAGCTTGAGTTGGATACTAGCTGTAGCTGTATTGTAACTCATGCAAGCAAAAGAAGAAAAGGATAGAGCGTGGGGTGGTTTTGAGGGTGGCCTAAAAGGACATATATAGGGTGGTTCGTCTTCGTCCTTATTGTTTAACTTGGTATGAGCAGCGGCGCGGAATCGGGGGGGGGGGGGGGGGAGGCAATGCCATCTCTGCAGGCTGTGCACAATGCGCCAAAGCGTGCGAGCTCTTTCTGTTGATGAGAGCGATTTGCATGACAGCCAGGCGCGATGTTGGTGTGAGAGTGTGCCAAGTGCCAACACAAGTCTGGAGTTGCTCCTCGGCAAGGGCCTGTGGTCATTCAGCGATTTGCTGAAGAGATTATAGCCACATAGGTGTAACCCATGGCTGCTGTGCTGAGCTATAGGGGCCTGGCCATGGAACGGCCTGACTAAAGAAATGATATCGATAGATAGACCTTTCAAATTATGATATGGGCTTATGGCCGATTGAGCAAAAGAGTGCTGAATCGGGCCAGGAAGTCTAATAAGATTGGGGTTAGTCGTGGAAGCTTTGAACACAAGGCTATGCACCTTGTACTAGGAGAACATTGAGCCCAGGGCATTGGTTCATTACTATTGAAGCTCTGCCGGGTATATGCTGTATGTTGAGCCTTATCACTTTTTTCCCCCGTTTTAAGCGGAGAAAGAAAATGAGGCCATTAGGAATTTAATCATGCACATCGAAGGCAACAAATCACAGACTAATGAATGTATGGCATGGCCATTTCCCTTAGAAATCTATGGTTTCCTCTTAAGCATTATAGAAGATGACAAAAGAAGAATACAGGGGGTCTTATAAGATTCTGAACGTAGTGTTGGTGCATTTCTTGACCAGGAATAGCTTCACTCTTGTCACCTACTTCTCCCTTTCTCATTCCATAACCTTACCAATTTTGTTCCACTATTATGGAAAAACTTTGTCAAAATATATTATTGCATGTTTTTTATTAGTCAGTGTAGATGGCAAGATGTAATAAATTATTATAATATTGTTATTTTTATAATTCCTGTAAATTTAAATCAAATTTATTATTTAACAAGTGAAAAGAGGATCATAGTTAATAGATCTTAAAAAATTCACCATCATGTAAAGTGCTTGTTTAATTTTCTTTTTTAGACGTAAAAAATCTTAGAATCTATCAATTTTATGTTGTTATAATATATATTTTTTTCCTTGTTCCAAAATCACGTCTACCAATTCTTAGATCTTATGCAGAGAATTCAAACATGTTGAATTTCATTAAATTATGGATTTCAAATGTATAATTTAAGTTGGAATTGCTTATTGTATAGTGCTTAATACCTATCAAGAAAGAGCCAAATCTAGATGCTTTAATAATTGGAACTACGGGATGAGCCAGATTTAACTTGTTTCTTTAAAATATATAAAGACAAGACCATTTTCAAATTGCAAGCAATCAAATGAGTAAAGACTAATTGGTGACTGCTTCTTCTCAATTATTTGGACATATGCATGGGAAAGTGACATATTATCAACCCTCATAAAAGACTGAAAAAACAAAAATTAATTCAATAATAAAATTGTTAGATAGGCACATCCTTCATTTCTCAAGTTTTAAACACTAAACAGTGGGAGCTCAATCTCAATCATGCATCCTTGCTTTCAAATCAGCCTCTAACAGCTCAAGAATTAATGCCTAACCATCAAGTCTAAATCAACAAGCATGTACTACCCATTGGTAGTTTACGTATATAATCACAACAAGCTTACAGTTGTATTTATATTATCTCTTTTTTTGTCAATTATTGTTGCTAATAAAGTGTTGAATAATCCACTAAGGATCTAAGGTGTTGAGGCTTTGTATCTCATAAATTCTACCCACCAAATATAGTTCTCTCTTCAATAATTGCCGACAAAACTTCACATAACTGTTGCATTTGCAATAGCTATTTGTGACAACTTATTCAATTAAAACAAATAAACTTTACTAATTCTTTTTATTATTATAATATTTAAGAGGGCCATTATTGTTTATCGCTTTCTCTTTTGATTACAGCTTAGGAAAGAAAGACTCAAATTATCGTGTCTTATAATAGTCTATCACTAATATTAGTAAATATGAAATGAAAGAATTCAAATTCGAATTTTTGGACTTATCATTAAAGTGAAAGCACTAATTAAGCCTTTTCTAATTGATTTTCTTTTTTTTCCTTTTGATTCTTTTTCATCTTATTTCATTGGCTCTTACCAAAAATTTGCTGCATTAACATGAATAAAAATGCAATCAATATTATATGTACAGAGCCACCAAAGTAGATGAGTGTAAACATGGAATGATGGAAATTATACAGGAAACAGGCATATACAAACATAATTATCAATCGGCCCATGACAGATTTGATTCCATAACTCAATTACACTGATTATTGGGAATCTTTTTATTCATTCTTAAGAATTATGGCCGACCATTCTTTTCTTTTCTTTCCTTTTTTCCTTTTTGTTTTAGAGTTGGCCAACTTGAATTAATAGACTACTGAAATTGATAAGAAACCAACATGAAAAAGAAGTATCTTCATTGCAACATGGTCCAATGTTCACGTTCCTCCATCTCTGTCCTTCCTTCCTTCCTTTCCACAAATTTCTTTCTATGATTTGGCTATCGTCCTGGCTCTTTCTCCTTTCCTTTTAACAAAAATAAATATGGGAATTTTAGATCTGTTGCTGTTAGTTTCTTTTTAATGAATTTTATTAGGTTTTTCCTAATGTATAATCCAATTTCATGAAATTTTGTAGTTATTCTGGAAGTACTTTTGGTTGTGATAATGATTATGGTGAGAATCTTTCAATTGGATTGATTTAAAGACCTGGGACGATTAGTAACATCAAATAATTTTTAAATGGAGCTTTTAGAATTTTAAATTATAATACAATTCAAAAATATTAGAAAAAACTATCACTATTTAAATAAAATTTATTTACGTGTATTTTTAGATTATATTTATAATTATACTTGTCTGTCTTTTATTTATTAATGAATGAATGAAAGAGATATAATTTTCAGAGATTATTGTAATTAAATGCAAAAATATAACTTTTTAAATCCTTAAAAGTTTTAAAATTTAACTCACCGAAAACTCACATATGGTTTTCGAAATCTCTTCTTTTCTTTTCTTTCCTTTTCAAATTTTTCTTAGCTTCTTTTTTTGTTAAAAGAAACAATATTATGAGTTACATTTTAAAATAGATCTCTATCAAAAAGGTATTTAGCATCTACTCTTTCTCTAATCACATGCAAAAGTATAAAAGCTTGTTGTTCAAAACATTATATCATAATTAATTTTTTTTTTTCTTGCCATTCTTGTTGCCTTGGATTTAAACAAAATTGATTCTTTGTCAATCAATTTCAAATATTACTTATATAAAAAAAAAGAGAGTAATGTTTTCTTTTTCTTTTAGTCGATAATTTAGATTTATTAACTAAATGTTTGTTTGAAATTCACTAAAATTTAATTTTGTTTGAAAAAAATACATAAGAGGGAGTGTAAAATAGAAATAATAAGATTAGAAGAGATATTTTAGTGTTATGTAATATTTTGACTTACTAAGTGAAATTTATTTAAAAATTCTATTTATTCTGTTAGAATTTAATTTAGTTATAATTAATTCCATATAAATTCGATTATATAGAATTGTTTCACTTCATCTAAATTTATAAAAGAATTAAAAAAAAAAAATTGGGAACTCACTCCCAATTCCCTACATAAATAGAAGAAAGATAGGTAGCTATGGGCTAGTAAACTAATAACACAACTTTTGACATTTGATTGCATATACATGAGATGACAAAACCCAAGCTTATTATATCAATTACTTTATGAATATATTATCAGTGGAAAATATATTAACTATAAGGCATAAAAAACAATTATTGGTGGTGGGGTGCATTCCAGCTAATTTGCTCAAAGATGTAAAGCAAGAGTTGTGTGGAACAGCCATATCCACCTCTGATATATGCTTATGATTATACGTTTCAATTATTCGATTATCTAATCACCCAAAGCCCTCTTTCTTATTTGCCTTTTTTCCATTTTAACACAACCTATTAATCTCTTTTACTCCCCTGCTGCACTATGTTTCTATAATTACTTATTTCACATTTGTGCTTTGGCATTAATGGGTCACTACTCTTATCATCTAACACAGTCTCCATCATCACCACCACCACCACTATTTATAATTCCCAACTGATAATTGCTTATTACTAAAGTAATTGGAAAGAATCATGGCCTTAACATTTTTGCCATCCTTGTGAGTCGGATGATTAGATTTAGTGGTCTTCCCACTACACCTTAGCAGATGATTATTTGTTTGGTAGGTAAAGGAAGAAAAAAAGAATATCATTATAAATTCACCAACTAAGGAGAGATAACATATAATATTACTTTCCTAAAAAACATAATTTTATATGTTTTACACCACTGAAAATCAAATAAGCTCGAGTCTTCAGAATTTCAAAAAAATTCACAAATTTGGAATTTTTGTTGGAATCCTGTTAAGTCAATGTGACTATTAATTAAACCGAAGAAGCTAAGGGGCTTTTCCAATACAATTTTTCTAAGACATTCATCTTCTTAATAAAGTAAAAAAAAAAAAAAAAAAAAATTTACCCTCTGAATAAAGTAAAGAAAGGGAAGTAGCAAAGTTGAAAGAGGTGCCTGCGAACTGCCTAATAAAAGCAGCAACAATAATGTCATGTTGATTGGGTGAGCAAAAGATGCATAAAATGGCATAAAAACATGAAAGGTACGAGAAAACTAAGAGCAATAGCTCGTAAAATATGGAAAAATGACATGTAAAGTTTAAAGTATCTAAAATGGGATATTTGGCAAGTCCTTGCCCACCCATTGAGCTCTATCTTATTCATCCACTAACAAAGATTTCTTCACATCCTCAACCTCTAAATTCAGACATGGATGTATGCACGTGTGATTACAAGAACTTTGTTCTTTCATCCGTGGTACTAAATCACTTAAATTATAATTTCTTGCACGGCGACACACGCATTGGAATCACTACTCAATGTCAATGGTGCTTTACTTGGTCACGAAGAGTATCATTACAGCCAGTATGCAGTAAAATAGAACTGAGATAATGTGTACTGCATTCATTATCAGCCTCATTCTGAAGCAGCCACCTCATCTTTTTCTTTTCTTTAAACACCCGCCATATATATTTATTTGAATCCTAGTGCTTTTACTCGTGGAAGTTCTGTTCTGACAACAATAATTTTTTTCTTTTTTCTGAAGTTTTTATTTTGTGAAAACTATAATGTATTTTGAGGAACCTAAAAGTAATAATTGCATCTATCAAAAACAGCTAATTATACAGCATCCTCTATTTCCCTTTTGGACTTGCAGTGTGCAAGGATCCATTCGAGTCAAACCTGGTGTCATTATGCATAATATAATATCTCCATCTGGTGCCCAGTGTGACCTACATAATCAGCATCATATTAGAATTCCATCAGTCGGCTAAAAGCCAAGAGAATCTTTCTTAGTGCTATATAAACCTTACTTTCTGTTCTCTCTGCATTTATTTTTCTTCAAATTTAAATATTATCACAAGTGATTCATAACCTGCAACTGAGTTTGGGCAAAAGCAGCGTGTGAGGATGAAGCTATTGAGTTTCAGGCTTCAACTTTTGGTGGCAGCACTTCTGTGCTTTTGTTACATGCATGTGATAGCAGGAGTAAAGAGCTCGCAATCCAAGAACACTTACATAATTCACATGGACAAATCCTATATGCCAGCAAGTTTCGATGATCACCTCCAATGGTATGATTCCTCTTTAAAATCAGTATCAGAATCTGCTGACATGCTGTATGATTACAACAACGTAATCCATGGCTTTTCCACGAGGCTCACATCTGAAGAAGCTGAATTACTTGAAAAACAAGAAGGAATTATCTCCGTATTGCCTGAAATGATATACGAGCTGCATACAACTCGAACTCCCGAGTTTCTTGGATTAGGAAAGAGTGAAGCTTTCTTCCCTACATCTGATTCAGTTAGCGAGGTGGTTGTTGGAGTGCTAGACACTGGTGTCTGGCCAGAAGCAAAAAGCTTTGACGACACAGGTCTTGGCCCCATTCCGCGTACCTGGAAAGGCGAGTGTGAGACAGGCAAGAACTTCAATTCATCAAGCTGTAACCGGAAACTGATTGGAGCAAGATTCTTCTCAAAAGGGTATGAAGCAGCATTTGGACCTGTTGATGAGACAGTGGAATCAAGGTCCCCCAGAGATGACGATGGCCATGGAACTCACACTTCAACTACAGCAGCTGGGTCAGCTGTCTCAGGAGCTAGCCTATTTGGTTTCGCTACTGGGATAGCACGTGGGATGGCCACACAAGCTCGTGTAGCAGCTTACAAGGTGTGCTGGCTTGGTGGGTGTTTTGGCTCTGATATTGTAGCAGCCATGGATAAGGCAGTTGAAGATGGCGTGAATGTCATATCCATGTCAATTGGCGGAGGACTTTCAGATTATTACAGAGATATTGTTGCAATTGGAGCTTTCACAGCAACAGCACAAGGAATTTTGGTTTCATGTTCTGCAGGAAATGGTGGACCAAGTCAGGGCAGTTTGTCCAATATTGCTCCTTGGATAACCACTGTAGGCGCTGGAACCTTGGACAGAGATTTTCCAGCTTATGTAAGGCTTGGAAATGGGAAGAACTTCTCAGGCGCTTCGCTTTACAGTGGAAAGCCATTATCTGATTCATTGGTGCCACTGGTTTCTGCTGGTAATGCAAGTAATGCGACAAGTGGTTCTCTTTGTATGTCAGGTACTCTGATTCCTACAAAAGTTGCTGGAAAGATTGTGATTTGTGATCGAGGGGGAAACAGTAGGGTGCAAAAGGGTTTGGAGGTGAAAAATGCTGGTGGGATAGGTATGATTTTAGCGAACACAGAGTTGTATGGAGACGAGTTAGTTGCAGATGCACATCTCCTGCCAACAGCTGCTGTGGGCCAAACTAGTGCTGATGTTATAAAAAGATATGCCTTCTCTGATCTTAAGCCAACAGCCACTATTGCATTTGGAGGCACACACATAGGAGTTGAACCTTCACCAGTTGTAGCAGCATTCAGTTCTAGAGGCCCCAATCTGGTTACCCCAGAGATACTCAAACCGGACATCATAGCTCCAGGAGTCAATATACTAGCTGGTTGGACTGGTGCAGCTGGTCCAACAGGGCTAACAGATGACACCAGGCGGGTGAGCTTCAATATCATTTCTGGTACATCGATGTCCTGTCCGCATGTCAGTGGGTTAGCCGCATTCATCAAAGCTGCTCACCAAGATTGGAGCCCAGCAGCCATTAGGTCTGCCCTCATGACCACAGCCTATACAGCATACAAAAGCGGGAAAACCATACTGGACGTTTCTACGGGGCAACCAGCAACACCATTTGATTATGGTGCTGGACATGTAAATCCACTAGCGGCCCTTGATCCTGGCCTTGTATACGATGCCACAGTAGAAGACTACCTAGGCTTCCTCTGTGCATTAAACTACAGTGCCGCCCAAATAAAGGCTGTCATAAACAGAGATTTCACCTGCGACCCAGCTAAGAAATACAGTCTGGGTGATCTCAATTACCCATCTTTCTCTGTTCCCCTTGAAACTGCTTCAGGAAAAGGAGGTGGTGCTGGCGTAACAAGCACTGTGAAGTACACCAGAACTTTGACTAATGTGGGGACTCCTGCAACATATAAGGTTTCAGTGTCTTCAGAGACTCCATCAGTGAAGATCTCAGTTGAGCCAGAATCACTCAGTTTCAGCGAACAATATGAGAAAAAGATTTACACGGTAACATTCTCTGCTACTTCTCTGCCATCTGGTACAACCAACTTTGCTCGTCTGGAATGGTCGAGTGGAAAACATGTGGTTGGCAGCCCAATAGCTTTCAGCTGGACATAAATCTCCAAAAAAGTTGGATGGGTTAATATTATTTACAGGACATGGAGTGCCTGAATTTATGTATAATGAATGTCTTCTACTTTCCCGTTCCAGATTCCCAATGTTCCAGCAACTGCTGAAGCAAAAGCCAGCCGTTGTGCTTGTAATTTCTCTCTCAGATGATCATAGGTCAAAGAAAAAGGAGGGAAAAAAATAACTGTACAGAAAACCAGGCACAAATTGTATTTGAACTTAAAAGTGGATTTGTAATCATATCTCATGCTTCTTAAATCAAGGCTTGTACCCCTTATGTCTTCACCATATACTCTCTGTTTCTTTATGGCTTCGAATCATCTAAATCATTAGAAGGAATGTAGTGGTTGTATAGCCAATACAGTTACATGAATTGTTAATACTAGTTTTATAAGGATATCATTGCAATGAAGCATTTACTTCTCTGTTGCATTTTGTTTTGTTTGTTTTTGTTTTTTTTGAGATAGAGGACTTGGTATTAATCATGGAGATCTGGTTTTGTGGTCTGGTCTATGTGGTACTCCTTATTAACTTTTATTTCTTTATTTGAACTGTTGTGCTTATCATTTACAACACAGTGTTGGAAGTTGGGCATGCGCATACAAACAAAGATTTGTTTCACCACCAGGGAAGCTCAGTCTTTGAATGGATTGAATCTGTTTTTTTCTTTTTCCTTTTCCATCTCATGAAGGATCAAGTTAAAGGATCTAAAGAAGGCTAGTATCTCTATGACAATCTATTCCCATATGGGTAGTGGATCAAATGAAATATAAATATAACTTCACGAGGAAATATCCATCAAGAAAGCCAGCTCCTGAAATGGGTTCTTTGTTGCCTCGTGGCTGCTTAGATAATGGTTGCCACATATAAAAAGTGAAGGAGTTTCTCGTTTGTTTCAGCAGGGTAAAAAATCAACAAGTCTGTCATTTTAGCTTTTAGTAGACGTGACATTAGGGATATAGAAAGCTTTGGCCTAACTCCAAGAAGGCTTGCAATATTAAACATAATTCATGAAATCAGCTCCAATTCATGGCGAACAGGGTGTGCTCAAGTTCACTCTTCAGTGTCAAGTGTCAATACCACCATTACCTTAGGCTCGCAACTAGTGACATCCAATAGCATTTAACGATCCTCAGATGTAGCAATAAGCAAACTACCTATCCAAATTCATTGGATGGTGTTCAACACAAGTTTCAGTAATTCAACAGCCCAATATTATCAATAGCATCACTAATGTTTAAGAAAGGAGAAAATTGATGGGCAAGAATTAGAACATCATTCAGAATCTTGTATAGACTGACAAACAGGAAGGTAATATGTATCAAGCTGCCAATACTTGTGTCTCACACCTTCCCAAACTTCTTCTGCCAAACAATCCTTAACAGGCAAGGGAATCAACTGGGTAGAGTAGCCCAAATTCTCGAGTTCTAGAGAAACTAGATTACAGTAAACAACATGGAAGAATGCATTACCTCCGCAAAGTCCATTGAAGAATGAGTAAATTCCTCCAGGTTTCAACAATACAGGAAGATGTTGATGGAATTCTCTCAGATCCTCGTAATACTCTCCATAAGTGTCAAAGAAAATACCTGAAAGAATTTGCCACTATTTGGATCATAAGTAGGCAAGCCAGATAATAAATTTTACTAGATCATACTCATTTTTCAGTCAAGAAACAAAAGCAAAAGCCAATTTAAATTTGTAAACTCGTTGCCTTTATTTTAATAAGGAAAGTCAAGGCGTTACAACAATATTTCAGGGCCAAGCATTCCAAGAGAAAAAATTCTAAGAAGCTGGTTAGGAAGATAAAAATAACACCAGAAGTTGGAAACTCAATTCATCACCAGAAATGAATCCACTTGCACTGCACAATTTCAAAGGCTCATCATGTTACTATCCCTATATAAAAAATGACCAAAAGGTAAATGTGTTTTAACAGAGAGTGAAATTTAACAATGTGCCAACTTCTTTTTCCCATACTCAAATATGGGATTAGTAGCACTAGCACTTGTGTAAACAATCTCGGGAAGTAGTGATTTTGCAGCAAATGCCACGGGCACATTAACTGATTAAGCATGCATTTCTTCCCATTAAATACATATAATGTTGCCTAAATTCACATACACAAAATGCATATCTGCAAGCTGACATATCTTTCGAAATAAAATTGAATTACCATCATAAGTTCCAAGTTGAGAAAGAACATCTTGCCACCGACCAAATACGATCTTAACATTATCTTTCTCACCCCAACCATCACGGATCATACGTTCATAAACCTCTGGATGCGCCTCAACAATTGTGTGAGTAGCTGGACTATACTGCTGAATGGCAGTATCAACTAGACCCATTCCAAATCCAATATTTAACACGTGACCACCTGCAGAGCAAACAGCCTTAGCATGTGCCTCCATTAGTGGTTTCTCCCAAGCCATCATAACAGCTTTGCTATCCGCATCCATCAGCTTATCCTCGCTGAAATTAACCCTGTCTTCCAAATAATCCCTATCAGAATCGCCATTTTCATTTTCTTTCCTAGCAATTGTTCCCAGTATTAACTCAGATTGAATTCCTGCAGCAATTTAGTATCAAGTTTACAGTTACTATTGCCAATGGAGAAATAACGTAAGGAAATGAGAGATTATTTATGAGAGTACCGGCACTGAGGAGGATTTCGAAGGCTTCTTGGTGACCTTCCTCCATCGCTAAGTCGCCGGCGGAGAGATTTGAAGGAGAAAGTGCGTTCCAGGGAGCACCGGCCTCCAGAAGGGACTTGACAACAGCGGAGTGGCCGAGCTTGGCAGCGTGCATGAGTGGAGTGAAGCCATCGCTGTCAAAGTAGGAAACATCGGCTCCTGAGTTTATGAGAGATTTGACTTTGTCTATCCCACCGCTTTTTGATGCCTCGCAGAGGAGTTTGTCGTTGTCGTCCATGACTGCGCTTCCTCCGCTGGAATTTGCACGGTGAAACCCTCCCTACTGTACTATTCGTCAGTGTAAAGATCGATTTGAGAAGTTGGACTTAATTACACTTCTCGCCCACAAAACTCATGTAAATTACATTTCGGTTACAGTAATTTCCTTTTGAAAAGGTAGAAAAATAGATTAAAAAAAATAATTACATTTCTATTACCTCATTAACCTTTTCTTTTATAAAATTGTTAGATAAGAAAGATTAAAAAAAAGATAAATATGAATGAAAAGGGAAATAAACATAACTTTACCTTTTGTTTTGTTTGGCAGGTTAAAAGTACGTAGAGAAAAGAAAAGGTATAAATATTAAAATATCTTTTAAATTCTTAGTTTTAGAATTTAAATTTCTTTCTCCACTTTGTCTATATTTTGGGAGAGTAAATATCTAAGAGAAAACAAGTGTTATTTTTTCCCTTTATTTTCCACCTATTTTTAAATATCAAAAACTAAAACTTCTTCTTTCTTATCCTCTAATTTTCCTTCTTTCAAATAAAAGGTAAATTTCATTACAATCTTTTTTTAAATAATTAGAATATTACTTAAGCCTCCAAAAATTTCAGTAATTAAACTTATATCAATGTCTAAAATAATTTTTAATCCGATTCAAGTTGTATTTTGAATCTTTATTTTAAAGTTTAGAAATTTGAATGTTGATATTTTTTTATAAAATCAGTTAAGCTTATTAGTTCTTACTAAAAATTATAAATAAAAAAATAAAAATAAAAATTTAAGATTTTATTCAAATTTAAATTTATATTTAAACTATATCAAATACTCGAGTTAAATTACGAGTTCCAATTAATTTCGACTTTGATAATGCCTAATACTAATGCGAAACTCAAATATGGTCTTAAAATGAGTATAAATATTGACAATCATTGTGGAAAAAAAAAGGAACTGCACGAATGCATTTATAATGGCTACGGGCTGAGAAATATACATGTAAAAAAGTCATAGTATATAAAAAGGTTAATTAAATACTTAAATTAGACTGGGTGAAAGGAAATTTTAAATTAGACTGAAATTATATTAATTAAACTCAAACCAACACAAAATTTCAATAAAAACGACTGATTGAGGTTCAATTTTTATTGAAGTTATCCGGACTCGCCTAAACCTAGTACGAATAGTAATAAAAGCTTAGGAACAGTAAGTTAGTAATTAATTAATAATTAAAGCAAGTGGTTGTTGAATTTACTACGTGAGTACAAATAGTAATAAAAGTTTAAGACGGTAAGTTATTAATTAATTAATTTATTAATTGATTAATAATTAAAATAAATAGTTATTGAAGTTATCACGTGAAGAAATGGTGGAAAAAATAATGGACAATTATCTCCACTTTGTATCTTAACTTTACAAGTAAATAAGATAATGGAACTCAGCAGTTATTTTTACAAGTAGGGTGTAACGATCCAGAACCATATCACATAAGATATTATTTGATTTGGCTCTCACTGTCTCACGGTTATCAAGAGGTCACCCATCTTGAAATTTTCTTTAATCAAACACGTTTAACTTTGGAGTTTCTATAACTCCACAGCAAACAATCAAAAGGCGCCTCATGCAATTAGTTCTAACTATTTACATATATGCTATCAACCATTCCCGCCCCATTTTGATATGCAATTTGATTCATTCATGTACTATCGTACCTTAGAGTACTGATGTATCCCCGTACCTTAGAGTACTGTCATCCTAGAAGCTTGCCAGAAGCCACTCCATGTCCAGGCATCCTATCCTTGTCCTAGCGTTCACTTCCCGCTCTTATCGAATTGCTTCTCTAGGCTAAGCTGTGACATACCCACCAATTTCCACCTGGTTCGTCCTCACCTAGATCCATATGAGATATTATTCGTTTTTAACCCCCACTGACCTCATGGTTTTATCCCTTTGACGAATTCGAGAACTTTTCAAGAAGTCACCTATCTTGAAATTTCATCGAACCAAACATGTTTAATTTTGGAGTTCCTACAACTCCACAGCTAAAAACCAAAAAGGCATCTTATATGATTAGTTCAAACTCTTTACGTATATGTTATCAACCATTTCCCGTCCATTTCTATGTGCATTTGATTCATTCACCATCCTAGAAGTTGCTTTTTGTCCATACATCCTATCCTTACCCCGACGTTTACTTCCCGCCCTCATCGGACTGCTTCTCTAGGCTAGACTGTCACACGGAAAGCATATCTCAAAAAAAGTGAAACTTGAGGATCCCTACAAAATATTTAACAACCAACAACGATACTGCAAAACTCAAAATCCTCCAACACAAACTTTTTACAAATATTCTTTTATATTTTATTTCAAGCATGAGTTGTCTATATAAATTTTCAGTAATTTAAATATAAACCTTTCAGCTTACTTATTTTTAATTATTTATTGATATTCAATTTAATTCTTATGGTTTTCCTTAGAGATTTAAGCAAACTATCAAGAGAGTTTAGAAATTCATCAAGTATGATTAAAATGGTAATTTAAAACGTATTTAAATATAACGGTTATTTTACCTACACAAATTTAACGTTTCAATTTTTTTTTTTCAAACAAAACTTAAAACTTGCTTTAAATTTGAACTGAGGTTTTTGACCCATTAAATTTTTGAGAAAATAAATATATTAATTTAATGAAAATCAAATTTTCAAATTTATAAATTTAATATTATATTTAAGTGATTCACTCATATAAAAAAAATTAATATACACTATGGGCGGTGGTTTCAAAAAAATACAATAATATTAAATCTTAATTCAATTGATTTGTATCTTAATTTCTCATAAAATTATATTTTAAATTTGATCCATATTAAAGAACCAACTAAATAAAATTATGATTTTTAATTTTTATGAAAGATATAATTATTATAACAAATGCTATATATATATCATGGAAATGAAAGGTTACAAATTTAAATATGTTCTAAAAAATAAATTTTATAATCTTTAGTTTTTAATTTATGAACTAGAATTAAACAGAAACTAAACCATATACAGAATTATAATAAACTAAAACTGTAAATCAATTCAGGAGTATTTATCCCTTAATTGTAAATCAAACTTTTTATGAGAAAAGTGGTTCACAATTTAATCTTTGAATGAACTATAAATCAACGGTTCAAGATCTGTGTTAGGCTCGTGCTAGGTCTAATTAAACTCTACAACAACAGCGAACCATAACCTTGGCAACTTAGTTCTCTATAGCAATTAGCTTAACCTAAAATTTCCTATCTTTTTGTTGCTTCCATTTGTCAAACACAAACTTTCTAGTACTCTTCATTTCGGTTCAACAACAATTTCAAGTTTATTTGTAAAATTTAATTGTCACCTTTAATGTTTAATTTAATTAGTAGTTTACTCGTGTATTGCATGATCATTATTATTATTTCGATTATAAAATTAAATTAATAGATACAATTTAATAAAAAATTTAAATATTAATTTATAATCTTTTAAAAGATAATAACAAAATTACTATTTTATTATTTTAATTTTTAAAATTTTAAAATTTTATTAGTACAATTATATAAAAATTATTTTAAAAATTTTTATTAATTAATTTTAGTATTATATAACTTAATACTATAATTGATATTACTATTTGTAATATTATATAATTAAATAATTAATTTATTATTGAATATAATACTAAAAATATTATTTTTCTAGAATTAGAATTATTATCCAATTAAAAACTAATTTATTAGTTATAATATTAAAATATAATTCATCTACAGTTTTTGGAATAGAATTAGTATCATTATCCGATTAGGAAACTAGTTATTAGTTAATATAATATTAAAATATATTATTATACTATTTTTTAATATTAGAGTCAGTATTTAATTATGAATTTAATTTATTAATTAATAAATTAATAGAATTACATATAAATTTAAATTTTACGTGTCAAAAATAATATATTTATCAAAATAAAAATTCTACGTATTAAAAATTTAAACACATATGTCAAAAAGCTTTTAGATTTTAAAAATTAATAAATATATACATTGGCACCTAATTAAATTTGGAAATAATATAGCATTAAATTCAAGAAACTCATAATTGATTAGAATTCATTTTGATTCCCACAATCTCTCAATTAGAAGATAACAAGTACAACTTATAAATTATAGTTTTAAGTGCTTCACGGTCATTGATATATGCTCACATAAATTTATAAGAAAGGCATCAATATAAATTCCAATCTAAGTATTTAGTGAATTTTTTTTTTTAAATTACTCCACATTTTAGATTTGGAACAAATATAATTTATGTAATTTTATTTATCAAGAAAAGCTTAATTTACATATATGTCCTGCAACAAAAGATTATAATTTATATTAGAATGACGAAAGGGTAGCTATCTAATGGATAGAAGAAGTAATTTATAAATTAAAAGAGGGAAATGGAACAGTCGAATTTAAAATATACAAGAATGTGGGTGCAGCGAAGAAGTAAACGATAAAACAGTATTTTGTTTGTAATTGTTATTACCTTCATTAATATCATGGGAATGATAGGGCACTGTCTGTCGACCAATCTACTTGGACTCCATTTAAACGGACACTATTTTTGACCTTTGACTGCATTTCTGATTTTGGTTTTCTTGACTCGCTTAAACCATATCCGCGTATATACGCCGTCGTTCTAGAGCACGTGACAATATAAATATTCAGCGTCTCACTCCATGCCATAGGCACGCGACAACTGAGATAATCTCCGTTGACGAAAGAAGCTTGTTAATTTATTAACATCATCTGGCTGCTGTGATCCCTTCTTCTTGACATTATTAAATCACACGCGTCACGCGCTATACTTTCTCCCGGATTTTATTATTTTATCTAAATCTAATTAGAAATTCCCAAAAAAAGCTCCCCCTCCCCTTCTCCTTCTCATTTTAGATTACAACAATCTTAGGTTCTTCTTTTCATCTGCACTTTCAGTTACAAATCTTTTAACAAAGGTTATCATCAGATTTAAGATACATTATTTAGTTTCTTTGTAATTAATTCGGTGAAGATTTATTTAATTTATTTAAATGGCTTCGAGTTTTGATCGCTGGGAGAAGGATCCCTTCTTTTCTGCGGCGGAGGAAGTTCAAGAATCGGCCAACAGGTATCCTTCTCTTTCTTGATTATTCTTATTGCTGTTTTTTTTTTTTTTTTCTTTTTTACTTTTTGGTTCAGGAAATGTGAAACTTGGATTTCTTTTATAATGTTTCTTAAATGACAAAATGGAACAATTACCTATTTTGTAATGTTTGTTAAATGACATCATTTTATTTTGGTACTTCATTTTACAATATCTGTGTATTGTATTTGAAGGATGGAATCGGCGTATAGAACATGGATGCACTCAAAGAAACAAGAGTCAAGTATGTGGAACTCTGATGAACTCCGTCGTGACCTGCGGACTGCCCTTGGCACCACCAAATGGCAGGTGGAATATGCATTTTACTAAAAAAATTAATATATTTTTAATAGTCTTGTTGCAAGCACGGTGATACTTAATTTGGTTTCTGAATGGATAATGCAGCTAGATGAGTTTCAAAGGGCTGTCAGCTCTAGTTACATCAAAAGCTCTACTGAGGATGCAAGAGATAGACATCGCGATTTTATTATTGCAATTGAGGACCAAATTTTGAAAATTGAATATTCCTTACAGGAATGCTCGCTTCCTGAAGGCAATTCACCATTGCCTTGGGTGCGATTGGATGAAGGCGAATGTAATGAGCTTGCATTGTTTTTGTCTGGTTCATCAGAATTTGGAGACAGTACTAATCTGATAAAGCATAGCAGAGATGACAAGAAACAACAAGGGATGAATAATGAAATGACTGCTGATTGTTTGAAGAGCTCAGACCATGTTGTCGAGAAGCCTCACGGGCATAGGAGGACAGCCAGTGCTAGTGCTGACATCGGTGCTTGGAAGATTGCAATTGCTGAAGTTAACTGTCCTTTAGATGGTTGTAATGTGCAGCCCCTACAACCCCCACGAAAGGTACCTAGCTTCTCAGGATTCTTAAGTTCCATGGAATATGCACCAAAATTCAAGTGGCCAAAGAATGGTGTTAGGAAATGGAAGGCGATGGATGTTAATCAAGATTCTGATGCTGCACCATTGCGATCTTCACAGATGACCAAGGTGAGATTTTCTGACTTGTCCATTACTTGAATCTGCTATTTGGACTTTGCTTATTGTTTTTCTCATTAGCTGCTAAAATGTTACAAGTCTCTCTTCTTTTTGGTACTTCAGGGCATCCATGCTTGTTATGAGAAGAGTAAGAGCTGTCTGGATGGCTGCGATGAATGTTATGATAAGCAACTTTATGGGTGGTACGGAGTTACACAGAGATTGCTTCAGCGGTCTCAGTATCAAATGCAATATGGTCGACCTGTTCAAGTGGTTATTTGGACTGTTCTTCTCCTTTGCTTAATTGGTGAGAGAATGAGATTCAGTGATATCTACATTCTTTTTTCATTAGATTATTTTCCTTCATGTGTTGAGTGTTCGTTGTAGGAGTAGCATTTCTAGCAATCCTATCAAATATTAACTTAGTGGCGATGCATGAAATGTTATCATTGACTTAGGAAGTGATCACCTTGGTAGTTCGAAGTCTCAACTACGTTTGGAATAATTGAAACGAGAAGAGGCGATGGCATATATCCTTAAAATCTTATGTTGCCCACAAATGCTCCATGATTAGCAAGTGTAAGATGTATATAATGCATCTTTGCTTTTAATGATTTGGTGGTGCTGCTAGTGATTGGGCTAGAATACATAGGCCAAGATGGAGAGCGAATATGCCAAGTACTTGGGCACCTGGACATGCATTTAACAGCTAAAATGATGGTTCCTGTTTGCTCTGTGGAACCATATCCCCTCATTCTACATGTTTAGAGTAACTCCAGTGAGGAAACTCATCTTTTCTGTTGCTCTTTTTCCAGTTCTCTTAAATCATTAGTTGATATTTATATGATTTGTTGCTGAACTACAGCTTATTTCATTTTACTTAAGTTATAATGTGTAGTTTATATAGAGGCTAGGACTTGCACCATATAGTCGTTGACCTTCTCTATTGACTTAAAAGCTCTGCCTTATAATTCGTTGTGGTATTTCAATTTGCTTGCAGAATTAATAAACTAATGTCAGCCTGTCACCAACCGAGCATTATTAGATCGCTTTGAATTTATTCTTTGTTTTGAAATAAATCATGATTTACATTATCATGATGCTTTCTAAGCACTCACTACTCACTATTGCTTCAAATACACTTGACTAAGACTGATCATAATAATTGTTACTTTCAAGTTTGGTAAACAAGATATGAATGAATTTGAAGTGATATTGTTTTAATGTCACATCTATCACATTTCAGGTAAAAATGGCATACTAAGTGAAATGTTAAGTGACTATTTTTACCTTGGTCAAGAAAGTTATCACATATTGCCTATAAGCATCCAGGAAAGATGGTTGAATATAATATCAGATCTGTGTAATCGATGAATTTTATCATATCTGTATGCATGACCAGTTATTCATGTTGTTGTCCTCTTTTGCAACTTGGATTGATTACTGAGAAGCTAGATGCAACATATCTTTTCTTTGCTTAAGGGTCAGATTACTGAAAGTAATTTATAGCAAAATCAATTAATAAAAGTCAAGAAACCAATAAAGACATTCCAGTTACTAGTAGCAACTACAAACTTTTCGCGAAGAACTGTTTAATGTGAATAAAACAATCATAAAAAGATTTACATGTGTATTTGTATTCTGCAGTTATTTAGTGAATAGTGATTACTTCTTTTATTTTTACATTTGATATTTATCCAGTCTTTTGGCTTATTAGACCATGGAAGATTCCTAGAAAACTAAAGAAGGGATTACATACATTTGTTTGAGGAAAACCCTTTGTATGAAGGATTGGACAAGTAATAAAATTAGAAATTTATTGTCATGTTCATTGATGCTGATTTTTGTGGGTTCGCTCTGCAGTGTTATTTGTATTGCGTGCATTGTAAGGATCTACGGAACCGCCATCCAGCATTCAATGGTCAGTGGCAATATGTGATGGCAACAGAGGTATTCTGGTAGCAGGATCTGAAGGAGATTTGCTCGGCTTGTTGGCAATTGAGCTGCTAAGGTTTGTAGGCATGCATTATCATGTTCGGCACATAATCTTTGCCTTTCTAACCTTTTTGTCCCTCGTTGCCTACCAATTCTCACTTTTCCTCCCTTCAAATTTTGATTTCTCTGATGAGGGGCAATATATGTGTATAATTCTAAGAGCCAAGAGAGGCAGAGAATGTCGGCCAAGAATGATTCTTTTATGTCATCGGATCCTGTAATGCCATCTTTTCTCTTGTAGCCATCTTTGTACAACTGTATATCTGCTTCTGTTGATCTTTGTTTTTTTTCTCTTTTTTCTTTTCCCCGGAGACTTGGCTTTCTGTGGCTTCCAAGTTCCTGGTTAGTATATTTATCATTGATAGGAAGTTGGGCCTTACAATTCGTTCCGTTTGAATTTGAAATTAAAAGCTCTACATTCATCTCCGATGTTTCGAATTACCAGGCCAGCTTCGAAGCTAATGTCGTCTGATGCGTCTGTGATTATTGGAGTGTTTGCTTTTGGCATTAGATTGTGGGTGAGTTTTAGTGGCCTAAGCCCAGCAAGCTGATTATTTTGGGTTTGTAATTTTTCAATAGCCTCTGCCAAAAAGCAGAAAAGAGAAAAACCAAGAGAAGCTAATGAAATTTGCAAACTTCATTCAACAAGCAGAACATGGTTCTAATACATCAGCGACGCAGAGCTATAAACAGGGTGCTGATAAAACAAATGGTGGTATATAATCCATCACTGGTCAAGTACATCTAATTGACAATATTTGTAAGGTATTTGCAAGTGAAGTAAGAACCAGCAACCAAAAGGGGCACAAAGAACTCGACAAAAGCTGCATACTCGGGCATGCCATCATCCTCGATATCAAAGGCACTCATCTCCAATTTGCTTAGAAGACTCCTTCATAGAAGCATCGTTGGTATGTCCCTCTTTGAAAGAGTTACCTGCTATAACAACCACCAGGTACTTAAGAAGCATGTTCTCGGCAGCTTCGCCGTGTCCAATATCCTTGAACTCCTTTTTTGCGTCCTTTCCTGCCGACTCAATCAGCACTTCTCCACCTGGGTGCTCTTCCAAGAATTTTGTTACGTTAAGTACCTGTCAAAACAAAAGCAATTTTTGTATCCAATATAAAAGTATTATAATAAAAATAAGCTTACCCCAAGAATGGTCTAATCCTCGTATTCAAAGGTTTGATCCATGTCACTAGCATCTAACAAATAATGTCTAAATTCTAATGCATAGCTAAGTATGGGATGTGCTGCGCTTAGTAAGCATGAACTTTCTCTAGACACCAGCTGAATTTTTGTTTAACCCCCCAAAAAAAAAGATAAAATAAAATAAGAATGAGCTGAAAGAAGAGGGGAGGAGAGGGAGACTTGCTCTGCCATCGATAATAAGCCAGCAATTTTTCTTGGATTTGTGCTGGGCAACCTGTGAGAGAGTGAAAACTGGTATGCATACGAGGATCACGGCACCAAATTTATATAAGCGGGATTGAATGAGTTGAACCTTTGGTAGCTTCGCGGGAACTACCACCTTAGAGGGTTACTCGGAGAGGATGGTGGTCACGTGCAGTACAGAGCTACCTAATCATAAATGTAGTTAAATTGCATTTAAAGCACATTTTTTTCTACTAAAATTATAATCCCACCCCAAGTACCTACTTTATTTAAGTCCAAATATCTAACCTCTCACACCAATATCTTCTCTAACTTGTGAATCTCATTGAAAATCCTCTTATGTTCAGCTTGGCTCATAACATAGCCAAAGCAGTTTTCTCCAGCTAATGAATACAAATTTATCTTTGTTAAGATAAAATAAAAAACCAATATCTAATTCATGCAGAAATATACACTAATCTTAAAATTCCCGTTCACCCTATTTCAGAAAATTATACTATGAATACTAAATTTTTCAATCTTTTTATTTCTTCATTATTTATTGTTTATAACAATCTTGCATTTCTAATTCATCATAACAGTTCTCTCAATTTCTTTCTATAAATTGGGAATTGAATCATAAGATTTGATTTAAATTCCTAATATTAATAAAGATAATAATTATTCATGTAAAATAAAAATACACTTAAACATAATACTAAAATAAATTTTTATTACAAAATTCAAAGTGATATACACACTGGAATTTTAGATATAAAAGATGGTTCATAATTATGATTCTGCCTTTCATTACATGTTATCAAATTTATATAGTTTTAAATCAATGATACCAAAATTGCAATTAAAAAAAAGGAAACTATTAATTTCTTATAAAATTGTCATGACTCAGGAGTTATAATTAAGAACAAACAATAGAAACTAAAGAATGGTGTCTTTAAAGCTGGAGTGGATGATCTTTCTTAAAAGCAGGGAGCAGTGAAAGGTCAGCAAGATATTAAGTTGATTGGATTATCATAATCAGAGTCATATATTATGGAACCGGTTATCAATGGAGAGAACCCAAGTCTCTTTGAAGATTGAATGGCCCGTGGAGAAGGCTTTTTCTCTATCTGGGCGCACGAATGCATTAACATACCGGACGCACATTATTTGCTGATAGTAAAAGGGCTGACAGAAATGTGTTTCAGAAAAGGACTGACAGATGAGAGCATTTTGTTATACAAGGATCACAACAACAAGGTTTCTCTACCTGGGTGCAGTGAGGGTATCTCACAACCATTAATCTCAAACATACAGAATTTATTGATGATAAAGGATCCACAGAAACATCCATGAGGACATTATATAGGGATCAATAATGCCATCATTCATTTAAGACGGTAAAATAGTTGCAGGAAACTCAAGAACAGAGAAACTGCAGACACGAAGTTCAAAATTCACAGATTAAGGATATAAACTATGCAAATGAAGTTCTTTTCATCAAATTTCAAGTGCATGTCATTACATTATGTGCGGCCACGATTTGTAAAATATCTGATAATCTGAATCCGAAAAGCTCAAAGACATATCGAGAAGCAAAACTCGATAGACATAGCGTCCTCTGCTGATAAGAGGATGGAAAGAAAAGCTATTGAGAAGCACGAACTTCCCGTGTGCTTTTCAATATATCTTTAGACTCACCACCAGCAGTAGTTTCTTCCTTCTTATCAAATTCTATGCCCTGAAATGTGACTCTAGCTGATCTATACTGACTACCAAAGGCATTGCCAAAACCCCATCCAAGGCCTAGACCAACCCCACAGCCGCCACCTATTAGAAAACATAGCTCCCATCCAAGGTTAACCTCTGAGCATAGTACTTTAAATGTAGTTGTCAAATAGATTAACTAGAATTTGCTTTGAGCTTTGAGTAAAGAGAGAAGTTTTGTACCTGCACCAAGACCCAACACATTCAAAGGCATGCCTGCACCATAAGAACATCAACCATGAGCAAAATGAGCCGCCCAGTGTTCAATCAAGAAGAAGAAAAACTCACAAAGATAGTGAATCTCTATTTAATGGGGAAGTTTAAATGAAGCCCCAATTCGGAATTGTAACCATTTCCGCACAGCTGAATTCAAAGCTATTGAGCTGATTACATAATGGATTAGGTTAATTGCATATTTCCTAGTAAAACTTCAAATGCGGATACACGTAAGTGAGCAGGATAAGCTTTGTTAAAAAGATAAGAACTACTTAGAATCAGCTACATCAAATCATATAATTGATACTGAAGCAATTCAAACTGATTAATAAAATGATTTAAATTTCTCGAAACTTTTCAAGAGGAACTGACCTCCGAAACCCCATCCCACGCCGAAGCCACAGCCAACTCCAAAACCTTAAAAATCAATATTTAAATTAGAAAAAAAAGAAGCAGGGAAATTTAAATAAAATAATGAAAAAAAAAAAAACCCACAACATATTCTGAAGAGAAGGAATGATAGGATATGCATACCGAATCCGATACCAACGCCATTGAAATTAGTAAGCACCATGCTTTCGCATATGAAATACAAACCTAGCTGCGACAGTAACTGTTTATAAAGAGCTACAGAAGCAGCAGAGGAAAAGGAAGGGAATGAGACTCAGCAAAAACAACGACGGAAGCAATCAACCTGAGATGAACTCACCCCCACGCATTACAATACTCAAGAGTCACAATCACAGGCAGCAACCCGGTGGAAGAACCAGATTATGCGAAAGAAGGATAAAAGAGTTGGGCCTCCTTCTTGTTTACTTCCAATGGGCCTCGTAGCCCTGAAAAAAGCACATCAGCATTTAGGCCCAGCCATGAAAGAAGATAAATGTAGCCCAAAGCATATATAACGTAGAAAGAGTCATTGCAAGGCGCCCATATAAACAGAAGTCATGATTATAATGCAACTACTTGGAAGGCTAATGATAAGCATGTAAACTGATGCGGAGAACCCAAATGCTTCAAGCGTCATGTGATAGGATTATGAAGTCGAAATTTGGCTTCATTTGCCCAGAAACGCTTAAAAGCTGTAGGCCAAAATTCAGCCAATTTAGTTCTCTTTTGGCAATTAGCATCCACCGAGTATGAAGGGCGCCCGCAGTAAGGAGAACGCGTATCTTCTATGTTATGCAAGGGAATTCTTTTTATCTCTTTCAAGCATTGTAATTACCATAGAAAGTAGCAAAGTAAATAAGAAAATTACTCATAATGCATGGACTCTTTCTTTAAACATAAAAAGAAATGACAATACAAAGGAACCCACTCCACAACAAAGCATCATAAACTGATGCAAACTGTCTCCCACTTGAGAACTTATTTTATATAACAGTATCCCAATGATTGAAATATCAAAAGCAACCCGATCCCCACATCTCAAGGCACAATCTTATAAGCCTTCATCTTATCAATCCAAGAAGCGAAAGAATTCTTGGAATTCCTAAACCCCAAAAATCCATGTTCCTTGCTCTTATTCATACTGGAAATCACAGCTTCGCCACCCAACATCAGATCAACAAACCACCAAACTGCCACCTCATCCAACTTTGTGGGCTGCAACTGATTCTCGCTAACAATTTCTTCCCACACCGCCTCTTTCCCTTTCATCATCTCCACCAAACTCAATCTCTTCTCTCCTTCCTCAAACCCATATTCCTCTATCCCAAACTGCTCCGCTAACACTTTCCAAAAATGTTTCCACTTGAACACATCTCCATTGTTACAATTAAAAGCTTCATCTTTCGCATAAGGATCCACTGATGCCCAAATTTGATGCTCCGCTATCAAATCAGCATCTGATGCAACTGAGTAACAATTCCATGCTGCTTTAGTTCCAGGAAACAGTAAAGGCAGCCCCTCATGTTTACAAATAGTTGCATACACGCAAAGAGTACCAATAATATTCATCAAACTGTAGGGAGAGAAACCAAAAATCTGGTCCGGCCTGTGAATAGACCAAGTCAATCCCTCTTTTTTAGCTACCTCCTCAAACATGATATCCTCTAAGGTATAGTAAAAATTGGGTGCGTCTAATCTTGGCAGATCCTCCGTAAATGGCGGATCGTGCGTTTGGATTTTGCCAAGAGACTCAAATGGACCCACGTAATGTTTTGCTCCGGTTTGGAGACAGATGTGACGGAGATTGGGAGCATTAGGGATAACAGCTTGAAGAACATTCCGGAACATAAGACCGTTAATTTCACAATTCTCGTCCTCCGATTGTCTGTTAGTCCACGTGACATAGAAGATGTGAGTTATATCAGTTAGCTGAGAAAGCTTGGATTGTGTTTCGGCCGAGTCGGAGATGTCGCACTGAATATATTCAACCGGATGGTCTGCGTTCCAGGTTGGGCGGGGACGGCGGGCTACTCCGTAGACTTTCCATGGGCCGCCGGGTGTGTCGGATAGAGGGAGGATTTCGGCTAAACTGTTGCCGACGATTCCAGTGACGCCTAGCACGAGAGCTACGCTCTGGAAGCTTCGAGGCGCGTCATCTTCTTCCTGTTTTTTCTGCAAAATAGAAACAAATTTAAAGAATTGCAGAGAAAGATTTGAAGTTAATAGATGAAGCTTTCTTTAGAAAAAAAAAACCTTGGCAGCACCAATAGCACCGGCCCACCACCAGCTCATTGTTTTAGAAGAAGAAGAAGAAGAAGAAGAAGAAGAAGCAGACAAAATTGATAGAGCGAGCTAGCAAGTAAAAGAACAACAGGCTAATGCTAACAGTCGGTCTTACTCTGATTCAGGATCTTTTTGGGTTGGATTGACAAGTAAGAAGAATGTGGATTTATAAGGTTGTAATTGTGATTTTCTTTTAATGGATTTGGTCCATCATCCATTTTTTTTAATAATTTTATAGACATGGGACAAGGCAATAATTGAATTGTTTGTGGATTCTGAAAAGTAAAAGTAATTGGGTTATCTGAATATTTGCCCATTAGCCCATGGGCTAATACTTCTCGCCATGTCAGTGTGGGCATGAAGCTGGTGGGGAATTCCATGATTATCTATTTCTGTGTGATAAAAGAGAACAATTATTTGAGAGAGAATAAAAAGTGCTCTCCACTCATAATTTTAATAACTTATTATTCGTCTTATATGTTAAACTATAATTAAAACATGCGTATTACCAACCATTTCATACAAATATATTAATTATTGGAATCGTAATATTGAACGTTATCAAATTGGTGAAATATAAAGTTTCAGAAGAAAACGATTTTCATTTATTAATTCATAAATTTAAAGCATGATTATTGTATCTAAAACTGGAAATTATCAATTTTTTCTTTTTATCGCTTAGAACTATGACCTCCCAAACCACTGATTTTGAAAAATAAAATAAAATTACATAAATGAGTTGGATATTAGTGAAAATAAATTTTGCTTCTATCACTTAGATAAGAATATTATAGAAAAATACTTTGGTTAAAAATGGATTCTTTCTAATGATTATTCAAATTTCTTCTTTGCGTGGAAGTTTCACTTGAATTTTTTTATTTGTGTATTTTATGTTATTCATTTTGACTGCAATTGCATTCAAACTTGTTGCATTAACTACACTCCAATTTGTATTCTTTTGTAGAGTTAATTTAAAAGGTAATCGATAAGATATTTAAAATTGATAAAATATTATATTAAAATAATTATATATTTAAGATTCGAATTATCGAATTCGAGATTTTAATTAAGCTACACATACATGATACAGTTTATATTCTTATTTGTACTATGATCGTATTTAGTCTTATAAGTCCTTGCGAATGGAGGCAGAACAACAAAATGGACAACCTTTCCCCACGAAAATCAAATGTCAAAGCTCCGGAAAGAAGTTTCAATTAGAAACTTCCGAGCTGATCAATGCAAAATAGACCGCAACACAGTGTTCAAATAAAATTTGGTGAATATCTTTTATAATCTTGTTCATGGTTTCAATATTAAAGAAGATAAATATTAAAAATCTCTTCATGTTATTGATTAGTGAATAATCAGATGTTTTATATATATATATATATACTCCATAAAACTTCACAGTGTTTCTTCTCAGAAAATATGAGGAAATAAAAAAGAGATAATTGATATATTATTACATGATAGAGGACAAGAAATCTAACTTTAGAAGATTTGAACTACTTCTAAAACGTTTTTCTTCAAAAATTATTTTCATTCTCATGAACCATATAATTGGATTAGGTCTCACCAAAAAGTTTCAATGTAATTATCTTATATTCATATCTGTATGAATTGACATCTGAGAGAGAGGAGTTGAGCTATGGTTAATAATAATTCTTTTAAATAAAAGAAAGGCTCTAAAAAATACACATGTGGAGCATTGTTGTGCAAGGAGCCTTTTCATGTATCAGGTCTTATTATTGATATGGAATCGCCAGAGCATTTGTAAGCGAAATAGCATGTGAACAACATTTTTGAAAGAAGAAGATGGAGAGGTACAGTTTCAATGGGTAAACGTAAACCAGATGGAGGGAAAATATTAAAGGAGGAGACAGCACAACTTAATATTTCTTTCTTTTTTCTTTTGTCTCTAATTACATGTGGGTGCCAATCTGCCTAACCTAACCCCCAACAACAACCATGATGTCTTTTCTTGAAAACTTATACAAAGGAAACTTTCAAAATTAACACACCAATGATTCACGGGTCAAGAATTTACAAATGAATTGCTCTATAGATCCATATATTGACTTTCAGGCCTCTAGCTATTTATAATTACCCAATGCCATCTTTCAAAAGTGAACTGATATTCTGTTGATTTTTATGGACATGGGAAACTTTTGGTGTTTTTGGCATCAAGAATACAAAGTAATATATGCACATCATTTCTTGCTTATAATGCACAAAACTATCATTCGTTAACTTGAACAAATATAACAAATAGTTTTTTCTTTTGAACCATATATATCACAAATAGTTCAATCCTATCCAATGCAGATTTGGAAAATATGCATAATTCAAATCAGTTTTTGGTTGATCGAAAATCCATGTGCATTCTTCTTTTTGACTGAAAAATCCATATGCATTTGATTCCATATAAACTGTAACATCGACATCATTGTCCAAATCCCAACTTCTACACTCAGAAAACAAACAGAGGCCGAAAAGTACCCAACACTAATCTGATGCCACAAAACTGAACTGAGCTCTTCAACATTATCACGATAAACCCAACTTGGCCTTACATAGATCGAGCCACAAAAGCAGTCTTTGCCCTTGTTGCCCTACCCAGCTTTCTTTTGCTCTCTTCTTTTCCCACCAGTGGTTCTTCCATTATAGTCGATAGACCTGAAAAAGTTTAAAGCAAGTTAAAACTGATCAAACACTTTGGCACGCCGTATTTGACAAACTAAAATGACCATTTGAATTTTGAAAATAGTTGCAGAAAATGTACACTATGCGAGAGAGAAAATCATGATTAAAGTTTAACATAATGCTCAATTTCTCATCATAATGCACTCTTAATCACCAGAGATCAAACCCTTTTTCTCCATCATAAATCTCATCATCATTTCCTCATATTTCTTCATGCGATCATTGCCACTCTTATCACAATCACCTTCCAATCTTTGTACTTGACCTCTTACTGCCTTTGACTTAGCACCTGCAAAAAGCCACGTTGCATCCATTTGTTTGCTGATCATACGTGCTGCACAGTGTGGAATTTTCATCCGTTTTCGTGTTTCAGTGTTGATGCAGCTATTCAGAAACATTATACAGTCCATCAAACTTTCTTTAGCTAACCCTTTCATGTCATAAGCCTGCGATCTTCTCCAAAGGCTTTTACTGTGAGAATTCGCTGGACTAGACAGGGAAAGAGCTCTAGTTGATTCACTTATGGCAGCATCAGGATCTCCTAGTAGCAAGTGACAATGTGCTTTATTACTATGAATAACCATTCTTTCCTTTCTTAACCTTAATGGGCACATATCTAATGCTTCACTGTATTTTGCCAATGCTTCTTCTATATCTCCTAGCCAAAAAAAGCGGTTTGCTTGTTGTTTAATCAAACCAACCATAACCCTTCTCTCTTCAACCTTTTCTTTAGACAACATTAACTTCTCTCTTCTTTGCCTTTCTACCTTCAAGTCCCATATTTCTTGTAAAACTTTTCCAACTTTTTTGTTCTTTTTCTTCAACTTGCTTTGTTTATAGTCTAAAAGAAGTGCTTTTGTGATTGTTTCACCAACGTTTAATCTATCACCCAGGTTTCTTAGTTCAACCAAATCTACAAGAAACAAGGTGGCAATTTCTATGACTTCGTGCCTTGTATCTTGATCTTTGAGAAGTAGTAGAAGGCAGTCGATCCCCATGTATTGCCAATCATCTGAAGATCTCGAGAGATTACAAAGTCTTTTTATAACTTCTTCACATTCAGAAACTCTCTTTCTTCCATTTATACTGTAGCATAATATTCTAATCAGTCCAATTCCTGCAGGTGATGAGTGATTCACCAAGCCACCCCACATTCCACACAAATCTTTTAAAAAATCTTGCCTACAAATGAGCTCTAAGGATCTCTCTTTGCAAGCAAAACAGTTTAAAAGATAAAGAGACCAGCACTGAAGTTGACTAGCCCATTCCTCAGCTTTTGTGTTCTCCGTATCTATCCCTCCAACTCCTCTTGTAAGCAAGTCACTGTGATACTTCAACCTTTTCTTTACATCCTTTACTCCAACAAAATTGGCATATACCGCAGCAAGGCAAGTAGAAGCTAACTCTGTAGTTAACTTAACTAGCTCTTGTTCGTACTCTGCTACTGCTGGAAAGGTTCTTTCATAGCTAGCAAGGTGACCAAGTGCTCGAACAGCAACTCTTTGCTCTACCCAACTAATCTTTCCTCTTAAAAGCTCCATTAATGGAGGTATGACACCTGATTCAACAGCTTTCTCTGCAAACTCAGCTTTGTTCATGGTGTAAGAGCCAATTACATGCGCTGCATAATAAGGAATGTATATGTTTTGATCCGTTAGAAGCCAACTTCTATCATTAGTACCTTTTCGAATCAAACTTGCCATGCAGTTGAAGACGCCGAGGGATGGGAACTCTGGATCATCAGGCTGTGTCATAGCAATGTTCCATAGACCACTAAGCACTAGAACGTGTTCTTGACTATCTTCTAGAGGCATTTCTTTGAAACAACTGGCTATTCCTGCTCGCCTGAGAGATAAGTCTTGCTCTTTCATGGCACAAAAGAAGCAAATAGGATCTGTGCAACTATTTTCTGTACTCATACTATTAGTTTCAAGGGTGGTTGTAGTGGCAGTGGTAGTGGTAGAGGTTATTAACCTCTCCTTTTTCATAATGCAGTGTTTTGAGAAGGGTTTTCGGGTACATGAACAGGTTTAGGCTTAGGGTTCTTGTATATAAAGATTTACTAAATGAACACTAAACGGGAATTGAGCAGGTGACTAATAAGTGGTGAAGTGGTACCTAGCGGCGCATGAAAATATTATATGATAATCTAGAACATCAGGTTCCTGTACATGCATAATGCATTTACCATATCTGAACTTTGAAGGGTGCCTTTTTCTCGGAGAATGTTAAGAGCTCAATATCCATGAATAGTTTTAAGAGGAAGTGAATTATACCAGTTTCTGACAAAGATTGTACTTATATACATATATTTACGAGCTTAAGAACTATACATATACATATACATATATATTTTCCGTGTGTGCTCTCCAGGTGCTTCACACATCATAAAGCAAGTGGTCCTTATCAATGCCGGTTTAAAGCCCCGTATAATATCACTGCACTTATACATCTCTCACTTTTTTAACTGTATAAATTAATCGTTTCAGATGTATAAAGGTTTTTGTCTTATGCGGTAAAAGATATCATGATCCGTAAGCAAAGAAACCAAATCTTCTAAATCTCCTTGAAATTACACAATAATTTAAGTTCATTTATCCACATTTTTCATAATGTTGTCCAGAACAATAGGTTTTGGTCTGTCCTTTTTTCAAAAGCTATCAATTTTAACTCCTTGCTACAAGTTAAAGTTTAGCCGCTGCTTTATACAAAAGTATATATTTATGAAACCGGCAATTCTTGGGAGGAATTATAAGTGATCCGCTCAGTCGATTCTAACATGGAGTATATGTAAAATAAAGGAGAGAGAATCACAATCCGATAATGCAATAATCGAGCCTCTATTAAATTCCTATACCACTCTAGCTATAACGTTGAGCTTCGATATTTTATATACGAGCTTCCATCATGAATGTATAAAGGAATGCTGCATCAGTGATGGCATGTTTGGTCGAGCAGTACTGGATATATAGTTGGATGCCAGATATATTAATTATAAACCTTAATCTTCAGTCTGCAACAAAACCTCTGATTCTTCCACGTCCAAGCTATATATGAGAAGGGTTGATTAAAGTGTAATGCTCTCTCAATTGGGCTACAAAAAGGAGCAAGGGACCACAGCTTCGATATGGGAAATTGTCTCTTCAAACCTACAAGCACAATGGTGGTCCCTTCTCATAAATCCCTCTACTTACAGCTTCAAAGTAATAGTTAACACCATAACTTGCAAGTAAAGTTGAGATAACAAGTATTCAAATAAATTAAAAAGAGTTTCAAGTACAAAACCTTTAAGGTCTCAAGAATATGCGGTGGTTACATTAACATATATATATATATATATATATATATATATATATATATATATATATATATATATATATATACTTTAGGCTATCTCTGGTTACATATGAGAGTGCTGATATATGACTGTAATGGGATGCACGTATTTCTTTTCTTTTCCTTTTCTTTATTACTAGTTTGTAAGTAGGCGTGGAAAGTATATACTAAGCTCATGATGATGAAGATTGGATACACACAATCTAGTGTGTTTATATTCTCGATTTTGAAAGTTTAAACAATTCTTCAATTTATTGTTTAGAGGATCAAAACAAAGAAGCTTCTATTAATTTTTTTTCTTTCATGTAGTATAAAACTGTAATAGAATATATGTTTGGTTGAAATCTATAAAAAAATATATGTTATTTAAAAAAAATATAAAATAAAATAAAATAAAATAAAATAAAATAAAAATAATAAAGTTGAAAGAAATATTTTAGTGTTTACTCATGTAAAATTCATTTAAATATTCTACCTATTTTATTATAATTTAGTTTAGCTATAACTAATTTTACATCAATTTAATTATTTAAATACTAAATTAACTTTACTCCATTTGAAGTATATATATAAATTTTAGATTTACAAATAAATTTCATAAACTTTATGTCACGACCCCATCTGTGGGCCCGTGACCAGTACTAGAGAATGGGTAGGCGTAATGCCACCGAATCCCGTAGTAAGCATGACACTCACTGACTTAAACAAATCTCATCTATTAATATTATTAATTCCACAATTTATCGGAACCATTAAATTTTACACAATTAATTCAGTCTGTAAGAAGAATTTGGCAAGACCCAAAACTCAGAAAATTTACAACTGATACATCTACTATTATTACTACTGCGAAGAATCTAAGATTTTACAAATTAACATACAAAATCAAATACACCACCCGATGATGGAGTTGGGTTACTGAATAAGAGTCGCGGGAAGACTAATAGTCACGAATCTGAAAAACAGTAAATTGAGACTGTTAGTCTCGAGAGTGAGTTAAAATCATATATCTAAAAACAACTACAAACATTTCAATAATATATTTATTTAATTTAAAATAAATAATAAGTCATGTAAAAATTAAACTTGTCATGTCATGCTTGAATAAAATAATTTTCACACACTACCGGACGGAGTATTCCAGTAGAACCCTAATTCCAACACAAACATCTCGATCAATCTCAATACTGACATCTCCACTAATCTCAACTCTAACATCTCGACTAATCTCATTCCAATAGGACTGGCGCCCAGAGAGCAAAGCTTGATCAGGGACCTTACCTCCAGTCTAGTCACTTGTCTTAGCCTTTCGGCTCTCTTAATCCAACAGATCTGGCACCCAAGCTCGATTAGGGACCTTACCTCCAGCTTGAACATTTGATTTCCAACTAAGCCGGCGTCCAGAGAGTAAGATCGATCAAGGACCTTACCTCCGAGAAACATACTCTACTAAGCCCAGAGAGCAACCTCGATCAGGGCAAGTCCTAAACTTTCCTTTTTAAATTTACTTATTTATCATTTTCCATCACTCTCGAATTTATACCGGAACACTAATCAAATTCTTATATTCTATTGTCATCCCATCCCGAGTTAACACAAAATCAATAAAAATTATAATGCGGAAAGTGAAGCATGCATAAACAGTACATAATCAATTAGTCAAAACATTAATCATTAAATCAGAGATATCATATAAAATATTTGCATGACATTCCGCGCCCCCAGCAGTCGACCTCCAACGCCCGCAACCCACTTCTCCTTCCAGTCTCTCCCTTCTCTCTCTCCCCGATTCCTCTTTTCTTCTTTCTCCTTCTCCATATCGACATTTGGCCCCTCTTACCTTTTGGTCCCTCAACTTTTTTAATTACTGCAATTTTATCCAGCAAAATTTCCATTTAACCCCTAAACTTTTATTTAGCCTTTCAATTAAACCCTGACTTATTAATCTTGGCCAAATTAGAATTATTGAAAATACACAATTACATATATACTCTTGCTTTTTAATGTAAAATTACCAAAAAGCCATTGCTGACATATTTAATTACAAAAAAATATATAATTTTCCATTAAAAACCCATAATAATAAAATTATACTTTTAATCCTCATCCCAAAATAAATTTCCAATTAAATCCTAACATAATTAATTTAATTAATAAATTGCAAAATATTTTTTCAATAAATTTAACGCCATTAACTAATTAAAATATCCTTTTTTCTCCAATAATTCTTTTATAAAAACATCCTTTACAAACTCTTCTATAATTCTCTAATATATAATTTAATTAAATATATCATTTGGAAAAAGTTGAATAATCAAAATATAATTTATTCCTCAAATAATTTACTTAATTAACTCCTTAAAAATTAAACTAATTGGATATGAAAAATAACTCATTTATTTGTCTAACATTAAAATTTTCATTACATCATTCCAAATTAAACAAAATAAAAATAAAGTAAAATTAATTTAAATCAAAAGTCATTTATTAATTATTATTAAAGAAAATTTTCAGGTATTATACTTTATAGATTTCAACTAAATACTATGTAAAACGTAGTTTAAATTCTTGAACATAATAAGCCTTAATAAGTCATCTCGAAACACCGATGCTGATTGCGATAATGTTTGTATACATAAGCAAGAATAAACATCCATTGATAGATGTATTAAGAATAGAAATGATTATTAAATTTTACATATAATTCTATTTTAATCATAAAATTTTAATTTATCTTACTTCAATTACTCAATTCTAATTGTATTTCAATTTAATTAATACGTATAATATGTGGCAAAAATAGCCGATGAAAAGAAAAAGTAATTAAGAGCAAAAATGGATAACTTCTTATGAAAAATTATTAACTTATAACTAAAATTAAAATTAAATAATTAAAATAAAATAAATTAAAGTCTTATAATCAAAACCTAACTAATTATAAAATTTAGTGATTGTCATATTATTATCCTGTAGTTATTGTCTATAATATATAAGTGAATTGGATTAAATTTTTAAAATATAGTAACGTCTACTGGTCTATCATTTTGGACAAAATAGAAATATTGTATCTTATGAACTAGTGTTTTTAATGAACTTAACTACAGTACTGTTAATAATTTAGAAAAAAATTTGTCTAAGTTTGGTGCATATGTCTCAATTTATATACACCAAACCATTAGATGATCAACACATATTCATTAATTTTAAATGATGAAGTATGTATCAATCATTCAATACCAAAGTATAAAATTCTCATACACACATGTCACTCTTTTATTAGTTATGGTGTATACACTAAATCTAAGTAATAAACTCTCACAAAATTTAAATATATCTTCAACTTTTAACCTATTAATTAGCAATTATGATGAATTTTTAGCACACGTCTATAAATGACTCTTAAAATCTAATATGTAATAAATTGATAATTATATTAATTAATAAATCTTCAAAGCAATGTCAATCTTCATTGAACAGTTATATTATTCACAATTAATGAATCTAAAATAATTATAATTAATGCAATTTATTCATATACCATTTTCTTCAGGAATTTTTATTTTTACGTTTATGATTGATGGCAAACTTTATGATGATAAATTTTCTTTATTTTTTGTAGTAATTTTCTGATTTTGAGTTTATATATGGTTTTCTTAATACATTAGTCTTCTAGTTTTCATTCTTTATAAATTTGATAGTTTAATAAATTTTTAATCCCTTAAGTTTATTAATTATAAGAAAATCAACTATACTTTACAAAAAAGTATATTTGAATAACCAAAAAAAAAAAAAAAGTATACTTCAAAAGGATTTTCTTGTTACGAATAATTATAATTTCATAAAAATATAACTAATTGGGCATAAATCAACAATCCTATAAAAAAAATTATTAAACTTTCTAGATGAATTATTACTTTTATGTAAAGAAATAATCACTCTGTATCATAGTCCACAATCAATTAGACTTTTCCTATATTAAAGAAAATGCATCACTTTTCCTCAGTAATTGACTGAAGTTATGTGCTTGTGGCCAAAGAGAACATAATTATTTCATATTAATACAATTGTAGATAAAATTATGATTTAGATAATACAATATCATTGATGATTATCCACTCAGTTAACGCTATAATACACTAATCTATCTATAAAATTCTCTATTCTTAACAATTTTCAAATTTTAATTATTTTTTTTCTAAGCTAATAGTTTATCTTTTAAGGAAAGAAATAGTTATTATAGTAATTTTCTCACTCAATCCAAAAAGAAAAGATAAAAGATTTTATGAAAGCTAAAACTAAATAACCAGCCCAAATTCTTAATTAGTTGGATTAGGCACGGTTATAAGGTACCGTCAGGAGGGAACCACCCCAGTGTCCTCACTGAAGTTAAGAAAATGGCCCAATTTGTTTACTCGGTAGGCCCAACGCCGTAACACCCACCGGCAGTTAAATGGAAATTCACAAATTGAGTAGTTGGCAGTTTTGGTTAAGTAACACGTTCAGTCAAATCTTTCCATACTAATATTCTATATAGTAATAATTTTTATATAGTTTTAGTCTCAATCTGAACCAAATGAAAATAGAAATAAACTTTATATCATAATAAGTTATACAATTTTTAAATTTTATTTCAAAAAAGTATTTCTCTATAGTAAATATATATATATATATATGTATACGGTTATTCACGGAAGGTGAGAAGGAGATGAATAATCATCTGCTTTCGGAAGAAATCGAAGAATTTCTTGGGAATCCTACAAGATCCATTCGTTATTTTTTCTCTGACAGATCGTCAGAACTTCATCTGGGTTCGAATCCTACTGAGAGGTTCATTAGAGATCAGAAATTATTGAAGAAAGAACAAGATGTTTCTTTTGTCCCTTCTAGGCGATCGGAAAATAAAGAAATAGTTAATATATTCAAGATAATCACGTATTTATAAAATACCGTCTCAATTCATCCTATTTCACCCTCCTGGCTATCTCTGCACCCCTACCTCCTTTATCACTGAGCGGTCATTTAAAGGCCTTAGTTGGTGATCCAGGCTGTTTCCCTCTCGACGATGAAGCTTATCCCTCATCGTCTCACTGGCCGACCTTGACCCCTGTTATTTTGAGGTCATATCTAGTATTCAGAGTTTGCTTCGATTTGGTACCGCTCTCGCAGCCCACACCGAAATAATATGGGGTCAAAAAGTCAAAATAAATTATTTTTTTAGCCCTTATAAAAGGAAAACTGATTCTTGAGAACCCTTGCACGCTCATGTCACGTCGAGGTACTGCAGAAGAAAAAACTGCAAAATCCAATCCAATTTATCGTAATCGATTAGTTAACATGTTGGTTAACCGTATTCTGAAACACGGAAAAAAACCATTGGCTTATCAAATTATCTATCGAGCTATGAAAAAGATTCAACAAAAGATAAAAACAAATCCACTATCTGTTTTACGTCAAGCAATACGTGGAGTAACTCTCTCTCTCTCTCTCTCTCTATATATATATATATATATATATATATATATATATATTAAAAATATATGCATGTGTTATATTATATTTTATTATATTATTAGTCTTATTAATATTATTTATATAATATGACAAAATATTAATATATCTTATCTTCAAATACTATCATTTAACTAACAATATTAAGTATTAAATTAAAAAATATTTAATCACTCAATTTTACATTATGTTATAATTTACTCATATTTTACATTATGTTATAATTTACTCATAGTCATATATTTTATTTGTTATTTGGTTACAAATATGTGAATATAAACACAGTCATGTGATTAGCTAGACAGATGAGAATGAAAATAAATTATGCTATCAGTCATGTCTTTGGTTAATTTCAAAATTGGGTATTGAAAGTATTGAAAATTTTGGGTATTGGGACCAAACCTCAGCAAAATTCGAGAACTTGTGCAGTTATCCTTTTTGAAACCCTAATCTCAGCAAAATGCACACAGTTGTTCATTCCTACCCACTGCGGGGGTCAATTTCTGTTCGAGCGTAGTCCCAAGAAGCTTTGTTAAGTAGCCGGTAGAACTTGCGGGCATATGGGTACTGCCCACAATTCAAAGCTTCTCATTTAGTTTCTCTCCGCTCGCACTCCTTTACATATATATACTATAAGATGAAAATGACTTCCATAAAGCAATCTTAAGTTCGCCTAGAATTTGGGCCTGTCCCCCTCCGCAATTTCGCGATTGCAACAAAGATACTTGCATGTAAGAAACTTCAATTAAATGAGACTCATTCTACGTGAGAAACTTCCCAACTTCTCCTTCAAATCAATTTTTTTATTGTTAAATTGTCTCAAGATGAGCTTACACAAGAAGACAGATTTCAGTTGATTTACAACATTTGGGAATCCATACAAGAACAGTGAACTATATATATATATATATATATATATATATATCACTCGCGAAGACAAGCATGCAGGTAAATGAAAAAACAAATCTCTGTCAGCTCTATCAAGCACTATAAACCCAAGCGATGAGTCGATATCGGAATTTTTCCTTGGAGAATACAAACTATTCAACCAAAAACTGAGAAAACATGCGACTTACTGCTCTATTTACAAATTATAGGAGACATTGATTCAATGCCAAAACTTTGCTACAGCCTTCACCTACTAATTGGCTGGTCCGGTAACTACACCCCTAAGCTAGCTGTGCAATAACATGCCATCAGTCCGTCCACTTCCTAAATTTTCTATCTTCTACATGTTATTGCTAACAGTATTGTCACGAGACCTATCCAATGCCACAACTTTGGTGCGATATGTTGCGGCAGCCACAGGAGGTTTTATCCTCTGAGCTTGAGGAAGCTCGCAGGTTTCGCTGATAGAAGCAAATCTTAATTCAGCAGGAGGAATAAAACAATCCATTGACAGACCTGGGACATTGAATGCTACTTCCTCAATCGCCCATGCTTCTTCCATTCTAGTCCTGGTGTGGCTCATTGCTGTATCACCAAACCGGAAAAGGGTTACTACAGAACGTCCAGAATGTGCTATCATGACACCGTCCACAGGCCTATAATCATCAAGAAATGAATTGATTGTAGTCTCCCAGTACACAGCATCACCACCGTTATTTTGAATGCGAGTCAAATGAGAGTCCTCTATGTGCACAAGGAGGCCAGTTTTCTGGCTAAAGTAGCCAAATAAAACGTGCCTTATGATTTCTGCTGGTCCTTCACTTCTGGCCTTCAGAGTTCCAGGATCTGCACATATCTTGAGGATAAAGCAATCATCACCATTAATCTTCTTCTCCCCAATGCATCTTGCATTGGTAAACATGCTTGCAGTTGTTTTGGGGTCAAGACCCTGCAAACAAAATGGAATCAAATAATCGGGTAAAAGGTTGCACAGTTGTGATTAGTTACATAGTCGAAACAAAAGAGAAAAGGCAGAGTCACCTGAAGTGCACGGCGCAGTGGTCTAACAGGACCTTTTGCAGCATGTGCACCTAACCAAGGTGTGTGCCTCCACACGAGTTTCCCATTGCAGCCGGCATGAACCTTGCTGCCACCAAGTGCAAGCTCCACGTACCACATGTCTGGATTCATTTGCCACAGAACAAAGCCACCAGACTCTGCAGCTTTGGACGAATTCCGATTCCTTGTGACCTTGTTTGCTGTTTCAAACTCAGAAGCTATCATCCTCACCTTCCCCATGGCATAAGCATTATGGATTGAATTTTGAACCCTTTGCCCTCCTGAAGCTGCTGTGAACTGCTGCAATATGTACTGAGCAGATGAAGTTTCCTGCAAACACACCCCAAAATAACACTTAAAAGGAAGCATAATACGCATGATTAGAATAAAGAAAGTGGCCACAGCATCTCAACTGATGACTATATCATACCATTTCGATGACACGAGGAAAATATAATGTTAACAAATTTTACCTTCTTCTTTTGGGCCAGAAATTAATCACATAACAAGTTTTGTTACTAACCTTTTTAATACTATGATCTAATAAATAACATAAGAAATAACAAACTACTAAAATTTGCATCATATATTTAACTATCCATAAAGGAAGACAGCATTATAAAGGTGAAAAGAGAAAGACTAACAATTGGAGTATCCTTTATACTAAGGTGAGGCAACGGCTCAGTAGTGGTGACGTGCACCGGAGCAAGCGGCGCCCCGAGTACACCCAACAACAATCTCAGATCGGAGCGCTTACAACCATTTGACGATGCAACAGAAGGTGTTCTTGACAGCTGTCCTTTCATCCACTGGCCCCACCTCCCTTCGATTCTAGAATCTCCACCGTCGTCCTGATCTGGCCCTTCTTTTAACGGCGATAAAGCCTCAGCTGGCCTCAAACTCCCCGATCTCGCTATAATCAACGGCTCTGGATGCGCCACGTGGTGTGCATGCCCATGTCCATGTCCCTTTCTCCTCCGTAATAAGCTTGACATTGGCGACGCACTCCTCGCCGGACTTTTTGCTCTGGTTCTTGCCGGCGATAAACCTCTCACTACCTCCTCTTTTAGCGCCGAAAAGAACCCCTGTTTTCTCTCCATTTTACAATTCTGCCACTTCAAGCACAAGGTGTTCTTACAAAGGGCAGAGCTAACTGAAAACAGAGAGGAGGGAGAGAGAGAGAGAGAGTGAGGAATGGCGTTTAATAAAAGGTAATTATAAATTTTGTAGAAAAAAAGATATAAAAAGAATAGTGATATAAACTATAATACAATGAAATTGCCGCGAGACACGATAACTGTAAGCTTGTAGTGTGGTTCTGGTTTAGCTTTCATATATAATTTTAGTAGCTTTTTTATTTTTTATTTTTTTTCTTTAGGACTTCTGCGACAAAAGGACAAGCAGACCTGCCTACTACTGGTACTGGCGTTGATCTTCTTTTTCTTTTTCTTTTTAATTTTTCCTTCACGTCAAATGAAACGGTTGAAGTGAGAGGAAATTAGCGCCGTTAGCAACGGTCAAGTGTGTGGTCAGAATAATAATAAATAAATAGAGTCCCCTAGCCTGGTTCTAATTAAGTATATACTCATCATCATCAAGTATGATAATCAGTAATCAGCATGGTAAGCACGCGAGCCTTATTTATCTTTTTGTTGATAAGAATATTCAACTGGGTGAACTGAAGATGGTTACTGCGTTCAGCCAGCTAACATAGCATTTCTTGCGTGAAGATGTTTATACTCATGAATTTGAGACGGAAACTTTGTTATATAATACATACTTTCTGTATAATGTCCTACCTATGCTATCTGATTTTTAATTTTATACTTTTCTTTGATTTTATTTATTTATTTATTACTTTTTTAAAAATTATAATGTATTTATTATGAATATTATTTATTTATTTATTTGTCGAATGGTCGGGGATATAACATTGACAAAATTCAGGAAAAAAAGAAATCTTAGTGGTTGAAACTGTAGGGCCGAGTGGAAGATTTCCCTCGTGCATATGAGAAAGGCACAGAATAATCAAATTGAATAAACCATAATATATATATTTTAATTAGTGGACTGACTATAATTCATACTTTGATTCATGTGTGGAATGGGGTCCTCTGCACGTATTTCATATTCTTATTTAATTATAAACAAAATCACCGAGAGCCAATTTTTCCTCCTTTATATTCTAATATTTATCTTAAAGCAACGCCTCCAAGCTCGCCAATCACGCCGAATTTAGGCTTTATTTTCTCCATTCTGAATGTTATGTTAGTTTTGTGGAGTATTGATGGAGAAGAAGGTGAAAAGCAGTTATGGTCACAAGTGGTAGAGATATTATTGATATGGACGCCACATTAACATACATTAAAACATTATATAGTTGTGTTGAGCCCTAAGGACTTTCAATAAGTGTGTACTATTTATGTGATTACTTAAAAAGAATCCTCTTTTCATTTACTTATTGAATGAACATGGGTTTCAAGAATAAAGTGCAATGATGTTCATTTATTAAGTCCCCAAATTATACTACTAAGACATGAAAAGGGATAAATTTGCACTATCTGTTAAATAATGTTGATTCCTCGCATTATTGTCTAACAAGTATTCCTTTTTAAGCTTCTAACCTCTATTGCTCTTACATTTTGTATGCGTGTAAGACATTTCTTAGTTCAAATTTTTGTATCCATTAATGTTGTTGAAAATTATCATTTTTGCAGTAAGTTAGTTGAGTTATTCTTACTGTGAAATCCATATATTTTATTTTTTTAATAGATTAAAATTCAATTGAGAAAGAAATTGATGTACATATACATTAATACAATTGATGGAAAATAATAATAATTATAAAAGGTATACATCTTTCATGAATTAATCTTTTGAAATATGTTGTTATTTTTTTAAATCATGATTCTTTTTTTTTTTTTTCATGCAATTAATTTTTTTATCTATATTTATATTATTTTGTACGTTCAACTATGAAGTATATAATTAATTTTATCAACTATGAAAGATATAGACTATTAGAATTTGTAATTGTGGTAGTCTTTAAAAAAATGATGACAATTCATGAAAAACAATAATAATCCATTTTAATCAATCACTTAAGTGGGAATCGAGTTTATTTATGAAGTATATGATTATTTAAAAAAGAAAATTAAGCCAAATGGCCTCTGAAATATTTGGAAATAGATATTTCTTTGAGATCTTAACATAAACAAAATAGATTTATTTAAGTTGGCTTCCCATCCATACATGAGGTTAAGGACTTCCTTTCCCCCGCGGCATCACGATAAAACTGAAGAAGAAAAGGTTCTATTTTGGCCTACGACGTCCATTTCATACTTCCACTTCAGTTAAATGCACTTTACTATTACTAATAAATAATACTCTGCTTAAATTTAGTAAAGTTATTTTATGTGATTAACTCCAAAAACATTCAATCTACAGCAGTGGCATCCATATCCTACACAGAGAAAAATCCAGCAAAATTATTAAGCTAATCTGAACTAGATTGCTGAAGGGCTATATCATAGGCATGTTATGTTAAGTAGCTGACCGCAAATAGCCAAAAGGTCAAGGCTCAAAAGGCAAAAAGAAATTAATAAAAACAATGGTATCGAGTCACATGTCAGAATCTCCGTTAGATGAAAGAACATCTCGAGATCTCACACACTCTATCCTAACCCAATCCAATCTTACAATTTTCATTCCCCCGTTCCACTAGCGTGATACTCGATGTAAAGTATCTCATTTAATCCCACCCGTCTGATATCAATTCCTCGCCGTTAGATCATTCATCATCTAGGCTCCGTGCAACCAGACAAACTAGGCTTTGGGCAGTGGGGCCCTTTTGCCCTTTTTTTTTTCTTAATCATTGGTGTCCCTTGTGGTTTCTACCCTTCGCAAACTAAAAAATAATCCTACACGCACATTAGAGAAGGACAAATTACAATTGAGCATACGATTTCATTTCTTTTTCAAACTGAATATTTTCGATTATAAGTGGGGCGAAAGGAGACCCTTCGCAAACTAAAAATATTTACAAAATAGAAAATTTTAAAAAACCAGTAACTACCAACTGGAAAGTTATACAAAACCCAAGTTTTAACATGGAATTCCAGCAAAGATTAAACCTTGCCTCTTAAAGAGATCTTTCTCTTTCAAACTTCAAACTTCAAACTCAAACCAAGAAAATTCAATCCAACTAGAAGTGGGCGAATCACCAAAAGTCTTACTAAGGAAAAAATATCGCAGTCTAGCTCAAACAAAAAGAGGAAGAACAAAACTGAAAAACAAACTATTGAACTTGAAAATTTATCAAAGGGATAAGTAATAATTTCTTTTAGAAAAAGGGTTATCACAACAATGTAAATACTTGTTAGAACAATATATTTATAAGTAGGAAAAGCGAGCAGCAATAGGATTAAAAGAAAAAATACTAAAAATTCACTATTTTTATAAATTTCTCTATTAATTTTAAAAAAATATTAAAAAGTAATTTTATAAAAATAGTAATGCAACATCAAGTGGATAAAAAATAGAATAATAAATAATAAATTATGTAACATTACTCATATCAAAAAAAGAAGTATTCAATTTTATTCCTATTATTTTGCCTAGCTCATTTGAAGAATAATAATATATAAGTATTACAGTTCCTAAAAAATTTCATTACAGATTTTCCAATTAGAAGATATTTTATTTAATATACATATATTTTTTAATTAAGATTTAAGATGTAGGTTTTTATATTTCCGTACATTTTTATAATCTTGTTGATTGCTTGTAAAATATGAAGTATACCTCAAATCTGCCATTAGATTGTAGTAGTGGGTGATTTTATGTTTGACGATTATTTAAAAAGCAATTGGCACTATAACCCAATATATTATGATTTTAGAATTTTATCTTTTTATTAATATTTCTTTTCCTTTTTTTGGTTATAAATAAAGATGGGAAACTCGAATTTTATACTTTCCTATAGGTAAATTGATGGAGACAAGTAAATTATCACCTTTTATATAAAATAGATTTCTTTCTCATTATCTTTAAGCTTAAGCAATCTTCTCTCTCTTCAAACAAATTTTCTATATACAATTCTTTGTAAATTTATCTTTATAACTAAACGGTTTACCCACGTATTGCATCACCGTTATTATTATTTTAATTATAAAATTAATTTTAGTATTATATAACTTAATACTATAAATGATATTACTATTTTTAAAATTAAAATTTTATTATATATGATTAATATTTTGATTTAGTATTAAACATAATATTAAATAAATAATTTAAAAATATTAATTTTTAAAATTAAAATTATTATCTAATTAAAAACATAATTTATTAATTAGTATAATATTAAAATATATATATCAAAAACCTAATTTTAATTTTAAAAAATCTAATTTATTAATTAATATAATATTAAAATATAACTAATATGCTATTTTTTTATAATAGAATTAGTATCTTATAAAACTATTTATTAGTTAACATAATATTAAAATATAATTAATATGCTATTTTTTAGAATAGAATTAGTATCATATAATTTAAAAATTATTTACTAATTAATATAATATTAGAATATAATAAATATATTATTTTTTAAAATTAGAGTCAGTGATTTAATTAGGAATATAACTTATTAACCAATAAATTAATAAAAAAACTATAAAATTACACATAGATTAGAATTCTATATATCAAAAGTACATATATCAAAATAAAAATTTTACATATAAAGAATTAAACACACGTATCAAAAAAAATTTAAATCTAAAAATTAATATTATATATATATATATATATATATATATATTTTCCAACATAATTTGTTTCTTAATTCCCTAAACCAACAAGCCTAAAAAATTGTAAATCTATCAAATGTTGAATTAATTGATGTACTGACCTTTGAGACATTAGAACGATTGGTGTTCAGCTTGCAGCATATATTTGAGAATTTCATTCTACACCTATTTTTGCTATATATTCTATTAAGGAAAAAACACAGCATAAAATATTAAATACGATTTCAATTATTTTTTTTACTAACCACTCCATCAATTTGTTTTCTATTTTCCTATTAAAAGTGTTAAAATTCCCACAGTTTCAGTAACAAATTATTGTATAGGTAGGACCTATATTAGATTAGTTTCAACATTCTAGTTTGTTTTTTTTTCGCTTATAATATATGATATCAATAATATTCAAATGGAAAATAATGATTAGTGCTTTAGCCCTGTTAACTGAGTCATCTATTGCGCATTATGAGACCCAAGGTCATCTATTTTGAAAGTGATTGAAAATGCAAGGATTAGGAAGCACATGATTTTCATTATCAAAATTAAATTAATTTTGAAATAAGGATAAAAATCAAATAACAGTCAGAAGGGGTGGGATAGTGGGGTACAAAAGAAACGTATGGAGCCATTACATTAGACATAATAAAAAACAATTGCTAGTCCGAACCATCATTGTCGAGTGACTTTGGACTAAACCAGCTCAAACTCTACGATTCTAAGATTGACTTAACTCATGTAACAACATTACCCTTACAATCTGACTTTTGATAACTTTACATCTCACTTTTGTTAACTTTAGACTTATCAAACCCAATTTAGGTGTCTTGCCATGTCTTTCCTTCCTCCTTATCTTACACCCAGCTTCTTTTTTTTTCCTTTTCTATGATTGGCTACAATTTTCTCAGCTTGTTATCATATAAATATAAGTCATTGGAATATTTTCTTAATTTTAGGGTTAGTTTAGATAGAAAAACTATAATTATAATTCTAGTTTTAGTTATACCATAATTAAATTTGAGTTTAAATCAGCTTACGAATTATAAAAGACCTTCATTAAAACTAAAGCTGAAATTGAAATTCTTAACATGTAAAATTACAAATAAGAAAAGAATATATAATCAATAATCAACTAGTTAAAAATGCTTATAATAATATGATGTTAATGAACACTTTTATATCTAAATTAAATAAGGAAAGATACATAGTAAGAAGTTTAAGATTATTTTGCAAATTCCTTGAAATTTTATATTTATATGATGACCACGCAAAGCTTGATTGACCTCACCTCCATATACATTTTCAAGGCTCAAGAAGAAATATGGGCCATAATCTATCTTTAATTGGGCCAGCTTGGTCCAGCTTATTCTATCAGTTTTGGGCTGTTTCAGCTTGTGTGGTGGCCCATAAGATATATAGTCTCGACTCGTCTTGAACATAAGTGAAATATCGCGAGCTTTGCCACGGGGCTTTCTTCAAATATTACCCCAGAGGATAAAAATAAATGAATAAATAACAAATTGATTTTTCAGAGGAGAATAAAAAAACTGATTTTTTCACAGTTAGGATGTCCACAAGATGAAGAAAAATGAAGTGATTTCATGGTGAATTTTTCTTTTCATAATTCTCACTTTGTTTCTATCAACTTATGGTGGGTATTAATAACTTTACAGAGTCAAGTTTACCTTATAAATAAGTAACTTACCGGAGAATTTCCTGAAAAATAAATGGACTAAAGAAAATAGTTGCAAATATACCATTTAGATCAACCTCTTTAATTTGAGCAGAAAAAAGAAAAATCCAAGTAAAAGGAAGAAAAATCAAGACTGAACAATAACTAAAATTCAAGAATGTTCTCCTTAATCATAATGTTCCATGACTTGGCAATAAACTGAAATGATGGGCTTTTACATATGATTAGTATCTAACTGATAGTATAGTGTGCAGTGTAGTTCATTCAACCTCAAGGATTCGATGGGACCGTTTCAAGATTTGCTGATCTTTCAATTTGAAGCATCAGCAGCAGTGATTTGGTTTTAAGGATTGGGTAAACCATTCACTTAACATGGGAAATGGCAAATGACAAACTATAAGATAGAATGACAAACACACAATATCACACCTTTTAAGCTTTACAGCTGCACTGCAATTCGTTTTAGGTTGGATTAGGTGAACATCTTCTCCTCTTCTTCCTTTTTATTTCGGTTTGAGCTTCTTGTATAATTTCGAAAGTAGTATTATAATAAAAAATTTAAATTTAATTCAAACTATTTGTAACTCTACGAACATTTTACAGCGGAAAGGAAATCTATAATAACATATTCAGTAGAAATTACTGCCACTAATCACTCTTTTTTTTCTTGTCAAACAGAAAAAAAAAAAAAAAACATTTTTCACGAATAATTAATACATATGCTGCACCGAGGTTAAGCCTGCTGTGGATTCGGATAGTGCAATGGAATGGTCTCTTAGTGTGCTAGCATTTCGATTTAAAATCCTTGGAAAAGGGAAGAAGAGTGATTAAAGAAATTTAACTATTTCCCTTGTACATGCATGAATAGATATGTGAGGAATTGGTAGTCTCAATGTTTTAAATTTTAATATCAAGTGATTATCATATTTAATATTAATAATTACAAATCACTTTATATATGAGTCTAGTATATAAATATAAATATAAGTATCAATTATTGGGTTTGCACTTATATATATATGGTATGTGGTCGATCATTAACAATGGTTACAATCACCACTTCACCATCGCTGTAATTTTGCAAGATCTGTGTAAATGAGCAGTCAATAAAACTATGCATCAATATGCTTATTGGCTGATGCAATTCTTTTATCCTGTTTCTTGGTCACAAAGTGGATGATAAATTTAATGGAAGGACTTGAATTGGATTAAATTTCTATTGTCAGGATCACATGCGCATTTAAGTATAAATACTACAAAACGACAGTAAGAGGTCTAAGTGTAGTGAAAAAAGAACACTGGTTTTAATAATATGTTGAAATCTTTTCTTATGGGGAAAGATGGTAATGGAATCGTAATAATTCCTGGTGGTGGCCACTGGCCGGTACTGAGTAGTGATTAGAGGACGGTGTGGAATTATATATATATATATTGCAGCCAACAGGTCACGTGACACGTCATGCTTTAGGTGGCAAGAGATCTGGCCGACCATTCCCATTCTTGCAACATCCTTTTCAAGTTAGCAAAGATCCGAAGCTTTATCTTTCTTACCTTCGAGAGACTTCTTAAGCTTTTAACAACAAAAACTCAATTGATACAGTACAAGTACCCTCCAAATTTACCAAAGTACTCAACTGAACTGTACACATATACATAATCATATGAGGATTAAATTAATAATGTAATTAATTTCAAATCGTGTCTGTAATTTAGATAACAATCCAATGTTAAAAGAGATCTGCGTTTTAAACAAAAGACAGCGGCGTTGATCTGCGTGCTTAAAAGAAGTACAGGGGAAACGAAGATCAGTCGTAGGGAAAAAGCATAAGAGATGGCAGGAAGCTTCACGTAACCAGTAGCATTTGGTGTAATAGAAAGACAACGTAATGGCCTTGGGAATAGGCAAACCATAATTGATGATTTCGAATAAGAAAGACCCACGAATTGAGATTGTTAGAAGAAAGAACCCTTTCTCCTATTAGTGTATGTGAGTTATCAATAGACTAGTAGCTTAGCTGGTTATGTATTCGTCGAAGCGGAGTAGTAGTTTAAAAATACATTCAACTAGCAAAAAAATCTAAAAGAGTTAGAGCACAATTTATGTAATTACTCCAAGTCCTTATTGGAAATCGATGGGAGGGTCATTGTTACTTTTGATAAGCTCACAGACTAGAAAACATGAACCTTTTCTCAACTAATTAAAACCACATGACAGTCTGTAATCTTTTGTTTGATATTTATTTATTTATTTATTTCGTAGGCTTCAGAGAGTGCACATTCCTAACCTTTCACCTACCCTTTTTCGCACTATAAATTCCCCCCCTTCCTTCTATCTCCACCATACTCTCACATTACAGTTCTTTCAAGAAATATCATCAAATCAAATCAGCTCAAGTAGAGTGTCGTATAATAAAGAAGACTGAGGAGGAAAAGAAAAGATGAAGCCAAGTTTTGTAGCTCTTTTCCTGGTGTGCTTTGTTCTCACTTCCTCTTTGTTTGAAGTTACAGTGGCTGGCTCAGGTACAAAATCATTAAAAAAAAGAAAGAAAGCTTTTCTGTTTTTTTTTTTCTTTTTTTTCTTTTTATGGGTTCTTTTGTATTGATTAGTTTAACTTAATTTGTTTGTTTTGCGTGCAGGATTCTGCGATTCAAAGTGTGAGAAGAGGTGTGAAAAAGCAGGAGTGAAAGATAGGTGCTTGAAGTACTGTGGAATTTGCTGTGAAAAGTGCAAGTGCGTGCCTTCTGGTACTTATGGTAACAAGCATGAGTGCCCTTGTTACAGAGACATGAAGAACTCCAAGGGCAAGCCCAAGTGCCCTTAAAATTAATAAATAATCATGATGTTTGCATGGTCGATTATGTGGAATAATTGACCTGTAAAGAATACATAAAAATCTTTAATTATATAGGTAATTACATGGTTTATTAGGCCATAGAAGGTGGAATAAGAATCAGGGGTGAACTTCCTTTTGTTTACGGCAGTGGACAGTTTGTCACTTGGTTTGTAATGGTTATTGGATTCTATCTACTATAGTGTACTACTGTAATGCCTATATTATATAGAAAACAATAATAAATTGGACTATTTTAAAAGATCTGTCTTTAATGTGAATGTCATATATGTTGAAGGATCCTGTACAAAGCTTGACAAACTAGAAAATGGTTTTGCCGGCAGCCAAGTATAAAATGACTGCCTCCTCCTGGGTTTGCATGAGATCCTTTTGTTATAAAATTGGGGAAATTCATTTCTACCCTTATTCTGTCACTTTCAAGTACATGCTCAGAGATCATCACTTAATAAATAAATATGATAAATTCAAGGGCTAACTGCATCATTACAAAATTGCCAATTCAGTTCGTTTAATTAAATCAAATTTTCAGCTTATGTTGGTCTTCATATTAGGGACATATATAATTAGCAAAACAACACGATTATATCTCCAAATATATATATATATATATATAAACAAAATAACAAAAATTAATTTTACGAGAGAACTCTTTACAACTTAATTTTTTTATGCAGTAATTTAAAATGTGTTGGTTACTCATGCCAACAGTAAAATACTATTTTAAAAAATTTAATTTTAGAGTGTTATAGTTACAGTGATTTTATAAATTTTTTATATAAATTTTAGATTAATTTAAGAAATTTATATAAAAACATTTTATTATGTAATTTTATGCAAAGATTACATATTAAAATATTTTATATATATTTAATTTAAATTATATATAATTTAAGATAAATATATAAAAATATTAAAAAATTATTACAATTACAACATTCTAAAATTTATTAAGATATTAAAAAAATAGCTGATAATTGAAAAGAAAGAAAAAAGAAAAAAAAGGAAGAAGAAGACTTGACGCGTTTTTGAAGTGGTAGATTTTGTGAGGACTTAGGTGGACGCATTTTCTGAGGCAAATTCATGTGAAGTGTACCATCCAAAACAGCCTTCTTTTGCAATTTTGTGTCCCAACTTCCTTTATGATATCCATCTGATTCGTGCCACGTGACTTCCAACCACTATTTCCTACAATTGGGTACTGGCCCACTGTATCAGAAATCAATAGAATATCTCACTTTATTTTTAAATAACTAGGACCATGCGATGAGAATTGCCCAACTTATAATCTCTTTATGGTAAATGCTATGCTTATTTTTGTTTTAATCCATCAAAATAATAATAACTAATCTCTATTTGTATTATTTTTTTTAAAATTTAATAAATATTATTAATTAATATAAGATTTGCTAGAATAATATAAGATAAAAAATCTTATTTATTTTTAATATGTATAAAAATTAATTTAATTTATAAAAAATATAAAAATGATTGTTATTTCTTATAATATAATAATAAGTATTGTAATTATGAAAAAATTTAATATTATTTATGATTTTTTAATTATTTATAAATAAAAAAAATTATCATTTTTTGTAATATCTTATACAATTATTTTCACTTAAAAAAATTAGTACGATTTATAAAAAAATATAATGATGATTGTCTTTTTTATAATTTAGTAATATAATTTTACTCTTACGAAAAAATTAATATTTTTATAAATTTATCAATTCTTTCGTAAATCATTGAATTTCATAAAAAGTAATTATTTTTTTACAATTAGTAATATTTATGAGAATTAATATAATTTATGAAAAATATGAAGATAATTTTCATTTTTCATAATTTAATAATTATAAAAAATTTAGTATCTTTCATAAATTTGTTAGTCTTTTCACAAGTCATTAAGTATTTTAGAAATAATTATTTTTTTATAATATTATTTTACAACTAGTAAAATTTACAAACAAATTAATAAAATTTTATAAAAAAATAAAAAGAATTATTATTTTTTGTAGTTTAGTAATATATTTGTAATTACAAAAAAACTTAGTACTTTTTGTATATTTTTCAATTTTTTATAAAATATTAAATTTCAAAAAAATAATTTTTTATAATATTATTTATTTATTCACAACTAGTAATACTTGATACACTGAAAATAGAATATAACAGCTCAATAGGTTATTAGTCATATTTATTTATAAAATTTGATAAATAAGATTTAATTAAATTAAATATCAACAATGTTGAAGAATAAATAAAAATAACTTTATCTTAAATAAAGTCACTGTAGAAAGTACCACCCTTTATCTATTTATTTGAGAAAAATACAAAAATATGCACGGGTCTCTCTTCTGTTCTTTTTTTTTTCCTTTTTAATTCTAAGTTTTATTTCAAAAAGAACGGATAATAGTTTTATTTCAAATTACTAGCAAATTTCATTATATGTTAGCAGTTTTAGCAATAAAATCTTAGAATTGTATTTAGTTGTTGAAAAATATTTTATTGGAAAATTAGTAAGGAAATAATGATTTTAACTCTATTATAAAAATTCTAATTATAAAAATTAATTTTTTAATTAAATAATAATTCTAATTTTATTATAAAAATATTAAATGTATTTAAATATTATAGTAATTAATAAATTAACTTTTAAAGATAATTATTTCTGATTTAAAAAAATAATATATTAAATAATATTAGTAATTTTTAGATAAATAATAATTTTTATTCTAACCGATATTTATATTATTTTTAAATTTCTCTAATATTAAAATAAATTAGTATATAATTTTTATATTATTATACTAATAAAATTATAAAACATTAAAATAAGAATATTTAAATTTATTGCTATTTTTTATAATATTAATAAATAAATATTAAATATTTTTGTTTAATTTTATTTATAAATTTACTAGTACATATAAATTCATAGCTTTTAGAAATTATATATTTCTCGAGTTGTTTTAATTTATTTTTATCAATATGTGCATATATGTTGAGTATGGCGGACGGTTCAAGATTGGTAATATGTTTGGGCCCCAGAAGATCATGATTTGGGTTGTGAGTGGGATCACTTCTTCAAGGAGGGTTCTTCCGTAAAGGCACAATCGAGTTGTCAGAGATATAATAACGCACCCTTCCTGTACATCATTTGGAAAGAGGCAGCAACCAACGACATGGAAAGGGCAAGCACCATGAATTTCCCACGCACTTGCACCTCCAGATCCAAAGATTTTGGTACTATTTCCTGCTTACTCAACCAACATTTAAAGCCTGTAGAGTTAGCGTTTTTTTTATTAAAAAATTAATTAACTAATTGTTCTTTTTTTTATTTTTCTGAAAAAATATAAATAAAAGACATAATATTTTTTTTAAAAATTAAATAAATACTTTTTCACCACCACAAATGCCAGATGCCCTTTAATTTAAAGGGGACAAACACTAATGATCCCTTGCAAACTAAGAAATATTAACGCCGCTGAATTTTAGTGATAAACAGGCTGAATGACTCAAGTCTCAAAAAATCGATGAAAAAGAGATTCATTTTTGTATTTCTTTAGTTACAGTAAGAGTTTCATTATTGTGCCAACAAATAATGATACATAGCACTATTCCTCATACAGAATATCCAAAATAATATGCATCTAATCACTCTATTTTTCTTTCTATGTTCCTTTCTCAATTCTATTCATTTTACAACAGATTGATCAGTCTCAGAAATCATGTCATCAATTTAATCGGTATTTTTAAGTCCATGCTATTGTCATCTACACCCAGAAGGAGAATGTTACGATCATAATGGCTGGAGCTCTTGCTCAGGAACAATGCCACCGACAGGTTCATATGTACCAAGTGCTCGTTGTCTATGCCTCCAAACCGTCCATATCCCAATACTTAATAAACTAACAAGCAAAATAGTCACTACTCCAGCAACCACTGCCAAAAAATGTTCATGCCACCATGTCCTGCAACACACCAATGCGAAAAATGTGAAATTAGCAAAAGTATTGCAGTATTTGGAAAAGGCTCCAAGACAAATCACTATCTTAAAATCGTGTATAGCAGACCATCATACTCGTATGCTGCATAAATGTGCGGAACAGTTATCACAACCAAGAAAAAAAAAACACAAGTCACTTGTTAAGATTGTCAATTTAACTCCCACGCAATATGCCTAGACATTAAAAATTTTCCCAACAGAACTTTGCCTCCAGAGTTGTAAGTTAACAAAAAATAATAATAGTTAAAAAGGAACACAAACATACGGCCTTCTTTGAGGCTGAATCCTCCATTCAACCAATTGATAGCTACCAAATCTCTCAGGAAATTGCAAACGATGATCTCTCAACTGCAGAATTATGTTCTGTATAGAACAAATACACAAGAGTTAGTTTCAACCCTAAAGTCTACTAATGGGGAAGGTAGCTGCATGAACTGTTACTGTGGTTTTAATATGGCATGATTACCATTGCTGTGGTATTAGAGATGTAGTCAGCAGACTCAGCAGGGAAGATGCCCCATTTAACAAGGTAATTATTTCCTTGTGAAGTAAAATTCAACATATGAACCTGAAAATTATGTAATCACGCACTATCAGATCAAATAATGTTTATTCAGAATCAGCCAATTTCTGGCACATTATATGGTTACACAACACCTACAAAATTAGAGACACCAAAAGGCACTGTGTTGATTTTGCTGGTTTAGATTGAGAAACTATTATGGTTATCAACTGGTTATTACAAGAGGCCAAGTTACCAGCTAGTAATAAGATTAGCGACCTCTTGATCTGGAGGGCTTAAAACAACAAAGCACATGGCAGAACAACTCAATGTACCTGTAAATTATCAACTTGCAACTCATGGGCAATGAACTCTGCTACTTCTGTTAAGTTAGGCTTCGCGGCAGAGTTGTTGATGTTCATCAACATATCAAATGTTATAACTCCAATTCGAAATTCACCTGATAATACATGCAGGGAGGCAACATCATTAGAAATTCAATAATATAAGCCCTGAAAAATTATATATATATCAAGGCATGCTAATAATAGACTCTACTCACTTGTATCAACTAAGCATCAATCCTACGCCAGAGAGTTTTAAGTATTTTAAGTGACATTACAAGATAATAATTGACAAAACTACCTAACTTGATAAATTACAATGGCAGCATCATAACATGCAATAATAAGAAGTCTCAGATGAAAGCAGAAGACTGGAAGAGAAAAATCAACATGAGTTTTGCTCTTGACGGTTTTGAAATATAGAGATTCAAGATCAACAGACATAAAGAAAGTTCAGAACTAAGAAAGGAAGCTTGGATCATGAGAGATGACCAAGTGATGCCAGAATTCATTATATATAGGTACAACTACCAACTCTTGGAGAGGGAAAAAAAATTTAAACACCCATTCAGAACTTGAAATCTCAGAGAAGATAGATAGCACTATGAGTTTTTAGCTAAAATCCTGCAAACCTCCTATTGCATTAGCCATATGGAGTGAACATGGATGTGAGATCCTACCTTCAGTCCAAGTAGAAAACCAGTATGCTTGGATGAAGTGGAATGGAAGAGAAATTTCCAAATGAAATTATCAGTTGACTGAACATTATAAGAGATATAATCGGCAAAATAGGCTAAGAACTTATTTAGTCACATTATTTTGCAGCATAGCGCTAACACAATGGGCATGATTAAACTCATTCTACCTGGGATGAAATCTGGAGGCAATCCACTTGGGGCTTGTGTAGGAGCAATGCTTTCACTTTTATTACCACTAGAGAAAACTACAGGTGGGGGAGCAGGAATACCAGGAGATTGAGATTGCAGTCTCTTCCATAGTTCAGAGCAATTAGTTTTCCAAAACCCAATCTTATCATTATCCCGATCATAAGTAACAAGAGTGTTCCGTACTACAATTCCTGTCTCAAACAACAACAAGAGGAAAAAAGGTCAGAGAGGTCCCTTGTCAGCTCCTGCATTTTGCTGGAGGAGAAGAGCTTAGGAGTATTATAGACCTTAATATTGGCACAGATAAGTAGGACTTAGAGAGAGAGAGAGAGAGAGAGAGGCATGATGAATGATCTTATACCTCCTAAAAGAGTAGTTGGATCCTTTCCATTCTGGAAAATTCCCAAGCAATATGCACCACTAACCTTTGTATGCTTTAAAGCATGCCATGTAAACAGAAGAGGAGATAATAACAAACAGCAAAAGGACACATGTTAAAAGTGAAAATGAAGAACTATAAGTTAAAATGAACAAACGATCCCTGCCCTGCCTCTTGAGGGGAATAGGAGGTGTCAAAAATAAATATAATAATTATAACTGGTCATATTACCCGGAAGAGGTAGTTCTCTGGAGATAGGGACAATTTTTGACCGTTGCCAAATACCATATTTACCTCCGGAAAAATCTTTGATAGTTGCGAAACATCCCTGAGTTCAATTTAGTGAAGAAGGAAAAAAAAAAAAATGAAAACATTCATCAAATCTGTATCAAAGGAAAATGTTACATATGCAATGCTAAAGATATGTATTCTTATCATAGGGCACAGGCAACACCTTCCAGCACCAGAAAAGCAAATATCATTGTAACTTGGATCAGGGCCATGGATCTGTTTGAGAAACTTGATTTCCTTAATAATCTGCATTGAGTGCAATAACAAAACATAAAGACAACATCTAACAAGATCTCTAGTAATAGAAACCATAAAAGCTGGTCTAAGGCGTGGACACTGAAATAAGTACTTATACAGCAGAGAGTACAACAGAACAGAAGCCCCGAGCTTTATCTAATGCTAAAACTAATTACTTTTGAAATCTGCAGCAATTTATAAACATCAGCATTAACAAAAATAATCCCCAGCATAGTGACTATTCATGAAGTTTTCTAGTAGTCACATCAGTTCATAATTAAAAGGGATTCCAAAATAAGGATACAAATAAAACTAGACAAAATCCGAGCATAATAATCAAATGCACAACTTAACAAGAGGGCAAACTTGGCTCTTGAACCAGCCAAAGTAAAATGATTAAACTAAAGAGCTACAACATCTTACAGCATCCTTAAATGCAACAAAAGCTTCTTCTGGAAGATATGCGTATGTAGTTCCACTGTCCAAAACTGTTCCATGCTTTCCGTCAAAGACTCTTGGATTTAGCTTTAATCGTTTTCCAGCCACATGCAGTTCCTTCAGCTCAATATTGTAATAGGCACTGGTGTAATCCAAAAACTACTGTACATGTGTGAGATGCACTAAAATGGATGCCTAAGAAAGAAATTGATCAATGACCATGATGTTATGAAAGCATCATACCTACGGTAAGGATCCGAATGAGCGAAAACCATATCAGGGGGCGGAGGAATATTACCGAGAACCATAGCACCCCCAACCACATCCATTCCACCATAACATAAAGAGAAAGAATTACCAACAACCTCCTTTATAACAAGTTGATCCACAACACTGAGCGGACCACGACCCAACCCCATAATTCCATCAGCACGTTGGCTGAAAAGTTCACCAGTCTCAACAGTTTCACAACCGAAAATAGCACGCTGAGGTGTAAGCTCACTTTCATTTCCAAAAGAGAGAACATCCTCAGCAAGCAAACCACTACTAGAACTCATCTCAGCATACCGCCTCTCATAAGTACATTGCTTCCCTTCATCATCACAGTTACAACTAGGGTTACATTGCATCGGTTTGTAAGTGCTAGATGACTCCGGTTGGAACCTAGGATCCTGTAAACAACAAACAATCCTAGTTTAATTCAATTCGAAACCAATTGAACTAGATATTGTAACATTTGAAAGAACGAATTAGACCTGATGCTTGCCGCACTGTTCACATGTAGAGCACGGAACATATGTTACTGTACTGCCAGTGTCCACAATAAGAGCGAATTCCTGCGGTGGAGTGCCAATAAATAACCGCGTCGTATAGTATCTGAAAAAGAATATCAGAAATAATAATTAGAAGTAACAAAACATAATTCTAACAAAAAAAAAAATCAGAAACTATAAGCACAGCTCTAATAATAAAAATAAGAAATGATAAAATATTTTTAGGGTGAAGCAGAAGAGAGAATTAACCCGTTGGAGAGGAGATCGTCGTAGAGGCGCATGTGAGCGTTAGGGAGGTCGGAATTATGGAGTTGTCGGCGGTGATAGTTGCTGGTGAAGGGTTTACGATGAGAAGAGATGTTAGAGGTAGAAAGATGGAGAGGAATTATCATAGGACGATGGTTATGATTAGGGATATCGGTAGCAGACAAAACGACGACGGTATCGAGGAAAAATAAGATTAAAGGATAATAAATAACGATGAGAGAACGCGACGGCGGATACATGGCGGAGATGACGACGGTCAACCGAGGATGAGGGTGGGAAGTATGGGACAGAGGAGGAAAGAAGTAAACTATAAAATTAGTCCATTGTTAATTTTCCACTAAAGAAGTCACTTTGCTGCAAGGAGCTATTGCTTGTTAGACTAACTAACTAATCGGAAAGGACCACATAGCGTCATAGCTGAACCAATAAATTAGTCCATTTCCTTTTTCTTTTATAAATGGGGCAATATATATATTGATCTGAAACTTTTATAAATAAAATACATAAATTTTTTATTTAAATGATAATTTTTATTTGAAAAATAATATTTTAGTTATATTTTAATATTATATTAATTGATAGATTAACTTTGTTAATAATGTACTGAATTTTGATAAAAAAAAAATATTGGTTATCTTTAATATTAATAATGACTAGATAATAGATATAAATATAATAATTTTTAAATATGTGTTTTTATATATATTTATTTTTACGTATAGATATTATTTTTAATATAAAATTATTTTAGATACTATGAAATAAATAGTAATTAGAATATTATTTTTAATTAAATAAAGATTCTAATTCATGAAAATAGTATTTTAACATTTTTATATTTAAATATGATAAGTAATTATAAAATATTAAAAAATCTCTAAATTTTATATATTATAATTATATGCAAAATAATAATAGCACTTATGCACTGACTAGTAGACTGTATTATCCATTTCTATGAATCCACCGTATTATTCTAATTTTATGCCTTAATTTTGTTATTTTATCTTTTTAAGAAGAATGATTTAATTGTTTCTAAGTTATTTTGGTGCTTTCTTGTTTCTAAGTTATTTTGGTGCTTTCTATCAAAAAAATAAAAATAAAATTAGCAATTATAAGTATAAATTGTTCAATTTTCTAAATAAAGATACTACTGTAATTTCTCGTTCTGAGAAATTTGTTTATAAACTTTATCTATCCTATTATTTTAAAACACATTCGGTCTAAATAAGTAATATTATATACATTATTATAAATAATCAAATTTCATGTATAAAAATATATGTTCAAAATTTATTTAATCCATGTGACGTCGCGTTGTACATAAATATGCAATTAAAATTAAATAATCCTATATGATGTAAAGTCATTCAGGAACATTTTTTATTAAATAATCCCTAGTTTATTATTTCCCAGATTCAAGATGATAGGGAACAATTGTACTCATGATTGGGCATAAAATATGTTAATCTATGATTTACGTTAAAATCAATTAAACCTAGTTATACGTTAAATAATTATTAAAAGCAGATTATTTAAACAGTAGATATAGAAGTAATAAATTAAAAAAATATTGAAAATCATTCACGCTTTTTAAATGAAGTGAAAATATCCGATTAGAATTAAGAATAAATCTTGAATTCTATTGCACATTCATGTAACTATATTTAGTCGCAGTCTTCATGCTTCTTTTGCTTGTTCTATGTACGTGTTCCAACAGTCACAGTCGTCTAGAGAAAAGTTCATCCTAATACGCTCTAGAAATGATGGCATTCCTTCTGTTCCATATGGACCAGCATAAATAAGCCAGGGATTTAGAGCTCCTTCTCCTCCTCTTTAGCAAAATTGATCAGCCAATCTAAAAAAGAATCAAATAGATTAAGGGAGGGTGTATAATCCAATGAAAACGGTTCGATTCATCAATATAGCCGGTAAAGTAGCATCCACTGAGGAACCAAGAGGCATAGCCAAGATTGCAGTGCAGCCCTGTCCATTGAATGCCTCAGGGATGTTGGTCTCATCCAACTTTCCGCTATCATTGATGAGCTCTGCCACCAACACTGGACAGATGCTTGGGTTATCAGCAATCCAGGGATCGGTTCATATAAGAGAAGATTCCCAGTTATGAACGAGCCAGTAGTCCATTAAGATTCAATAGAGAGTAAAAAATAAGACCTTTGGCAAATGAAATAATCATTGTTAAGTGAACAACGTGTCACAATGAACAATGGGTTAATATCACAATATACAGTTCCAAACCATTTTGTATAATCCCGACAAAAAATAAAATAGTACACAAAAACTCAAAAGTTAGTTCCTACCCCCCCACTGCTCCCCTTGGTTTCAATGGTACACACTTTTCCATACTAAGCGACAAGGCTACAAATACACCGAACGCCTCCATGCCAAAGCATGCAGCCACAAGTCACAACAACAACCTTTTCAAGTGCAAACAACAAAACTATATATGCCCAGCAATTACAGTTCGAGGATTGAATGTACTGCCTCAAGAATATACAGTCTACATAGGTAGCAGCCTCTCTTTGTGGAGCCAAGCGAGGAGCTTCCTTCCATAAATGCTGCTGCGCATTGCTGGAATATTTTGCCGAATCAGTTCTAGCATAGCTCCTTGGACTAGTCCCTGGTAATGGAAACATGTCACAACACATCAGGATGAACTTTTATTAGCGAAGTCTTCACAAGTCCTAGAAGGGAATATACGATGAGAGTTCCAGTCATCTGACCTTAGATACTTTTAGGGCCGACTGTATAACAAAGTTTCCATAAGGATCCACTAGTAGCATTGAAGAACACGGACTTCTAAGCAACTCCGATATAATTTGAGTACATTGCTCGGCTCTTGACTCGAGCAGGCACTTCTCCACAACATTACTGCCAAATTTATCGCAGGAAAGAACTGCAAAGTAACCTTCAAGTTGTCTGAGAAGATTTGCTGTTATCAGGGGGTTCCTCAACCCCAATAAATGCTGTATCACATAGTTGCTGGACACAAGGAAAAGAAGATGCACAGAAACCTTTATTGACTATAAATTCCATCAGCCATGACGCAAAAAATGGATTAGGTTATAGTTAAACAAACCCATATCTATCTTGTGCCAGACGCAGAGCAATATTAGTAATGCTAGCCACCAGACGATCTCTTGGTTCTCCCATTGAGTGATCAACACATTGCTGAAGTACACAACATCCACTTTTATCTGTTGCAATATCAAAGCAGTTATCTGCCACCACTTTCAGAAGATACTGCCAAGACAATCCACCATCAGCAACTTCAGGACGTGCGTTATAAAACCAGCTGTGAGAACTAGTTGAAAACATGTAAAAACAACTGTGATATCAAGAAAGAGGATGAATGCTGAATGCATGGTGTGGTCAGCAAAACTTCTGCGACTGTAATGCAAGGGAGTATGTGATCCCTCTGTTTATCAAATAATATTCAAGTTCATTCTATAGCAATGCCATAGAAAAGAAAATGTAGTTATAAAAGAAACCAGAAATGCAGTAGACAGATTTATGTTTTAATGGAACTGTAGTAATCTTTTAAGTCAAACTTCAAATTGCAACCAAGGACTCAGGTTCAAGATATTTTTCTATATCAAAATCAGATCAGAAGGTCTAAAAGGGAAGTATGCTATCAATTATTTTCATAACCCACTTTTCTCAACAAGGTCAGGATGGCCGAGTGGTCTAAGGCGCCAGACTCAAGTTCTGGTCCTCGTGAGAGGGCGTGGGTTCAAATCCCACTTCTGACACTTTGACTTGTTTGGGACTAAGGTTTAGGTTGAGTTGATCTGACTAAACAACTTGGAATTCCATATATCTAACGTTTTCAATCCCAAAACCCTTACAATGCTTTTTACTATTTGTTTTCCAATTAACTGACTACATAATCAGGGAATCATAACATGTGCAATCCCCACATCGTAAGTGATGAAGAGAGAAGAGAGCAAAGTATGTAGAGAAAGAAAAACATCAAAATTATGAAGTGTATTCTATGCGCTCTTATCAAGATAAGCTGCCACAATTAGCTGGCTAAGATGCCTATAGAGATGCCATTTTTTGTAATATTGATGCCACATAAGATAGATACCACATGACAAGATGAAAGGGCAATTGAAAATATTAGCTTAAATTTCATCATATAAACTAGAAAGAAAGTATTTCCTTTAAGAACAACAACCAAGCTACTATGAAATTCTAGAAAATATGTCTTTACCTACCCAGGCTACCCTCCCTTGGATGGCAATAAAGGTTCCATAATTTCAGGAAAAAGTAAAAGGGGAAAAGAGGTGCTGTGAAGGTGATGCTCGAGTTTATATAGCAGCCTCAGATTAGATGTAAGTTCTTTTGCTTATTGTACTTCACATTATAGACACAAAGCGCAGAGTCACCTAAAATACTATATCAACAATCACAGTCGTGCCTCAGCCTATCGTACTGCCTTCCTATTATAAATGTTATAGTTTTAGCGTATCACTGTGGACCCTACCTGGTATCCGGGGCTACACAAACATCTAAAATTTGTCAATTCTTATGGAAGCTAAATTTTACAAGTTAGCCATCTTAAAATGATCAAGAACAGTACATATACTTGTTTCACATCCCCTTCATACAAAAGAAGAATGTCTTATATATCTCCCTCATTAGTCATGCATATTGCAGATGGATAACTACCCTACTGCCGAAAGAACCACCTGCAACAACAAAACTATTAGAGAGCATAGCTCGCTAGAATAAGAAGCAGCAAAAGTTCTGGCAAATGTAGCAATAAGTCAGTCAAAAGACTTGACGACATGTGCTTAAAAATCGAAGCAACAAAATTCAAAGCTCTGCTCCATTCAGTCAAGCAATTGCAATTAGTCAAGACAAGTGGTTAAGTTAGAAAACAGTGGCAAAGAAAGAGAACTTGACTTCATGTAATATGTAAACATTAACTAATAGAAATATAATAAAATGTTCATATCTAAACTCACCATAATAAACAAATCTCTCATCTCAATCCTTTAATTTTTTTTAATTAATCATTATTTTAAGTGCAATCAGGATTATAAGTGACAAAGTCGGATCCCATCATGTGATGACATATACCTTACTTCACATGGCAGTATGTCATAAGAACGAGGACAGAACACCAAACGAACTGGATTAAGCATATAAAGTCACTTTTTGAAGGGTATGAAATTGAAGATCGTCACCTTATTGTCTTCAGGTAAAAAATGTTCCAAGCAATACTTGATGACATGATGTCCGTTCATGTCCTTAGCCAATTCAACAGCACCAGAGCTTAGAGCTGACATAATTAAGGAGACTTGCTGTCTAGCAGTAATAGAGACTTGCTGCGTAGAGGCAATACCTTCCAACAGCTTTTGTACAGCACGAGTTCTACCAAACAACGACAAACAAAGCAATAAAACAGTATATAAATCACAAATCAAATTACACCCAAATTTTTCATTTTGCACATCTCCAAGCAAACTAGATAATTTAAAACAAAACAGGAACATACCCGTGCATGTTAAGACAGATGCTAACCAGTTGTACTTCATTTTTAGTAACTGCTAACAGAATCCTAGTCCTCTGTTCCTCGCTACACACCTCAACAAGCTTTTGTACAACATAATTCCCGAATGGGTGTGGCATCAATTCAGCTACAGAATCAATTATTTCTAAGAGAACCATATCGATTTTCTCATGTGTTACATTCTCAAGAGCCTTTCGTACTAATTTACAGCCAAATTGATCTTTAGCGTACCTCGCAATCCTACCCATCAAATTCTCCAAAGGCAAAGGGATAATATCGTCCACATTAGAACCGCCACCGCCACTCCTCAAAGATGAGTAATAATTGTTATTAGAAGGCTCTTGTTGTAGCCAATAAGGCCTCCTACTATGCAAGCCAGGACTAAGAGAATCTTGGGTGGTTTTTAACATCAAACCATTGGAGAATCCTCCCCTTCTCGAATCGGCTCTAAAGAGTCCATTAACGTTTGATGATAGAACAGAATCGGATATAAAATTATCCCAAATATTAGTAGTAGTAGAGCCATAATCTTGTAACCCAAGGGACGCACAAGAATTTACACCATTGTTGTTATAGAGATTTTGTCCCATATCTTGATCAAGGAAAGCTAAATCCTGACTACTCACATAGGAACGATCTAGAACTGAGCCAAGAAAGGCCTCACCATCGCCGTGAAAAGTATGTTGGGAATTCTGTCGAGATATACTAAGGCGGGAAAATAAAGTTTCAACGCTGTCATGGTAAGGGCTGTCCGGAGTGGAAATTTGAGGCAAAAGACGGCGTTGATTAAGGTGGAGGAAAGATGAGTTTCTTGGATTATAAATATATGAATCGAGCGGCGGCGCCTGTGATGGAAAAGAAAAGTTTCCGTTTTCTCGAGCCATAACTGAAGAAACTAGGAGAAGAAAAGAGAGAGAGATGAGAACAAAAAGGAAAATGAAAAACGAGAAGGGGAGAGAAAGAGTTTCAAAGGGGTTTTAGTAGTGTAAATACGAAGGGGTTTAAAAGCAGATTAAGATAGGAAGAGAGTTATAAGAGAAAAAATCGGGATAATAAACGGAAGATCTGGTGGAAGAGATATAATTTTAATCAACGAATAAAAAGTAATTTGTATTTGGATAAAAATAGAAACAGAATTGACTGAGAGAGAATCATAGACTTGGATTACATAATATGAAGAAGAACAAATAAACAAGAGAAGGAAGATAGAGGCTACTTGATGGTTTGCTGCTGCTGCTGGCTATGGCCTATAAAACCTTTTGCATGCATTTTTGGCAAGATTTCATGCGAGCGAGTGGTTTTACGCGGCGTATGTCTGTCACCTAGGAAAGTGCTTTCCTTATGATTGACCAATAGGGTACTACATTGTTTTGTATTATGTTTTTATTTTATTCTTTTTCTAATTATTTTATCTCTCGTGTCAATATAGGGACCACTTTGATCCAGTGGACCCTTAGACTTCATCCTTTCAACTCAGCGACAGCGTGGCCTCCATTTTTTTCCTTTTTCTTTTTTTTTTTTTCTTTTTTTCCTTTGACCGTCTGACTAAAACTATCAAGATATCTATTTTTTTTTTCTTTTTTAAAAAGAAGATGACGTTCCAAAGATATTAGAATTTTAAGTTTTTTCATTTAATAAAGTTTAAATTGTGATATATATATATATATATAATTTCTAATATCTAAATTTTTTTATTTGATCTGTGTGCTTAATTTTAACATGTAGAATTTTTATTTTGATATATGTATTGTTTTTGAAATATAGAATTTAAATTTATACGTAATTTTATATTTTTTTATTAATTTATTAATTGATAAGTTACATTCCTAATTAAACACTCGTTATAATTCTAAGAGATAACATATAATTTATAAATTAATTTTATAATTAGATAATGATTCTAATTATAAAAAATGATATTTTTAAATATTATATTTAATAATAAATTATTTTTTAATTATATAATAATCTTTAATTTTAAAAATAGTAATTTAAAAATAATATTAATAAATAAATATTTTATTAATGAATATTATAAATAAAATTTTGAAAAATTAAAATATTTAGAAATAGTTAGTTTGCTATTATATTTAAAATTATTATAAATTAATATTAAATATTAAATAATTGATTAAATTATATTTATAAACTTAATTTTATAATTAAAATAGTAATAACGGTAGTGCAACACATGGATAAACGATTAATTTACAAGATAAAATCTCTCAATAGTTAGTTTGCATTCTTAACAAATCATCCATGTTTGAAGAAATATAAAACTCTAAACATAAATATTTGATTGAGGAAGTGCAGAGGTAAAAGATTTATTATGGAGGCTATTCAAAAGATTGGGTTAGGAAAGCAATGGGAATTTATAGTATACAGTGAATAAATTGTGCCACAAATTGATTCTATAGTTTTTAAAAGAGATTTTTTAAATGTCAACAATAATTTTTCATCTCAAACTCATATAAAAAAGATTCAGGATATCCATACAAAACAACAACCATATGAACACTAAAAACTAATCATAAACAACATATTTAGAAAGTCATAAAAATAAGTAAAGTGAAATCACAAAGGAAGAAAAAAAGATGAAATCTGTGAATTACTTTCAATAAAGAATATGAATTTAATTGTGCATCAAAAAAAGTAATCAATTTTCCATAAAAAAACAAATCACAGATTTTTTTTTCTTTTTCTTTTGACACAAATAATGAATTTTTATAAAATTTCTCACCAAATATTACCAAAGTTTTATTGCTCTTTCTCCATCATTTTATTGTGAATATTCCATGTCCCATGAATTATTGATAATTTTCCAGTGTTTCACACGACAATGAAGTTAGCAAACATTTGAGTAGTATTAGTTTTCTATTTTTGCAGTTTTATGTACAAATTGGGATGGACGTATAATTTCATTGAGTTGGATATATATTTTCTCACATTCATTTAATTCAATCGCATTTAATTGAGTTAGTCAATGTAAATTTGGCAAGTAAACGTTGGATTCTGAACCTTTTTCTGGTATTTCTTAAAATTATTTAGTCCATTTATTATATAATTCTGGTTCTTTTGTAATGTTACTCCGGTTTACAATCAGCGAACAAAAAGTTTTTTCTTTTTTAATAAATCAGCAAAAAGAAGTTAACTTAATTCCTTAATCACAAAGTAAATTTCGACGAATAAGAAAATATGCTAAATTCTCAAAACAAAACAAGAAAAAGAAAGTAAGCTAATTCATTCTTAAATAGGAAAGCTAAGTCAAACGTAAAATGTTTAGCTTCCTATTTTGGTTTAGATAATGCGTTAGAGAAGGTGCAAGGAAAGCCATCAACACATATGTTTCGATATCAAATCTATAGTTAAATTAAAATTATTTATTTATCCGTCTATTGCAAAGTTATTATTATTATTATTTTAATTATAAATTTAAATTAATAAATATAATTTGATAAAAAATTTAATATTTAACATTAATTATAATATTTTAAAAAATACTAATAAATTAACTTTTTTTAATTTTTTAAGATTTTATTAGCACAATAATATAAAAAATATCTTAAGAATATTAATTAATTGATGAAATATATATATATATATAAATTGATGAAACTGAACTATATAATTAATTAAACTGGGCAATTCTATTATAATTTTTATCATGAAATTAGTGCTTAAACAACTAATAGAAAAGCCAAAATATTTAAGTAAATTAATATTTCGTTTGACTCTCTGTAGGTTGTTATAATTCATTATAACTTTATAATTAAGATTTTGAACATTATTAATATACAATTAACGGTGAAAAGTAATAATATATAAGGTATAATGATAATAATAGCTATGAACAATAAAAAGATTGAATGAAAAAGAAAAAAAATCAATGGGCTCATGAAAAACCAATCAAATATTCAACTATTTTTAACAGTAAAATTTTTGGCAATCCAGATTCAGTATAGTCATTTTGAGGAGAAGGAGTGGGTTACAAAAGCAGCAAAAAAGAAAAATAAAAAAATCTGAGGCAATTGGGCTTGTTTTGTGCTAAGTTCTCGAGCGATTGATGTACCGAATCATTTTTCTTTTCCATCAGGATCAGGTTTATAAAATTATTCATAATTGGAAAGCGCATGAGAAAGTCAACAGAAGAAAATTGACTGGAACACGAGTGCCCTTCACGTCTTCGAATATTAATCAGTTTAAACATATGATTAAGAAAACTATTTTACACGTATTTTCATTTTGTCTAACACTCCTTAAAGTCTTTATAAAACCAACCAAGCAGCAGAAGAAAGATAGAAAAAAGTCATTTCATTCTGTTGTATAGTCTCTTCAAGTAAATTACAATAACATTTTGACTATGGTACAAGATCAACTATAGCCACAAAGAATAATAATATTTAATAATAATAAACTCTTCCTACTTTTTATAAACTAAAACTACTATTGCAAGGAAGTTGTCATCACCCTTCCGTTAAAAAAGCCTCTCACCAAATCAACAAGAGATATTGTCCTCAAATGATCAAGTAATAAAACATCATGACCATATAGCTCCTCTGTGCCAAAAGTAGTAAGATTGTATACTCACTTTTCGTGTGCGCCATGGTTAGGGATTATGACAATGAAAGAATGTTGTGATGTTGAGAGCGTCTCAACCACTTTTGCGCTCTATGGCAGGCTTGGCGACACACTGTTGTTATTCCAATATTCTGAAATTTCTTTGAACTTGAACAAACTCAATTTCCAGCATAAGCATTCCTCTTCGATAGTTCTAAACTTAGCCAAGTCGAAGATAGAGTGCTGCCTCGTGAAACCAGATAAATAATAAATGCTATATATGCAACTGTGCCAGTGCAGGCAAGAAAACCAAACAGCAGTCCTTTAACTTCAGATACGAAGAAATCAAGCAACAGATAACCATTTATCAGGATAACCAGGATCGCTACTGTCCATGCCAACCTCTACAAAATAAATGGACAAGAAGGTCAGAGACAGAAAAATGGGCAAAAATTTATTTCACCATTCTTCAAATTTACTGTAGAAACCACAGCCAATTCCAATCCACTAGCACCGTATGCATGCAACATGTTGCTTATCCAAAAGAAGAACAAAATGAAGTGCCTTGAATTACCATATTGGGCAGCATGAAATGTGCATAATTTAACAAAAAAGAAAACTTCAGAAGCAGTTGAATTTTTATTTCAAAGCTTATTAGCTAAACAAAGAGCTGATAAACACAATTGTTCAGAGAGTTCGTTCTGTCAGTCACTGTATATTACTTCAGCTTCTTAAACTACAGGGAATAAGTTGGAGAAATCTCCTTCCACGGAAAGAGAAGGGAGGCAGGGAAGGAAAGCCATTTCCTATAATCACTGATCTATTCTTGTTTCCTCACAGATTTGAAACTGCTCTGAAATTCACCTACGCATAAATGACCTCAATTCTATTTAAAGTACGGAATCTCAACAGAATCAACTGCTTCCTCAAGAAATTTGCATAAAATGTGAAGTTTGTAGAGATCATTTGAGGTTGATCGAGTTTTTCAAAGAAAAGTCTAAAATTATTTCAAAAAAGTGAGGACGTCTATCTCTTTATACAAACCTTTGTTTCTAACAATAGCTTCCTTCTTCTTTATCAATCTCTAGCTTTGCATAATTGACCCTAATTCTACTTCAAAATAATGAATCTCAACAGAATCAACTACTTAACAAATTTGCTTAAATGAAGGCATGTAAAGGTCATTTAAGGTTGCACAAATATTTTGAGTAACAGTCCAAACTATTTCAGAAGGTAAGGATACCTACGTCCTACACATCTGACAATCTGAAATTTTAATTTCACAAGATCATTATGAAGAACAAAAATTCATTGATTAATCCTTAATTAGTCATCATAAGACAAATTCATTTGTGGGATAAGAGGCCTAGTCAGTCATCAAAAGACCAAAGCACAAGAGCCCACTGATTTCAACAACTATTCAAAGGAAGTGAAGTGCCCAAGGAGAAGGAAATTCTTGTAACCTACACTAAATTGGTTAACAAACTTTTCTATTACAATTTGTTCTTCTTTCTGTTTGTTTTTGTCTTTTGTATTGAGTGTGTATCTAGATAGAACAAGCTAGAAAAAAGAAGTACTATGTAAGAGTAACTAAAAGGAACTCGCAAGGAAATTAATCAAGTGGCTGCAGCTACTGGTACAGTTTAACAGTCCAAACAAGTACGAAGTGAAGATTGATAATGATTACACATGAAGGAGTTTGTTAAATCGGTTTGTCAACAATATAAAATTCAGAAATACTACATACTACTCGCACGATGTAAGGATTATTGCTTTATAAGTTAACAGTTTACCTCAAGAATAGGCCCAATTCTAAAGGACCCCATGACTTGCTCCTTAGACACCAAGGTAAGAAGGGGAATAAGTGCAAAGGGGATCTGTATGGACTGAAGCACATTTAGCCATTCATTCAAAATGTCCAAAGAAGCTTCAGATTTGTTAAACACAAGAGCTACTATCATAGTTGGCACAATAGCAAAACTTCGAGTTATTAATGCCCTCAACCATTTCTTCAAGCGAAGGTTGAGAAAACCTCCCATGATAAACTGCCCAGCATATGTACCAGTTATTGTACTACTCTGCCCTGCTGCTAACAAGCCAATGCCCCAGATATAAAGAATAGGAAAGAGCCCCCCTCCATATTTTTCCTGAAGGTACTGCCCAGCATTGACTAGTCCTATGCTATTTGCTTGGTTACTACCATGGAATCCCTTGGCAAAAACACTCGTCACAAATAGATTAATCATGAATGATATCAAAAGAGCAACAGACGACTCGATCAAGTAGTAATTTAGGGCCTCCTGGACGCGACCTTTCTTCTGTGTTTCAATCTTTCTTGACTGTACCAAAGCTGAATGCAAGAACACATTGTGAGGCATTATGACGCAACCTACAACCCCCACAGCTTGACGAATAGTTTTTGAACTAAGCCTTGGAATCAATATACCTGCAACAAGCATCGCAATTAATCACCATAACCTTAGAGCAACTATCGATTGCGCGGAAAATAAACTTCTTATTCTTACCCATTAAAAGTTCTTTTCCACTTGGCTTAGTGTCACCAAACATCCAAGCAAATGAAATTGCCATAGTTGCAATAAGAATTGCAAAAGCAGCTTCTAGTTTCCTCACTCCATAATTCTCTAGAAATAAAAACATAAAACTAAAAAAGGAATTTATCAATAATTCATTTGATTTCAAGTAAAATGAAAAATGATAGAAGTCTACTGTACACGTACCAATCCAAGGCTGTAATAACAACACCAGCCCAAAGAGGCAAAAAGCCATTGCTCAAAATATGAATAGCAATAGCACTCCCAATAACTTCTTGAATATCAGCACCAATAAGTGCCACCTCGGCCATAAACCACAAAATTAACCTAGCCCAATTGGGATACTCCTCTCTACACAACTCCGCTAAATGCCTTCCCGTGGCCACACCTACACGCGCCGATAGCATCTGGATCAGCAACCCCATAACCGTGGCCCACATCAGCAACCACAATAACGAATATCCAGCAATTGCTCCAGCTTGAAGATCTCCTTCTAAATTACCTGGATCTAAAAAAGCTATGCTCATTAAAAAACCTGGTCCTGTAAACAACCACAGTTTCTTCCACGAGAATGGCGGTGTGTAATCGTCGGCGTCAATACCATCCTGGCTGTCCAAATCCACAATCAGGATTTTATCTCGCGCTTCGAAAGCTACTTCGTCGTCTAATGTCGGGTTTATCGGAGATTCAGCTGATGTCGATAATAGCCGGGTTGATTCATCTTTTCTGTTATCACCTTCTCCGGGACCTTCTTCTCCAGATTGGGAGTTCATTGTTGTTACTTTTGGTGACGGACTTTGTCAATTGTGGCGGGAGAAGGTTGTTTGTGGGTGACGTAAGAGGAGGAGGCGGCGGTAAGGCAGGGCCTCTTTGGTTTCTATAGCTGGCCTGGCCAGACGATGATGGGCTATTGAGAGTGTCCGCCGGTGCCAGGTGGTGACTTATATATTTTCTCTATTAACTCTTGGATTTTGTTATTAAATTTCTTTCCTAGTTGATCTCGTTGCAACCGGAGGTGTTACTGCCATTCACATTTTGCCACGTAGAAAATCGGTGGATTTTTCTCCAACTGGTCGGGCTCTTTATATTCTTAGAAATAAAATAGATGTTTTAAAATTTAAATTTAATACATAAATATAAGTATAATTACAGAAAAAAAAACAAATATTATTAGAATTTTCTAGATTTTTATGAAAATTTTAATATTGGTGAATAAAGTGATTTTGGTTGATGGATTTTATTGTTTGATGAGTTAAATTAATAAATTTTAAATGAATAAGTTAATTCAATAAACATTCTATTTATCTATTTAGCATATTTATTAATAAAATTAGTTCTGTATTTAGTTATACTAAGAATATTATTTAAAATATTAAAATTTTATACTTAAAAGTGATCCTTGTAATAAATATTTTGGTAACATTTTAAATCTCAAATAAATATAAATTCATTATTAACTTCCCTTTGTTTCAAGTTCTATGTTCTCAGCTGAGTGTTCATGTCAGGAAAAATATTCAGAAAACAACAAACAAAAGATAGCAGGATGAAGAACTGAATAGAAAAGAAAAAAAAGAAAGAAAAAAAAAAAGGAAGAAAAGGAAAAATAATGACACGTCGGCTCTTTGTTAATTTATCGTGTTTGACCTTACTTCACAATAAAAGAATGCTTATGAATTTTAGAATGTGTTATTAATAGACTCAATTAGCAAATAATTAAAATAATATCTATTTATTGAATAATTAAAATATTTATTATTTATTTGATATTTGATACTTTATACTATTTCTATTTAAATTTATAAAATCTATGTGATTTAAATAAAATAAAAATTATTTTAGATTTTTATAATTAAATTTGTGCGAAATTAATTGTGAATAAATTAAATTTTAATAAAATATATATAATTTTATAATAAATTTTTATTAATATTTTATGATTTTGTTTTTAATTTTACTTTATTTCATATGTTTAAATAAAATAAATTAGTTAATCAATTTCAATCTAAAATAACATTCAAACGCATAGGTTTCAAATAATTATATTTATCATTAAATGGGACTATTCAGGAGATTGAATTGGGATTGAACAGGATAATCTTAAACTTTAGTTGATTTGGAATTTGAAAGCCAAAGATATGTTTTTTAATTGTTTCCTTGCCTTTAATTCTTTTTACAATTTTGTAAATTTTATATTTTTATAAATGGTTATCTTTATACAATGTAGGATTAAAAGCAAAAGTGATTGAAATTTATGTTTTTTCTTAAAAGAAAAAATAAAATTAATTTCATTGATGAAAGTCCGTAAATGAAAAACAGTTTAGCCTTAAAATGAATAAATTCAATACCTCGTTTAAAAATAAAATCTTTAAAATTTATTAATTTAATTAAAATCAATGATTGTAAAATTTAAAAATTATAATTCTTTAAGGGAAAAATATTATAAATTTTAAACTTTATGAATTTATTCAAATTCTTTTGTTTGGTATGCACATGAAAATAATAGATTTTAAAGATAATTATGAAACAAAATTATTTGCTTACAAAGTTACCAGTTATGTAGGAATTTTTTTTTTTTTTTTTTTTGTTGAGGAAAAATTACGTATGTTCTCAGAAACTCTCATTTGAGAGTTTTAGATGGATAAAAAATTACAAATAATCTATAGATTTGGTTTCATCTTTTAATAAAATGATAAATTCATAAATACATTTGTCTATTAGGATTTACAATTATCCTGTAAAAGGCCCACAAAAATACATTTGTTTGTCAGTTGATGTGTGAATGAATGAGCAAGTGCATTTACTGCTATAATTTGATTAATGGATATAACCAATGCACTTTTCTTTTGGAGCAATGCTGCATTGTCAATTAGTGGCATAACAACTGTAGTTGGTGGAGAAAAGCTAAAGTGCATCAACAAAAATCCAAAGAATTAAAGTTGGATGACAAGAATTTTATCAGCACCATTCTTTCTTTTTTCTTTTTTTGGTTAAGGATGAAAAGAACAGATTCAAATTCTCGATCTCTGTTTTTTTTTTTCAATTGAACAGAAATAATGTGTATACCAGCAGTATTTGTAGAGATGCCATTCAATTAGTGGCTGCATCTGAAGTACGCCACGACCAAAGAACAAAGTAAAAGATGAAATGGGTGGAAGGCATTTGCCAATGCATTCACTTTTGTCTCAATTTTCTGGCTTTTATTCTAAAGTGGTTTCTGATTCCAATGGCTTAGGCTTACTTTTGCTTCAAACCACAATTTTCAGTCTTGGAAGATACCTATAAACTGGATAAAAGAAAATGCGAACAAGGGAAGAACATAGCGTAGCAGCAGTTCATATACTTCTTTTCAACAAATCATGAAAAGTTGGAAGTTGCTTTTCTAGTCAACTTTCTTTTTTTCTTCTTTTTAATGTTCAATGGAACAGGAAATACAGTAAACTCCAGGTCACCAACCAAACTCCACAGATAAGTACAATAAGCTCAATGATGCAGATTATCCTTACCACCGCACTTCAAGCGATGGTTCTCTAATGCTGGACTGCTAGTATCAACTATGCATTATGACTTTGCAGCCATAATCTATGTCTCATGGCCCATAAGAGGATTGGCTTGGCATGAACCCATAATCAAATATCATTTAGAACGCGTTTTTTTTCTTTTTCTTTTAGGCTAAATTACATGCACGAAAAGATAAAAGATATCTTTGAAATGGTGTTTTCATTGTTATTTCGTTCAAATTTGAGAAAGACCTTGAGCATGCTTGGACTTAGCCTTGCAATGGGATTAGGGTGCTGATTAAGAGTTAAAATGCAATAGCAGCAATTGAGTACAGTGGAGCAGCAGAACATTAGTAATACATGACGAGTAGTTTGGATCAAGCTAGAATTAGCTAATAATCATGTGGGTAGTAGTGATAAATTGTATTGTTTGTTTGTTAGTTTGGTAAAAGTGGTTGTAGCAGAATTGGGAGAGAGAAAGTAACAGCCAAATAGCTAGTAGCTACTAGTATCCCAAGTTTTTTATGCAAGTCTCAAGAGACCACCTGTAAAATTCATTGCAACAAATACAGCTCTTATTGTTTGCTTTTGCAACAACCTCTCTCTCTCTCTCTCTCTGTGCAAACTTAGCTTCATCTTTTATAGAAACTTTAACAACTCTAATATTTCAGGTAAATTAATGGGACTCGAAACAAAAATTTGTATTGACTTCGACACAATATAAAGGCTGGACTGATATGCTAATTTGAAGTTTACAGAAGACAGGATATTTACAATTTACGTTTTCTAGGCTGTACAAGAAATTAATTCTCTTGGCAACTAATGGATTTTATTTTATTTCTAGTTCTTCAAATTTGAGAAGGAGACCTTAGCCATGCTTGGATGTAGCCTGCATTTAGCATCTCTCATTTGTCCACAACTTTCAATCTCTCTGGCTTGGATTCTCTAGGATCAGCTCAGATTTTGGAATCATTTTGTATTGCCCAGAAGTCCCCTAATAGCCTATAGTGCCTCTTGGAACATGATAACCTCCTACATTACAGTCCGCGATGATGCACGAGGCAATAGCAATGGTCCTGGAGGTACGCTCGCAAAGTCTCGCTTATGATCCAACGAACATAACGAAGATGGCCCAAATCAGACTCATTGATCAAACGATTCCGTACTACAAGTTGTCAGTTTCTTCTCGCGCCTTGTTAAGAACTTTTGGGTAGTTAAGCAAAAGTGAAAGTACCCATTCCAAACAATGACCATCCCAATTATATTGGAACGGTAAATCCTGTTAAATTATAAATAATTATTTATTTATTTTAACTTTTTTGAAAGAGCTATGAATGCTAATAATGCTTTCTATTTTATTCTTTAGTTAATTTTTTATTAATAAAATTTTAAAAATGAGTAAAAGAAAATGTAACTCTTAAAATAATTAAAATAATTAAATATTTTTAAAAACTACTTTTTTCTCTTTAAATTACAAAAGAAAAAAGTGACTCTTAAATTTGAAAACGAGAATGAACAAAAAAGTCTTTTAAAAGTCTAATCTCTTACTTTTATACTCTTTATAATAATAAGAAAAAACATAATTTAAAAGCTTGTTAAAGATATTTTGATATTTTGAGAAAATTAACAAATCAATATTTGGAGGTACCTCCTAAATTCAAATAGGGAAAAATATTTTGTTCACATTTAAGAAATGGCTATATTTATAATATGTATTATAGTATGAAAATGTTTTAAAATAAGCCATGCTTAATATATCCGATGTCTTTTAAAAATTTATTAAAATATGTCTTAATTCTAGTACGACGTAGTGGACTAAATCCATCTAAATTTTTTTCTATTTGGCTAATATACACTCGGATGTATAAATAATAAGGTCTAATGTGGATCTTCACAAGCCACGGCTGTTTTAAAATATTTTATGTACTTTTGAAGAGGAAAATGAAAATGACATAAGAAGGGCGTGCATTAGGGAAGATTTTTTTGTTGTTTTTCATATTGATATTAGAGATGTATATATATATATAGGAATGTTTGTAGGCCATAATACTGCACTGGTGTAACAAATTAATTCATAGTTGAGAAAGCAGGTTCACCATAGATGGACGTGGGCTACACTGAACAACCAAGGGTTGAGCCTTGGGCATGGTGAGTCCAACACCTTCAGTCATGTCTATCATTTCCTTGCCAACCCTCTCCCAGTCAAAGCACTGAAGTAATGTACCTATCCCCAAACCAACCATGCGCAAGGCCAAGCCTTCTCCAGGACAGCTCCTCCTTCCTGACCCAAAAGGCATCAACCTGAACCCATCTCTCACTCCTTCACACCCTTCAAACCTTTCCGGCTTAAAGTTTCTTGGTTCCTCCCAAACTCGAGGATCATTCTGTATGCTCCACAGGTTCACTAGCAACATTGTTCCGGCAGGTACGCGATAGCCTCCTATAAAACACTCCTCCGATGACTCGTGAGGAACCAGCAATGGACCTGCTGGGTACATTCTCATTACTTCATTTATGATGCAGTTAAGATAGGGAAGCTTCGATGTATCGGATTCGTTGATTAGGCGATCATGTCCAATGACACTATCGATTTCAGTCTGTGCTTTCTTTAAAGCTTCAGGATTGTTTACTAGAAGTGACATTGCCCATTCCATGGTTGCTGCTGAAGTATCAGTTCCTGCTGCCAGTAGGACCTGTGTAGATATGAAGTAAACATTAGTGTACGCTTTGTTCCGAAGTTAAGTTTTGATTCATTAACAATGGCTTATTATCACAACAAAGCAGAAAGTCATATGAATAAAACGAAACAGAGTCCAAAAGGCTTACATCTGATTTAGAAGAGATTGTTCACTAGCATAATATCTTTTTAAGTGGTTGTAGTATTATTAATTTACTTTGTTTTAATGACTATTTATTTATAAAAATATTTTAATATTTAAAATAATTTAACAATTTCTTATTAATTCTTTCAAATAAAGAATGATGATTACAAAACCATAGGAATTTTATGTTTTAATGAACACTTTGTTGACTACTTTTTAATCTTGTCTGTTTTTTCTATAGCGGTCAAACATGAAACTCTACACGACAGCTAAATGTATTAGTCAAAAGTTTTGTCTCTGCTTTAAGATTTTTCCACACCCGTATTGAAACACAGGTTAGACTTAGAGCGTCGAAAATTGTCTCTCTGCCTTTTTTTCTTATAAAGAAATAACAAAGAAAATTGGTAAATTCTTTGTTCCGTCTTGTCGTTTTCCTAATTTCCATGGCAATAGCACCAATAATCAGGGAATAAGAAAGTTAAAAGAGTACGTTACCAGCATAAGACTTTTGATAGTTTCATCCGTGTAGTACTCAGGTTCCGATTCTTGAAGCGACAGCAACACCTCAATCATTGTCTTGTTTCTCTCTTCAGACGAACAAGCAGCCATTCTTTTTCTGTGTTCATCGATCAGATCTTGAATAAAGCCATCTCTCCTTTTGCCCAATTCCTTAAGCCTCTTCTCTTGACCTCCGACCACCGCAACCAACGGCAGAAAGTCCCCCATATTAGATGTCCCCGCCGCTAAGAACGTCTCTCTCACAATCTCCCGAAACCTTTTTGCCTCCTCCACTTGTTCCACATTCTCACCATAATACCTCTTCCCAGCTATCATCCTCATCATCACGTTTAACATAAGCTCGAAGAAAGCTGATTTCATATCAACCTTCTCGCGACAATCTTTATTATTTCTAAACAAACGCTGAATCAGCAACTTAACCTCATCACGACGAATGCTAGACAACAGCTGTAGACGATGAGATGATAGGATTTCAAGAGCCGACACTTTACGTAGGTTACGCCAGAGGTCACCATAGGGTGCCCAAGCGAGACTGGTGTAGTTGTAACCTATGTGTTTTCCGGCAAGAAGGCGGGGACGGTTGGCGAAAACCGTGTCGCATTTTGTGAGACACTCTTCGGCGGCGGACGGGGAGGAGACTACAAGAACGCGGCGGTAACCGAATTGGAGGAGAAGGACGGGGCCGTAGCGGTTGGATAAGGTGGAAAGGGAGCGATGGAGAGGTTTTTTAAGAAGGTGGAGATGACCTAGCAGTGGGAGAGTTGGAAACGGGCTTGGTGGGTGATTTCTGATCTTGTTGAAGAAATGATTGGTGAGGATATAGAGAACAAAGAAGAGAAGGAAGTGCAGTAAGATCATCGTTAATGGATGTTGGTGGCTCGGTCAGGCAGCAGGGGAGTTTTGAAATGAAAGATGAGCAAATAATATAGCGCCTTTTGTTATCAAGAATTGGTTGGGAGAAGATGTAGTTGGCAATTTGACAAAGTAAGTGAGGTCCAACTGCTGGTAATTTCGTTGTGTGTGTACTATTGGAAAAACAAAAAGCTACTGAACACCATAAATCACTGCTTCAAAAGAAAATCATAATGTAAACGCGTGGAAATCTATATAAATTAAAAGGTTTATAAAATGATGGATAATTGTAAAACATATGCTTTAGAATTTATAGCTTGTAGATCTAATAATATATTTTAAAATATTTATCATTTAAATTGAGCATAAAATTTATAGATTAACAGTAATAATTGGAAATCAACTTATCATTCATTAAAATTACTGAGTCTTTGATTTCTCTTATTTATTTTCTATCAGCCAAGCAGAAAAGAATCTTATTGCGAATAGGCTTCCAGTGGCACGGGTTACTGTTCTACCAGAAGACTTTGCACCTTTTTCCTGCTGATTTTAATAGAAGTGAAGTTCAATTGGTAAAAGAAAATAAATAAATCCAAAATGGTTTGTCACGTCACGTGACCGGTTTGGTGCCCGAGCACATGGGAAATTTGAGGTTGGGTGCGCATCTAAGATATTGCTAGATGAGTTTTGGTTTTGAGGTTGCTATTATAAATTTAAAATATTTTTTAATTGGCTTAAATATAGTAAGACTTTTCTAACCTATATACTTATAAAAAAATTACAATTTCAGTTTAGACTAACTGCAAATAAAAAATAATAATAATACTTATATTTAATTTTTGAAAAAATATATATTATACTGTACTAAAATTTCTAAAATAACAGTTTATATATATATATATATATATATATATATATATATATATATATATATATATATATATATATTATATTTATTTAAAAAATTTAATATAATTAATTATAGAACATTAAAATTTTAAATATTTATTATAGTTTTTATCATTATATTTAATTTAAATATTGAAAATGTGAGATTTTATAAATATGGGTTCATCATTAAAACTAAATATTAAATTAGTATTTAAATTTTATTAAATATAATATTTTTATAGTTCTAAATTTTATTTTTATTTTAAATATATAATTTTATAAATATTTTAATAAATATATTAAATAAATAATTAATTAATTAATACATATTTTTATTTTTGTATTTAATTTAATGCTTAACCTCTTAAATTAATATATTTAGAAAAGTGATTTAGTTAAATTTTTCTACAGGACTAGACATAAATAAGTCATACATCTACTAAAGTGATTGTCTAGGTCATTTATTACATCATTTATTACTAAGCGCTTAATTGAGATCTTCTCACATTTTCTTCTTCCTATTCACTAAAATCAATCTAACATTAAAATTGAATCTCAATTTCCAAGAAATAATTTAAGTACAAATTGAAAACTAAATAAAATAATAATATTATAAATATATATATATATATATATATATATATTATAATTTAATAAAAATATAAATATTAAATTATTCTTGACTTAATATTTAATTCTATTTATTAAAAACGAGAAAATTAAAAAATAAAAAATTTATTATAATTATTTATAACTAACTTAAATTAAAATCAGAATCTTTTATAATTATATAAAAATTATTTTTATATAGCACTATTATAGAGATATCTTACAATAAAAATTACATTTCAATTTAGCTATCTATTTTGATTTTTTGAATTTAATTTATTATTTTAAATTTATAAAAATCTTAGCACAAATGTTCATATATTTTATTTAAATTAATGCTAAAAATAAGATAGTAAATTACATATCATTTAAAAAGATAGTAGATATAAAAAAAAATATTAAAATCATAAAAAAATTGATATTCTAAATAAAAACAATCGAAAAATAAATATTCACTTCGGTATATAGTCTAGAAGAACTACAGAAAAACAACATTAAAGAGAATTATCATATATTCAAGATATTTCAAACATTTTTGTGCACGACAAGTTTGATTTATTTAATTATAACTTGAACGTTCTAATGGCAGAAGAGTCAAGAATGAGAGGCATTTAGAGAATAAAAATAAAGAAAAGCAACCAAATCCAGATACAAGTGTTGTTAGGCGTTAGAAAGGAGGTGGACCATTGTCGGGCGTGGTCTACATTTAGCAACCAAAGGATGAGCCTTTGGCATTGAAAGTCCACTCCCTTCAACCATATCAACCATTTCTTCACCAATTCTTTCCCACTCAAAGCACTGAATGAGAGTCCCCAATCCCAACCCAATATTCCTTATGGCCAACCCTTCTCCGGGACACCTTCTTCTCCCTGCCCCAAATGGCAACAACATGTATCCTAATCCCTCTCCTTTGCCCTCTGTGCTAAGGAACCTCTCTGGCTTAAACTTTGTTGGCTCTTCCCATAACTTGGGATCATTTTGTATGGCAAACATGTTTACCAGTAACATAGTGCCACGTGGGATTTTGAATCCTCCTAGAATGCACTCTTCTGATGACTCGTGGGCAGGTAGCAATGGGGCAGCAGGCTGCATTCTGAAGGTCTCATTAATGATGCCCTGAAGATATGGAAGATTGGCTATGTCTGATTCTTCAATCAGCTTGCTTTGTCCTACGTTTGTGTCAATTTCTTCTCTTGCTTTTAAAAGGGCTTCTGGATTGTTTAGTAAAAGTGTGAGTGCCCACTCCAACGTACCTGCAGAAGTGTCGCTCCCAGCTGTTAACATAACCTGTGCACGAAATCAAGAAATATTGTCAAATTATGAAGAGATCACTCCCACTAATTGAATTGACCATAGCAGGAAATTTTAAAGGATTCATCTAGAATTGAATGCTCTGTGAGATAGACTGCCAATCGCTAAATTAGTAGTCAAACAAGACATAGCAAATTACATCATCAATGAGGCAACTGTCTCCGAAAGGTCTTATTTTCAGTCGAATGGATCACCATTTAGTCCTCCAACAAATTTTCAGTATTAAATCATCAATTACGCAACTAAGAAGTCTAGTACAACTGTATAAGGATGGCTGATGAGGTTGAATAATAGGTTCTCATTTTCACAAGCAAATCGCAATATTAAATTTTGTTTGTCTAATTCAAGATTTTGACTTTGTAAAAGATAGAATAGAACTTACCAGCATCATGCCTCTGATGATTTCATCTGTATAGTATTCAGGTTCATCTTTTTGCAGATCTAGCAGAACATCAATCATAGTCTTGCACCTCTTTCCTGAAGCAGAATCATCCGAATTTGCTCTCTTGTGCTCTTCAACCAATTCTTGCATAAATCTATCTCTCTTTCTTTGCAATATTTCTAGCCTCTTCTCGATATTAGTTAATCCAACCCACTTCAAAGCTGGCACAAAATCTCCTATATTTGAAGCTCCGCTCAATTGAAAAGTCTCTGTTACAATTTCTTTGAACTTTTTTGCATCATCCAATTCTGCTGTATTCTCCCCATAATATCGCTTTCCAGCAATCATCCTCATGAGGACGTTAAGCGTAAGCTCGAAAAGCATCGACTTCATATCAACAGTCATGAATTCACCATCCATCGAGCCTCTAAAAAGCCTACGAGCTAAAGATCTGACCTCTTCCACTCGGACATTAGAAAACGTTTGTATGCGATTGGACGACAAGAGTTCAATAGAAGCTATGCGTCTTAAGTTGCGCCAGTGGTTACCGTAGGAGGCCCAGACAAGGGTAGTGTAGTCATAACCGAGGTGTTTTCCAGCAAGAAGCTTAGGACGATTGGCGAGAATTATGTCATTCTTGGTGAAACATTCCTCTACAGCAGCAGGGGATGACACGAGAACAGCAGGACGAGAGCCAAATTTAAGGTATAGGATTGGACCATACTTTTTAGAAAGATCAGCAAAGGTTCTATGCAGGGGCTTCTTCAAAAGGTGGAGATGACCGATAATCGGTAAGGATACACCAGGACTTGGTGGGAGGTTCTTGTTGATTCCAAGAAGACGTTTAGAGAGGAAAAAGAGGAAAAAGAAGAGCAAGAAGCAGTAGTAGAATGACGTTTCCATGTAGAGAAATCTGTGATGGAAAAACAATTATCCCAAATATATAAGTCAGATATGTAATAGCCAAGCCGAATAGATATAAACTTGCGTTCATATATGGATAGAGATGTGTGATCAACTATGTAACGCTATTTGTTAGCTTGTATTTGTAAAGTTCAATATCCTGTGAATTAGCCACCGTTGACTAGATGGGTTTTAATTAGCGATAATTATTAGATTTGTGCTCATTACCTTTCTCATAACTGAAGGCAACAAATTTATTTTTTTGAGAAGTTCTATCACTATTTTTCTTTTTTTGCTTCTGTAGCACAAATTTGACCAAATAGGGGTTTGGATTTTGCAGGAAAATTCTAACCAAAAAAATGGACATACCCATGTTCCTCTCTTTCGTCTAAGACTGGGTCATTGATAACATAATGGAATCTTTTTGTATCATTATGGCAAAAAACATATAGGATAAATAAAAACAACTAAGAAACATGTTTCAACAATTGCTAATTTATTGGCTTATTTTTCTTTTTTCGTGGCTCTGCATATAACTGTTTTTATATATGTCAAAAATCTTATTATAAAATAATATTTTAATTTACTCTTTATTTTTTAAATATAAAATAAAAAATTAATTTAACTCTTCACGTCTGAAAAGTCAAAACTTTATTTTCTATTTTATATTTAATAAATGTACTATAAATTTCTACATATTTAACTTAATTAATATTTACAATTTTTATTTTTTCATTAGTAAAAATTAAAAGGATTAAATACTATTTCCCCCTGTAATTTAGCTTAATACATGATTCAACACCTGTATTTTTTCTATTATATTAAAATCTCCTTGAGTTTTAATAAAACTAACTACTATCTATTTTCATGTTAGTCAAAGGACTAAATTGATAATTTAAGTTTATAATTTGATCAATAAACTTATTATCAAGTATCAAAATCGTTCAAAATTAATTTTATTATCAAATTAGAGTAAAATCTTATTTTTAACACAAGTTAATTTTAATGTCTACTTAAAATAATAAATTTTACTTGTTTATATCTTTTATTTTTTTTAGTATAATCTAATTCTAAGAAGATTTATACTTATTAAAAATATTTATTTTTTATTCAATATTATTAAATTATTATGTAGTTTAATTTTAAATTTTAAATAACATAAATAGTTACAAGTTATTATTTTTACTATGCACTAAAATTAAAATATATTAAAAGAAATTTACTTGTATTAATCTCATTTAGATAGTTGATAAACAATTTCATTTTTAACATACAAGATTAACATGATCTCTTCATTAATAGTTAATTTGTCAACTTAGTGTCTAAATTATTTCACTAGATTAAGAAATGATTGTTCAATTTAATTTTTACTTGTTATATAGTTTAACTATAATATATAATAAAAATAAGAATAGAATGATATATTTTTTACTAGAAATATTTATTTTATATTAATAACTAAAATTAAATTATATAGTAATTTAATAATATTATTAAAAATATTTTTAGAATATTTAAATTTCTTGAATTAAATTGTATTAGAGATAAAAATTAGAGTAAGAAAAAAATTATTATTTTAATTAGAAAATAAAATTAATTTGTGCTAAAAATAAAATTTTACTTTAATTTAATAATAAATTAATTTTGAACGAGTTTAAAATTTGATAATAAACTTAAGAATCAAATTATAATATTAAATTATTAATTTAGTCATTCGACTAACATTGTAAGGGTACTAGTTAATTTTATTATAACTCAAAAGAATTATAATATAATAGAAAAAATGCAGGAACTGACCCATCTATTAGGCCAAACCACGGGGGTAAAATAATATTCAACTCAAACTAAAAAGAAAATGTAAAAGAAATTATAACTATAAATATTTACAAAAATAAAATAAGATATAAAATAAAATATAAAAAATTTATTGAACTTAAATAAAATATTTTACTCTCTATATTTAAATATTCATTAATATACTATTTATAATATAAATTATATTTTCTAGAATAAAGAGCACAATTAAAAATATTCTTAATCAATAGTTTTAAACTTCGTGAATTAGTCCATCTTGAAATAGGAAATTGATTAGGGTGAGATTGTTCAAGTTCAAGATAAGTCTTTCTATTATGAGATTTTTTTATCTGGACTTGTTATATACACTATAATTAATAGTAAAATGATATATGTGTATAAGTGTTTTACACTTTAGTATTGAATGATTTTTACAGACTTCATCATTTAAAATTAAAATTAATGAATAATATGTCTAATTATTTGTAACAATTATCCTTCTCTTATATAAGCTTTTAATTATTACAATATATCAATTGCTTTGGCACGAGGTTTAATCGCATCTTATATAAGTTTGAATTCCTGAAACTCAAACATTCTCATTGCTTGATACAAGAACAAAAAGGTTTTCATGTGGCAACTGGCAAATAAAGCAGCCAGAAAGTGTATTGAAGTAGAAAGAAAAAGGACACACATGCTCTCACTAATCAGAAATTTCCCCAAAAACGTACAATCACACAGATGTTCAAGCTCAAGTTGTCGTCTCTACGGGGTAAACAACTTTCTTACTCTGTGAATTAGCCTTCGACATATCGGACACATCTTACCTTCCCCTTCAATAATTCTGCAGAAAACACCATTCTTAATCAGAAACCGTTAAATCTTTAAATGTAAAATTTTGTGGAATATGTATAGAACTGCATATAGTACCTCTGAGCACAGTCAAAGCAGGTGGCACAGTGTCCACAAGGAACAAAAAAGCAGTTTCTTTGCTCATCATAACAGATCACACACAATTTAGCATCATATAGATCCTCAGAGGAACTACTTGATCCATCTTCATCATTGTCTTCGTCATTGGTTCCGTATGTGTAACGAATTGACTTCTCCGGCAGAATGGGTTGTGTTTCGGAAATCTGAATTGGTCCTGCTGCCATCTCCACTACGGTATTTTCAGAACAAGCTCCAAGATATTTCAATATCAGGAAAATGATCACAATAATAAATCCTGATGACCAAAAATCACGTTAGGACCAGCTTTTAGATATATTTAAGGACAATCTAAAGAAAAAGATAAAACTCCCTCGTCGATTTGTGAAATTACAAGTTTGAAATCCAGCTGGAGCCTAAAATTAGAGATTGCAGCTTACTTCATACCTAAAATTGCAATGTAAGTGATCACACGAGCCACAAAAGAGAGCTCAATGTACCATCCGCGTATGTCACCCTGCAGTCAATTAATTGATCAAGGTTTAGCTTTTGGGAGAATTGTTATATGATGGGAAATTGAGACATGTGAGAAAGGGACACATAGATGTACGTGGACTTACAGTATCAGGTGTAGCCACTACGACATATTGAGTCTTTGGAAATAGAATCGTGAGCCGACACGACCCCTTTATGGCTGAGCACATATTCCTTGCCTTCGATAGATCATACAGTTTAGATGTAACATTTACAGCTACTCTTACCAGAATACTTTTGGGATTTGTGTTTACCAAACTAAGATAGTACTTGTCATCTTCCTCAATCTTGTACTCAGCTTCCTTACCTGAACAAACAAAGATTATTTTAGGCCTTCCCGAAAAACTGTTCATGATAATATCTCAGGCTTGTTCTCACTCTCCATTAAAGCGAATCATAATTAAAGCGAGACTAGTAATTGACAGAATTTAGCAAATAATAGTTTACATATGCAGATTGGGAGTTCCCATTTTGTAACTTGCATCAAAACTGTAACAACAGGAAAAATCTTTCAAACAGAAAGGATTGTGAAATAAAAGAGATGTTACCGTTGAAGGGTGCACTTAGATTAGGGGCATCAGGGGAAGTAGTCAGTGTTGGTATCAATGTATCATGCTTCCTTTCTCCTGCAGGAGCAAACATATAGAATGTGTTGTGTCGAAGTAGCGATGGTTATTAGATAGGTCAAATTCTGCTCGATATATTCAACAGTCCAGCATGTTACCTTTAATTAGAACAAGTTGAAGTTGATTTAAAATACTAGTTTGAGTTTCCCAGCTCATACGAATCCTTGAATCCTTATTCAGCCATAAAGAAAATCCCTGAAAGAACCACAAGAAAAAAAAAAAAAAAAAAGCACCATTCAATTATTTGGAAAATATTAGCTAAATAAAACGGTACTTGTAAAATTCAAACAACTTGATGTGACCTTTCTGCTATAAGGAGCGACAATCATATAATCCGATACACTCCAATTCGTTTCGAAACTCAGTTCAGGCTTCTCAGAGAATCCATAAAGAAGAACCCCTTTCTTATCATCATCTCTAACTTCAACCTGCTCTACAAATACAGAACTAGCCTTCATCAATCGCGATGAGCTAGGCCCAAGTACCATATGACGATCGCTAAAATAACCATATCGTAGACTAACTGAAACTGCAAGAAAAACAAACCAAAAAGAAGAAAAGCTCGATTCAGATTGAAGGGTAAAATAAAAAAAGAAAATTTTGGAAAAAGAAATGGTAGATTACATGCCACATATCCATAGAGTCAAGGGTGCAAGTAACCGGCCCCAAGATTCATGCCACCGCAGAGAATGGCTTGGAGGTGGGGGCATCACCGGCCTGTACATTACTGTTCCAGTTAAGCAGATTGAATGGAGAGAGAGCCGAAAGAAATTGAGGTATTGAGTTGGTTTTTTTGGTGCAGGAGAAGATTGGAAAGTGGAGACTAGTAGGTTGATGAGTGTGTGTTAGTGGCATTGGCTGGCTGGTGAGTGTTTGTTAGTGGCTTTGGCTTGGTTTCAACTAACTGCTGTACTGCTTTGGGCGGGTAATTGAATGGCAATCTCTTTGGTTTTTGAATGTTAGGTATTAGTTATTTTTTTGCCCAAGCAGCTTCTGGAACTAAACTTGGCTAAAGGCCCGGTTTGAACCGTAAACTTGAACAGTAATATTTCTGGTTCCTGAAGTGACCCCATAACTATAAGAGGGAGCTGCTTGTTAAGGTTCAATTATCTGTTAAACTTAAATCGGTTCTCAATCTGAACCATCGATCCATTTATATAAAAAAAGAATTAGTTGAGTTAATTTAAATTTTAATATCTCATAAAAAAATTAAATCTAAATATTGGCTAAAACATTATTTTTAACTTTAAAGTTAATAAAATAAATAATTATTACCCAGATTTTTGTGGTTCTCTAGTTTATTCCTAATTTTGTAATAGAAAGAATTTTTTGTTTTTTTAGCTTTAGGTATGTTTTATTTTACTTTTGATGTATTTGTTTGGTTCTCTTTTGTTCATTGTTATGACTTTTTATTTTAATTTATGATATTTGAAATTAAACTGGATTATGAAGATACTATTGATGTTGGAATGTTGTAGCTTTATCCTAATTTTTATTAAAGATACATAATTATTTATTGATAAATTTTAATTATTAATTAAAATCTAATAGTCAAAATTATACGAGTATAGTTTATCTAATATTAAAAAGTATCTTAATCTAAATCACAAAATATATAAATATAAAATTGGGCCAACTCAAGATATTTATATATGGTGCTCAGCAATATGGTTTTTTTTTTTTTTTTGAAAATAATTATAAAAATAGCGTATAGATTTGTAAGTATTAAAATTTGTAAAGGTTATAATTTAATGTTTCAAATAGAAAATTATTAACATTTAAGTGTATGAAACTGTTAATCTATATAAAAAAATAAAATAATTACAAAAGTGGTATATAAATTTATTAAAATTTGATAATCAAGTGCTTAAATTTTTAAATGCTACAATTTAGTCTGTAAATCTAGTAAATATTTATAATTAAATATGCATAGTAGGTCAATAATAATTATTAATTTCTAATCTTAAAACACATATTATCAGTTTACTATATTATAAAAAAAAAAATATTGAGAAATTTTTTAAAAAGTATCTAGTTTTTAATAGAATAATACACAATTTTTACTACCACTATCAATATATTGTTCTGATTACATTTTCATCAATTTTTTTAAAAAGACTTTATCCAATTTGTGTAACACATTATCTTTCAATTTATCGCTACAAAAATCTAAAACAAAATAAGTCATTATTGATGATGACAGTGTAGACTATAATATTGATTACTAATATTTCTGCTTATGATATGTATAGTATTTATTTATATATCTTTACAATCTTTATTATTTAAATAAAAAATTTATCCTCCTATATGTAAATATTATGTTTTATGATGAAATTATAATAGAGTTTGATTTATTTATAATAAAACTTTTTTATATACTGACTAGTTTCGTACCTCAAATATTAATAATTATTAATTTTACACATTAAATTATAATTTTTTAAAATTTAAATACCTGATTATTAAATTTTAACAAATTTACACACTATTTTATAATTCTTTTAAAAAAATTGATGTGAATAATCTATGATTTGTTGTCACCTCTATATACACTAAACCGTACATATTTATTAAGTTTATATATCAAATAGTTATTTTTAAAATTTTAAATACTAAATTATCATATTTTAATAAATTTTGACACTATATCTATAATTTTTTATTTCTTTTTTTAAAGACAAAAAGAAAAGAAATTAATTCATTGCATCAACAACAGGAAATACATCAGAAATAAATGAAGGTGGGACAGACCCCACTCTCCAAAATCAGTCTGCGACCGAGCAATCCTTGCAAGGAAGTGAGCAGGTAACAAAATTAAAATTGCAATTGACAAAGTCTTTAGAAAAGGTAATACAATTAAATCAAAATGAGATCTCTCCTTTGTAACACTAAGCAGTGGGTCTCCTACACCACACTGCTAATTAAGGTTTAAACTCTTAATCCAACTCAAAGCCTCCCTACATGCATGAGAAACCTGAGGACTGCGAATTAGATCATTATTTTCTCCATTTCAGCATACGCCAGATATTTAAAGCCCAAATTAAATCAATCCAGATATTTGAATTCGGATTCGAATGATAACCCAAACCCAATAAATAGCTATCCAAACCCTTCAAATACTCGGGGAGGAGGTCTCAATTGCAATTATCCAAAAGGCTCCAAAGGCAGAAAGGGGAAATGGTGGAGCCCATAGCCATACGTGAAGAGCAGCAGTAACAAAGAAAGGGAGCAGAGGAAAAGACGGAGGTGGGCCACACGTGCGGGGGTGAGGAGAGCTAGAAGAGATGAAGTTCGGGTTCGAAGAAAACAATATGAAAAAGGACACGTATCGAAGAAGGAAGGTTTCGGTGGCAGAATATAAGGCTAAAACCACAACCGAAAATACAACACCATGTGCTACCTGGGACCCCCAAGCACACACTCTCTCTTCTAACCTCGATCCCAACAAAGTCTTTGTCAATTTTATAACCCATTCTGGTTTTCATTTTTAATTCAACAAACTCTATGACTGACTATATAGCATACATCAGATATGTTTCTCTTTTATGTGCAAGTGTATATCATTAGCAGGATATACATAATGTAAGTGCCCACAAATAATTCTATATAATACATGAATCAAAATAATCATATGCAAATTACAGGACCGATTTAAACCTAACAATAATCCACAGCTATGCTCTCTCTTTCTTCCCTCATCTTTGCGAATGGCCTAACAGTGACAAAATTAATTGTCCTTATTTCTAAATCTCCCTTTTTCTTCCCATTCACATATTTAGCTTCCAACAGCTACCGTATATTTATGTGGGTTATCTGTTAAATGCATACGAGAGCGACATATTTGATTCTCCTTCTCACATATACTTGAGTTCTTTGCTTCATACTAAAGGAAGGTTTTTTTTTTTTTAAAAAAAAGAGAGGAAACAGATAAAGAGAAGACAGGGATCATGGGAAGAGTAAAGCTTCAGATCAAGAGAATTGAGAATACAACAAACAGGCAAGTCACCTTCTCTAAAAGGAGAAATGGGCTTATCAAGAAAGCTTATGAACTTTCTGTTCTCTGTGATGTTGATGTAGCTCTCATCATGTTTTCTCCATCCGGCAGACTTAGTCTTTTCTCTGGAATCAAAAGGTCTGCTCAATTAAAACCCTAAATTCGTACCCATTTATATTGTTACTACTGAAATTTGATTTGTATTTGTTCCTTAATAGCATTGAGGAAATTCTGATGCGATATGTAAATCTTCCCGAGCATGAACGAGGACGGTAAGCAGATCCTTATAAATTCTTGGAGTTGAACAATTCTTGTATATATATATATATATATGGATGTTGACAGTTCCCTTCTTTCTTATGGGTAATGGATCTTTATTACCTCGCCACCATATAAAAGGCTGCATAATCAAGAAGTAAGCGCTCTCTAGTCTCTACTGCCCGCTATAGTACACTACCCTGGTAACATCTTCAGCACTTATGTAATTTTAAATGATTTTGCAGTTCTTACAAAGGGCTCTCGGTAAGTTAAAAGCTGAAGGCGACCAAAGTCATCGAGCAACCAGCCCTCCGATCGCCGATGGTCAACTCGAGGTAAATGCTTAATTTTCATTGAGAAAAATCATGATCGAATGTCTCGATCCATTCAAATGAAAGGATCGTATTACTTTAAATTTCAGGAGCTACAGCAAGAAATTACTAGATTTAAATCCCAGGTAGAGGAAATGGAGAAACAACTAAGGTATGTATCCTTTTGTTTTCATCTGAAATATACAAACAAAACCCTATTGTCTGCAAGTTCTTTAAAGAAGATGAGTAGTGTATAACCATCCGAATAAACTTTCTTTCAGGATATTGGAGGGAAATCTTTCCCATATTACAACATTATGTGAAGCTGAATACCAGGAGCAGATCCTTGAAGAGGCACTGAAACGTGTGCAAGTACGCAAGGTAATATTTTTGAAGTAACTAGCTAGCCAGTATCGTCTTTGGTCAGCTAAATAGACCTGTTGAACTTGTATATAACAAGTGGTATATACACAATGCAACAGCAAGTTTTGGAGGACAGCTGCAATAATACTTCCGGTCGTCCACCAGCAGCTAATTCACAGGTGTGTTGTATATATTCATTTCATTTAAAAATGGATACGCTGCCAAAAAGACGTGTTCATTCGACACATATTACACATGCAAAGTAATTTGTTTGTAATGCTGTAATTTGGCTTGCCAGTGTGATGAGGCACATATTCCCATAAAGAATGCAGATGTAAATGGTTTTGACACTGAAAGTCCAAACAATGTCTTGGATTGGATTCGTCAAAGAGACCCGCAAGTTGAGATCTTGAATTTCTTGGGTTCCAATGGCCTTCTTCGTCTGAGGTGATAATTAATTAATATTGGCACTTAACCACCACTTTTCATTTTAGCCAAAAAAAAAAAAAAAAATTCAACAATATTTATCAGATATAATTTTCTATTACTCTTAAAAGGAGTACTAAATGTTTTCTGCAATATCCAGAAATCAGGTGCAGAGTGCAGTTGAAATCTTACCGTCAACTTCAAATCTTGTTCATGGACAAAACATGAATCTTGATGATCATCACATAAGCCCAAGAAATGGTTTGGAGGACAACAATAATGTGCAGCGTCCTGAGTTTGGACAAGTTATTGATGTGAACTTGTCTCCTTGGACTGAATTTTACCCTACAGGTATTAATTTGGCATATGATATATCCCTTTTATTAAGACTTTTTATTTTCTACCAGTAGCAAACTCTCCCTTTTTATATTTAATATGTAATAAAGTAAATTTATTTATTTATTTTTAAGAAATCAAATTTATATCTTATTGAATTATTAATAATTTCATTATTCAATAATTAATACAAGTTTTTGTAATTATTAATCATAAAAGAAAAATTTTAAAAATATATTATTTGTCCACAATTTTCTTTGCATTTGTTATTTTAATACTTATAATTTATTACAAGTTTGCATTTTTAAAATCATCAAACAGAAAAAAATTTAAAATTATTAAGAACAATAGAATTATTCTTTTATACATATGTGAAAATATATATACATAATATGGATATAAAGAGAGAGGGAGAACATAAGAGAGCTTAAACAAGCTAAGGTATTTTTATTAAAAGAAAGTATAATTATCTTTAGATTATTTTAAAGCATGACTTCTTTTTATGATAATCACATATTAGTTTGAAGTTAAGTATTTAACTTGTAATTTTTATAACAATTTTTTATTTGATACAGCAATTATTTAATTTTAAATTTATGTAAGTAATTTATTTTGATACATTAGTTTGGCATTATTTTGTAATTTTCATTCTTGATAAATTTAACAAATCTAATATTTAATAGTTATTTTATATAAAATTCTATATACATTTAGTTTATCATTTCATTCGTAAACAAATATGATAAATTAAATTATTTAATTTAATAATCCATTAAAAAAAATCTACTGTACTAATAAGTTCAATGACAAAATGCGAAATTTCTTCATTCTCCCTGTGAGAAAGAGATTAATGCATACGCGATGGAGACTTTTTCTGGATATAGAGTAGGGAAGTAATATGGAGTGAAATAAGGGTGTTGAAGAATGAGGGAAGAAGACTTAAATAACTCATCATGTCATGTCATGTATGTACATTCGACCACTCAAAAGAAAAATATCAATAACTATACACTGAAGCTGAACCCTAATGCATACAAATTATTGGTCTCCTTTTCCTTCTTTCTCTTTCATTAGGCGTGCGGGGATTGTCTTTATGTATCTTCAGTTAAATTTATGAATCCTGAGTGGCCATTTAATTTTATATGATTGGGAATATTTTGGCAGGTAACAGCTCCATTTCTTCTTCGCAGCCCAGAGAACGAGCTCTTCTTGAACTGTATTTGTCTCAAATTACACCTTCATCAACCATTTAATATGATACCCATTAATCAATGCTCCTTATATAGCTACCCAGTTGATGCTTTAGTTTTCAATTTACCTTTTTTTTTTTTTTTTACAATCCCTGGCAAATTTTGGAAAGCTCCGATGCATATAAATTGTTTTGGTTCAATTATCTTTCTAGTTGATTATTGTGAAATAACCTATTTTTATTAAGCGAGCACTTATGAATTCATCTTTTATTTTAAGTTAGCAGTGCATTCTTTAATTCTCATCTCCGGTGTTCTGTTGTATGTGCATTATGATTACTGCAAATCATCGCAAAAAACATTGAAGACCAAAGTGGGCATATTACGTGAAGATTCATATTTTTTATTTAAATTTTTGATATATAGCTGCATTAAAATTTTTGGATATATATTTTATTATTTATAAAATTTTATCTAACATACTCTAAATTATTCTGACTTATAAAATAAAAGAAATCTAGTATATATTGTAAGATAGACTTTTAATTCTTAAATTATTTATTTAATAACTAATTTCTTTATAGTTATACTCTATAGAATAATTTTTACATAGTTATAAAAAAAATTATGATTTTAAATTGGGCCAATTATAAATAGAAATAAATTATCTATTATAATAAGTGTTACGCCTTAAGAAAATATTTTTCTATATAATAATATTTGTATATATAATTTTAAAAGATATATGTTATATTATGTTTTATCTTATTGTAATATTGTCTTGTCTTATCAATTTTATTTATCAAAATCTAAATCTAAATTTTAGTACTTAAATCTCCATTAAGTTATAACATCTTCATAGCCATAAATTTTATTTGGTCTCAAATGTATGACTATAAAGAAGTCTTATTCTGTCTCTGTATATATATATTGTAGACATAAAATTATAAATTTGTATAAGCAAGGCAGATAAGGAACAATTATAAGAATTGTATATAAATTTATTAAAATTTGATGATTATATTTATTAAATTTATTAAAAATTATAATTTAAATATATAAACTTACTAAAATATTTATGATTGTTATAACATATTTATAGCAGATTACAAGTGGTCTATATCAATTTCTTAAAAATAGTTATAAAAAAGAATATATAATCTTTGATTTGATGATAAAGTATATAAACTCTTAAAAGGCTATAATCTAATTTATAAAATAAAAAATTATTAATACTTAAATGTATATCACTGTGTAAAATAAACTGATTTTAGCAAATAAAACCCATTGGAAAATAGTTTTAGAAAAATAGTTTTTTCATCTAAATACAAAATAGCATAAAAATATATATAAAAAATAAATAACTATTATACATACCAAAAAATATGTAACAATTATAAAAAAGATATTATCCTCAACAGTGAATTGATTTTGTTTTTGTTTTAAATATTTGTGGGAGTTGGTAGTGAAACATACAATGTTGCTTCATAAA